>NC_053149.1:17544840-18190949 GCF_016808335.1 Panicum virgatum
AACATGAGCTTTACACTATGTTCCATTCATATTTTGTTTATTTCTAATGAGTTCCATCAGTTTTGGATGAGTTGAGATTGCAGGAGCAAGTGTACCAAAAATTGGGCAAATTTGGGCAGAAACCCAGGCCGACCGGCCTCTCCTAAGCCGGCCGGCCTGGCACCCCCAAAGACACAGCCCCGGCTTCGAACCAGTGGCAATGTGACACATTCAAGGGACTCAGAGTCGAGGGTTGGGCATTAGTTCAAATGGATACACCGAAAGGCTTCAACATCCATTCAAAGAACTGCAAGACAACCCAAGATCAAAAGAATTTCAGCAACCCACTTCCCTGGAGATTGTACAAAGGCAGTGCGAAGTCCCGGCAAAACCAGAGGACGAAATGGGCCAGAGGGAGGCCGGCCGGCCTCCCCTAGACCGGCCAGCCTAGCAACTACAGCAATCGAGCAAACCCAACTGTCAACCGACTCCAGGGAGCGATCAGAGCCGTTGTCCGAAAGGCGGCGGCCACGTGGCGGCAACTCCAGGCCGGCCGGCCTAGGGGAGGCCGGCCAGCCCCACATGGAGGCCTCTCAGGCTGAGGTTTGGCGTGGAAGTTAAGCGCAACGAGATTACCTGCTTCCAACCGACGCTACCTGCAGTAACCGCCAGAACCGACCTTGAGAAGGATATAAAAGGTGGCACCATCCATCACTTCAACACACACCATTGGAGCTCTTCTCTTCCACTTGTACTTTCTAGATTAGGTTAGTAGCTTGGGAGTTAGAGTCAAGTAGAGCTTGCTCGGGATTCTGGAGTCGTCGGAAGTCTAGTATAGCTCTTGTATCTTTCTTTTGACTTTATTAATATAAGTTATCTTCTTTACTTTTCTGAGTCAGCTTTACTTTCCGTAGTCTTTTATTTACTCAAGTCTGAGGTTCAGCTTGAGCACGGAAGTTTTCCTTTAGCTTAGGCTAAGTTATCTCTCTTAGTGATTGGGAATTTATCTTACGGGTTTTCTCGCCCGGACTACAGTATCTCAAGTTAGTACTCTAGGTTGAGGGGGATTTCTCTCGAAGGCCTCGAGAGAAATCCTAACACCGAGTGCAGACGTGGTGTCTGACCTTAGTGTTAGCTAGAAAGTGTGTTCCACCCCACGGAACCGTTGTGGTAGTCGGTAGGTGGTGACCTCCCTATCCGTCCTTTGTAGTCCACCACCCTATCATAACAGTAGTGCAGGTTGCCATTGGACTTCCCTCTCATCTCTTTCTGTAGTCCTTCCTCTTCCAGCCACCAAAGTAAGCTCTGCTTTATCGAAAACTAGTAGGGTGTTTAGTCTGATCTAGAGAGGCTAGCTCGATAGTTCAGAAGTGTATCAGGTGTCTTATCTCGCTGGTTGTCCTCCCAGCTGCTACCTCTCTAACGTTTAGAGTCTTCGTGTGTCACTCGGTCATTGCCTGGCCATTTATCTCACTACCTATCTGGCTTACCCCCCGTCTAGTCAGCCGGTCGATAAAGCTAGTACTATTGTCAATCGATTTACAATACTCTTTACCATAATGCTTCCCTGAGGAAAAATACGATACCCTGGAATACTCCAAGGTGAAGTGCTACAGCGGTGATTCTGTGCGCTTGCAGAATATCTATTCTAATCGGGCATAAGAAACGCCAACAGTGGGTTTTCTCGCGCTTGTTGCTGGCGCAGCTTTCAGTGCTGATGGTTGGGTTGAGGCAGCCATGAATCTCCTTTTGTAACTGGGAGCAGTGGCGGAGCCAGTACCAGCATCTAGGGGGCTCATTCCTCTTCCTCCGTCTTCTTCTTTCTCCTTTCCCTTCTCTCCTCATCCTCTTCCTTCCTCTTTGCTTATAATGAAGTTCTCGGGGTAGGGGGGGGGGGCTTGAGCCCCCTGCCCCTCCTCCTTCCTCATGGCAAACCGGCATAGATACTCTGGCATGGAAGGAAAAAAATAATCAAATTTATATTGTACGCCATTTTATGTTATGCCCTAGATTGGTGTGTTTTTCTTTTTTTGAGTCGAAATGGTGTACTGTACCACTTACTATGATCATCTTCTGATGAAAAGTTTCACGCTTTGTAATAAAAACCTGACTTGTAGCGGTGAAACACCTATTGTAACTATTTCGAACTTGTATGGTTCCTTGTTGTAAGAGGAAGAACTATTATAAACTATTTCGAATTTGTCTGGTTTGTTGTTGTAAAAGGAAGATGTGTGCCAATTGGCAAGTAAGGAAGTTGAAACCCAAGAATATTAGTAGCAACCTTTTACAATAGAGGAAAATAATAACCTGTCAGTTGTCTCAAGGTTCCTTTTCGCAAAGAGGGGAGAAGTACTTGTTTGGCCAGCCCCTTGGCAACAGCGTGTCAGCTGTCCATACCATTGTTGATACCGTTTTTCGGCACATGTCAAAGGATCGGTAGAAGAAAGGAATGCATGTTGAAATAACGATGGTGCATGGGAGGTAAAGATCGGGCACAGTTTAGTACCGATCAGGCGTCTCAGTGTTTTCTAGGCAAATTTTGATACAGGACAGCCTCAGATTGGAAGGCGGTATTTTCTGTTTATTAGAATAAATTTCTTTAGATAGAATCAATGTTTTGCCGTAATCGGCTAGGACTGTGTTAGCGTGGGGTATAAATATGAATCCCCGAGCTATTGTAAAGATTGATACACATCCAACAAACAAAACTTTACTCTACTTGCAATTTACTTTCTCGTCGGTGGCTTCGCCATCTTTTTTCTTTCTGCGAGTCCTTTCAAGCTGATCAAGGACGCCTCACATTCGAGCGACTTGATTTGCTGGTAAGTTTTCATTTACCGAGTAAATCTGAGATTTAGCTTCCGGGCGTATCGCTGTCGCTTCGTTCAGATCTATTCAAAATTTATCGAAGTTATCTAAGTTTTGATCTCGGGCGCATCGCTGTTTTCTCGTTTAGATTAATTCACCAATTACCCAGCTTAGTGATCTGTTTAATCAGTTGTAAGCTCCATGTTTATCACGATAAACCTTATAAAGCCGATTAGATTAAATCATAAGTTTAGCTTTGTCCAGATCCATACATTCGTGGGTTTGTACATTGTTACCTGGCACGTGTCGGCTTTTAGATCTAGCCGTCTGGTTGCTCATCGGCATCGGCAGCTCATTGTCGATTCATAGTAGATCGCTTTTATTATACGCTTACTCTACACGGTTTTTTTTGTCACCTTCTATATCGGCAAAGCCTTGGTGATACCCCACGTAAGAGTGATTTGGAAATCCAGCCGATACACTCTTGAATTTGACGGTTTATTGTTTCCTTGTCAATTTACAGGTCAAATTGACTGGCACGCTTGGTCTGCATTCTGAGGCTAGGCGAACGGTGCCCTCAGATTCCAGTGTGTTGATTTTGCGTCAACACATCTTTTGGCACGCTCGGTGGGACCCGGAACATCAAGATATCAGAGAAGGCAGAGATCTCGGGAAACAATCAGATCCCGATTGATAAAGAGAAGTTGAAGGAAGAACACAAAGCAGAACTTAAAGCTCTCACAGATGCTTTTGAGCAACAGTGCCTTTTGTCCTTCAACACCAACAGAAGCGGAGAGGTAGTCAAAAAGTTCAATTTTTAATTTTCAAAAAAAAAGTTCAATTTTCCCACTTTTGTACTATATGAAGAGTCACAGAAGGAGGACAAGATGATTCATCAGATGAATCAGGCGTTCGGACATGCTTTCGTAAATCATGCTCCACTCATGGCCAACCACATCCACAACGCTGTGATCAAGACGCTACAAGATAGAGGGACACCTGGCTTTGTGGGACCAGCCTACTATCAGGGATGTCAGATGGTCTTTTCTCCTATTGGATCGGCTCCTGGGATATCACAGATCCATCCTCAAGCTACGGCTGATGAGGGTGTCATAGATGCACAGCCGATCAGTGCTGTAGCGTCACCTCAGATCCCTCCTGTGTACACCAACTCTACACCGATGGCCACATATGCACAGGGGGACTTCATGTCAGGATACCCAGTTGGTTGGAATCCAACTACTGGACTTGGTATGCCTCCGGAATTCATGATTCCATCTCCATCAAAGCAGCCAAGTACATCGGCTTCTCAGCCGATGAACCAGCAAGAAAATGTGTCGGCTCCACAGCCGATTCAGCCTCAAGACACCACAACAGAAGTTTTGGCAAACAGTCCAAGCCATGTGTCGGCCCCATGGCCGACACCTCAACAACAGTATCTGGCGATGATGTTACAACCCAAGTCACCAACAGAAGTTTTGGCAAACAGATTCCCTCATGCCAACGGAGTCACATGGGTTTTCCAAGATCTTGCGACTGGTATGTTGCGCCATGTGGATGTGCCTAATGTACCTAGCTTTGCATGCCGTCAGTCTGGTCAGGGGGCAGCACAGAGCAGTCCAAGCAATGAGATGGTGTTGTACCAATCACCATCTAATCAACCTCCTCAGCAAGCTACACAAGCTGCATCGGTTGTTCAGCCGATGACCTCGCTAAACGTCCAGCCTGCATCGGCAACCTTGCAGTTGACTCCACCAGCACCACATGTAGGATCAGCTGGTGACCAACAGGTCGACTGGGCATCTAAGATTGCTGAGATGATGAGAGATCAGTTTGGTTTGAAGCCAAAGCAGCAGAATCTGATGTACAGAACTCCATATCCAGCTGTTTATGATCAACTGCCATTGCCCCACAAGTACAAGTTTCTAGATTTCACCAAGTTTTCTAAACAGGGAGAGGTCTCCACTGTGGAACATATCAACAGGTTCATTGTGCAGTGTGGAGAGGCAGCTCAACACGACGCATTAAAAGTGCGTTTGTTTTCCATGTCCTTGTTGTAACACCCCAGTGTTAATTTAGGTGCTAATTCCGTGCTTAGTCACTAATCATCACTTAAGCATGGTTATTAGTGTTAATCGTGTAGGCTTAGTTAAATTTCAATTATTGACTTAGCTTTGACCCCTATTTTCTCCCAAATCCAAAACTCGAATCAACTTTTGCCCAACATCAATATTGTAGAACTTTTCTTCCTCTACAACTTTCATTTTGGCCAAATTTCAAGTTTCAGCACGAAATTTAAAGAAAACCTTTAATTTTGCTTTGAATAGGACATTTTCAAATGCACTCAAGTTTCAAATTTAATCTTTGAAACCATTATTCAAATGAAAAAGTGCCTGAAATAAAAGTTGAAGATCTAAAAATTTTGAATAACTTTCGTATTCATAAGTTTTTCATTTGAGGCCAAGAAAAAGGAGAAAAACTGAATTTACGAATTGTATTTTGAACTTCAGTTTATTTACGAGACTGCCCTCATTCCATCTCTCTCCTTCCTCTGTTTTTCCCTCCCTCACGCCGTCGCCGCCTTGGCGTCGGGCCGTCACACCGGTGCCATCCTCTGGCCGGCCACGCGCCACGCCATGAGCCAAACCGCCCTCCCTGGCAACACCTCGCGCTTGCCACGCGTCTACGATGCTCGGCCGGGCGACACGCCGCCAAACGCCGTCGCCCACTCGCCGTCGCTGCGCTCCAGCCCCGCCGGCGAGCCCTCCACGTGTCGGCCATCGCACCTCAACGTCCACGCGAGCCCGTGCTTATCCCGTCCAGTGCCCAAGTCTGTTTTCCCCTCCCCTTCTCCTTCCTCAGGCTCAGGATGAGCCGAGCCCGAGCAGAGCTGCCACCGCCGGCGCCTCTCTGGCCAAACCCCACCTTGATTCTTCGCGCCCAGGTTCACCGAAGCCTCGCCGCCACAGCCATGGGCCGAGCCCACTGCTTGCGCGCACGAACGCCACCGCCGCGCGCTTACCACCGCCATGGCCCCCGCCCCAACCCATCGCGGAGTACCCCTCCCCGACCCTCCTCGGCTCCAATCGACCCTGGGAACGGGATTCACTAGCCGCAGAGAAGCTCGTCGACCCCCTCCCTGCCGCCAGACCCGCCGGAGCACCGCCGCCGTCATCTCCATGGCCAGCCGCCGGCCCTGCTCCGTGAAGCCTCCCCCTTCGGCCCTCTTCCTCCCAAACCGAGCCCGCATCGAGCTTCCTCACGCCCCACCGGTGCTCCTCGACCCGAGCCCGACGACCCGAGGTCATCGGAGCGCCGTCGCCGCCGCCAGTTACCGCCCCCGGCCGCCCTCCTCCGCGGCGAGCTCGCCTCCAACCACCCCGACCCCAAACGAGACCGCCAGATGGTTGCCCTCGCCGCCCTCGTGCTTTCCCCCTATTCCCCCTCGCCGCCGGCGATCACCGGCGCCGGAAAATGGGCCGCCGCCGCCTCCCCTATCTCCAACCCCAGCCAAGGGCCATTTTGTAAAATATTTTAAGTTTCCAGGGACCTTTATGCAAGAATCAGGGACCCCAACGTAATATTTAGTTTGTATTTCAATCCAAATTTCAGTGAACTTTGAAAATGCATAGTAAATAGTAAAAAAATCATAAAATAGTAAATGAAGATGTTTTGGAATCCTTGTAAGTAGATCTATGCAGTAGATTCATAATCTTGTCGGCTTTAGTAGAAAAATATTGCTCTAGGTATTTATCTGTGCTGGTTAGGAATAAATTCATATTTGTAGTTGTGCTGCTCTGTTTGCTATGAAATTTTTATGATAGGCTTCTCATGTGATGTATGTTCTGTGGTAAAAATTTCAGAATTATTAATATATGTATGACTGAGTTATTGATTTAACTTGAATAGTGCTTTATAAATGGTTTTAAATGCTTTATAAATAAAATATAGATGCTAAAATAGAAAATGTGATTCCCCTGCCCTTGTATGATGTTATGTTAGTCTAGGGAAGTGTAATATGACCATGTATTTATAGAAAATATGAAGTTTCACATTTAACTTGCTCTCACTCGATTAAGTGCAATAAAGATTTGTATTTTACATAATGAATTAATTATAAATCCTGAGCATGCAATATTCATACAGTAGTCTCGTATTTGCATTGGTAGTTCACAGTAAAATTCCCAGGCCCATGAGTTGTTGCATTTGTTTGGTTCCTAGATATAGTATTCTTTTTGTGTGTTGCTAAAGGATGCTTCCCTACATGTTAATTTCAGTAGCTAATTCCTGTTCCTGTATAAATCATGTTAACCCTTTTAGGACAAGAATATGGTTTGTGTTTATTCACCTTGCTTATGTTTGTTTGTTAAGATAAATAAAGTCTAGAGTTATTCCTTCTTGATTTATAATATTGCTTGGTTTTTCTAAACGAGTTTAGTAATGCTTGTTGGAAGGAAACACTTCAGCCTAAAATGAGTTAAATTCTGAACTCACACATCAACACTCAAATCGTTCAGTTATTACTTTCATTGTGGGGGCTACTCCGTCGATACCTGTCAGTCTTGTCGGTTCTTTAATTGCATTATATCAAAATGCATCACATCATGAGCACTCCTGCATCATGTGTTGTTTTCCTTAAGTTCATGCATTTGCACCGTTGCATGTCATTTAGGTACGCTAGATGTGCGATGCGTGGAACTGAAGGATAAAGTCAGAGCCGAACCCGAAGATGATGTTTGGTGGACATATCCAGAAGATGGATGGATGGATCTCGATATGCATGATCGATTGAGGGTGCTCGTTAAGCGAGTATCATCTAACTAACACTAACTTAGTGTTAATCCCAGACAAGCCACGGAGCATAACCTTAATTTTAGTATTCAATGTTATATATATATATATATATAGTGCATTTACATTTCTAGGAATTGATTGGAACCCTAAATGCATGATCCATAGGTTCCCTCAGTTACCTTACTAGTGGGTAAATCATTAGTACTGCCATGCTTAATCAGGATTCGGTAGAAGTTGAGTGATTCCTGTCACTCGCGAGTTATAGGTTCTTATTACTTACGACAAAGTGGCTTGAAAGTGGTTAATGAGAAAAAGGAAGGAATTTGAGACCGGGCGGAGGTGAAATTGGTTATGGATATGTAATGGATGGAAAATAAGCCTCCGCCTGTGTCGATTGAGGACCGTACCGTTGATGGCTGTGCTGGCTATGATTGAACAGTACTAACCACATACCGGAAGTAGGAGGTAGTCAAAACCAGTAAGCTAATTACCTAAATTGCGTTGGAATCTGAGTCTCGACCTGCGGTGCTAGGCAAGGGTTGACGGATGGGATAGTCATCCACGGGTTCACGCGGTGTTCGCACGTGTGGGGCTCCTCATCCGGGTGCTGGCGGGCTTGATTCAGGCTTCAGGGTAATCATGGGAACAGTTGCTTGGTGGGACCCGATGGGGTTGCACTTGGCGTGTGAGTTAGGTCCACCTTGCAATGTTAAATCGGATCGATTTGCCATGACTCGCAGTTATGAGAATCTTGGTCACTTCATCGCATCGTAGTAAAGAAGTGGAATGAGACTGGAATGGAAAAGTTGAGTTGTATGTTACTAAAGATAATATGAACAATCATGTATGCTCTAGAGAACTAGGCAAACCTAGTTTATATCTATCAACTCAATTGGAACTAAAATATTGAAAGTAAGGATCCAATAATAGTAGTTTTTCAGCAAAATAACTCCAGAGCCAAACAGCTTTGCATGTCTAGATAATGAGCTAAGTATACCCATAGACGGGTAAGTCTTACTGAGTCTTAGAGTACTCAGGGTTTATTGTTACCCTATTTTCAGGTGTAGCTGCTGCTGGTTGAAGCTGACCAGGATTCACATCGGTGGGTTCGATGTGACATCCTCCCGACTTCGTAGATCTTGTGGTTTTCAAACTGAACTTCATTTCTAAATTTCCGCTGCACTTTTAACTCTGATAACTTTTATTTAAACTTAATTGTAATACTTTGCATTGTAAACTTAATTTTGAGAACTTTTGTCTGCTTGTAATCATCTGTGCTCGTCTTCGTGCGAGACTTCTGGTGTTTTCAATCCTTAGCCCATTAGGCTGCCGGATTACACCGTTTAAAGTGCGCTATAACTTGATTAACGCTTAAAATGATAGTTAGCGCACTTAAGCTGGTTTAATTTAAGCGGTTCTGTGACACTTGTCTGGATCGGCCTTCACATGGTTCACTACATTGCCAGCCAATTTCATCATATACTTGGCCGATCTAGAGAAACAGTTCCACCAGTTCTTCTACTCTAGTGTAGAAGAGATGAAGTTGACCGATTTGACTAACCTGAGGCAAAGAAACGATGAATCGGTCGCTACCTTCATCCAGAGGTTCAGAGATGTCAAGAACCGGTGTTTTAGTCTGGTTCTGTCTGATCAACAGCTAGTAGAGGTTGCCTTCCAAGGACTCCTGCCACACATCAAGGAGAAGTATGCTTCTCAGGAGTTCTACAGCATTAGTCAGATGGCTAATAGGATGACAGGGGATGCAAGACCATATGAACAAAAGAGGAGCAACTTCCAGAAAAAGGTTAACTTTGTTGACTGCTCAGATTCTTCTGATTCAGATGATGATCAGATGGTGGGATCGGCTGAATGGGTTCAGAACAATAAGAAGCCGATGTCATGTCCTTTTGGTAATAAAGAACCCGAAAAGTATGGGTTCGATATTACCAAAGCTAACAAGATCTTCGACCTGTTGCTGTCAGAGGGACAAATTAAGTTGAAGCCATACCATAAGATCCTGACAGATCAGGAATTGAAGAATATCAAGTATTGCAAGTGGCACAATGCGACATCTCATGATACCAATGAGTGCAAGGTATTCCGTCAGCAGATACAATCGGCTATAGAGCAAGGTAGGCTCAAGTTTGAGACACCTAAAAAGCCGATGAAGATTGATGGGCATCCGTTTCCAGCAAATTTGGTAGATGTTGGAAAGAAGGGTAATGCTTTACAAACCAAGATGCTCACATCACAATCGACAAAATGAGTCTGGTGCTGTTGATCCCAAAGCACAGATTATGGCCGATGATGCTAAAGGAAAAGGGCCGCAACAGAAAGAAGAATCGGTGGCGCCTAACAAGAAGGTCACGTCTCAGATGCTGTTGACCAAATTCCAGCGTGATCAAGAGAGAAGACAATACCGGGAAGAATCTGTCAGATGACATGATGGACATTGGAAGTGTCCTTTCTTTGTGTACTGTTGGGAAGAAGGGTTGACTCTGCCGACAGTGGATAATTGTCCAGAGTGCAACGGCTTCTATCGTGAAGACCGGTCATTCAAGAAGCCATGTTTCGACTAGAGGCCTCGAGGGCCGATCATTAGAGAGAGGAGCAATGATAGACACATCTTTGTACATGATCGGCTGGGGGGCAGGGTTTCAGTACATGATCGGCTGGGGGGCAGGACCATGCTACGTGATCCTGCAGGAGGAAGGATTTCTGCCGATGAGCGAGTTGAACAAGCTGCTGCTGCTCATATTCCCGATGAGTACCCACACCGCAGAGATCCAGAAAGAGTGCCTGTTCATGACAACATTGATCGGCCTCGATGGTGTCCAGGAGGATTGACCAGGTCACAGAAGAGACGGGTTCAGAGACTGTGTCAGACAGAGGCCCTGGAAGAAGAGGAAAAAAGAGAGGCTCCTAGGAGGGGAGTCAGATATGAAGTTTGGCATGTTAAGCCAAAGGCTGATGAAGAGCAACCATCA
Source organism: Panicum virgatum (assembly GCF_016808335.1). NCBI lineage: Eukaryota > Viridiplantae > Streptophyta > Magnoliopsida > Poales > Poaceae > Panicum > Panicum virgatum. The sequence goes on from NC_053149.1 coordinate 17,555,409, forward strand.
GGAACATTGGTTGCACCTATTAATATGGTCTTCATGTTACCTAGTGAGTTCATGGCTCCAAATGATGATTGTGAGGAGCAAGACTTGGAAGAGGCTATGGCTCAGTTAAATTTGGAACCCATACCAGCTACTTTTGAGAAACCAGGGGATGAAAAGCACAAACATCTTAAGGCTCTGTTCTTGAAAGGCTTTGTTGATGGTAAACCTGTCACGAAGATGTTGGTGGATGGAGGAGCAGCAGTGAATATAATTCCTTATGCTATGCTACGCAAACTCGGAAAAGGTAGTGAAGATCTGACCAAGACAGATATAATGCTCAAAGATTTTGAAGGGGTCGTATCTCCGGCAGTTGGAGCATTGTGCATTGATTTAACCATTGGCAGTAAGACTCTTCTCACAACTTTCTTTGTTATCAATGGGAAGGGATCATACAATTTGCTGTTGGGAAGAGATTGGATTCATGCCAATTATTGCATACCCTCTACTATGCATCAATGCCTTATACAGTGGATCGGTGCTGTTGTTGAAGTCGTTGCTGCTGATTCATCATTCAGTATTGCATCGGCAGAAGCCTGTGAACAGAGTTATGAAAGAGCAAAGTGCTTATCTAGCCAAGCATGGGAAGCAGAGTTTTTGAAGGTCGCCGATTATGAAATATCATCGAGTTCAGCGGTTGAATCTACAGATGAACCTTAGGTGGTATTTGTAAAAGCTGATGATGCGAGCATCGGCTGAATTTTAGTATAGCCGACATAACAACTGTCGCCTTTAGAACAAAAAATGTAAAGAAAGCCATTGATATTGTGATAACATTGGCTGTGGATGGCTGATATAATATTGTATCGACCTTAGGGCAATAAAATTCAAAAGAAAATGATGTATTGGGCAAAGACAGGAATTGTAAATTAAATGTCATTTACAATGCATCAGATTGAAGTTTTTCCACCACGACAAGAATGAGTTACAGTTCACGAAGGTCCCAAGACATTCTGAATTACAGAGATCGCACGCAGGCGATTGTCATCGACCTTCTAGATCTCCTGGATGTTAGCCTCAGCAGAACCTGGTATTGCTTTGATGCTCTTGTGAAGCTGATAGGTTTGGCGGCTTGTTCTTGTTTCTCTGCTTCGAGTTGCTGATGAACCATTGGAAGTTGGGATAGTCTGTTGTCCACATCGGCAATTTCTTGGTTCACATGTTCCAATTTCTTGAGGAGACGATCCCGTTTGACTTCTAGGTCTCTTTTGGATTGCTCCATAGCTACCTTGGACTGGGTCAGAGAAACAATTTTCCCTCGGGTTGCATCCACGAGACTCTTCAGATCATCTCTTTGTTTGATCGTTTGCTCCTGGTGAAGCCGATCAGAGAGACGCTTTTGGGCTTTGAGGACTGAAATCTGATGACTCTCAATATAGACAGCAGGGTGCAGGGCCTCTTCAAGGGTTTCAGGAAGAATACCCTTCAAAGACCTCAGGATAGTGCGAATCGGCTTAGCATCTTGAATCAGTTGGCCAATATCTTGATTCAACAACTGTAGAACTTCCTGGAGTTTGGCCTTAGTTTCTTCAGATAGTGGAGCTGATTCTACTGATGATGTCACTTCATCTTCTGCACCACTAGTTCCAAGTTGGAAAGAAAACAAAATGTTGTCTCGGCTGTCCTGTGCCTAGCCAAAGAGGGAGAGGTGGTAATTAGATGATTTCTTTTCTGAATTTCTAGAAATGATGAAATGTCTTACTTGAATTCAAGGAACTTCATCGGTGATCGATGCAGAGGAAGATGCAAGTAGCAGTGCTAAAGCACCAGAGTCAGGAACGATTGATGACTCTTGCACAAAGCTTGGTGCTTGCTGAATAAAAGGATTGATGTCTGTTGACACTCACTAACGATCATTTCCAGGCGTCAACTTGATCAGAAAATCATGAGAGTTTGCATTTCTTACACGCATCCTTATTCAATAAAGTCCCTAAACCACACTTTACCTATTAGAATATGCAAGTTGTGTTTTCAAGCTAATATGAAGGTTGCAAGTACACTTCGGCCCGACATAAAATCACAGAAATTATCAGAGCACCGATTCAGGCTCAGATGGACTAAAAGTGATGCAAGAACCCAATTCAAACGAGTCAAGACAGGACAACCCCAATGTGGATCAGACAATGAGGCCCAACACAGCCTGCCAGAAGAAGTTGGGGACGGTTGGCGGCCCAGGCAGGCCGACCGACCTACTTGGCCGGCCGACCAGGCCCGTGGGCCCCACCGCCTCAGCTAGGGCACGTGGCGCCTCCCCGTTGGTCCCCTACGTCGGTTGTGCAGGCTTCATCCCGGGGCTCCCTGCTATAAATACAAGGGGGTGGAGAATAGGACACACACACACACACTCACCACACACCTCTCACTTCCTCTCTTGCATTCCTTGCATAGTCTTTAGGTTTAGTTGAGTTTAGGAGAAGTCTAGGAGTCATCGAGTCGGCGGAGTTGCTCGAGAGTCTGGTATGGATTCATCTCTAACTCTCTCTTATAATATTCGGTCGTTTGTTATAGAATTAGACTATGGTTACTGATATCTGCTTGAAGTATGTTCTAAGTTATCGAGTATATGCTTCTTGTCATGGTTGTGTTATTATTCAATTCTTGCATTGCATGATCGCCTTGTGCTGGTGATGGTTAGTTTTTTGTTCTTAGAACTCTATCAACTACTGCAGTATTCGTATGATTGCTCTAGTGTGATGTCTGTCCATCCGGGGGGTGGGGGCTCCGCACGGGACACTAGAGTATCCCTTACTAGTGTAGACATGGTGTCTAGATTAGCTAAGAGTTGCTGGATGTCAACTATACCCCACGGTTTGTAGAGGTAGCCGGCAGGTGGTGACAGTCCTGTCTGAGCCTTTTAGTAATCCTCCATGTTCGGTATGGGGTTAGGAGGTACATAAAGTCGCCGGGGTGTACGGGCTCCTCCCGTTACTTCGATAGCGATCTCCCTGTTGTGTAGTTTAATCTCTGATGAGCTAACCAATTAGAAAGTGTAGATATAACTAGCCTAGCACAGCTGACTCGAGCTCTGACTTTTACCTTGCTCCCAGCCTAAAGCAATCTTTATTCTTTTTTTTTATCCAAGAGAGTAGTTTGTGTGTGTGTCACACTACCTCCTACCATGTTATTATCTTACCCATATTTATGCATGAGAATATCCAATCTAGATAGAGCTCATCAACTGATCTATATATTCTCTCACTCATCACCTTCTATGCGGAAATATAAATGACACCCCGGTATACTCCTGGGTAAAATGCTACATCGGTATTCTGTGCGCTTGCGGATCTATTCGTTGTTCATGAAATACTGCCATCCCAAATTGGCATCTGCGGGCATCATCGCTAGGTGACATTGGTAGGTGCCAACAAGCATTTTTGGCGCCATTGCCGGGGAGAAGGCACAGAGTGAAATATATAGACAAAGTTGTGAACAAAATCGAAATTGGTATTCACTTGCTAAACAGGCTAACCTGGCTTTGTTTTCTTGTCTTTGTTGATATAAAAACAGGGTAGTATATGACCGGTTTCGACTTGCCGCAAAACTTTCATTCCGATCCAGAGTCACTTTTGAGGAGGACGCGAGCTCGTCTCATATCACCTCGGAGATCACTCCCGGCAGTTGATCCAGTCATCGCATCATCGTCAGCTCCTAGAGCTATGGCCTAAAAGACACTCTGTGATTACTCTGCTCCGTCTGCTAACCAGGTCCCGACCGGACCCGAGGTTAACACCGGAGGAGAAAATTTCGAGATCAAGACGGGTCTCATTACGATGGTGCAGGCCAGCCCATTCTGTGGCAAGGCCAATGAGGATGCCGGTGCTCATCTCCAGCAGTTCCTGGAGTTCTGCAGTACTTTTGTTATCAAGGGTGTATTGCAAGATGCAATCCGGCTCCGTCTGTTTCCGTTTTCTCTCTTGGGGAGAGCGAAGTAATGGTTTTATGCTAACAAGGCTGCTGTGGATACTTGGGACAAATGTGCCAAGGCGTTCCTCTCGAAGTTCTTCCCAACGGGCAAAACCAATGCTCTTCGCGTTCGGATTTCGAACTTCCAACAGGCATCAAATGAGTCAATTCCGGAAGCTTGGGAGAGGCTTCAGGAGTACATCCTGGCGTGTCCGCACCATGAAATGGATAATTGGCTCATTCTACAGAACTTCTACAACGGGTTGACACAGTCATCCCGTGATCATGTGGATGCCGCTGCGGGTGGTGCTTTCTTCTCGCTGACCATTGAAAGAGCTACATCATTGATCGAGAAGATGGTTTCCAACCAAGATTGGAGCGATGATCGCCTCCAACCGCGCCAGCGAGGTATGCACTCCGTCAAGGAGGCCGACATGCTCGCTATGAAGACCGATCTCCTCCTTAAGAAGTTTGAGGATTATTCCCAAGATAAGGCTAGATGCAAACACTTCAAGCTACGTGCGAGGTCTGTGGGAATGTTGGACATTCGGGCGACAATTTCCCAGAAAACCAAGAAGAAGCTCTATTCCTCAATGGCAGCAATGGGTTTCGTCCACAAGGAGGTCAGAGGTGGAATCAACCATGCCCATATTACCAAGGAGGTAATGGGAATTCGAATTCTTTTGGTCCTAACCAGTCTACCTTGAGAGATCTTGTCTACGGCCAAGCAAAGATCAATGAGTCCCTTCAGAAGAAGTTGGCCACTATGGACAAATCTATGGAGACTATCCATGCCAAGATGGACGGATTCTCCACGACTATGAAGAACCAGCTGAGTTTTAGTAAGGTGCTAGAAACTCAATTGGCTCAATTAGCTGCTGCTACACCTGCTGCTGAACTAGGGAAGATTCCGGGGCAACCCGAGTCTACTCTAGAAAGCGTGAATGTCATCAATACTATGTGGAAAGAGCCCCTTAGCAGGACACCCCTCAGCTATGTAGAGAAGCTCACACGCCGAAGAAGAGGTGCGTGGGGTGAGTTAGCAGCCACAATAAGAGAAGATCCCAGAACCCCAGTGATCAGCTGCTCAATCTCTGATTATGAATTTGATCACGCCCTTTGTGACCTTGGAGCCAGCGTCAACATTATGCCCAAGGTGATTTTCGAGAAGCTATGCTATCCATCAATTTCCCCTACCACTATGTGTGTTCAGCTGGCAGATTCCACGATAAGATATCCAGAAAGAGTTGTGGAAAGGTTAATGGTCAAAGTCAAGAATAACTACATATTGGTGGACTTCGTAGTCCTTGATATGGAAGGAGATCTTGGAATTCCGCTCATACTTGGGCGATCATTCCTCAAGGATACAAATGCCAGAATTGATGTGGGGAGAGGAAGAATCAGCCTCCGTATCATGGGAAAGACCATGAAATTTAAGTTTCAAAACATGAGAGAGGTATTCCTGATTCATGAGGATAGTGAGAAACAAGGGCTATAGGCAGAGCCCAGTTGGGATGATCAAGACTATCACCCATCTTCCAAGCCAGCTTGGGAGTATTGGGAAATTCATACTTCACCAACCGAGCTAGTGGAAGATAATCAGAAGATCCCTGACTTCATCGCCAATACAGTATGGAAAGATCTAGAAATCATCTATCCAGCATCCGAGGATCCTGTTCCTGTGCCACCTACGCCATCAAAGAAGACCAAGAAGGTGTGGCGCAAGAAGAACAAGACGTCATCGACCGCTACTACTTCTCCAGGTACGGACAAAACGACCTCAATCTGATCAGGTATGGAGAAAGGTCCTGCTTTTCGACCCTAAACCAAGAGCTAGCTTGGGGGAGGTTCCCTCCACTAAGTCAATTGTATCCCTTTATTTGCTTTTAATAAAAATTGATAAAAACTTCCAAAAACAAAATAAAAATTTATTGCTTTATTTCCCTTTACATGATGCGCAGTAAGAATGTTTTAACTCCCTTTTGATAAGTTGAAAGGATGAGTTTTGCTTTGCTCTATCATGTCTGTTGTGCCTAGTTTGAAAATAAGAGTTCTCTTTAGTTTATATTCGTTTGTTATACAAATATCTTGCCAATGAACCTGAAAGTTCTATGGGTTGCATATGCTTGATCCGAGTCTAAGTTGTTGTGAGTTTAGATATGGTAAATAAGATTATGCAAGCTTGTTCTAGTGATGCTTAAAGTCTGGAGTTGTTTTCGAAAAAAAATTAATTAAAGGGCAAGTTCCCCAGCAATATGCAATGTCCTACAAGAGCCATATGTCATATTCCATGAAAAAACCCTTATACATATGCTGCTTGATGTTCTACTGAGTTTTGTCAAATTGGGTGACCCTAGTGAGATGCTCTTCATGCTTTCTCGATCATGAGCACGTACACATCCCATCCATTTGCTATATTCTTACACTGGGAATTAGCACCACCATCCATTCCACATCAATAAATGCTCCATGTCTTGGTGATTTCTCTCGTAGAACATCCCTGAAATAAAATAAAGTCAGATTATGGTTGCCCAAAAAAGAAGAGAAAAGATGGCATGCCAAAGAAGCATGACCCAAAAAAAGGGGAGAGAGAAAAAGGGGTAACCATGTCTCAAAAAAAAGAGACAGGGATGGTTCGAGAGAGAAAAGTCATTACCTCAAGGAGTAAGCCGTATTCATCCATCTATTCATCCACACATATACTTGCACCTTTTGATCGAGATTGCATGACTTGTTTCTCCATGGATCCTCTTTTTGACTTTACAATAAATAGAATACAAGTGTGCCCTGTTCTTATCCTACCTTGAGGTCCACAAAGGCTTGTAGTAGTAGGGAAGATCAAAGGCAAACATTGCCCTGGTAAGGAAATACAATATGAGTGCCTCGAGAGAGTTATCCTGTGAGTTTTGCCATGTTTTCAAAAATCTTTCAAAAAAAGTGTCTCCAAATGGATTGCGGATCTATGAACAAGTAAGTACTGTTTTATGCACCGTTCTAACTCTCAACAGCCCAAGACAAGGAGACAGCTAAAAAGCCCCTTGAGGGAGTAAGGTAATTGAGCAAAGGTATACTAACCAACTTATTTAAGCTTATAGATGAATCTTTTTGCTTCAGACTATGACATGATAGGTAAGGTACGAGTCAAAGTGATTTTCTGATCAATAACTTGATTTGCCCTACTTTGCTCGAGAGGAGCAAAGGATAGCTTGGGGAATCATGTTGACGCTCACTAACGATCATTTCCAGGTGTCAACTTGATCAGAAAATCATGAGAGTTTGCATTTCTTACACGCATCCTTATCCAATAAAGTCCCTAAACCACACTTTACCTATTAGAATATGCAAGTTGTGTTTTTAAGCTAATATGCAGGTTGCAAGCACATTTTGGCCCGACATAAAATCGCATAAATTATCATAGCACCGATTCAAGCTCAGATGGACCAAAAGTGATGCAAGAACCCAATTAAAACGAGTCAAGACATGCCAACCCCAATGTGGATCAGACAATGAGGCCCAACACAGCCTGCCAGAAGAAGTTGGGGCGGTTGGCAGCCCGGGCAGGCCGACCGACCTACCTGGTCGGCCGACCAGGCCCGTGGGCCCCACCGCCTCAGCCAGGGCACGTGGCGCCTCCCCGTTGGTCCCCTACATCGGTTGTGCAGGCTTCATCCCGTGGCTCCCTGCTATAAATACAAGGGGGGTGGAGAATAGGACACACACACTCACCACACACCTCTCATTTCCTCTCTTGCATTCTTTGCATAGTCTTTAGGCTTAGTGGAGTTTAGGAGAAGTAATTGGGTCTTTCTCTTCATCGAAGGAGGTGCAACAGCAAGTAATTGGGTCTTTCTCTTCATCAAATTCTTCAGATGGGAAGGACAGTTCTGACAACCTAATGCCCATGGTCTTGTGCATATACATATTCAGCCATAATTGGATGAACCACCAGGGACCACCCAGATTGGAGATCGGCTGATCGGCCCTTAATTTGGCTGATACCTGGTGGAGGAGGTGGTAGACTGATCCTAGAAGATGCTTGCCAAGGGGTACTGGGTTTCCACTGGCCAGAGTTTCGGCCATCTTCAGAGTGTTGTTGGTTGGGCCTACTATTTTGCCACAGAAGATGAATTTCTCCAACCACATATTGAGGAAAGCAGTATGCTCCCTAACTGACACCGAGCTGGTTTTCATATTCTCAGAGACATATCCGCTCCAGCCACCGATAGCTCTAGTTTTTATCTTGAAAGAGGCCGTATCTAGAAAATTAAAAGCTCTATCGGAGGCAGTGATGTTCAGGCCCGTCAACATCATAACATCTAGCAGAGTGGGGGTCATTGGACCATGACCAAACAGAAAGGCATTTATAGCATCAGACCAAAAGAAGGAAACCGATATGAGCATCGGCTCGTTCTTGACCATTTCAGACAGAGATAAATTGAGGTATTGGCTGATGTCATATTGTTCTCAGGTGGCTCGGTGACTTCCTGCTACTCTACAAAACCAATTTCTCCACCCGGGGGTAATGTTTGGCCAAGATCTGAAGGCATGGGACCAATCTGATGTCATGTTTGAAGCTTTCAGCGGAATTCTGCCGGTTTCCAGATTGATTATATCAGTTGGATCTAGGTTCCCCATGGGACCTAGGCAAACCATGCTAGGTTATTCGGACAAAGAGATGGAAATCGAACTCCTAAGGGCCTAGGGAATGATAGCAGAAGGGAAAATCAAGAACAGCCATAGGTCGCGGATCAAAATAGTGATGCAGGGGAATAGAAAAGTTGTGATACCTGGGGGATCTCGGAGATGGAAGCCATTTGCAGACCTTGGGAAGAGCCTTGGGTGTTCGGGGAAGATCCACCGGCAGATGGCGGCGCAGATGAGTTCTTCAGTGGAGGAGGAAATGGCCAGAGTACGAGAGGTTGCAAAAGGTACCCTGATGTATTTATAAGGTGACCCCACCTCAAGAGTCGGAATACTGAATTGATAAAAGCAACGGCATGAAGCGCTTTTTAGGTAACCGCTTGGAGGAAATAATTGTAATTGGGAAATAATTTCGGAGCAAAAGGATATTTCACTCCGAAACTGGGGGGCATGTGTTGACACCGTTTTTCGGCACGTGTCAAAGGATCGGTAGAAGAAAGGAATGCATATTGAAATAACGATGGTGCATGGAAGGTAAAGATCGGGCACAGTTTAGTACCGATCAGGCGTCTCAGTGTTTTCTAGGCAAATTTTGATACGTGACAGCCTCAGATTGGAAGGTGGTATTTTCTGTTTATTAGAATAAGTTTCTTTAGATAGAATGAATATTTTGCCGTAATCGGCTAGGACTGTGTTAGCGTGGGGTATAAATATGAACCCCCGAGCTATTGTAAAGATTGATACACATCCAACAAACAAAATTTTACTCTACTTGCAATTTACTTTCTCGTCGGCGGCTTCGCCATCTTTTTTCTTTCCGCGAGTTCTTTCAAGCTGATCAAGGACGCCTCACATTCGAGCGACTTGGTTTGCTGATAAGTTTTTGTTTATCGAGTAAATCTAAGCTTTAGCTTCCGGGTGTATCGCTATCGCTTTGTTCAGATCTATTCAAAATTTATCGAATTTATCTAAGCTTTGATCTCGGGCGCATCGTTGTTTTCTTGTTTAGATTAATTCACCAATTACCCGGCTTAGTGATCAGTTTAATTAGCTGTAAGCTCCCTATTTATCACGATAAACCTTGTAAAGCCGATTAGATTAAATCATAAGTTTAGCTTTGTCCAGATCCATACATTCGTGGGTTTGTACATTGTTACCTGGCACGTGTCGGCTTTTAGATCTAGCCGTCTGGTTGCTCATCGGCATCGGCAGCTCATTGCCGATCCGTAGTAGATCGCTTTTATTACACGCTTACTTTACACGGTTTTTTTTGTCGCCTTCTGTATCGGCAGAGCCTTGCCGATACTCCACGTAAGAGTAATTCGGAAATCCAGCCGATACACTCTTGAATTTGATGGTTTATTGTTTCCTTGTCAATTTACAGGTCAAATTGACTTGCACGCTTGGTCTGCATTCTGAGGCTTGGCGAACGATGCCCTCAGATTCCAGTGTGTTGATTTTGCGTCAACAACCATGTACTGTAGCAACAATCTGGTAAAGAACTTTCATTGGTGGGTGTCCATGGTTTCCACTAGGGATGGCAACGAGTACAAACTCATCGGGTTTTACCATTCCAAATTCAAATTCATGAAAAATATCTAGACCTATTAAAAAATTCATACCCGTGACGGGTTTAAAATTGTGCTTAAACCCATACCTATCGGGTTAACCGATACCCACGGGTAACCCGTGGGTCTGTACTTTACTATGCTAGTTTTTATCATAATTAACAAATTTAACATAGTAAGCATCAAAATTATAGCATACAGGGATACAAACACTACAACTGTAAAGCAAAAACATCCTACCCACTATTGGACTGGTGGATCAGATTAGCTGGTAAAATTAGATGATCATAAGAGAAAAATAGGAATCCATGGGGCCATGGCCCCCGTTGGCCCTGCTTATCCTCCGCCAGTGCTACCAAACTATTCAGGGTTCATCAAAATAAGAAGGGAAGAATAAGGGATGTTAAATTTATTATAGATTTATAAAATAATATGACAATTGCACTAGGTTGAATCGGGTTTAAAAACTCATGGGTTTACATGTTTGGGTATTGTAGGAATAAATTCGTACCCATAAAAGCAAGTATTATAAAGAGGCTGAGAGCTAGCTGAGATCTTACATGGAAGAGAGAGAAAACAGAAGACAGAAGGGAGCAAGCGACTAGTGAAAGGCCCCCTTGCGAAGATGTGCTGCTGCGCATACTATTGGCTGCTCTGCATTAACTAACTATAGGGTTCACCACCGAGACGGCTGCTTCCAGCTCGCAGTTGACGCATGCCATTAACCTTGCTCTAAACCCAACGGGTTGGATTTATGCCCATTTATAAAACCACAGGTCTAAGAGGTGATCAAACTTGTACCCTAATTGAGTAAAAATTCATCGAATTTTGAATTTCAGGTACCCATTGTCATCCCTAGTTTCCACATGCCTACTACATCAGGCTAAAATAGATCCCTCAAATTGCATGTCGTAGGCTGATTTGGCTGAATAACTAGCTCCTCTTCTTTGTAGGTCGACATTTCGCTTTTCCACTAGTCACCAAAAGCTGACGAATTAAGCGAGTAAATCAAAAGTCAACTTATGGCAAATATCTTTGATCCACTCATTTATCTGTGAGCGCTTCGGCAATCGTCCTATTTAGGTCTTGTTTAATTCCCTTCAAAATTTCAAAACTTTACAAGATTTCACATCACATCGAATTTTTGAACGCATACATGAAGTATTAAATGTAGTTAAATAAAATAACTAATTACATAATTTGTCTATAACTTGCAAGACGAATTTTTTGAGCCAAGTTAACCTATGGCGGAATAATAATTACTAAATATAAACGAAAGTGCTACATTACTTTACAGCATCATTTTTATGCATCTAAACAAGACCTTAGCCTCTTATTCCAATCTAGCTCAACTAGTACACCGGACATGTCTCGAATGGTGGAGCAGTATCCATACATCTTCACAATGTTTCGGTTTTGTATCTGCACTAATATCTCTATTTCATCACGGAACTATTCCCCATTGATCGAATTACGCTTCTATACTGCGTATCTTCTTCTGTCTGTTCCTTGCTGCATACCTGGCGAGTCGGTTTGAAAACAATTCTATAGCTATGCACTTACTCAATTCTATAGTTGTTTTAGATTCATTATAAGTCAAACTTCTTCGAGTTCAACCAAATTTAAAAAAAAAACATAGCTTGATTTGACGATAATTGTGTTGCAATTGTTGTTACATTTTTCTATATAACTATGCCGAATATGATAAAACTAAAACACAATACATTTATAGATTGCCAGCATGTATGTGATATGAATCCGTTTTATTGAAAAAAACATTAAAATATTTACATAGTTATTATTAGGAAAGATGTATATGTGAGATTAAAGCAAAGCAAAGTCAACGTGGCTCTGATCGGCCGTGCGCCCACGCCCCAATGATGATTTTACACTCAACCGTAAGTTTTGGAGTGAGCGGTCGATTTTTTTCATCACCATCACATGTGGGCCCATTGCTCCGCCTTCGCTGTCCCTTTCCCACATCTGGATCTCGCGCTCCCGACCTCCCTTTCCTTACTCTCTCTCCCGGTCCTCTCCCCATTCCTCTGCTCCAGATGCATCACGGTGGGGCCACGACGGGAGGAGCGGATCCCGGCGGGGCCAGCGGCGGGAGGAGCGGCGAGCCGGCGGCGGGGCGCGGCAGGACGGCGGCGGGGCCGGCGGGAGGCGCGGAGCCGACGCGCTGCGGGTCGGCGGCGGGAGGCACTGCGGGCCGGTGGCGGGAGGAGGCACTGCGGGCCGGCTGCCGGGGGAGGCGCTGCGGAGACGGGTTGGCGGCGGGAGGCGCGGCGGCGCTCGCCCCCAGCGCCGCCCCGGCAGATCTAGTTTTTTTTTCTTTTTTTAATTCATTTTTATCTGAGTTTTTTATTTTTTATGTAAAAAATTTTTCTCTTGTAATTTTTTTCTTACATTTTTAATTTATTTCGTACATTTTTTTCAAATATTTTCTTGAAGGTTCCCTCTCCCCTAAATTTTCTTTGAAAAAATTCTGCTCTCTAATTTTTTTCTTTGATTTTTTCCTTGAAAAAATTTCTGCTCCGAATTTTTCCTTGAAAATTTTGCTGCTGCTCCAAAAGAAAATTTGATTTTTTTCCCTATTTTTTTCCAGAAAATGATAAAAAAAACTTTCTATAAACAGAAAAAAAACGCAGGAAGGGGTCTCTACGGTCGACCAAAAATTAGCCTGTCCCCGCCCGCGCCCCGCGGCAGGCCAAGTGACACGTGCCATTCACGCCGCCCCTTTTTTACCTTTCGGAGAAAGAGTGAACACAGGGCAATTCGCCTTCCTTTCCGCACGCTAACGGACGGAGCAAACCATTTCTCGTAAAGTAAATTTGCTGCTGGACATTCTTCGATGTTGTTAGTTGTTGCTGGACATTCTTCAATGTTTGTTATTTACTGATAGACACTACTTAATTATATGTTCGCTGATAGACACTCTTTATGTTTATATATTTTGTATAAGACACTACATACATTATAATATTTATTTTCTGGTAAAAAATAAAAGAACTAAAAGAAAGACCAAAATACCCTCCGTATCTTATCATATCCATCTGATCCCCAGCCACCTGTTCGATTCCCGGGTAACGGCCGTTCCCACCCTTTCCCAGCAGCGACAGGCAAGAGGCGCCGCCGGCCACCATCTGCAGCCCGGGCAGCGGCCCTGCCGGCTCGAAATCCCACCAAAATCGATCCTGCTCATGTAGCTTTGCCCCATCCCCACACAAATCAGTGCTGCGCTCCACCTCAGCTCATGAACCAGCCCCTAAAATTCAAAATTTCAAAACTATCACATCGAATGAATAATTAAACCTAGATAAAATAAAAAATTAATTGCATAGTTTGATTTTAAATTATGAGACGAATCTAATGAGCCTAATTAAACTATAATTAGACACTAAATTGCTACAGTAACTACTACAGTAAGCATGTGCTAATGCCGAATTAATTGATCTTAATAAATTCGTCTCGTAGTTTAAAAAAGTTCTACAATTAATTTTATGATTAATTTATATTTAATACTTCCAATTTGAAAGATTCCCTTTCAACCCCTGGGTCCGCCACAGCGCCAACCGCCATGGATCCTGCAGGAGCTTCCCGGTGCGCCCTCTCCGGTGCTCTAGTCGTCCTGCGTACATGACATCGCCATGAACAGTCCGATAAAATATCTACAGTGCGGATTCATCAAAGAAGCTCAACCTCTCATGGGTTCTTGTCGGGTATTGTCGACATGTATGGATATTGAGCTCTTTAATGGCTTTGAACTTGGATGGATATTGAACCTTAGTTCTTTTCTTTATCTATGCATATCTAGGCAATGTGGTTCAAGGGGCATTTGGTCATTTTACATATTTTCTCTCTTCTCTAAATTAGAAAATCATTATTTTAATAGAGTTGATGTCTTGTAGCAAATATCCATATTTCAAAAGTGCCCACTAGCAAACGCATGATTTAATAGTATTCATCAGCAAAATACAACATTGAAAAGTGTCCGGCAACAAATTTACCCTTTCTCGTACGCGAAACCGTGACAGCCCACCGGAAAAGCATCCAGCGGCCATGCGGTTCATCGGGACGCATTTCTTGGTGTGATTGACGGATGACTCGCGGGCAGGTTACCGGCAAGTGTCTGGAACGACCAGAGCTGCCCGTTTCTTGCGGTTTGCCACTTGCCAGATACAGAGATACTACTGCTACCCACGAGACGAGCAAAGATTTGTCCTAGTGAGCTTCCATTCTATCCCTTTGAGCACTAGGTCTTTGTCAAGCCACTGAATTCGAGTTTGTTACTCGTGGAACTTTGAGCTCCTAGACAATTAGACGTGCTTGTGAGTGCTCAGCTGAGATTGTGAGCATCATAAGAAGTTCGTAATCTTCATTCCTCTCGGAAGAACTCATAGTAAGTGACATTGGGCTTGAGCGTTGGTCTCACCCTTGGGTGAGGAGCATAGGGGTTCTTGAGCACTGTCTCTCGAACTCTTTCTCAACAGAGACGTAGCATCTTTGGGTGTGAACTTCGGAAAACAAATCTCTGGCTCTTTGTGTCACTTTGCTTGAGCTTTGGTCTCTCTGCTTGTGGAACTAACTTTTTAGGATTTGAGTTCAATCTACTCATTCACAAGTTTCTAGCTTGAACCAACTGTTGAGAAATACCTTCAAGGAACATCTGTTACCTGTAAATTTACTTGTCTACTTTTCTTACTTTGGTACCTATTTTTTTTTCTTGTCGTAGCCTTTATACCCGACACATCGGAGAATATCTATGGAAACTCCGGACACCAAGTTCAAAGTATCCGGACATATACCCGTTGTCTCCGGCCCATCTGATTCTGACAATTTTAAAAGTGTTTTAAGTTGCAGATTAGTCTATTCACCCCCCTAGACATCTTGAGGTCCTCTCACAGGGTGAGCAGGCCGCAGGGCGGGCGGCGGCGGTGGAGAGAGAGAGAGAGACGGGGGAGGAAGTGAGAGAGAGGAGGAGGAGGGGAAAAAGAAGAAAAAAAACTAACATGTGGGCCCCACCAGTAGTAGTTGGCATAGAGGATAGGATGTAGAGTATGACGAGTGCAGAAAAAATGAGGATAGAGGAGAGAATCTCCATGACTATGGCAGAATTTTTTTAGAGGGTGAATTTAGAGTACGACGAGTGAGCTAGTGAAAAAAGTTCGGATTCCAAATACCGATTGCCACATATACATACTACTACCAGTCTACCATGGCACGAGTAACCGATGAGCATCTCTAACAGATTTGGAGTGCTCCAGCAGATTACCAATCCAATCGTCATTACCTATAAGTTTTTTATAATCACCAACACACACCTCCCTGCCCTCTAAATATATAGATGGCCTGATGGGCCGTGTGGGATGGGCTGTACGAAAAATGGCACTAAAAACACAATACAAACACGACATGACACGGTAGGTTTGTGTCAGTTCCAGCACGACACGGGCGTAGTGTAGTGCGTGGGCTGTAACCCCAGCACGCAGTGCGGGCACGGACACGACACGGATAATGGGCTGACACGGGCTTGGCACGGTACCTATCTGATACTAGCCGTTAGGCCTAGCCTACTAGTCGTTAGCCTTACAGGCTTACTAGGCCGGGAGTCCACTTAAGGCATGTCACGGCAGCTGACGTATATATGTCACAGGCGACGCCTCTCGCCCCTCCCAAACCCTAACCCTCGCTCACTCCACTCCGTCACCTCACTCGGCCGCCTCTTGCGCTCACCTCTCGCCACTCGCTCGCGTCTCGCCTCTCACCTCTCCCGACTCCGGTTGCCGCATCTGTGCCACTGGCCGCCGATGGCCCATCATTTGGGCCATCTAGTCTTGTCCCTGTGCTATACCATCGCCCTCTTCCTCGACTCCCTTTCTCTTCTCATCTCAGCTGTCCGATCTAGATCGGAACAGCTGTTCGGCCGGTGAAGCTGCGTTGCACCTCCGCCGTCGGCCCGGCCCGGCACTACCGCATGACTTTTTCCCCTTCTGGTCACATCCTCCTCTTCCATCTCCAGTCTCCTCGAATCCATCCCTAAACCCAAATTTTGAGTATTTTGAACCATTTGTGGTGGTAGTGCCTGGACCGGCACTATCAAGACATGCTGATCGTGCCGCTAGCACGACATGGTTAAGTGCCTATAGTGTCCTGCCTGGGCCGAGTGGCCAGCATACAGTGCCGGCACAAGGCTTAGTGCGGAGTAGTGTTGTGCCAGATAGTGTCGTGCTGGATAGTGTTTTGTGGGGGCCGAGCCGGACTGCACGTTTGGCCATCTATATCTAATTGTAGGGTTTTTACTTTATCCTATTTTTGGTGGTTGCATTTTGGTAGTCTGCTGCAGAAACTATTACTTAAAACATAAAAGCAGTTATTGGTAATTAAGAGATAATATGTTTTAGATATGAGATATAAATAATATGTTGAAGATGCTTTTAGCATATCATGAACCAGCACCGGCAGTTGAAAGAGAAAAGAAGCTCGCAAATTGCAATCGTGCATACCCAAAGGCCACATGGCCCAGAGATTAAAGAGGCAAACACCTTGCTAGCTAGCTCATCATCCACCGCGTCTTCTGCACGCAGAGGCCCTGAGGCGCTTTTTCTGCCCCCAAAGGCAATGGGAAAGGTGTGGTGATAGCCTGATAGGATCGGAGCTATGCTACTCTACTCAGGGCCAACACTGCCCTGAGCAGGCGCGCAGATTTGCTTTGCTCTGTTCCTCTCCGATCCCCTTCCTTTTCTTTCCTTTCCCAAAAAATAAAAGCCGACCCGTTTCTGAAGGGAACACCTGTTGCTCTCTCTCTCTCTGCCACGGCAGGCAGCACAGGACACGTAACGGGAGCGGCAGTGCCACACGGCAACGCATGGGCATCACAAATATCAGTCCACACGCAACGATCCAATTGTTCTGCTTGCAGAGTTGCAGCATCACCACACTAGTGCCTTCTCCCCGAAAATTTGGATGCAAAAGAGAACGGAATCAATGTCCATCCAGCTCCTGACGGGGAGGTAGGGGTATGTATTTGTGTTTGAATCCCAATGCTAATGTATAGAAATGCTAAATTTTAACACTAGATTATGCATATACAAGTTGTTAATAGGATGCGCTAACCTTTATCTAAGATTTAAACGTATGGGTGCTAATAGATACTAAAGTTTACCACTTAACTTTAACCTATCAAAACAGACCTCTAGTCGCCCCAGGTTAACAAATAACAACATATTGGCACTTGGCAAAACGAAATGGTCAATTTTGTGTTTTCCATTTGTTTTAGGCATTTCAAGTTTATCGTTCCCAACCAGTGGCGGAGCTAGAAATTTGCGACTGGGTATGGCACATATAAAAAAATTTCAAAGCAAATACGCAATATAATGGACGATAAGTTATAATGATCACAACAAATTCATAATAATAACCAAAGTATAAGTAATAATTAAATAATATTATAAAACAATAAAGGCTACTACAATATAATCCTACGACCCCTTCTGTTCGAAGAGCTTGATAATATCCTCATCTTTCACTTGACTGAAGAATTCTCTCTGAATAAATGTAACTAAGCAAATGTAATCGCAGCCCGCGAGCGATAGCCGATGGGGGCGAGCGCGCGAGGTGATGGGCTACCTGCCTATCGCTAGAGTGACCAAGTGTGAGAGCCGTCGAGCGCCAATTGCCGAGCTGGGGATGCGCCGATGAGGCCTCCAGGATGCGGCGCTGAGGCGAGTGGGGAAAGGGGTGATACAATGCGACTCGCCGCTTGCGAGATGCGAGTACTCGAGTCTAGACCTGTATGGTTATTTCAAGCCCATAAGCCTCTTGTAGAGGCGGAATAATAGGGGTGTGGAGTGGTACATGTTAAAAAATGTTATTTTCTTGATGCGGTCCACATTAAATAAACCTCGTAAGCATCCTTTAAAAGAGCTTATGGGTTTATGGAGGGGCTTATAAGTCTATGTATTTGGATGAATGAAACTTATTTGAAGTTTATTGGGCTGGTTTCTCCCTTGATGAGCTAGTAGACTTTGTTCCTTCATGTGCTGAATATACATGATACGTATAAATATGTATACATATTAATATTTGATCTCAAATCATGGGTATGCCGAGGCATACAGGTGCATACCCCTGCCGCCGCCCATGTTCCCAACAGGTATTGTCTACTTAACTTCAATGCTGCTCACAAAGCATAACTCCAGTGGCGCGCAAAGCTTTGGACGGGAATTAGGCATGTTCAGAACGATAAAAGAAAGAGCGCTTTCGACATTCTCAGGAAAGTTTTTCTGGTCAAAAAGAAAATGTACGCCTAACGAGTGGTTCAGACTTCAGACCTGGATAGAGACGAATCAAAGGGGCAAAAGAACAAAATTTGGGGTTTTCCTTAAAATACTTGCTCACTGAAGCGCCACGCTATTAGTCTGCCAATGTTTTGACACGCAACGTGACAGTGGATTGGAGGACATGGCCCTCAATAGCATCTACCGGAACATATGCATTTTGCCACCTATTCCTATCAGTACACACACTACACTAAATCAAGCCACGCGTCACTTGGCCAGCACCAGCAGGATTCTTCGACAACCTGCAACTGATTAACTCCAGTTTGACGATAGCTTCACTTCAGTTTGACGAACTACAGCACCTTTGTTTTCTTCTCCAAACAAGAAACGCTTACCTGGAAAATACCAACAAAGTTCTCAAATGACTGATGATGAGTTCAGACCACAGGATTAAACATAGACAAATTTCAAGATTTTGTTACAAAGCCTTCATGGTAGACACATGATGCAATAAATATGTAACATATTCTTCTCAATGAACTGGATCATTGTACATACTGCCTCAAATAAACATATAGTCATATGTACAACTAAACAACCAGTTCAGCCCTTTTGCAGCTTGTTGCCGCAATTCAGTGAGTACAAATTAATGGTTAGCTATGAAGATCACGAAGCCCAAAGCCGGAAGAATACGGGGAACTCAACTGTACAAGCAGCTGAGACCAACAATTGGTTCCAAATGAACTACTTTTGAAGAGAGCCCTGTATCATTGACGTTAGTGATGGATGAACACGAGCGGTCTTCAATGATCGTGCAACACTTCTTCCTTCGGAATATTCCTCACCAAGCGGCCATCTTGGCCGCAGCTCATACTGTACCACACAAGAACTGATCAGGCAAAGAAAATAGAGAAGTAGCTCATGAAAATTTATGCAGCAACGGTTTCAGATTCTCCACTGCTAAGACAACTTTCGGAACAAGAAATAGGTCTGAAGTCAAAACAATCTGACATGGTGCCATTTAATTAAAAAAATTAGATGTCATAGTTTTGATTTCTGACAGAGCTGATCTACATGACATCAGATTATTAAACTTCAACAATAGAGCCAAATGCAGTTACTGGGGATAAATAATCCAATGTGGAACTGTAATTGGAGTCAAAGTTTCCAAACTTCCAGAACTATATCCCACTTCATGACAACTGGATTGCTGTTTGTTTGACACTTGCCTTTCTCCTTTAAGTTGACAACAAGGCCCAATTATATTATCACGCGGAGAGCTGTCCCCTTGGCTTTGTCTTAAGAGGTACAGGTACTCACAAGACCTCAAGCACTCAGTTGGGTGGCATCTCAACTAGAGCTCTACCAAGCTATTGCTTGGTCCTTGGCCCGACCATACGAAGTTAAAAAAAATCAGAGAGCCTAACAGTGTCATGATAGAAAAAGAAATGGTTTAGTGCAGCTACAACTTATTACTTTGGTGATCGTCATAGTGTAAGGATGTTAAACAGCCTTGCGCTACAAACCGTGAGTAAATAAACATAGAAAAAACATAAGAGAAAAGGTAAAAGGGCTGCTTAAGCCAGCCATTATAAATGGTTAAAGAACACAAAGTACTCCTAAATACTAGTCACACTTAAACAATGAGCACAGAAACTTCTCACGAATTAAATGCAAGCCAATAGGCAGACCTGCGTATCATCAGGCTCATCAGCAGCAGGTGGGTCCTCAAATCTTCCCGCAATGAAGTGCTCAATCCCAGTCCAAGCAATCATGACGCCTATGCAAAACTGGTTATTGCTCAGGAAAAAGAATTAAGAATCAAGTCGTAAAGACATCTACAATATACTTCAATATTTTAAAAAAAGAGATAGAATAGTACATCCTAAGGGTCTATAGTGAAAATCAAAGAACTGCAATGAGCTTGTATGGTAACTGACGTTAAATACAAGACAATTTTATTGACAGTTCAGTGCGGTACTAAGTTACTAATATTTTTCAATTAACTCATACCATTGTCAGTACAAAGGCTTGGAGGAGGAGATACAAGTTGTAGTCTGTTATTCTCAGCAACTTGATTCAGGCGAGTTCTAACATACTTGTTTGATGCGACGCCCCCTGAAACAACCTTTAATTATTGGATCAGTCCACATACTGGATGTGTTAAACAGATTTAACCATCATCAAGATATCTAGATTACAAAGTATTTGATGGAAGGTTCAATCTTCAATGCCCATTCAACTGCTCGTTGGCATCTTTCTTCCAAATGTAACACAGCAACTCGCTGCATAGGTCAAAATTATCAGGAAAAGATCAAAATCCTCGATAAACATTGAATATCTTGTCCATTGTGTCAAACCTGAAAAGAGGCAGCAATGTTTGCCCTTGATTGTCTGTCTTCCTCTGATGCAGATGAAATGGGAATATCATCTGTGCTTCTATCAGAGTGTAAAAATGAAAGATCAGCTAATGAGATTATAATTATTACCATGTAAACTACAAATGTTTTCTAAAAATGATAAAGAACTTTCCATATTTTAAGACCAAGTTACTAAACTTTGTACATAATTACTTGCCCAGGTTTTGACACAAGTGCTACTTGAAACAAATATCCTTTAAGCATAAAAGAGAATTTAGAAATGTGCATTTAACAGCTCAAATTCTGCCAGTTTAGAACTTTGAACTTGAGGTATAGATAAAGTACAAAATACTACTTTCTCAAAGAATACTAAGTGGATGATTCTACCGGAAACACCAGAAAGCCAGTTCATATTATGAAAAAAAGGAGAGGACACAGGGACTGAGATCAGTGAGACCAAACAGGATAGTGTGTGCTTACAAATTCTTAGATTCAATTGCCAGTCGGACTTGAGTCTTCAGACCAGCATAAGAAAAATTGCAATCTTTATGTTGTCGCATTGGAACCTGAAAGTATACAATACAAACTGTAACCAATCACATAATTTAGCTAAGAATATTAACAAATGGATAACAACATTTAGCTATATCTCAGTTAAGAAAAAACTACATCAGCAGACTTACTCTGAACTTAACAGCGTCAGGATCACCATCTAGAGCAAGCTCTTCAAGAGCAGGACCACCACCTTTTCGCATATCAAGGCCCAACCATCTTGCTGTTTTGTCATATGCCTCACCAATCGCATCATCTATAGTAGTCCCCAGTTGAACGTATTGCCCAAGGCTATGAGCAAGAACAAGAAGATTGTGTCCTCCTGAACAGATTGACTAGTTAGATAGCTTAAAGACATAAGAAAGAATTCAGGAATCAAGGATATTTCTTCTGTCCTGATTATGACACTAGTGTTTCTGCCGAATTAGCATATATGCTTAAGGAACTTATGTTGAAGTAGTTCTACATTGATTTACATGCCCTTTGTCAATGGAACAATTCATGCTGTAATTGACTAAAATAATCTGTCACATACATTTAATTTCAATAATTTCAACAGCAGTGTTGGGCATAAGAAAGAAATCAGTTTATATAGTGGAATAAGAAGGAAACGTTTCAAGTAGTGAATATAGTGCAAAAAGAAGTAGCTACGATGTGGTAAGTTAAAAGGCATTAAAAATCAAGAGACCCAATTATTTTGTGTTAATGCACAGAAGAATAGAAAAATATAAATCATTTAGTAGTAACGCACATAAGAGTAACAAAAATATGGTAATTATTTTGTGTTGTAGCAGGCGGAAAAATGCAATTACGCTTTTTGTGTGTTGAATATTGAACATGGCATGGGCTTGTATGATTGGAAGACACAGCTTGCCACAATTCCCATAGGCAGGTACGTCTAAGTTATAAGTGTATGTTCCACTTTTTTGTTTTAAGTTTTTCAGCTGGGTCCTGGCTGAAAATCCTAGGAAACTAATCCCAATTGCAAAGTTGTTGAGAATCTTATCAAGACCTATTGATCCAGGGAAAATTAAGAAAGTAGTAGCATATAAGGTTGACACATAGTACTGTAATTAGCATGTACCTGAAATTAGAAGAGCCAAAAATGGGAAATCAAGGTCCTTGTTCACTAGCCTGACAAGGATCAAACAACATTAACTGCTAGTAGTGCACGCATACAGTTAGAAGTATGGTGAGATATTATGCAATATTTTGTTTATGTTTGTAAAATGTTGTGTTTGTCATAAACATGTTTATCATGCTTTATGTAATTTAGCTTTGAGTTTTGTTTCTTTTGTTCACTACAAGACAACTATTAGCCCATAGGTGAATGATGTGGCATTGAGAACTAGATAGTTTATTATAGGTATAAATCTGCTCCTATATTATACAAAAGTAAATAAATATTTTTACATAGGTTGAAAATTGGTTCTAAATTTGAAAGTTTTAATATTAAAAAACATTTGCTCTTAGTTTATGCTACTATACCAGCATAGTTTAATTAATATCTGCATAAGTCTGTATGAGACTACAGAAGGATGCCAAGCCAAGAGGTAGGGATGTCTATAGTCTAAACAGATGTGCAAATTCTGATGTAAAACCAAAATGAAAAATATCAACAAGCAAGTTTATTATAAAAATTACAACAAATGACTTAAAACAGACTTGCTATCCTTTATTCTTGAAAACAAAACCTTCTTCCACTTTATGACGGATTATCTTAACAACTTGCACGGCATATAAAAGAAAGCCAAAGCCCAACAGATCTATTTAAGATCAAGGTTAATTGAACAGCAAAGGGCCCTATTAGTTAAATACCTGGAAACTAATGCATGTGCTTCCATATGATGAACTCCAACAATAGGCAAGCCAAATGATTTTGCCACTTGTCTCGCTTTGTGGACACCAACTGCAGTTTTGACATGCAATTGCATTAATATTAGAAAAAACCAAGGGATATGATCATGGAGACAGCAACAAGAAACTAGACTTCATGAACCCTGATACACAGGCATGATAGTATTTATCCCGAAGTCTGGCACAATGCATGTCACATAATATCATGGAAGTTCCAAGCACGTCAAAAGTTCTCCAGAATGACAGAACCGATGCAGCTCTTTAATTGAATGATGAATTTCTAGTCTGATCAAATTCAGCTCATTTGAATAATGTACACACCTAAAAACTGTAATAAATTTTTATGCCTTAGAGGTTCATTTCTAGCAAATTGATGAACCTCTAAGCACAATTTCTAGTGAACAGATAGTTCAACATCCCAATTAACGAAGAGGAGGTACATCCATACCTCTAAGGCATAGACTAAGTCCTGGTCCAACGGTAACAGCGACAGCAGAAAGATCGCTTCCTGACAATTTTGCATCATCAAGTGCCTTCTGAACAACCTGGGCACAAATTAAGTACAAGCAATTAACATAAATGTCAGAGCCTCAGAAAGCTGCAGAACCTCTGCCGATCTAAGAAGCCACACCTGGTCAATCACAAGAGCATGAGCTTCCTCGGCCATCTTCGGAGCAACACCCCCATACCTCGCAAGCAAATCTGCCTTCAAATGTTGGCCAACGAAAAGACACAGAAAAGAGGCCTGGTCAGCAACGCACAAACGTTTCGCTTCCAATATACGCTACTGATTGTCATGTAGCATAGGAAGACAGGCTCAAATTTAGAGCCGGAATAAGAGGTCAGAATGTAGAAATAAAATTAACAAAATTGTGCTGGAAAATGACTTACTTGGGAAGATACCACTTGGCTAAGGATCTCCCCGTCGCCCCTAACCTGCAAGCAGCCAGACAAACAGCATCGAAGCAGCTCAGCACAAAAACATAAAGGGTTCTCCATGCCTCCGCCGCAGGTAAAATCGACAGGAGAAGAGGAAGCAAGCACTTGTACCACAGCGGCCGCAGTGTCGTCGCAGCTTGTCTCTATGCCGAGCATGAGGAGGTCGCGGCGGGCATGGGTGGCGCGAGCGACGGTGGAGGATGACGCCACGGTGGAGGGGGGACGGATGGCAGGGGATGGGGTTGCTGGAGAGGAGGACGAGACGGAGGCGACGAAGTGGCGGAGGGTGGAGGGGAGGGACTTCGCTGGGCCTCGTCGGAGAAGGAGGAAAGCGGCGGCGGCGCGGGAAACGGCCGGCGATAAGGTCGGGAGAAGAGTGGCCGCCATTCCCTCCGGCTCCGCTTCGGACCTCCGGTGGTGGACAAGGCCGAGATGGGATTTCTGGATTTGAAATCGGAAGAATCAAGGGGCTCGGCTCGCCAGGCTATCAAGCAAGCGGCCCGGCAGTCGAGGTCGAACCCGTTAAGCCCAGCAGTTTGAGCCGGCCCAGGCCGGACCAACCAGGTCGACACGAAAACCGACGGAGGCACGGAGCCCAAGCCGCACATCCATCCTCTCCCGCTGTCCCGCACCACCAGCCTCTTCTGTTCATCTTCTCCCACCGGCCGGCGGCTGCCGCCTCTCCCTGTCCCGGTCACCAATCTCTTCTTCCCACCCAGCCACACTCCCAGAAGCAGCTTCCCTCCCGTTCCCACCCCTAGGCCGCCTCCGCTTCGTCTGCCTCAAGCCGGCCGCTTCTGCTCCCATCCTGCCGCCCTGCCGGCCGCCACCCCATCTCACCAGATCCGCCGGCCGCCGACTAGCGATAGGCCTCGACCGCCATGGAGTAGGTGCCGAAGCTCCCGCCCTCCGGCCCGAAGGTGCGAAGAGCACGAGTCTACGCTAGGTGGCCGCCGCCTCCATCTTCCACGGCAGCGACGGGCGACGGTGGCGCCGCCAGCCTGTTACGACTCGCTTCCCCATCCCCCCCGTTCTGGCGAGCTTCGACGAGCCGAGCTGGAGCTTCGGTCGAGCCGAACTCGAGCCTGCCTGACTGGGAGCCCGAGGGTCAGGCCAGGCTCGGCTCGAGCTGGCGTCGAGCTCGAGCCGCGCTCCTGAGCCCGCTCGTGCTCGGCTCGTCGACAGCCCTGGCATCGGTTTCGCTATTATAACTGCGCTGCGCGTCTGCGCCGCCGCCTCTGCTCATCTGCTGCCCCCTTCAAATCGGGCACCACAACCCTGAGTCTGCTGGGGAGCAGAGGGGGGAGCCCAACGGATTGGGTCGAATCTTCTCCCCAATCCCTCGACTAGAGCTACCCCGCCCTTTGGAAATCCTCTGATCTGGTAAGCTCCAACAATCAGTTCCCTGCAAATTATTTTTTAGTTTTTGTCGAACCCTTTGTTGGGGTCGGGAGAATTCGGCGGGCTTCGGCCGAGAAGGGCCGAGTTCGATCTGTATTCGTCTGTTGCACTAATAGCTGAGGAGATCGTAGAGGCGTAGAGACAGGACTCCCTTCCCGCACTCAATCTCTTTGGTTCGTTGTTGCAAGAGGAAGATTTGATTTTGTAGGTGATTGGGGGGTCAGGGCCTTGGAGGCATCTTGATTTGTGCTGTGGAGACTTCTATTAGTCAGGTGGTGTGGTGAAAATGTTTGGAAACTCAGATTCTTGTTGCTGCTAGGTTAATTGTGATGCTGCATTTGATAAAAAGCCCCAATTTTGATTTGAAATTTATATAATCACCATGGTCAAAATTCTGATAGTTGTATATCGTTCGAAAGTACCGAAGCTCCTAACTCCAGTCTGGGTCCTGGGCCTAGCAATAGCATCGGTGCCCATCTCCTTGTTTATGACAGAGCTACAAAATGTGTTTGACTTCCTTTTGTCATCTGGGTAAAAGGTCATGAGTCATGACTTCAACATCTTTCTTGCTGTTTTTCACCAGTACAAGATTACAAAGATATGGTTAGTCAAAGCTCAAAAACATACCATGTTCGGCCGTGTGATTCTAAATCGAAGACAGATTAATATCAAATTGAGCTTGCTACCGCAGATTAAATTCATTTTTTGTGCACAAAGCCGCTTAATGCTGTGAAACCTCAAAGGCCGAAATTAAGTATCAAACTGTAACGGGTGAAGTTGAACTATTCAAAATCTGACCAACAAATCCCTTATAAATATCTGAATTGGTGATGTGCTAGGTTTCAAACATTTGTATGGCTATATTCAATTCAAATACTACTTCTGTAATGTTATAGTAATAACACTGTAGACATTTATCTAAATTATTTTTATGAGCTACAATGGTATAAAGCAATACTTATTTGTGACTGGAGGGAGTACCGGAATTTATTCATCTAGAGGTGCAGATAATAATTGATAGATTGTAAGACTAAAGACTGCATATGCTTTGTGACTTGCTAAAATATCGCTCTTTGCAGATGAACTGAGTATATTTCTGTCTGTGGAAGAAAGGAACTTGGTCCATTAATTTTGTCACAAGTGGAACCAAGCAATATGTCCTCAGTAGGTGTACTAAATCCCTCATCAGGATATGAAGCTAGTACTAGTGGTGCCACTGATCGATTGCCGGATGAGATGAACGGGATGAGCATAAGAGATGAAAAGGAAGTTGAAGCTGTTGTTGTCAATGGCAATGGGATGGAGGTTGGTCATACCATTGTAACATCTGTTGGTGGAAGAAATTCACAGCCAAGGCAGGTAATAAGCTAAATCATGCAGAGCCATGCCAATCTTAAATATCAACTTTGGTAGAGGAACATATATTGTCAACAGGATAAATTATTGATATTATGTGCGACAGCCTCTTTTTCTTTTCTTTTTGCACATCATTTTCAGTCCCTCTAACAGAATGCTTAAGATTTGTAATACTAAATCTTTTACTAAATTGCAGACCATTAGTTACATGGCAGAGCGTATTGTAGGGCAAGGTTCATTTGGAATTGTCTTCCAGGTTGGTTGCTGTACACCACAATTCCCTTTTTTGTATGTTCTAGACTTTCATGTGTTATATCCTGTTATAATCTTTATGTATTGCATTACTGGCATTCACTTTTTGTTCAAATTACAATTAACAGGCCAGGTGTCTGGAAACTAGTGAGAGAGTAGCTATAAAGAAAGTTCTTCAAGATGTGAGGTATAAGAACCGTGAGCTGCAAACAATGCAAGTTCTTGATCACCCTAATGTCGTATGCTTGAAGCATTACTTTTGCTCAACAACTGAAAAGGAAGAGCTTTACCTCAATTTGGTGCTTGAATATGTGTCAGAAACTGTTCACCGTGTTATTAAGCATTACAATAAGATGAATCAACGTATGCCGTTGATATATGTTAAACTCTATATGTACCAGGTGAAGTTTTGCAACTTTGCGAGTACCTTTCAACACAACTCTAGCTTTGTACTTATTTCAATAATTCTTTGAACTTGTTTTATTGAACTAAATTTACAGATTTGTAGAGCTTTGGCTTACATGCATAACTGCGTAGGAGTATGCCACAGAGATATAAAGCCACAAAATATTCTGGTATTGCATGTGGTTATACTTTTTCAAAGTGATTACAGAAACATTTTGTCTTGAATTGTTAATGTTCTGGTGATTTGATATTGGCTATTTGTTGTAACAGGTGAACCCACATACTCATCAACTGAAATTGTGTGATTTTGGCAGCGCGAAAGTTTTGGTATGGTTCATAACTTTCAGATGTCTTGAATAAAATCGCATAATCTATGTTATGCCATCTGTAAATATTCTACCTATGTTAATAGGTACAAGGGGAACCAAATATTTCATATATCTGTTCTAGATACTACAGAGCTCCAGAGCTCATATTTGGTGCTACAGAGTACACGACAGCTATTGACGTGTGGTCTGCTGGTTGTGTTCTTGCTGAACTTCTTCTAGGGCAGGTAAGAGATCAACCATGTTAATTGTAATATATCTTCTAAATGCTCGAAGCAACTTCTTTATAAGTTATCTGTTGTTGGATAGCCTGTTTTCCCTGGGGATAGTGGTGTCGATCAGCTTGTTGAAATTATCAAGGTAACAGCGAGTTCTTTCAATTGAAGATATTTTAGCTAGGTACCCATTCTGTTTGACTCATGCAGGAGGCTCGTTTTTCTTTCAGGTTCTAGGGACGCCAACACGTGATGAAATTAAGCACATGAACCCAAACTATACTGAGTTTAAGTTTCCACAAATCAAAGCTCACCCATGGCACAAGGTAAAAGGTTCATATCTTGTAGCTTTCCTTTTCTTTCAAGATTTCTATTTCCTATTTATATTTATTGCTAAATCTGATGATGTGATTATTTTCATCAGATCTTCCACAAAAGAATGCCATCTGAAGCTGTAGATCTTGTTTCTCGGCTCCTACAGTACTCACCAAACCTCCGGTGCACTGCAGTAAGTACTGAAACACTTCTTAGGAAATCTACAGTACTTAAGGTTAATCTGTAGCAAAGAATCTAATAATATTTTGTTCATTGTCTCTCTTAACAGTTGGAGGCGTTAATCCATCCATTCTTTGACGAACTACGGGATCCGAATGCCCGGTTACCGAATGGTCGTTCTCTTCCCCATCTCTTCAATTTTAAGCCTAATGGTAAGTGCATGTTATTTTTACATGTGCGCCAACTGAAGCCTCCTATCAGGAGATCCTGACATACTACGTGCCCAACTTGAACAGAGTTAAGAGGAGTACCAATGGATTTTGTCATGAAATTAATTCCTCAGCATGCCAAGAAGCAATGTGCCTTCTTAGGAATATGAGGAAGCAGTTCAGAGTGCTCACAAAAAGAAGCAAGCAGCAGTTTGGAGGTTACCTACATATTACATCAATATTATGTCTAAAACTGCAGAGTAGCATTTGCCTACAGTATTATTGGATGAGCAATGCAGCCTACAGTATTATTGGATGGGCAATGCATGCTGTTTTCTTTCACTTTGGCTGTGATGTCTCATGTTTGTTCTACAATGGCAGTGAGCGCTTTCACCACATTCTGTAAAGCTGATGAAGACATTAAGCGTGATCCTTTCCTGTGGTCTGTATATTGGTCTGCCCCAACCTTGAGAATTAATTCTTTGCATATTTTATTCTTTCTTTTTGGAGATGGATTATTTGCATATCTATCTGTCACCAAATGGAAAAAAAAAAGAACTATCATATGTATGTTTGCTCTGGATTCTTTTTTCCTGAGGCTATATCGGTTTTCAGCTACCATTGGAGTTAAATACTTCTAATCTGTAACAGTCATGAGCAAGGAAAGGTCATCTGCAGATGATATCTTTTCCAGTCTATGCTATTCTTTGTATTTCTATTATTCTTTTGTGTTCAACATTGAGTCCTATTCGTGCCTAATGCAAAAATGATAATTGTGTGGAGCTATTTTGCCATATTTCTTGTTATCAGTTGCAATTCTTCTACTGAGATGTTCAGAGAAACAGATGAACATGAATTGTTTGATTTTAACTTCCTGTCCGTTATTTTGCTCGAGCTGAAGGTTTGAAGGTAGAACGTACTGGGCATGAGCTTGGCATGGTAAGTTTAGAACTTCAGATTCTAGTTATTACCGGATGGGTTACTTTTTTTTACCAGGCCAGATGGATTTCCTCATTTACTTGATAGAACGAATGGTAAGATCTCCGAATGGGTTTAACCATTAATCACTGGACACCCCTGCAGAAACGGGCAACTTTTGTATCTATATCATTTCTTATTTGGTTTGTTTATTGTCTGTACTTGAATACCTGGTAGGCATTACTGATACAGCTCGTTACCATACTTGGGGATGTACTGATACGTTGTGTTCGCTTGGCTGTGGCTGGTGTCACGACCCCAAATGTAAAAACATGCTTAACACTTAAACAACATCATCATAAGCATCATTAAGGCATAAAGGAGTATCATGTGCATGTGTGTTTTGTTTTAAATTTAATTTTGTGTATGTACGATTATGTGCTTGTTAAGAAAATTCAAATTTTGCTATGCAACTTGGCCCCCAAAAATTTTATTTAAATACTAGATTTCAAATGTTGATTTAAAAATATTTTTGCAAGATTTTATGACTTTTGAACCGAGCCACAAAATTCAAGGAAATTTCAAAAATAGTCTCTTTGTTCTTTTTGCCGCGACCAAATTACAAAAGCTTTTCGAGTGATTCTTACTGCATTGTGTTCTTGGTGATTTTATCTATCTCCAGTAAAAATTTGGTGAATTTTTGAGCCCGGAAACACCTTGATTTTGAATTTCAAACTTGTTTCCTTTCTTTTTCTCGCCCAGGCCCACCCGTCAGCCTCCTTCTCTCCTCCTCTCTGCTCTGTTCGGCGCGCACGCGTCGCCACGCCACCGGCCAACCTCGTGCCACACGCCGGCCATCCTCGTTTTGCGTGCATCCTTATCCGCAGCGCCCTCCGCTCACTCGCCCTCTCCTTATCCGCTCGGCCGACCCCCTTTTCCCCCTCAAACCCTAGCCCCCAAACCGCCATTGCCGGCCGCCCCGAGCTCCATCGCCGCCCTCGGTGAGCTCCTCATCGATTCTTCGCGTAGGCACCTTCTTCTAACTCTCTTCCATCGATTTGGGCGCTCACCCGGCCTTGGGCCTCGCTGTGCAGGGCCGCCGCCGCCCGTCGCCGTTGTGCCGCCGCCTCGCCGCCGTTCCCCGCCGTCCAAGCCCCCGGTGAGGCTCGCTGCCACCTCCTTCACCCCGTGCGCCCTCGCCCTCGTCCCGAGCCCCTCCGGCCTTGCCTCGTCGCGCCGCCCCGCGCGGTGGCCGCGCGCACCACGCGCACCGGCGCGCCGTGGCCGCGCCCACGCCGCGGTCAAGGCCACGGCTTGCCTTGACCCGGCCTGGGGTGGGCCGCTGGCCCTGGGCCCCACCTATCAGCGCCTGCGGGTGTGGGATCCGGGTGGATCTAGCAATTTAGCTAGTGTTTTGTGATGTTTATTATATCTACTATCTTGCAAACTGCGTAG
Organism: Panicum virgatum; assembly: GCF_016808335.1. Taxonomy (NCBI): domain Eukaryota; kingdom Viridiplantae; phylum Streptophyta; class Magnoliopsida; order Poales; family Poaceae; genus Panicum; species Panicum virgatum. The sequence continues at coordinate 17,586,579 of NC_053149.1, forward strand.
AAATTCGTGTATAGCTCCGAAAAATGTGAAACTTGTTTTGTTGGATTCCTCTAGCTTAGTTCTACTCAGAAAAAATATTGTTTTGCATGTTACTCTGATGTAGATTTGTCTATTATTTTATCTTGCAAAAGTGAGTTTAATGCTTGTTTATTTGTATATTGCTCTAAAAATTTCAAACTAAATTTTGTTAGACTCCTTGTGAAATATAGTTTCCAATGGTGTAACTTTCTCATATGTTTCCTTGCGGTTTGTTAAAGTTTTAGCATATTTTCTTATGTTTTATCTGAAAATGGTTTAATGTAAATCTTTTTGCTGGAAGTGATAAAACTGTGAAACTAGTTTTTTTTACCCTTGTACTCATGCCTAGTATCTATGATAATTTTATTGGATTTGTTTAGTTAAGTTTGCATGCCTTTTCTGATTTATCTTTTTTTCAATAGCTAAAAACTAATATATTTATGATTAATTATAGAAAAATGCTTTTTCTGTAAAACCAATTTTCCTAGGGTCCTTGCAATGTACTATTCATGTTAAATTTTATTCCATGATTTATGCTTGCTGTATAAGTTCATTTCCTAATTCTTGCTCTAGCTTCCTCGTTCGCGTTTGCATAGTGATCGTTTGTCGTCGCGCGTGTTACGTCTGTGCATCATCGCATGTGTTGAGTTCATGTGTCTTTGCATAGTGCTTCATCCATGCTTCACTTGTAGCATATCATTCTCATGTCACCGCATCATGCTAATGCATATGCATCGCTTCATGCATTTTAGTGACCGAACCGTCGGAGGTCGAACCCGTGGAGCCCACCAAATCCGTTGAGTCTGAACCCGGAGTCCCGTTCGTGGTCGAGCCGGAAATTAACCAAGGCAATCAGCTAAGCATGATTCCTTGCTCCTATTTAATCTGATTTAATTAGTTATCTCACCGGGTAATGTTGGGTTATATATAGTATGTATGTATTGCATTCTTGTACCTATCTGCGTGCATTATCCTTTCTTGATTTGTTATCCTTGTTCTTGGCACTAGTTAGTTAGTTAATCACTTAACTTGACTAGATGCTTAGCTCTGCTTAGAATATTTATATTGCTTGCTAGACAGGAATAGTTTGGAGGATCACATTTACCAGTTATCCTTGATCGCACTGGTTCGGCTTGGTTGTTAAGGGTTTGGTAGTATCGAGATTCGAGCGGAATGGTAGGGCCTAGAGAATGAAATCACATGGGCATAGTCCACTTGGATCGATTAAGGACTGTCCATGGATGACATCAGCCTTGAGCACCTTTTCGTGCTACCACATATCCAATATAATGGTACGGATGAGCCAATTACCTTATTTGACTTGATCATTGATGTATAGTTCTAGATACGTGGCCAAGGGCTATGCAGAGAGGCTTAGAGGTATCCCCGGGTAGACCTACGTGTAGGAAAGTTTAGAGATGTTCCCGGTGGAAACTAAGTCTCTACGCGTAAGCTAGGTGTGAAGATTTCAATGATCGAGCCTTGTTGGGAATGGTTGACGTGAGTACCCCCTTGCCCGACGTGATCGATTGGGTGAGTCGCATGGTCCTCGCGTCGTGTGGGTAAAGTAGTACACCCTTGCAAGGTTTGAATCAATTCGAATTGCCGCGCTCTCGGTTATGAGCAAGCTCTTGGTTCGTCGAATTCCTCGTAGAGAGTTTCGGATATGTTGGAGTGGTTCTTGCCACCTTTATGATCATTCATATATTATGCTCTTAATCAACTAAAACCTTTGGGGTTTGGGCAAGAATAATTAATTCTGCTAGGGTTAGGGTAGAGAGCTTATGCCTATATAATAATTACTTAACCTTAAAGCTTTCATTTGAGCCATTGCATGATCCTTGTTTATTTAATCGCGTAAGTCTTGCGAGTACCTTTTGTACTTAGGTTGCTTTCTAAATCTAGTTGCAGGTAAGTCGGAAGTGGTGTACGGCCACTTCTACCCCGCTGATCCAAATACGGGGGGAGGAGTAGGTCGTTGTGGCTATAATGGTGTCCTTGAGCAAGGCATCATTATCTTAGTATGTCTTTATCGTAGTCGAGCTCTGTGAGAATATGTAAATTCAATAAACTTTAAATTTCTGTTTAATATGCCTTTCGTGAGCCCAAGGCTTGTAATTGAAGTTAGTTTGAACCCTCCTATATCGAACTTGTAATATTAAATGTGTAAAACTGCTCTTGTGGATCATCGGCAATGTACGTGCTTGTATAACGGTACGTGTGCTTAATCCTGGGCATGTGGCAAACACGTACCGGGACTACCGGATTTTTGGTCGTTTTAGGTGAATTGTGTTGATTAAGTGCCTCTAAGATGTAGATTAACACGTGGCATGTCGAGAGATGGACATGTGTTAACTCTCATCTTATTGGATTAATCAATAATTTTCACTTAAACCGATTGCAAATTGGGCGGTTCTCACAACGGGTATCAGAGTCGAGGTTTCATAAAGTGTACCTAAATTTTGCTTAGTGGGTTGAGAGTAAAATAAAACTTGATTACTAGCACTAAGATTTACTTTGGTTAAAAATTTGGACCTAAGGTGAAATGCTCTTTTCTTCCTTCGTCTTAGAGCTAATTCTCCCTTATTGCTTCACTTGCTTAATTAAAATATACTTAACCCCTCTTGTCTTCATGAGTAGTGGGAGCGTAGGAAAACCCTTACCTGCCGGATATCTTTTGAGCCTTTTACCGGGGTTGAGAAGGTGGGAATCGCCCATTGTCCTAAGTGCTAGTAGGAGGGTTGTAGTGTTTTTGGGAAATGTGGTTGTTTTGGGGCGTGAGTGAGTGTTAGGATGTTAGGACGTGCTCTTTGTGTGATGTGTTGAACCTATGTTGTTGTGTGAAACGAAGTGAGGAGACGACATATTGCACTCATTTTGGGCATGCATGCATACATATATATAATACTTGTTATAGTACTCGTGACAATTCTCTCACCTTTTGTTCCCAAAACCACCCCCACTTTCTCAAATGAAGTTCATCTTTCTATTTGCTTATATGTGTACACAACCACCACCATAAAGATTTGGATAGCTCTCCACATGACTTCACGCTTTCTTTATAAGAACCTAATCTCTAGTTCATTTTTCTTATATGTGTACACAATCGACCCAAAGCCCTAGAAATATTCTACACCACCACACCACTCCATTCATGCTCTTGTACATCATCCCTTCAATGTTTTTCTTGTCTAGGTGAATATGGCAACAATACAACCAGAGCTTTAACCCTTCCTTTATACTTACAAAATCTCGGGACGAGATTTTCTTAGGGGGGAGAATTGTCACGACCCCAAATTTAAAAACATGCTTAACACTTAAACAACATCATCATAAGCATCATTAAGGCATAAAGGAGCATCATGCGCATGTGTGTTTTGTTTTAAATTTAATTTTGTGTATCTACGATTATGTCCTTGTTAAGAATGTTCATATTTTGCTATGCAACTTGGCCCCCAAAAATTTTATTTAAATACTAGATTTCAAATGTTGATTTAAAAATATTTTTGTAAGATTTTATGACCTTTGAACCGAGCCACAAAATTCAAGGAAATTTCAAAAATAGTATCTTTGTTCCTTTTGCCGCGACCAAATTACAAAAGCTTTTCGAGTGATTCTTACTGCATTGTGTTCTTGGTGATTTTATCTATCTCAAGTAAAAATTTGGTGAATTTTTTAGCTCGGGAACACCTTCATTTTGAATTTCAAACTTGTTTCCTTTCTTTTCCTCGCCCGGGCCCACCCGTCAGCCTCCTCCTCTCCTTCTCTCTGCTCTGTTCGGCGCGCACGCGTCACCACGCCGCCGGCCAACCTCGTGCCACACGCCGGACATCCTCGTTTCGCGCGCATCGTTATCCGCAGCGCCTCCGCTTGCTCGCCCTCTCCTTATCCGCCCGGCCGACCCCCTTCTTCCCCCTCAAACCCTAGCCACCAAACTGCCATTGCCGGCCGCCCCGAGCTCCATCGCCGCCGCGATTTGCCACCCTCAGTGAGCTCCTCGTTGATTCCTCACGTAGGCACCTTCTTCTCCCTCTCCTCCATCGATTTGGGCGCTCACCCGTCCTTGGGCCTCGCTGTGCAGGGCCGCCGGCGAGCCCCTTCGCCCGCCGCCGCCCGTCGCTGTTGCGCCGCCGCCTCGCCGCCGTTCCCCGCCGTCCAAGCCCCCGGTGAGGCTCACCTCCACCTCTTCACCCTGTGCGTCCACGCCACGAGCCCCTCCGGCCTTGCCTCGTCGCGCCGCCGTCCGCCGGCGCTGCCGCGTCGCGCTACACGCGCCGTGGCCGCGCCCACGCCGCGGTCAAGGCCACGGCTTGCCTTGACCCAGCCTGGGGTGGGCCGCTGGCCCTGAGCCCCACCTGTCAGCGCCTGCAGGTGTGAGATCCGGGTGGATCTAGCAATTTAGCTAGGGTTTTGTGATGTTTATTATATCTGCAATCTTGCAAAATGCATAGAAATTTGTGTATAGCTTCGAAAAATGTGTAACTTGTTTTGTTGGATTCCTCTAACTTAGATCTACTCAGGAAAAATATTGTTTTGCATCTTACTTTGCTGTAGATTTGTCTATTGTTTTAGCTTGCAAAAGTCAGTTTAATGCTTGTTTATTTGTATATTGCTCTACAAATTTCAAACTAAATTTTGTTAGACTCCTTGTGAAATATATTTTCCAATGGTGCAACTTTCTCATATGTTTCCCTAATTTTTGTTAAAGTTTTAGCATATTTTCTTATGTTTTGTTTGAAAATGGTTTAATGTAGAACTTTTTGCTGGAAAGTAATAAAATGGTGAAACCAGTTTTTTTACCCTTGTACTCATGCCTAGTATCTATGATAAATTTTTTTTGGATTTGTTAGTTAAGTTTGCATGCCTTTTTCGATTTATCTTCTTTTGAATAGCTGAAAACTAATATATTTATGATTAATTATAGGAAAATACTTTTGCTGCAAAACCAATTTTCCTGGGGTCCTTGCAATGTCCTCTTCGTTCTCAATTTTATTCCTTGATTTATGCTTGCTGTATAAGTTCATTTCCTAATTCTTGCTTTAGCTTCCTCGTTCGCGTTTGCATAGTGATCGTTTGTCGTCGCGCGTGTTACGTCTGTGCATCATTGCATATATTGAGTTCATGTGTCTTTGCATAGTGCTTCATCCATGTTTCACTTGTAGCATGTCATTCTCATGTCACCGCATCATGCTAATGCACACGCATCGCTTCATGCATTTTAGTGACCGAATCGTCGGAGGTCGAACCCGTGGAGCCCACCTAATCCGTTGAGCCTGAACCCGGAGTCCTGTTCGTGGTCGAGACGGAAGTTAACCAAGGCAAGCAGCTAAGCATGATTCCTTGCTCCTATTTAATCTAATTTAATTAGTTATCTCACCGGATAATGTTGAGTAATATATAGTATGTATATATTGCATTTTTTTACCTATCTGCGTGCATTATCCTTTCTTGATTTGTTATCTTTGTTCTTGGCACTCGTTAGTCAGTTAATCACTTAACTTGACTAGATGCTTAGCCCTGCTTAGAATATTTATATTGCTGGCTAGACAGGAATAGTTTGGAGGATCACATTTACCAGTTATCCTTGATCGCACTGGTTCGGCTTGGTTGTTAAGGGTTTGGTAGTATCGAGATTCGAGCGGAATGGTAGGGCCTAGAGAATGAAATCACATAGGCATAGTCCACTTGGATCGATTAAGGACTGTCCATGGATGACATCAGCCTTGAGCACCTTTTCGTGCTACCACATATCCAATATAATGGTACGGATGAGCCAATTACTTCTTTGACTTTATCATTGATGTACATCCCTAGATACGTGGCCAATAGCTATGCAGAGAGGCTTAGAGGTGTCCCCGGATGAACCTACGTGTAGGAAAGTTTAGAGATGTCCCCGGTGGAAACTAAGTCTCTACGCGTAAGCTAAGTGTGAAGATTTCAATGATCGAGCCTTGTTGGGAACGGTTGACGTGAGTACCCCCTTGCCCAGCTTGATCGGTTGGGTGAGTCGCATGATCCTCGCGTCGTGTGGGTAAAATAGTACACCCTTGCAAGATTTGAATCAATTCGAATTGCCGCGCTCTCGGTTATGAGCAAGCTCTTGGTTCATCGAATTCCTCATAGAGAGTTTCGGATATGTTGGAGTGGTTCTTGCCACATTTATGATCATTCATATATTATGTTCTTAATCAACTTAAAACTTTGGGGTTTGGGCAAGAATAATTAATTCTGCTAGGGTTAGGGTAGAGAGCTTATGCCTATGCAATAATTACTTAACTCTAAAGCTTTCATTTGAGCCATTGCATGATCCTTGTTTATTTAATCGCGTAAGTCTTGCGAGTACCTTTTGTACTCAGGTTGCTTTCTAAACCTAGTTGCGGGTGAGCCGGAAGTGGTGTACGACCACTTCTACCCCGCTGATCCAAATGCGGGGGAGGAGTAGGTCGTTGTGGCTGTAATGATGTCCTTGAGCAAGGCATCATTATTTTAGTTTGTCTTTATCGTAGTCGAGCTCCGTGAGAATATGTAAATTCAATAAACTTTAAGTTTCTGTTTAATATGCCTTTCGTGAACCCAAGACTTGTAATGGAAGTTAGTTTGAACCCTCCTATACCTAACTTGTAATACTAAATGTGTAAAACTGCTCTTGTGGATCATCGGCAATGTACGTGCTTGTATAACGGTACGTGTGCTTAATCCTGGGCATGTGGCAAACACGTACCGGGACTACCGGATTTGTGGTCGTTTTAGGTGAATTGTGTTGATTAAGTGCCTCTAAGATGTGGATTAACACGTGGCATGTCGAGAGACGGACACGTGTTAACTCTCATCTTAATGGAATAATCAATAATTTTCACTTAAACCGATTGCAAATTGGACAGTTCTCACAGCTGGCCAGCTGGTGCTAATTTGTTATGAGAGAACAGTACTGCTGACTGGCTGGTAGCTGGTGGTTGGTGCTGATTTAGTATAAAAAAACAGTACTGCTGGCTGGTTGGCTGACAAGCCAAGCGAACACAACGGGTTTTTGAAATTTTAGGATCTCTGATGGTTAGAAGCACTCAAAAGCCAGAACCCGGAAGCACAGGTCAAGTGCTTTTCATCTTCAGATTTTTAAGGGTATTTGGCTTTTGTATATCGCAAAAGTTAGTAGTCTCAAAATACATAAAAGCTCAAACAAACACGATCTAAGAACTTCCTGAACCTTTGAAACCACATGTCAGTCTCCCTAAAAATTTAAATACATATCCGTATAATTCCGTACATGGTTTGAAGGCCAATGCCTGAGGCTAAGCTCATCGTGAAATTCGAAGGCAGAGGCAATTTTTTAGGTGTTCATCTGTGAAAAAATGTATAATTGTGTTAATTTTCATTAGATGCTATCAACTGTAGGAGTTTTGTTGCACAAATCTAAGGGTTTGTTTAGATTTTAAAATTTTATACCTAAAAACATCACATCGAATGTTTAGACACATGAACTATTAAATAAAATCTATTTGTAAAGTTTTTTTTGTATGAATGGGTTGTAAATTGCAAGACGAATCTAATGAACTTATTTAATCCATAATTTGCAATAGTAATGCTACAGTACCATTCGCTAATTATGAACTAATCATGGATTAATTCAGCTCGTTAGATTCGTCTCGCGATTTACAATCCATCTATACAAAAGAATTTGTAAATAGATTTTATTTAATATTTCAAATTAGCAAGATTTTCTTTTAAATTTTTTTGCCAAAAAATGATCTAAATACACCTTAAAGCCCATTGTGCATTGCCTAGATTCATTCTGCATTTCGATTGGACGACCATTTGAAATCAGCCATTTCTGCAGTAGCCGCAGCTCACCACGAGAAAGAACCCTAAACCCCCTCGGCCCCGAGCCCCCCGACCCCGACCCCGATCCATCCGAGCCAACCGGCGAGGAAGGAGGCAGCCCCCGCAACACCACCAGCCATGTGGCGCCGCGCCTCCCAGCTCCTCCTCCGCACCAGCGCCGCCGCCACCCGGCGCCTCCCGCTTCCGCCCCCACCCCGGCCGCTCCCCCTCGCGCCCACATGGGTCGCTTCCGCGTCCTCCTCCTACGCCACCCAGGCAGCGGCGGCCGCGGCGGCGCCAGCGCCGGCGCGGAGGCCGCTGCGGACGGTGGGGTCCCTGCTACGGCTGAACGACCTGCGTGACAACCCGGGCGCGCGGAAGCAGAAGACGCGCAAGGGACGCGGGATCGGCTCCGGGAAGGGCAAGACGGCCGGCCGCGGACACAAGGGACAGAAGGCGCGCGGCACCGCCAGGTTCGGCTTCGAGGGCGGCCAGACCCCGCTCCGCCGCCGCCTGCCCCGGCGTGGATTCAAGAACCGCTTCTCCCTCACATTCCAGGTCGGTCCCTGCAGAATCTCCTTCTTAATCCCCCCCCCCCCCCCCCGCCTCCATTTCCTCTCCCTCCTCGCATCTCATCTATGAGCAGTAGTGCGCATCAGGTTTCCCAACCATGTCGTGCCCTCTCGGGCTCTCGGCTTGACGATTGCCGGCATACTGGCATTTTCATTCCTTGGTTTCCTAATAATCAGAACATAAATGGGATCTTCTCTTATGATGCTTGATTAAAAGGCTGCTAACTCCCATGGCAAAAATGGACTTGCGCATAAAGTGGTTGATCTGTTTTCCTTGCACAGGTTGACATTTATCGTTTCTCATCTTATATATGACATATGCTGTCGATTAAAGATTTTGTCATCTTCTTGGATATTGCTCAACTCAAATTAGACGAAAGACAATTTTGGCTGAACCTATTATTGGTCGGTTTCCTCAACTTTTTTTAACTGATACTGCGATAAATGTGTTGAAAGTAGCTTTTTGTGGATTGCTAAATATGCACCATGAAAAATTGCTTAAGATCATGGTGTGCTCCATGTCGGTGCCTGCAACTCATTTTCACATCACTCGTCGGGATAGTGCCAGCTATGAGCCATTTTTTGTTCAATTAATTTAGGATTTTTTTTGTATGTTTAGTCTTTGGTAAAACAGAATCAGTTGAAAATAAGAAACCTGATAGCAGAACATTGTGGTTTCAATTACATGGCGTAAGCCCTGCTGCAGTGATGTTTCTGCTGCTTAATCTTGTTGCATAAGAAGACCTTGCAGGGAAGATGGAGTAAAACCAACCAAACCTAACCAAGCTGAAATAACCGAAATATGCTGTAATTTTTCCTGCCTTAGTTTTGTTTCAAATGTGTCAGTCAGTACAAAATTGAATAAGAACATTCTTGTAGAGCCTTTATTCTTTTTTCACACCAATGTAGATTTTGTAGATACCCTGCACATTGATAACATTAAGATCAATAGTTATTTGGCAAATCACTTTTTTAATGAATTAATGCTGTGGACATATTGAACTGCATTGATGAATTTATTATTTATCAGTTCCTTCATTTGGTTCTGGGCCTTGCACACGCTGAAATTTATAATAGGAATTAAGATAAGATATTCATGAGAACTGTCTGGGTGGTTGTACCAGTTGAGCGGTTGTTCTAGGTTTGTTTTGAGGTAGAGTATGCTTTGTGCCCACCATGGTGAAGCCACTCACAAAAGGAGGGAAAAAGAAAAGAAAATGGTGGAACAAGAAGCATTATTACATCTCTATGCCTCTTTAGAGCAGAAAACTCCTCGATAAATAGTTTTCTTTAGATTTAGATTGTGGTTAGGTACATGGTGTGTGTGGCATAGCAAAATGAGAAGGGACTGATTAGTGGGATAGGGAAAGAATACAGTTTTTTATAGTCCCGTTTTATTGTTTGGATACATCCGGTTGAGGTTAGGGAAGTTTACCTTTATCATAACTTGCCTTCTAATCGGATCCATAGAGATTATATTAATTGGAACAGTGCTGATCTTTTTGTGCCATGGCAGCACCAATTGTGCCACGTAACAGCGTCTAGGTGGCGGCATGAATGGAGTGGTGTATTTGGAGGTGTTGGAGAATAGTTGAGAGGCTATTTGAATTTTTGAGGGTGAGTTTGCTAATAAAATTGATGGTATTGAAGCTCAAAGGTCACATATATACATTTATCATAAACCCTTTACTGAATCTACAGTATCAAGAGCACCATTGACAGACTCACAGACATATGGTACACAACTATCCTTGACACTCCCACCCCCTTCAAGAGGCATACAGAACAGGAAGGACTTTGACAAAGGATAACACTAAGGGAAATCTAGAATGTAGGTCTTGAAATTATCATCATTATTACTAATATTAGTCATCTACAACTACAAGTAGGTCCTGCAGTCAGAGATTCTTACAGCTGTATTTGATATCTGAGTATCTGACTATATTGAGAAAATTGTGAATACTACTGATCCTTGCTCATGCATGACTTGGACCCAGTCGAATTGTCTGGTATGACATATTTGATGTTACTGATATTTCTTTCTGATCAGCCCTGTGGACTAGGGAAAATTGCAAAGCTCATCAATGCTGGAAAAATTGATTCCTCTGAACTGATCACAATGAAGACACTGAAGGTACTTAGAATTATTTCTTTGAATGTTCTATGCTTTCTGTTGTTTCTTGTTTAATGATAATAACATCTGTATCCCACTTTGCCAGGAAACAGGTGCCATTGGGAAGCAAATAAAGGATGGAATTCGCTTAATGGGTCGTGGAGCAGAAGAAATCAAATGGCCGATTCACCTTGAGGTAAACTTAATCTCCAGTTAAAAGAAGTATAGAGGTGAAATTTACTTTTGTAGTTTCCTATTTCCATGCAAGCCATCTTGTCAGATGCATGCTTGTCTTCAAAATTGAATGACTGGCTCTTACCTAGAAACAAAATGTTCTACTTGTTGCATGTGATGAAACAAGCTTGTAACTAGAAAGTGGACGTGTATTCAAGAAATATATATTATCACGTTAAGCTGATACTTGTAATGAGCTTACTTCTCCACATGATCAAGCCTTTCTATAGCTTACAATCGTGCTGAGTACAGATAATTTTTGTTCATTGCTGCATTTGACATCATGAACTGGAAATTTGTACCTCAGGATGCAACCATGTTGAGAGCAGACGAGCAGTACTGGTGATTAGTTTCTTGGTAGAGATAGATAGATAGTTCAATCTTGCTGAGAGCTTGCCAGTTTGATTACAGTGGCCAATAGTCACTAGATCGGATCACTTCTTGGTATTTCTGCTTTGGATAAGTTTGACATTTTAGTGCCCTAATTTCTTAGCTTCTGTGGTTGCTGGCACTATTTTACATATTAGTATCTGTGGATCCAGAAATCCGTTCTTAAACATAAGAGTAAACACACTGAAAATTGCAGGTATCAAGGACAACAGCAAGAGCAAAAGCTGCCGTGGAAGCAGCTGGTGGGACAGTAAGGCTGGTGTACTACAACAAGCTTGGCTTCCGAGCGCTCCTGAAACCTGAGTGGTTTGTGAAGAAGGGCCGCCTGCTACCAAAAGCAGCGCGACCTCCGCCCAAGCAACGAGATAAGGTGGATAGCATTGGCCGCCTGCCCGCACCGACAAAGCCACTCCCCTTCACGCCAGAGGAGCTGGAGTTTGCAGCAAAGCGTGACGCTGCTTGTGTGAGTGTGACTGCATAATTATTTTTTTTCAAGTGAGGCACCTTTTTTTTCATTCTACACACCACAAGGCAGGCCCCTCTGAATATGTACCACATTAGTTGGGTTAGGGGAGGGCATGTAAGAACGGAATGTTATATCTTGAAGGTCTCATTCCTCGTGGAGTTGGATCCCTTGCCCACAGATTCATGATTTAGTTTGTTCTGGGTAAAGCTAGGGTGGAGGGGGCATGTACCCTCCGTTGTGCATGTGCCCTTCGCCTTGTGGCCTGACGTTTGTGGTGCTGGGATCCTGATAGTTGCATCGAGTAGCCTTGTTCAACCATTAATCACTGAACCAATGAAATGAAACGACGAATGCTTTATATCTGATTCCTTGTTTTATCTCTGTTGTTCTTTATTGACCAAAAGTTCTGATATCAATCTGACTATGCTATAGATAACCATGTAATAAGTTTTCCGTTTACTGTCTACAATGTAATGCACGCCACGGCGTTGCAATCTACTATGGCTTGTTGTGTAACGTACAGTATAACAATGAATGCATGCAAATACAGCGTTGTTGGTTGGTTTACCATCTCGTACCGTGATCAGTCCCACCCTTCAACCATGCGTGCCGCTCTGTTCATGCTTTGGTCAAACTACTGCTGTCAGCATAAAAGTTTCCCTACTCTGGGCTGTAACACAAAAGCCTTGTGAAGTTTGTTTCTAGAGCAAAGCCAGCGGAGACTACATGCACAAGGGACAGGAGGCAGCTAAATGTGCTTACAAAAGAGATATCATGGCAGACATTGTACATTGGGCTTGCCTTCGGCATTTCCAGATTTCTTTATGTTTTTTTGAACGAACAAATTTCATTATTTATATTTTCACTGGATTGATAGGCCTTGCTTTGATACCTTTTTGTTCCATTCACTCAGAGTGTGGCAGTGGCACAGACAGGCAAGTGCAAATTCTTTCTTTGGACAGCTGCATTAAACAGAATTTGGACAAGATCGCCTGGCTAGGAAAGGTCTTTCCCACAATTGCTGCCTGCCCTCTTTGTGATCAGGTTGAGGAAATTGAGGACCACTGCTGGTCGCATGTGTTTTCTTGAGACAAATCTGGTTCAATGTCTTGCAAACATACAACCTACAATTGATCAAAAAAAAAACATACAACCTACAAATCTTGGCTCTACAGAATGACCTCTCCGTTTTTGATTGGTGATGGCCGCTAGCACTAGAGTGGATGGTCTGGTTAAAAACGGTTTTGACTCCATTCTTATTTTGGGAGCCTGGACCATCGCAACCGCTGAGTCTTTGACGGGATCACTCATGATGTGTCTTGTGTTGTTTTGGTCATCAAAGAAGATCTACACCAGTAGTCTTTTGATAGAGCTCGAGGAGTGACACGTCCTCACCCTAGGAAATCAGGTGGTATAAGTGCTAGTCCTTAGTTCTTGCTGGTCAGGTCCCACCCCTTGTGTGTTTTTGTAATAGTTCTTCGAGGTCTGGTTTTGAGATTGGTATAGGCTCTATCTGTACCACTTGGGGTTTTTACTTTTTGTTCTTCTTAATATATTATTGATGCGTAGCTCTCCTACGCTTTGGAGAAAAAAACAGACTTGGGTGATTCAGACATTGGTTAATTTTATCGGAGACATGGCCGCTAACTTTAGCAGACGATTTTGCAAACTTTTAATATATGTAAATGTTGGGTAACGGATCACGTTTACTAGAAATCGAAGGAAATGATAACAGGTTCAACACTACGACGAGGAGTTCGTCGTCCAAATCTCCGGCGGCGCCGGCCGAGTCTATCCTGTTACATTCCACCTGCCCTCTCTCTCTCGCCAACAACGTTCATAAGTAGTTGATCGCATCACGTTGCAGAAGCCGTGTGCTAGGCTCGCACCCAGTTTGGGCCGGAGTACTTCGGGTTGGGCTGACGACGTCTTGGCGTCTGGGCTGGACTTGAGGGCGATGCCGTAGTAGACTGGGCCGATGCACTTGGGCCCGTGACATCCCCCCTCCCTTTAGAGACGGCTTGTCCCCAATCCGGAGCGTCAGGAAACCTGTGCTTAATGTCATCTTCAAATTCCCAGGTAGCCAACGATGGAGGCCACGCAGACCATTGCACCAAGATTTGGTGTCTTGAGACATCATCCTTATCATAAACACGGCGATACAGCACCTTCACAGGAACTTGCACATCATCATTGAAGTCAGGTAACTGAGAACTGACCTGATAATTGGCGCCCCCACAGCTCTTTTCAGAAGTGAGACATGGAAAACAGGGTGTACAGAAGAATAAGCAGGTAGTTGGAGACGATAAGCAACAGCTCCAATCTTTTGCACAATCTTGTATGGCCCAAAATACTTGAAGGTCAGTTTATGATTGGCCCGTTTTTGTAAAGAAGACTGCACATATGGTTGGATTTTCAGGAATACCATGTCACCCACAAGGAAAGAACGTTCAGTTCTGTTCTTATCAGCTTGTTGCTTCTGTCGAAGTTGAACTCGTGCTAGATGTTGTTGCAATAACTGAACCATCAGTTTTCTGTCTTTGAGCCACATTTGGAGATCAGGAACTGCACAAGATTCCACAACATCAATGCCCAAATGCCTGGGTTTCTGACCATAAAGGACTTCAAAGGGTGTTTTGCCAAGGCTAGAATGATAGCTTGTATTATACCAGAACTCTGCCAAAGAAAGCCATTCCTTCCATTTGGTGGGGCAAAAGTGGACAAAGCACCTGAGATATGCTTCCAGACATTGATTGACCCTTTCGGTTTGCCCATCGGTTTGTGGGTGATAAGCTGTGCTCATCAAGAGCTTAGTATCTGCTAGTTTGAATAATTCTTGCCACAGAGTACTAGTAAAGACTTTATCACGGTCTGAGATGATAGACTCAGGCAAGCCATGTAATTTAAACACTTGATCCATATACAGCAAGGCCACTTTGTGTGCAGTGAAAGGATGGGATAGTGGCAGGAAATGTGCATACTTTGAAAATTTATCCACGACTACTAATATGCAATTGTAGCGGTGAGAACGTGGCAAACCTTCAATAAAATCCATAGAAACAACTTGCCAAGCAAACTGAGGTACTGGCAAGGGTTGTAAGAGACCTGGATATTTGACTCTCTCACTTTTGGCCTGTTGACAGACCTGGCAATTCATGACAAAAGTCTTGATCATGGATTTCATGTGTATCCACCAGAAGAGACTTTTGATTTTGTGGTATGTGACTGGAAAACCAGAATGCCCTCCCACAGCACTGGAATGCAATGCTTGTATGATATTGTTCTGAATAGTAGAATCTGGAGGAATAACCACTCTGCCTTTGTATCTGATTAGGCCATCTTTCAACTGATAAGACTGAAATGGGTTGGTCACAGCTAAGGCAGTAAGTAGTTTCTGTGTATCAGGGTAGTTGTCCATGACTGCCTGCAGCCAGACTGGTTTTATAGTAGAAAGAGCCAGTAATTCCAGATGAGTCTGAGGGTGTACCCTAGATAATGCATCAGCTGCTTTGTTGTCTACACCTTTCTTATACACCAGCTTGTACTGAAGCCCCAGTAGCTTTGTCAAAGCTTTGTGTTGCCAAGGTGTTGTGAGACGCTGGTCATCAAGATGAACCAAACTTTTCTGATCTGTCTTGATTATAAACTCTCCTTACTCAAGATAGGATCTCCAATGGTCAACTGCTAACAGGATTGCCAGGCTTTCTTTCTCATATGTAGATAGGAGTTGGTTCTTAGGTCCTAAAGCTTTGCTGAGATATGCAATGGGATGGCCCTCTTGTTGCAAAACAACACCAATACCTTTGTCAGAGGCATCAGTTTCAATGGTAAAAACTGTACTAAAATCTGGAAGAGCTAACACAGGAGCAGTACTAAGAGCTGTTTTGAGGGCTTGAAAAGCTTCCTCATGAGCAGATGTCCAACAAAATGTTTCACCTTTCTTGAGTAAACTTGTAAGTGATTTGCTGATAAGGCCAAAATTTCTTACAAACTTCCTATAATAGCCAGCCAGGCAAAGGAAACTTCTCACCACTTTCACAGATTGGGGTGTTGGCCAATTTTGTACATCAGCAACTTTGGAAGGATCAGTAGCTACTCCTGCTGCACTGATGACATGTCCCAAATAGTGAATCTGTTTCTGAGCAAAAGCACATTTAGATAGTTTAACTTTGAAGTTGTGCTCATCTAGTAACTGAAAGACAGCCTGAACATGTTGCAAGTGAGCTTCCCAAGTAGGACTGAAGATCAGGATATCATCAATAAAGACAACAACACATTTGCGAAGTAATGGTGCTAAGATTGTATTCATAACATGCTGGAAGGTAGCAGGACCACCAGTAACACCATATGGCATAACTTTGTATTCAAAGTGCCCATTGTGAGTCTGAAAAGCTGTCTTGTGTTGATCCACTGGGTCTACTAATATTTGATGGTAGCCAGCTCGAAGATCTAGACAGGTGAACCAAACTGCACCAGCTAATTCATCAAGAATTTCCTCTAGAATAGGTATAGGATATCTGTTTTTGATGGTCATTGAGTTCAATTTTCTGTAGTCCACACAGAGACGCCATTCACCACTCTTTTTTCTTGACCAGCAGCACTGGTGATGCAAATGGGCTGGAGCTGGGAACAATCATGCCATTGGCAAGAAACTCTTTGACCTGTGCTTCAATTTCATCCTTCTGAGCTAGATTATAACGGTATGGCCGTAATCTAAATGGCTGGGCACCAGGCAAGAAAGGAATAGAATGCATATGAGATCTCTGTGGAGGAAGACCCTGTGGTTTGTCAAACAGATGTTTATATTGTTGGATCAAGTGCTGAAGCTGATCGGGAATAACAGATGACTGTGTATCTTGTTGCTGTATCAGTGATAATTCCAAAACACACCAGATGTCTGATGTAGTTTCCATGTGTTGTCTTTCAGAATCAGAAATGATTTCAAGGCTATGCAGCTGAGGCAAAAGCCCTTGTAGCTTGATATCAGTGCCATTATAAGGGAAAGAAAGCCATTTCTGTGACCAGTGTATCTCCATGGGACTAAATGACTCAAGCCAGTCCATACCTAACACAATATCATAACATTGGAGAGGTAAAATCTTGAGGTTGACATAGAAGCAGTGGCCTTGGATGAGTAAGGGACAGTGATTTCATGAGTACACATAAGAATGGATCCGTTAGCCACTCTGACTGAAAGAGGTGTCTGAAGCATTGTCCAACTAGGTATAGCTGCTGCCATTTGTTCAGCTATAAAACTGCTAGAACTACCTGAATCTACCAAGATTAGAGGGTGCTGATCAAGAATCTTGCCCATTACTCGAATTGTTTTAAGTGTGTCAGTCCCATTCTTATGGAGTGAGATAGCCATAAGATCCTCACCAGAGTCATACTGTTCTGACTGATTGGCTTCAGGAGATTCAGGTAACAGCTGCCATAATTCCTCAACCATATGCAGAGAGACTGTGGGTGCACACTTATGGTTAGGTGCCCATTTAGTACCACATTTGTAGCAGAGACCCTTGGCACGTCTGTAAGCTTTAACAGCAGCTAGTTTCTCTTCAAAGGATTGTACCTTAGTTGACTCCACATGAAGCTTTTCCTCAGGGCTAGAATAATTAGGACTTCTAGAGACAGCACTTGGTGTAGACAGTGTAGAAGGGCTTGGAGGAACAATATTGGGCAGAGACTGCTTCAGAAAAGGTTTGAACACCCCAGAGCCATCAGTCTTCTTAATGTCTCGTTTGTACACATCAGTGACAAGCTCCTCCTGTAACAAAGCAAGAGAACTAGCAGTATCCAAGTCACGAGGTTTATGAACCATGACTACAGATTTAATCTCATGTTTCAATCCATCAATGAACCTACTGGTCACTAACAGAGGGTTAAAAGTAGGATCATGAGCTTTGATCTGGTGAATCAGTTCATCAAATTGGGCAATATATTCAGGAACAGTATAATGTTGCCTGATATGAAAGAATTGTCTTAGCAGGAAATTGTGTTGATCTCTCTGAAATCGATCAACTACAGCAGTACAAAAATCTTTCCAAGTGTATGTAGGCAGGAGAGGTTCTACAGACTGAAGCCAAAAGGCAGCAGAGTGGGTAAAATTCAGCGTAGCCAACTTAATCCACATATTAAAAGGGACAGCATATAGCTCGAAATAGGATTCACACTCGCGTTGCCATATTTTAGGATTGCGACCGTCAAATTCAGGAAAATCAACGCGAGGCATAAGCGACGCCCAATTCACAGCAACTTTCGAACTAGCAGGAGAAACAGAGTTGACGGGCAAAGCAGGAACCAAACTCAGGTCAAAGGTGAGATTCGCACCTGTGACCGGAGGTGGTTGCAGAGTGGTGACCACTCCATAACCAGACCCCCGGTTGTTAGTTGCATCGCAGTGGCCATTAGGCCCTGAAGCCGCTCCAGATGGAGATGTTACCAGATGAGCACCAACCGGCTTCGTGAGGTCGATCTCCTCCGTGTCGAACACCTTGTATGCAGAACCATGGTCTTGGTGATGTAGCGTGATGCGCTCGATCTGGTGGCGAAGATCAGTGACGGACGTAGACAGATCCGCAACCTTGGAATCGACATCAGAGACCTTGGCATCGACGTTCTGCTTCCACGTCTTCAGATCAGCGAACGAGGCGGTGTGCCCCTCCAGAGTCGACCGGATCTTTCTCGAGTGAAACCGCGATGTCGGAGACCTGCTTGTCCACCTCCATGGCTTGCTTCTGAACCCGGGTCACGTACTGGGGACGCTGAAGGTAGTCGGGCAGGTGATCTAGGGCGACGACAGTGGTGGCGGCGACGTGAATTTGAACGAATCAGTACCCACTGGAGCCTACCCTAAGCGGCGCGAAGAAACCCTGGGTGGACGACGGCGCCAGAACGGCTGACCGGCGTTTTAAGGTGGCCGCCGCCGACTGGGAGTCGGTGGGCGGGGCTTGGTCGCCGGGATCGGGAGGATCGCAGCGAAGCGGCTCAACGGAAACGGGTACTGGAATCTGATACCAGATGTTGGGTAACGGATCACGTTTACTAGAAATCGAAGGAAATGATAACAGGTTCAACACTACGACGAGGAGTTCGTCGTCCAAATCTCCGGCGGCGCCGGCCGAGTCTATCCTGTTACATTCCACCTGCCCTCTCTCTCTCTCTCTCGCTCGCTAACAGCGTTCATAAGTAGTTGATCGCATCACGTTGCAGAAGCCGTGTGCTAGCCTCGCACCCAGGTTGGGCCGGAGTACTTCGGGTTGGGCTGACGACGTCTTGGCGTCTGGGCCGTGACAGTAAACAGTTGAACGCATGCATTCCTTTCAAAAGACACCGTGTTGGGCTGGTCACTTTTGGGCTGGTCCCAGCTGCTCTCGGCTGGAGGGGTAGCAGCCACTGGCTGCAGTGCAGCAGGCCGGCTGCTTTTTACAGCTGTGTACTGTAGCTGCTGTTGGTAGTTTTGAAATTTAAATGTGCATATAGACATATGCACACAAAAGTTTGAACAAGTCATTAAACATTATTACATCCATAGAAACGGGCACATATCTTCCGTATACGAAAGACATGTTATCATGCAACAGCCATAACACAAGTGAAATTTTGGCGCCTACTTCGCATGCAAAATTTGCACCAAAATCAGT
Organism: Panicum virgatum; assembly: GCF_016808335.1. Lineage (NCBI taxonomy): Eukaryota > Viridiplantae > Streptophyta > Magnoliopsida > Poales > Poaceae > Panicum > Panicum virgatum. The sequence continues at coordinate 17,605,833 of NC_053149.1, forward strand.
TACCAATCACCTGTTTTATAATCATATAATCATACAACTGAATGGAGGTACCAGCATCATGTATTCATACAACCGAATGAAGGTCAGCCAAATACCAAATTACCAAGTGGTTGTGCATTATGCACTACAGTCACAAATCCAAACTTCATGAACCCCTCCGTACCAAAATAAGCTAACATACAGGCACATCCAACTTCATGAAATCGTAGGGACCAAAATAAACATTGTCCTATGCTTCTCCTTCATTCCAGGTTCCACTGCAGATCATCTGAGCCTGGTTCACAAATTTGTCGGCACAAAAAAGAATCATACATTTGTTCATATTTTACCAACATCAAAATCCGAATCTTTTTTGTAAACTCACATACCCGAACCCCATGACTCCAAGTCCAGTAGTAATCCAATCACGGAGAGTTGCCATGTCAAGCCGTGGACGGACGGGCGCAAGGATGCTCACCTCGGCGGCGGGGCGGAGATCTGGAGAGCGCGACGGCAAGCCGGGGCCGGCGCGCGATTAGGTCGTGAGGTGTTGCGGGGAACGGCGGCGAGGCGATGGAGTGCGGGGGATGGGGCGGAGACGGGGGATGTTGGGGGGAAATGCCGATGTGGTCCGCGTCGCCGGTGCAGGGCCCGGCCCCCTCTGGATCTGCTAGATCCCGACGGCGGGGAGGACGGAGGGCGGCGGATGCGGATGGGGCGGAGGGTGCACGGCGGCCGGTGGAGATGCGGAGGTGCGGAATGGAACCCCTGCCCACGGGCGAGAGGTAGCTACTGGAGGCCGTTTCGGCTAATGCGGTGTGCCGGCAACGAGCCATTGCTCTGGCTGCTTACCAAAGTCCAGCCAAACGGCTGGATTGGGCCAGCCGAACAGCTGGGCTGGGATGCAGCCCACGAGCAGCTCGGAGCAGCCCAAAAGTGACCAGCCGAATACGGTGTAAATCATTCAGTCATTGGCTACCAACTCCAGGATATATCATTCGTGTCTTCTTGTGCGGTCATGTGGGCCGCCTATACTTCTTGTCTTGTCGGTTTTTTTGGGGGTGCCATTTTATTTCCTGAACAAGCAGGCTTCTGCAATGCTCGGTACGTAGGTGCATCCAGTTAGTAGCACGCCATTCCATTCACGGTTGCATAAAACAATACTGTAAAATCATCATGGACGGCCCAGATCCGGGAAAAAGAACAGATTCCAGTCAACTCGAAATATGCATGGTTATGCTGCAGGTTAACTGTTGAATAACACACGGCCGACAGTGTTGTGCTGGCAGGTATGGAGTATCAAGTATGTTAAACCTATGAAGACATGGGCCATGCCATTGCAGTCCCAGAATTTTTTTTTGGTGCTCTCACCAGATCCATCTGCCGCTCTGCTTTCTCCTTTTGTCAGTCCCGCGGAAATCCTTCCACCCAAAGTGTGGCGCTAACTTGGATCAGCAGCTTGTATAAAAATATGCGCCTAGCTACTTGCAGCAAATTAAAGAGTGTTCCTTTGTCATTCAGACAACAAAAAGATCAGAGCAGTACTAGCTTAGCAACCTGAATAATGGACGGTTGCTTGCAGTTAAGTACACCACTTTTGTTGTGCCTAGTGCTTCCAAAGCTTGACGTCTGATCAGCTCAGCTCAGCTGATTGTCATTTGGTGAGCTTCATTATTGTGGTTTAGTTTCCTGCGACCCTGTCTGCTCATCAACTTTCAGAATGACGCTGATAACAGGATGACACTGCCGCCGCTGAAGAGTGCACTCCTCCCAAGCAACCAAACATGGCGTTGCCGGAATTGCAGTTTTCTTGGCCACTGACGCCATGATATATATGCAATGCAGCAAAGGAGGCCAAAGGGGCCGTTCCAGATCGTGCGGTAGAGACTTGAGAGAGAACCGACGCACCGCACATACAGTTGGCGATCCATGCACTTCGCCCAATGAGGCAACACGTGGTCCGTGAAACTCGTGTAACGTACGTTTATTGTAGATAAACCTGTTTGGTAACATGATCGAGATCACTTAATAATGTTTCATCCAATCGGTGGCACATGTGCTCGCTGTGTTGACTCTGGCGATGTTGGATCCAAGTTGCAGCTGTCGTGTTGTTATTTGTTGTCTAGGTATCACATGAGAAGCTGCCGTTAGATTGCAAAAGTCAATTCAAGTTCCTGACAACCTTGTCATTGAGGACACATCCTAGCTAGTTCCTAAACGAGATGCAATCATATCAGAGTACACATCTTACATTTTTTGACAATCACAACAGCTCTTAGTTGCCGAGCATCTCCAAGCGTTTTCTATCCTACTTCCCCATCCTTGATTTTTTTTAAAAATGCAAAAAAAACACACTCTCCAATAGTTTCCCATCAAACTTTCCCATCTTCTAACAATTTGCAAATTGATCTGACTTGTGCCTAAATATAAGCACGGCTCTGAGCTCCCAATCGCGACTCCCCATCTTCAACGACTGAGCTATGCAGGCTTGTGCTCCATGGCTGCTGCAGATACGAGTTCAGATGCAGTACATGTCCATCGGCTGGTCGGTAGGGGCGTAGCGCGTCATCGCCTGCACCGGGGACAACAACTTCCAGGTGACGGTGTCGACAAGTGACCGCCGCACGTCCGGGGATTGCCGCTGCACGTCCGGGGATTGCCGCCGCCGCCACCGGAACCAGAGCTAGGGTTGGCGGGGCCGACGCTGGCGGATGCGGCCTTGCGGATGCCCAGGAGCAGCGAGAGGAATGGGAGCGGGGAGAAGAGCTTGAGGAGCGGGGCGGCCGGCGCAAGGAGGAGGCGGAGGTACGCGACCGCGGCGGGGAGCGGGTGCGCGGAGAGGGAGGCCTTGACCGGGGGTAGCAACAAGAACACTAGATGCCGGCCGCGGCGAGGCGTGGGAAGAGGAATGCGACGGCAGCGGAGGTGGAGGATAGGTAGGTGATGGAGGCAAGGGATAGGGATGGGGACGGGGAGGAGGCGCATCTGTGGGCGGTGGCATCGAAGAATCGCTGGAGAGGAAGGGATTTCGCGCGGAATGCCCCAAAATTTTTCATATTTGGGAAGTTGAAATAGAGTACTCTGCGTGATTCCCATTGAGAGGCCCCATTTGTTTTATAGTAACACAAAGCTTTATTACTTAATAGCTGTACTGTGCAGATTCCCATTGAGAGTTTTTAAGGGCATTGACCATCATTTTTAGATAATGGAATTAACATTCCGGCCTCTGCGGTAACGCACACAGCCTAAAGCCTCTGTGTGACCACACACAGCCAAACTTATTACAAAAACTAAGAATAAAAAAACTTTAGTACATGAAGATATATGTACTAAAGATCTACTCTATCCAAAAAAGAATTGAGTTTACTACTCAAGACAGTGCTAAAGATATCGATGTCGCTTCATGGCGGTCTTCGAATCTTGGTGCCTTGAACAACATGCACCAAAATGAACTTGAAATAAACTCATTGGATGTAGACAGCCCCCACTGCAGCTGGCAAATCGGCCCACGCTTGAAATCCTATGCCCTCACTGTTGCCCTTCCACCTTGATGTATCGGTGGCGTTCGGAATAGCCACCATCGATCTTTTGTGCGGGAGGAAGACCCGAACTGTCTTCGATCCACCGACTCTGTGCACCATGGAGTTGCGAGAGTGATGACTCTGATTTGTGCGAACAGAAGTACATTATTACTGAGGAACATGTGCTGACTTAGCTTGTTTAGTTGTTTTGCTAGTCGGTGGGCAGACTTGTTCCGTTGTCTTGGAATCTTGTTGATTTTATAAGACTGAGTTTCAGTTGTGGAGATTATCTCTCTAGTATGATATCTAACAAGACACCAATAATTAAGCAGGCCTCTCCGACGGATGACTGGCTTTTAGGGTTTTTATCACCAGCAATTGACAATATGTGAAAACGGGTCACTCATACGCCCATACACTGTGTGAAGAAACCGGCTGACATGACTATTCAGTTTAATTTCCTTCCCTCTATAAACTTTGAAACAGAGCATGCAAAAGATTAAAGAGCATTCTCGTCGCAAAACGAAGCTAATCAAATACAAACAAAAACCCGTGTAAAGTGTAAACATCCCTATATCCTGATGACAGAGGATCCAACGGCTGCAATGTATGGGTGGGTGCATGTGCCAACGGCCGGTTTGCACAAAATCCACTACTCTCGTTTTGCGAGGGTGACGCATAACATCTGACGAAGAGAAACTTGTGTCCGGTACTGCTACAGACGCATCAATCCAGTTCCTTGTTCAGTAGCATCATCATATCATGTTTCTATTTAGGTCGTATATACAGTGACCATTTCTCGACCTGAAAAACAGCGTCCATGGTTTCCCCAATCAGATAGACGAAAACAAGAGCGAGACCCACCGCTGCGCGCCTCAAAACTGATGATCTCCAACCAACGCTACCATGGTGTTGTGACCCAGAGTCACACAGACGGCTGAAGGCGTCTTCCTGAAGACAAGGCGTAGAACGGTGTGTGTGAGCGTGGACCCGACGGGTCAGTGTGTGTGAGGGAGAGGGATAAAAACTCTTGGCTTGTAAAAGGAGTAAGAATCTTTTCAGTTGGGAAATAGAAAACCGAGAAGCCAGGGTCCTCGCCTAGTTCTCCTTCGCCGCGATTTCCTCTTGCAGGTGTTACTCACGTCGCCGGCGATCGCCGCGGCCACAAGGCACTACAAGTGGTATCAGATTCACGGTCCTCGGCGCGCTGCCGCTCTATTTCTCGTTCCCGGTTGGTCTGCTCGCTACATCGGTGTCGCTGACCCGCTCCGCCGTGAATTACTCCAATTCCAGCGTCCTCGCCCCGCCCACCGACTCCCAGTCGGCGGCGGCCCCCGCATATCGACGGTTAGCTGCCCAGCGCCATCGACCACCCCTCTTACCGTGCCGCTTAGGTCTAGTCCGGGATTGAGTGTTTTCCCTCTGCTTTTCGGCGTGGCGGCGAACATCTCGTCGTTGTTCGTGGGTTTCGGTAGCGTCTGCGGTATTCCTTCGGCTTGGATCGACGCTGTTCGGGCCTCTCCGTGTGAGGTTTCTCCAAATCGAGCAGTGTCTCCGGGTTTGAGGAGCAGTCGCCACGGCGCCCACTAAGCCCTCCGTGCAGACTCAGTTCGTGCTGGACAGGATGGATGCCTGTTTTCAGTAGGATGACGAGCACTGGACCCAGGTGAACGAGAATTTCAATTTGCTTTTTGCTCGGGTGGAGTCCCTGTGACACCTCAGGTGTCAATACTTTTAAATCCAATCAATACACCTTAGTTAAAGTTAAAAGAAAAATTTGGGAAACTAATTCAAAGAGAAAGGACCAAATAAAATACAAATCATACAAAAGAAATTAAAGGAAAAAGAGAAAGGAGTGAAAAACTACTCAAATTTTAATTCAAAAATGTGCACAAAATTTTTGTTGGCTCATGAGAGGTATTTCAATTGACATGTGCTCAATTGAACTTCAGCCAAAATCAAGTCAAAAACTGATTAAAACTAAAGTCCTTTTGTGCAAATATGTAAATGTACCAATAGTTCAAAATGTGAGTTTCAAACGAAAATTTGCATAACACAAAAGTTGTAGATCTTGGAAAGTTATGCAAAAATGGTATTCAACACTTTCCCATTTGAGCCCTCCAAATAGGAGATAATTTTAGTTTACCGAGAGGTCCCTGAAATTTTCAGAAATCGCAAAAGAGCCCCTACCTCCATCTCTTTCTCCCGGCTTGCTCTGTTTCGGCCGCCGCCTGCCGTACGCCGCCGGTGGACTTCGTCCACCGCGCGCCCGCGCCCAACTGGACCCGGGGAAACCTCTCCACGCCACCTGGCCCGCCCCTTGGCACCTCCTCGCGCGCACACGCGTCCCAGGCCGCTCCCGAGCCGCCACGCCACCCCGGCCGGCGCAGCGCCGCTGCCTCCTCCGCCCGCTCGCCGTCGAGCCGCCCAGGACCAAATCAACCGCCCCCAGTCACTGCATTCCTCCCCCAGGAGCTCCTTGGCCTATAAAGACCCCCAGCACCCCACAGTCGCGCCCCTTCTTCCCCTTCTTCCTCCTCCCGCCGCTCCGCCATGGCCGCCGAGATCCAGCTCGCGCGGACCGGCTAGCCCAGCCCCACATTGCCCCCTCCGACCACCGCAGCAGCTTCGCCACCTCCCAGTTAAGCTCCACGCGTGCGGAATCGAATCCAAACCCCCTCCCGAAGCCGTTCCCCTTTTGCGCTGCCGCCGGCGAGCTCAGGCTCACCGCGGACCGGCCACCTCCGGGGAAGACCGAGCCTGACAGCTACCCCAGAAGCATCCACGAGCTCACGCGGTGCTCGTGCGCGCCTTGTTCCCCTACCCCGAGCCCCCCTTCGCCTCCAGCGCCGGCGAACCGAACAACCGACCCGCCATCAACGCCGACGAGCTTGAACCGGTGCTCCAAACGCTCGAACGTCGACCAGGGTAGGTGTTCCTCGATCTTTTCTCCCCCACGCGCCTCCCCGTGGCAGCCCCGGTAAGCCCTGCACCGCAGAACACCACCGGCAAGATGCCACGGCGGAGAAGGCCGGCGAAGGACCCGGTTGTAATTTGTTTTTTTCGTTTAAGGGTGTTTCTGCAAGTTTTACAGTGTATACCAGTGAACTTCTAAAATGCGAAACAAATCACAGAAAAATCAGAAAAATGCAAACTCAACTGATCTGGAATCCTTGTAACAAGATCTACAAATTTTGTAACATTCACATTTGCAGAAACTCAACCAAGTTTAATCTAGGGAAAAGATTAATAAAACCACCTTATGCATGTTCATGAAGTTCTGCTCATCAAATGACTTTGATTTTTGGATATGTTATCACTAATGGAAAGCTAAGATCACAGTAAAAAGATGACACCAACCCAAAACAGTTATCATGCTTAGAACAATCAAGATTCTCTAATCTGTTGTTAGCTTTTTCGATTTAATTCAGGAAAATATACACATGACCTTGCTCTGAAAATTTTACTACAGACTTGTGTCACTGAATCCCTGCAAATCTCTGAATTTCAAATTTATTAGAGTTCGTGTGCTATATACCATGATTTATGCTGGTTTAATCAACTTAATTCCTCATATATAGTTCTTATACTCAGAAAAATCTATAATTATTTCTGGAGTCTCTTTTTAGCTCTATGTTCCTGTCTAAAAATTTTGAGCTGCATTTACTGAGTTTTGCCTTGGTGAATAATCATGCTTAGCATCTTAGGGCTAGATTTACTATTTTTTTTCTGAGTAATCTACAATGTTTCTGATCATTATTTTTGGGCATGATCTTGTTTAGAGTATGTTCTACCTGTGATAAAAAGTTCAGATGCAATACTAGTCGAATGCATCTTGAGAAATTCATGCAAAATCATGTTAAATTAACTGAATAACTAATTTATCATAGTGAGTTAAATCTTTAAAAATTTTCTGGAGTATGTTTAACTCAGGACTAGTCTCTGGTAAAAATTTGAGAGCCAAATCCTTAGTAAAACTTTCTGTAGATTTAATCTTTGTTAATGGCTTGCTGTTTTTAATCTTTTTATCACCTCTGCTATATAAGTGTATAAAATCTGGAAAAATTTCAGTACTGAGTTTATGCTTTGAAGTTACTTGCATAAAATTTGTAGCACCAGAATCCAGGTTGAACATTCTGTACAAAAAGATGAAGTAACTAGAGTAATCCATTTGCATGAATAGTTATAGTTCTTGCTCTATGGTAGATGCTGAAATTTATACCCTGAATGTTCAAGTTTGAATCTGAGTTACGTTAGTGTTTCATCACTAGCTCTTTAGTAGTTGTGTTGTTAAGGAATAATGAAGCATGCTATGTGTTGAAATTAAAAATGAAAACCCAAAACCCCACTCATTCATGAATAACCGTAGTTATGTTTGCTACTCTATAAACGATTGCCCATGCAATGAAATGTGAAATCATCACTAAATTAACTTTCATGGACTACAACTTTATCGTGAAGGAAAGAAATTATATCCCTGAATAACTCAAAATCTTGCATTGCATATAGAAACGGTTAACCTCGCGGACGGAGACTACGAACTGGTGCCCGCGGACTCTCGTGCGGAGCAGGAGGTTAATCTGAACTGTACTAACTTGTCCCAAGACCTGGGCCAAGCCCCAGAAGCTTTTCTACCAGACAGTGCCCAAGAAGGCAAGCCCCGGAGCATAATCCCACTATTTTTCCGAATTATCATTCTGCTATCTATTTATTAATGTATGGTAATAGTTGGTTTCCTGCATTTAAGTTCTCTAGGCGTTGATCGAAAACCCTAGATGCATGATCCATAGGAACCTATGTTTGATACCGGATCTTTTTATCGACTAGTTGCCATGCTAAATAGGTACGGTAGAAGTCGAGTGGTTTCCTGCCCCTCGCGAGCAAATAGGATTTGTACCGACTTTAAATCCTGTTGAAATGTAAGGACAACGGGCGGGGTTGTGTAGTAGTGATACCCCGCTGGTGTAGTCAAAAATGGCTAAGGTCGCGGTGTGTGGCTCATTTCGCTAAGCGTTTGAAAGTACTAGCCACATACCGAGAAATATGGTAATCGGTAAGCTTAAGTACCTGATTGGACCGGCGAGTGGAACGATCTCGCACCCTCCTGGTAGAAGTAGGATTTATTTTTATGTCGCGACGTACGGGTGCAGAGTGGTCGGACTCTGTAGTCGGGGAGGGTGTTCCGGATCCACGGACTGGAAAGAAAGGGGAAAAGTAGCGTGGGCGGGAGCGAAGTCGATCCCCATGCGTGTGGTCTAGGTTCCCCTGGCCAGGTTGAAATTCGATTCAGAATCGTCCGCCTCTCACGGCATGAGATTGCTTAATGTTTTCGGTCACACAGAGTAACAAGTGGAACATGACGATGATAATACTGCTGGTTGATTAAATGATTGCTCTACCATGTTTGTGTAGAGTTAGTTGCAAATTAGAATGGTTAATCCAACTAGAAGATGGCTAGATAAAATCTGAAAATCAGGATCAACACTTAGCGGCATTTTTTTTTGGCAAACAAACCCCACCAACCAAAAAGCCTTGCATGTCTAGTTATCGGACTATGTTATATCCGGAGACGGGTCAGTCTTGCTGAGTAATAGTATACTCAGCCTTGCTTGTGGCACTGTTTTTCTGGTACTAACTTTGAAGATCTGTTTGCGAGTCTTACTTGGCCTTGCACTCTGCCTCCGGGTTGGTCTGTTGAGTGGGATGGCCCTTCAGCTGGTGCTAATCACCCTCCCGCTGAGTGACGCATTCGTACGGGCTTTACCGATGCGTCACGTTATTTCGTTAGTTATCTTTTAATGCTTCCGCTGAACTTTGAGACTTGAATAATTGAGGAGTTGGAACTCCGTAGTACTTCGCTAGTCTGAACATGGTTTGTAATAAATTTTCTTTCCGCTGCAATCACTCTGAGATGTACGAAATGGTTTGTGTTGTAATCTCTGGGCTCACCTTCGTGTGAGTGTTGTCTGCTGATCCTAGAATAGCGTGGCTTTTATCGAGGCTTCACTCGAGGAACTACCGGTGAGTGCCAAATTGGGTCAGAGTTGCTTAGCAACGAAGATCAGTGCACCCGGGCCCAGTAGTTTTGGGTGGTTCCGCCACAGTCCCTTGGGGTCAATCAGGCACGTTTGGAGTCGCAGATGAATTTGGGGAATCAGGTCATGGAACAGATTTTGAAGGACCAGCAGACACTCGCAAAGCAGATCGAAGTGACTGGCGATGCAGTTGCGCGTCTCACTCTGAATCGCCAGTTTGTTCCGGAGTCAGAGGAACCACCACCCACCCCGACTCATCCTCAGGGATCGCCACCACAGAGTTTTCATCAGTACCACCCTCCTCTGCACGGGATCTCTGCTCGTGCTCCTCCTCACGGTAACAGATTTTGTTGTGAGCCTCTGGGATTTTCAGGCCACAGACATGTTACACCGAAGATGGCTTGCCCAACATTTGATGGTTCTAATCCCCGTATCTGGAAGTCTAAGTGCTTGGATTATTTTGAGCTGTGTAACATCGATGAGGCGTTTTGGGCTACAACAGCCACTCTGAATATGGACGACAATGCTGCCAAGTGGTTGCAAGTCTACAAGAAACAACATGGGCTAGGAGATTGGAATACTTTTATTTCAGCAGTGGAAAAGAAATTTGGAGCCAATGATTACAGGGATGCTATGAGTGAGCTGCTTGAACTCAAGCAGACTGATACAGTGGAAGAGTATGCTAGAGCATTTGAGAACCTGCAGTTCAAAATCTCCATGTATAATGACGGCTTTGATGATACTTTCTTTGTGTCTCAGTTTGTCAAGGGTCTTGAGCTGGATATCAGTGCTGGTGTGAGAGCTCAAGTGCCAAAAGATGTGGATGAGGCTATCCTATTGGCCAAGGTTCAGCAACAGGTCTTGGTGAAAGGTAAACATAAATGGTCTAAAGCTGCTGCTAGTACTAAATTTCAGTCCTCTACATCTAAAGGGGAGGGCAAGACAGGGCCCCAACCATCAACCATGTGGAAGGAAAGGCAAACTCTCAATTACAGGAAGGCTAATAACTTGTGCTACTACTGTGGAGAAAAATATGATCCTAACCATGCAGCCATTTGTGCTCAGCGTCCAAAAGCCCAGCTGAATGCACTAGTCACCAACCCATTGGATATGCCATTATCTGAGGAAGTGGTAGCTCAGTTGGAGTTAGAGGATTCCCTAGCTTTTGAATTTTGTCAGCTGTCCCTGAATGCTCTGGCTGGCACTGCCCATGGGGATGCTATGCAAATCCAAGCCCTTGTGCAGAACAAAACCATGCTGACATTGATTGATACAGGTAGCTCACACAGTTTTGTAAGTGCTGCTTTCCTTGATACAGTTGGCATTAAACCCGTTCCTACTGTTCCTCGACAAGTTAAATTGGCCAATGGGCAAGTTTTGCAGTCTGATTTGTGGGTTCCTAATATGCCTTGGTTTTGCAATGGTCATACTCTGCATGCTGATATGAGAGTGCTTGATATCACTGCTTTTGATGCCATTTTGGGTTATGATTGCTTGAAACCTTTAAGCCCTATGACCTGTCACTGGACAGAAAAGACTATGGAATTTTGTTATCAAGGGAAACAAGTTTGTCTCCAGGGAGTCCAGCCATCACCATGTACTGTCCAGGAGTTATCTGCTGATCAGTTAGTCAAGTTGTGGAAAGGAAATGATGTCTGGGCTTTGGCACTAGTTGTGCAGGACACTGACCACCATTCCTCTGACCAACCTCAGGAAATTCAGGACCTCCTAAAGCAGTATGCTGATGTCTTTCAGACCCCAAAGCAGCTTCCTCCTAGCCAAGTATATGATCATACTATACCTTTGTTACCCTCTGCAGTCCCTGTAAACTCCAAACCTTATCGATATTCTCCACAACATAAGGATGAGATCGAGAGACAAGTCAAAGAGATGTTACAGGCAGGAATAGTGGTTCCTAGCTCTAGCCCATTTGCTTCCCCAGTGCTACTAATTCAGAAGAAGGACGGCAGTTGGCGTTTTTGTGTGGACTATAGAAGACTGAATGAGTTGACAATCAAAAATAGGTTTCCCATGCCTATTATGGAAGAAATTTTGGAGGAGTTGGCTGGCAGCACATATTTTACCAAGTTAGATATGTGTTCTGGATATCACCAGGTTAGGATGAAACAGGAAGATGAGCACAAAACAGCTTTCAAACACACCAGGGTTATTACCATTTCAGAGTCATGCCCTTTGGTTTAACCAATGCTCCTGCTACCTTTCAGTGTTTAATGAATGAAGTGTTGGCTCCTTTCCTAAGGAAGTTTGTGATGGTGTTCTTGGATGATATCCTTGTCTACAGTCCTTCTTTACCTACCCACATTTCTCACCTGAAATAAGTCTTGGATAGGCTGAGAGCTCATCAGTTATATCTGAAGATTAGCAAATGTTCCTTTGCTCAGTTGCAGCTAGAATACCTTGGCCACATTATTTCAGGAGCATGTGTGTCTACTGACCCCACTAAAACAGCTGCTATGGTTAGTTGGCCAGTGCCCAAATCTGTTACTGAGCTGAGAGGGTTTTTGGGCCTAACGGGGTACTACAGATGTTTTGTTAAGCACTATGGCCTCATTGCTAAACCATTAACCCAATTGCTTCGCAAGAAACAGTTCTGTTGGTCTGATGATGCCCAGCATGCTTTCGAGAGGTTGAAGCAAGCTATGGTCACTACTCCTGTGTTGGCACTACCTAATTTCAAAGAACCATTTGAAGTTGAGATAGATGCCTCTGATGTTGGCATAGGAGTTGTGCTCATGCAGCATGGGCAACCAATAGCCTACTTGAGCAAAGCCTTGGGTGACTCTCACAAACACATGTCTATTTATGAAAAAGAGTTTTTGGCCCTCATTATGGCCGTAGAGAGATGGAGACAGTATCTGAACCGTGGAGAGTTTATTATCAAAACAGATCATAAGAGTCTGGCATTTCTCACTAAGCAGAACCTGCACTCGGATATGCAGAGAAAAGCCATGACAAGGTTGATGGGGCTCCAATTTCGTGTTGTGTATAAGAAAGGGAAAGATAACCTGGATGCTGATGCCCTTTCTAGGGTTGGTCACATGATGGCTCTGCAGGCAGTCTCTCAGGCACAACCACAGTGGTTACAAGATGTTCTCAATTCCTATGTTACTGATGCTCGAGCTCAAGATCTTTTGGCCCAGTTAGCTGTGCATAGTCCTAATGCTCATGGGTACAGTTTGGACCAAGGACTGATCAGATATCATGGCAGGATTTGGGTGGGGACAAATTCTGTTGTGCAAACACAAATTATTAATGCCCTTCATGCTAGTGCCATTGGTGGCCATTCTGGACAGCAAGCCACTTATCATAGAATTAAGAGATTGTTTGCATGGAAAGGACTTAAAACAAGATGTGGCCACTTTCATCTCCCAATGCCCAACCTGTCAGCAAGCAAAACATTTGCACACTCATCCTCAAGGACTGCTCCAACCACTGCCTGTTCCAGCTGGGGCTTGGCAAAACATTTCAATGGATTTCATAGAGGGGTTGCCCAAATCTGATGGATACAATGTTATATTGGTAGTGGTCGACCGTTTCACCAAGTATGCCCATTTTATACCCTCAAACATCCATATACTGCAATCTCAGTTGCTTGAGTGTTGTTTGATACAGTGGTCAAGCTTCATGGTCTTCCTCAGTCCATCGTTTCAGACAGGGATAAGGTATTCACCAGTTAAGTTTGGAAGGAGCTGTTCAAGTTGATGGGTGTCCAGTTGCATCTCAGTACAGCCTACCATCCCCAAACGGACGGTCAGACCGAGCTAGTGAACCAGTGCCTGGAAATGTATTTGCGTTGCTCGGTTGGTGATTCTCCTGCTAAATGGAAATCTTGGCTACCACAAGCCGAATTCTGGTATAATTCATCTCATCATTCTTCCTTGGGCAGTTCTCCCTTCAAGGCTTTGTACGGGCATGACCCATTCATGGGTGTTCCAATGGCTGCTTCGCCTGGCACTCCACCAGTGGTGGTTGAGTTCATTGCTGACCATTAATTACATTCAGTTCTCCTCAAGCAACATTTGGAGCGTGCTCAGAAACGCATGAAAGCTTCAGCTGACCGTTTGAGAACAGCTACTGAATTCCAGTTGGGTGACAAAGTTCTTCTCAAGCTCCAACCTTACGCCCAGTCATCGGTGGTGAATAGGCCTTTTCCCAAGCTAAAAGTATTCTGGTGCCTTTTCCCAGGCCTTTGCTAACAGCTTAATTCACCCTACTTTTCATGTGTCTCGGTTGAAAGCATTTACTCCTGACCATACTCCGGTGTTCTCCGACTTGCCTCCATTGGTGCAGCTTGACGGCTCTGATGTACTCTCTGAAGCCATTCTGGAGCGACGTTTGGTGAAGAAGGGCAACCGTGCGGGGCCACAGGTGTTGATCAAGTGGACGAAGCTCCCGGCCACGTCTGCGACATGGGAAGATTTCTATGTGCTGCAGCAGCGCTTTCCTACGGCGCTCGCTTGGGGACAAGCTCCTTCTCCAGGGGGGCAGATGTTGTGACCCAGGGTCACACAGACGGCTGAAGGCGTCTTCGTGAAGATAAGGCGTAGAACGGTGTGTGTGAGCGTGGACCCGACGGGTCAGTGTGTGTGAGGGAGAGGGATAAAAACTCTTGGCTTGTAAAAGGAGTAAGAATCTTTTCAGTTGGGAAATAGAAAACCGAGAGGCCAAGGTCCTTGCCTGGTTCTCCTTCGCCGCGATTTCCTCTTGCTGGTGTTACGTCGCCGGCGATCGCCGCGGCCACGGGGCACTACACATGGCTATGGTAGTAGTGCATCTTTTTAGTAGGAGTAGTACTACCGATGGATCGACCTCGATGCAACCCTGAGGCGAATACAAAAGTGCCAGCTAAGTGCAGCACCACATCCATGGCGAAGAAGCCGTCTGCTGCTGCTGCTAATGCTCGTGTTGTTTAGTCCCCAAATGGACCACTCGGGCACCACCAAGTTCTTGTGGTCGTCAAATTTACCGCAATCAAAAAACATGCGCACGTACTCGTCGCCGGTCACAAGCTTTGCTTTCGCCCATCGTGCTGCCGCTGCATGCTCCAATGGCGGTGCGTGGTCCATGGCCACCGCCCCTAGCAGGATCGGCTTCATACACTCCGGTGTATGCATAATATATTCACAAGTATAGGTGGCCAAACGGGTGGCCCGGCCCGGCACGGGCCTGTTTAGGCATGACCCGCTTAAGCACGAAAATATTAACGGGTCGTGCCGTGCTTGTCCATGGGCTAAAGTGCCGGCCCAGACACGACCCGAAATTGATTTAATCGGGCCGGCCCGGCCCGGCAGCCCGGCGGCCTGAAAATGTTTAAATAGGATTTGATAATGAATAACATAGTATTTAAACGGGCCTATCGTGCTACCCATCGGGCCAATCGGGCCGCCCTTTTTTTTCGGGCCGTGACTGGATGCGTCCATGGCTGACAGTGAGGCCTAGGCACGGCCCGGCTATCGTGCCCGTGCCGCCCGGAACCCAATAATAATCGGGCCCGGATCGTGCTCGAGTCGGGCTAAATTGGGCCGGGTCTCGGGCCCCAATGAGCATCGGGCCAAACGGCCATCTATATTCACAAGTACACATCCAAAGCGCGCCACCTAGGCAGTAGCTTTGCCGGAGACCTAGCTAGTGGTGGCGCTATCAGGATCGGATTGCTCGCCGGTGCACTCGCCTCAGCAGCCAGCAGCAGCAGCAATCTCTGACCACGAGAGCTAGCGCACGCACGCATGGAGCTCCGTCGGCCAATCACGCACCAGGGTACGCCCCGTGCCGATCTCGATCGGCTTCGTCCTCGCGGAACAAGGACGATTTGATTTGGGGTCCAACTCTGTTCATCTTCTATATTCCCCCCGAGCACAATGCATCCATCCATGCCCGGGCTCGAAAGCGACGGACGCGAACACGCGTAGCCGCCGCGCGCAGCTTGCTGCTACACGCCGGCCTGCACATCAAGGAACGTGACGGGAACGGCGACGGCGACGTCCGGCACGCGCGCGGCGCGCCGAGCGATCTGCCGGGAGCGCTGGCGGCCGGAAACGATCCGGCAGGCGCTAGTGCGAGCGAGTCGTCCATGATGCCCGGCTTGAATATTCCTGGCGACCACTCCGGATGGGGCTCGTCGCCTCCGTCCTCCACCCCCTCCCTTTACTTCTTCTTTTGGCAAGTCTTTCCCCGTCCGTTCCCGCGGCCGTGCACGCCCGTGCACCAGCGCGCGCACGCCCGCGGCGCAATGAGCCGAAAAAGCTAGCGGGGGGGGGGGGGGGGGGGGGGGGTCAGTGGCCACCGGTGGCGCGCGCGCGGCAGGTCGGTCGCCGCCATTAGAAAAACCGCCCCGCCCTTCGGCGCGGGTGGCCAAGATAACAAGCCTCTGATGAGGCCTCCACTACCGCGCTGCTCTCCCACCACCACCACCACCGCCCTCCCTCCCCTCTTCCAATCCTGCTCCTCCTCCCGTCCCCTGTTCCTGCGCACGGCGCGCCACCTATAAATCCGTGCGTCTCCAAGCCAACAACTACCGCGGCTAACTGCCTCGCCTCGCCTCGCCTCCGGCAGTGTCTAGCTAGCTAGCTCAGCTCGTCCTAGCCAGCCAGCTAGCTGCAGTAGCTTGCTTGCTAGATCCCCGCGACAGCGACCGCGCTAATGGAGGTCGCCGCCAGGACCGCCATTGCTCTGCTCCTCGCGCTCGCCGTCGCCTCGGGGTGCCTCTGCGGCGGCGCGCAGGGACGCCACCACCGCCACACCAAGCACACCAGGCACAACTCGGCGCACGCGCCCTCCCAGGCTCCGGGCCCGGCGAGCTCCAGGCGGCACGCGCCTCCGCACGCGCCGGGCGCCTCTCCCCCGGCCCCGCCGCCGCCGTCGTCGTCGTCGGGGGCCGGCGGCGCGGCCCCCGCGCCGGCGCCAGAGACCGCGGCGGGCGGCGCGGCCGCCGTGTACGACGTCGTGAAGGACTTCGGCGCGGTCGGGGACGGCGTGGCGGACGACACCGACGCCATCAAGACGGCGTGGGACACCGCGTGCTCGGAGGACGGGGACGGCGTCGTGCTCGCCGCCGCCGGGTACTCGTTCCTCGTGCACAGCACCGTCTTCACCGGCCCGTGCCAGGGCAGCGTCACGATCCAGGTACGTGCTCGCCGGCCGCCATGGAGAGAAATGCAGACGTGCGTGATGATCTTGACTTGGAGTTGACGATCCCAATGGCGTGCGCGCGCAGCTCGACGGGACGATGGTGGCGCCGAGCGACCCCGACAAGTGGCCGGCCAACAACAAGCGCAACTGGCTCGTGTTCTACAACGCCCACGGCACGACGCTGCGCGGTGCCGGGCTCATCGACGGCAAGGGCCAGAAGTGGTGGGACCTTCCCTGCAAGGCTCACAAGGTAGTCTACTTGTACTCGATCAGGAAGGAGTACATAGTTGCACAAGTGTCTGAAGAAATTCCTCTGCAGGGCCAGGGCGGATCAAGCGGCCACGGAGCATCCTGCGACAGCCCAGTGGTAAGTTGCCTAACGACTTTAACCGCACCAACCGCCACTTGGATCTGATCGGCCTAGCTAGCTTAGAGTGGCTGACAATGGTGACCTGCTGCCTGCAGGCGCTCCGGTTCTTCACGAGCAACAACGTGACGGTGCAGGGCCTGAGGGTGCAGAACAGCCCCGAGTTCCACTTCCGCTTCGACAGCTGCCGCGGCGTGGTGGTGAGCGGGCTGTCCATCAGCTCGCCGCAGCAGAGCCCCAACACGGACGGCATCCACATCGAGAACACCCAGGACGTGCTCGTCGCCAACACGGCGGTCTCCAACGGCGACGACTGCGTCTCCATCGGCGCCGGCGCCCTCAACGTGCGCATCGAGAACGTGACCTGCGCCCTGGGGCACGGCATCAGCATCGGGTCCCTGGGCAAGCAGGGCACCCGGGCGTGCGTGGCCAACGTGACCGTGCGCAACGCCGTGATCCGGCGCTCCGACAACGGGGTCCGGATCAAGACGTGGCAGGGCGGGTCGGGGTCCGTGTCGTCGGTGGCGTTCGAGAACGTGCGCATGGACGCCGTGCGCAACCCCATCATCATCGACCAGTACTACTGCCTCTCCAGGACCTGCGAGAACGCCACCACCGCCGTCTTCGTCTCCGGCGTCTCCTACGCCGGGATCCGGGGCACCTACGACGCGCGCAGCCCGCCGATCCACTTCGGCTGCAGCGACGCCGTGCCCTGCACCAACATCACGCTCGCCGACGTCGAGCTGCTCCCGGCGGCGTCGTCGTCGGGGCAGGCGGCCGACGAACCCTTCTGCTGGAACGTCTATGGGAACGCCGCCGCGCCCACGGTGCCGCCGGTGGCGTGCCTCATGGACGGCGTGCCCGGTAACTACGCCGACAAGAGCAGCTTGAAATGCTACTGACCGATCGAGGTCGTCGTACAATCTAATTAATAGTGATCTGCAATCCTGGTACTTGTTTAGAGGGAGGCCAACAGATGACAGAGAAAAGTAAGATTAGTGCAGATAAAACACGGTTGTTAAAGCGTGATTACTTATGTATATATAGAAAAGAAGATAAAGGTATACTAGCTAGTAACAAGCAGGGATTTGAGTGAGTATTACCGGAATGTATACACAGTATGTATAGAAGGAATGCTGCTTGGTGCCATGCATATAGGACACTTGCCGCACATGCATAGCACGTACCATTGCATGACTGGGATGTGTGCGTGCGCATGTTTCCCTTCCGTAGCAATAATAATCTCTTGTTGTGTGTGCATGTTTCACTTGATACACGTACCACACTTCAAAATTGTGTCTAGCTTTTTCCCCTGCTCACATCAGCTCACCTTATACTATAGTACCTCCTCCAAGTGCCTGTACCTCCTCACTCTAACAATTATTTAGAAAAAACCTGGTTTTTAGATAATTGTACTCCAACAACACCACATTATATGCAGCCAGTGAAGCAGGTAGGAATTTTTTTATATGCATATGGAAATCAAATTACGTCAGTGCAGGCAGAGATAATGGGTACGTGCATGATGATGAGCACAGCTCAAAACCGGAATCAAAAGGTGCGTACGGTAAAGCTGCCATTGAATGAGAGGCAGAAAAACAAGCACAAAGTGTGCAAGGCCACGACGACCTCTCCATCACCAGGGGCCCCGGCGGGCCTGCCTGTTGCGATGCATCCTGCCACATAAACTTTCTGTCCATGCCGTACTCACGCAACTAACGGATGTCAAGCCTCGAACGAACAACAGTTACATAGTATAGAATGTGTTAACATACAGTAAATAAACTGTGTTGCTGTTGCTGAAGCACAGCCTTGTTTCTACCACTAGCAGCTGCCAGGAATGACGAAGGATCCAGCAGATGAAAAGGTGTGTGGAGAGACTGGCTGAGAATGGCTGTTGTCCATTGTGGAGTGGAGATGGGCCAAGAGCAAACAGTGCAAGCACCTAACCAACCACGAGAGAAACCTGCCCAACCAGCATGCAGGACCGGCTGTTTAATTTGCCTCGATCGATCTATCTGTAGCAAAAAGGCGCGTACAAAGGGAAGGTTTTAGTGTTCTTGTGGGCGCGTGTGGCAGAGGGACGACGACGACAGAGAGGGAGTAAGCGGGAGATCACGAAGAATATAGCTGCCCAAATCAGAAGAGCACGAGGACAAACAGCAAAAAAGAAGGAGCCACATGATTGCTTCATAATTTGCCTGTGGCTCGCTCGGATCGACCGTTTGGTGATCGTCCTATCGAGCTACCCCTCCTTCCCCGTTTATAAGGCATGGTGGAACATGACACGGTCTTCTAAACAACACTTTGACCATTTATTTATCATATATTATATCACTTTTGATTATAAACTTATAATCATTGTAAAATATATTTGATTATGAATCCAATCATATGAAATTTGCATTATAAAAATAAAAATTTAATAGTCAAATTATTGGTCAAAGATGACAAGGTTTGAATCTTGATATACGTGTATGCCTTATAAACAGGGAAGGAGGGAGTACTAGCTAACGATAGCCAGGGTGCGTGTAATGTAATGTATCGTACGCATGTGCACGAGCTACGAGCAGTCTCCGTCCAATTAGGCCGCGGAAAAGCAGCAGGGGGGAGCGCGAGGTCAAGACTGCTAGAGAGTACGTGAACGCTGGGGATGATGACTCAAGAGTTGGCCACGGAACAGGCCGGTAGACCCAGTACCGGGGAGATCAGGTTACACGGATCGATGGAGCAGTACACAGCACTGGGGCATGTATATGGAGCTGACATTTTTCCCCCTCGAATACAAAGGAGAGCTGAGTATCTTTGTATTAAGAAAATGTGAGCTGACAATGATAGCTGCAGGTTTGCATATACATCACAAGTGTGAAATAATACTACTCCCATTTGTAAAAAAAATCATTTACTCTAACAGATTCATGTGATTAATATAAATGTTTTCCCAATGTACCTCTCTGACTCCCTCTCCATAAACCATAATGTCAGCAAATAAAGTTTCATATATTTATGGTCTAGAGAATTTGCATAAAGATGTCATATCACTAGTAAATAATAACGGGCCTTTAGTCCCGATTTTCATTCCGCGCAACTCAAGACTCAGAACCCAAGATGTCTTGCCTCGCGTTTAGCTTTTTTAACACCCCACCTACACAACACATGCGACTTTACATGGAGTCTGGGTTGGAGCCACCAACCGGGACTAAAGGCCCCTTTTAGTCCGGGTTGGAGACACAAACTGGGACCACAGGGTCATCATTTAGTCCAAATTGGTGTTACCACGCGGAACTAAAAAGGTGACATTTTGTCTCGGTAGGTGGCTCCAATGAGGACTAAAGCTCCCTGCCGCCCCTAACCTTTGGACCCAGGACTATAGTCTTCATTAGTCCTGGATCCAATGGCAGCTGGGATTAATGTGTTGGATTAAATATATTTTCTGTAGTAGTGTATGTTTCAGGCGGGAGGGAGTGTTGGCTCTCGCTAAGAAGCGGGAATTTCACTCATGAGGACTGGTCTGTTACCATCATTTATTCAGAGTTTTATTAGAAAGGATTGTTATCGCCCCCCCCCTTTTAGAAAGTAACAAATAATTTAGAACCAGTACAAAGCAAGCTCCTTTTGTGAAAGTTCAACAACTTGCAACTAATTCTAGAGTACACTTAAACTTTTCTGTCGACACTATAGCTAGTTCATCAACTAGACTAGTTCCTTTATTAATTTCTCATGGATGCCGTGCCGCTATGTATATGTGCCCACATTTCCGTTGGTGCTTTCCCGGAGGTGCAATTGAATCTCTGCTTGACGTACCACTTACTTTTTACACCGCTAAGCTGTACTCCTTCCATCCTAAAATAAGTTCCTTTAACATTCAAATTTTGTCCCAGAAAGATGTTCCTTTAGTTTGCAGTGAGGGTCATCTAATTAAAGCAATATCAAAATCAAGAAAAATTATACTGAGAAAGGTATGGAGTCAATCAAATATTCCCCCATCTCCAAAAGAATGTTGTTTTAGCATTTAAAATTTATCTCACAAAAATTGTTTGCGTACCTTGTATTAAGGTTCATCTAGTTAAAGCTATTGATGAGGATCGATGTAGAAAACCAAATAAACCACAAGGTTTCCAATCACAATTGCTATAGTAATTAGGGGCAGCAAGATCATTTCTTAGTATGGATAATGTGTCTTAAATTTTCTAAAAGAATAATGTTTTTTAATAGAGGAAGACCTACGTAGAAGATACTTTTCTATTTCCAATGCATTTGCATTTATTAAAGATATAGGGAATCAAATAAACAACGTAGTTTTCAATCACAACTGCTATAGTTAATTAGAGGTAATAAGATCATTTGTCACTACTAGTAATGTATCTGAATATTCTAAACGAACACTTATTTTAGAATGGAGGGAGTAGCAAGAAATTAAGAAATAGTAGAAGAAAGCCATATTTGTAGATGTAGGAAATTAAATAACCCAAATTAAACACGCTAGATGTAGATGTAATAGTAGTAGTAACATGAGCGGCCGACAAAGCCTGATGCGACAAGACGTCCAAACGCTCGTAAGCCCGGTATACGCGCTATGGCCACTTGCCATTTCTAAACAGTGTGCTCCATGCGTGGTAAGTTCTAGTAACTTCGACGCACCCAGCTAATAGCTAGAGTGCTAGACCAATGCCAAGCTAGCAAAGCATGACACGTAGTACGATGACATGAATGGACGATGCATATGCAGCACGACGACTGGAACAGACGACACACGACAGGTCGTAGGTATTAGCTCTCGATTCGATTCGATTCCATGGGTAGTAGGCAGTAGTAGGCGTAGATGCGGCGAGCACTCTCCGAAACCCGGGAAGACGCCCCTGTCCGCAGGCAACCTCGCAGCGCCACTAGCTCAGGCACCACACTGTGCGGCCGGACCCCACCCCCATCCATGTATCCACGCAGCGGCAGCGCCGCGCCTGATAGATCGAGGATTCGAGGCCGTCGCCCTCCACCCACCGCCCACGCGCACATGTACAGCGCGCGCGGCCGCCGGCCGGCTAGTCGGCCGGCCGGCCGCCGGCAGCGCGCGTGGTGCAGCGGCGCCGGCCGCAGCTCGCGGACCGGAGGCGGGCGCGGCGGTGGGTGGCCGGGTCGGTGCACGCACGCACGCATGTGGGTGCGAGGGGGGCCGGATCGAGCGCGGTGGTGGCGAGGTCAACCGGGAGTCCGCAAAAGCGCGGGCACGGGAGGGAAAAGAGAGCACGGCCGGCCGGCGTTCTGACGACGTCGTCGCTGCCACGACCACTACCGCGGCCACTACGTAGCCCACCTACGGCTGCTCCCCGGCGGCATCAATTGATTATATATATACTACTATACACCCCCACTGCTGCCGCCGCCAGCAGCTCTCTGCACTCGCGTCCCTCGCGTACAGAGCAGCCTCGCGTGCTCGTGCCATTGCTTTCTATCTCTGCCAACAGTTCGCATGCCGAGTGGTCAGAGGCTTTGCCGAGTAGTCTTTGCCAAGTGTTACACTCGGCAAAGTGTTCACCGAGTGTATAACTGCCTTTGCCGAGTGTGCCTGACACTCGGCAAAGACGCTGAATCCGGTAGTGGCATTAGCTCAGTGAGTGAGTCCCAGTGATCGATCGTTGATCTTGGGACTTGGCCTGATGAGCAGTCGTGCTCAGTTTTTGTTCAGGTTTATATAGAGAGATCCATGGGTGGTGTTCTGCTTCTTCCTCCTGAGTGTTGGCAAGCTGCTGCAATTTGCCAATTTGCATGCGTCAAGTGTCCTTCCGGCTCAATTATTGGCCAAGAGTGACATGCATTGTGTGTGCGTCTCTTGCATGCGCGCAGAGATGTGTACGTGCATTTCCTGGCTTGCGCAGTGGAAGCACACGCGCTTTGGAGCAGCTGCCAACAAGCTAAGCTTTATTTGCTTCGAGCTCAGCTTCTTCCAGCTATTCGCATGCCGGATTATGCATCTACCGGTCTGCTGGATGGTGGTCATTGTTTTCATTCCTTCTTCTTTCCCTCTCCCTTTTGCCTCGTTTACCACCTTTACCTCGCGCTTTTTCTCAGTTTTCTTTTGGTCCCCTCTGCTAGGGGTGAGGCTACTACCTAGCTTGCCTAGCGTGATGGGTCCTAAATCCTAACTCTCTGCTAGCTAGCTATCTGGCTGCTTCAAAGCCCTTACCTTTCTCCCTGGTAGAAACCGACCCAACATTTCTTTGGATTTTGTTAGTTGCGCTAGTTGGCCTTGGCAAACAAGGACATCCATTATTTTAATTGCTGCAAAAGATTAAAGCTAGCCGGCATTATTAGCAACACATACATTTTGCATTTATAATATATACTATACTGATTCATACAACCAATAAATTCAAGATCTAGTAGTTTATGTAATTTTTTCACTTTGGTGATGCCTTATGCATTATTTTTCATTATATTATATATGCCTACAGATTTCTTTCATTATATATACTATATACAATTATATACACATTTATGTTTCAATTATTTTTCATACACGCCTACAAATTTTGAGACATAAAAAGTTATGATTAAAATCACAGAAAACTTTTCCTAATCCTTTGTATTTTCTTTTTTCCTCTTTGCTGATGCCCAAACTCACATTTGAGGTAAAGAACAAAATTTCACATCATTTCTCACACCACTAGTGCGGTGGTCCGTAGGATCGTGTCAAATTGATCTTACAAGCAATGTCATTTTCCAAACATGCATACGTAAATGCCCAATTACACAATATTATATTGATGACCTACATATACAATTCACTGCCTAACAAGCTACATGCAATAATTAACTGAATTTCAAGATTCAATATCTTATGACTTAGTATAGAAGTTTCCATCTCAGGAAAGAAATAAATCTTATAATAAAATATATAGTGGAAAAAGATTTAAATCGTGTGCGCGATAAAATACTCCAATAAAAAGGTGTGCAATCAAATTGCAGTATATAACGGCAAATTGGTAAATGCTAAAGAGCCTTTTAACCTGCCAATCTGCCATCTCATTGCAGGCAGGGTACGATTTAAAAGTGTCCAGATGAGCTGTTCATGCCTCCTGCTCCAAACAAAATCCAATGTCGTTTGATTAGCATGTCTCCGGTAGTAATGCAATGCCCACTAGAAACAACAAAAGATAAAATATAAAAACCACGCCGATCAGCAGCTTGTGCTGGACTCCATTAATTTGTTTTCTTATTCTATCATGGATATAAATATCTCCTATGTGGCAAGCTAGATATCAGTTTTAAACTGGTTTGTACTGTGTCGTACTATCTTAAAAAGTGATCTCAGTGCATTTACGCTTTGCTGTCGCTTTATAGCCGCAAGCAGGTTTGCATACGTCAACTGTTGAAGTTTATTTTTGACTTGATCATGTAGTAAAGTTCAGAGGATTGATTCAGCATTACTTGATCACCTTTTCAGTGAAGTGAAACAACTTGTGCAGTACCACTTCAGTAATAATCGATCAGTTGGGTTACATTTCAGCGAAATTTAGCATTGAAGACCAAAATTGTAGTGATGACTACCATCCGAATTTTTCAGAATCGAGTTTGGCTTCTGGCTGGTACACACGCTGTTGCGTTGAATTCTAGCTAGGTACACGTCCAAGGCAGTTTTATGGCATTGATTTGCCTTCAAAATTGTGATTTGTGAAAAATTGTACCATATGGGGTTGATGACATAGAGCCGCACAAGTCAGTGGTGAAGCTAGGGTGCATATAGACTTGAACATTGAGGGGTGCATATATTGTGAAAAATAGACCTAATTACTGTTTTGGTAATTTTTTGTGGGTGCATGTGCACCCTAAATTAATATGTACTCCCTCCGTCCCGAAATGTAGGTTATTCTAGGATTTTTCCAACAGATTATGGAGATGGAGAAAAGACTCTCCTACCCCTAATTATTAAACATTGTGACTCTATTTGAGTAATCAAATATGTTCTAATTAAAGTACCATACTCTTTCCCATGCACCTTCCCCACATGCACCTCCCCCAACATGGCTTCATGCACGTCTTTCTATTAAAAAGACCCGAAAACGATGTACAATTAATATGATTTGATCCACTCTCAATCTAGAATGACTTACATTTGAGTACAAAATTTGAACTCTAGAATGCCCTACATTTCAAGACGGAGGGAGTAGCTTCGCCCCTGGAACAAGTCCTCGTGAATTACAATAATTTCTTTCCTTCTAATCCCTGTGTTATGTCCGTTCTCGTAATGGAAATGGGGGCGACCTCGATTCAAATTCCTGTGTTTTGGATCATGCAAACTGAACGCTTTCCCCAAATAAATGTCCAGGCCACGAAAACTATATATAGTAAATTAAAGTATCTGCAACTGATCAATGTTTGAACAAAACAAATAACGCTGAACTGTGGTCTACATCATTGCAATGCAGCGATGATTTCAAACTTATCCAAACATCTCTCGAAAAAGAATTATCCAAGAAACATGCCCAGGCTGGCATCTCTTTGTCAATGCAGTACATGTACTCCTACAACCGCAAGTGAGCTCTCTCTATTGGACAACACAAGCACACTCCATCTGACCTCGCTCTGAGGCCGGCCGGCTCTGACAACGACACAAGTAAACATCCCATTTGCGCTACAGATGCAGAGATAGATGACCCTGCGCAGAGGGGCGCCCCAGCATCTCCGGACGACTCCGCGCAAGATCTTCGGAAAGCTCAAATCTTATCTGCAACCTGCGTCGCCTCAAAAAGGTCCGAGACAACGAAGCCTCCATGAGGCCTGCAGCAGCAGCTGCATTATTGTGGGGGCGGAGCTCAGAATCTTGAGATCATGCGCGGCATGTAGGATGAAGCACGCAGGACCATGTGTCTCGCTCAGTCCTCATCTCAGTGTGCGCTTCTGCGCACGCTTTTGCCACTGTAAGCAAAGCACGCCGCTGAACGTACCGCTACTAGCTAGGGCCTCGACCTGGACCACGGGCGAGCGAGGGACTTGACATTCGTGATTCTTGTCCGGAATTGAATCTGACCAGGGGTTAAGGCAAGGCCGCGGAGTGACTTGCAGAGTTGCAGTCAGTGTTCTTGCCGTCGGAGTGCAGGTGCCCGTGCTCTGAAGCAGATGGAAAGGAGATGGTATGGTAAGTTCTAGTGCTTCTGTGGCTAACTATTTACGGTAAAGTAAGCGTCCATATTCCCATACACCATTGTTCATGGTGGAAAGTGAAACAGATATATGTTCCATAGCAGGTGGGTGCCAATAGGTGCAGTGTTAATTGAAGTATAAGAGTCTGATTGGCATAGCTTATTTTGGCTTCAGCTTCACTTATTTTATGCAAGTTGAGACACTATAGCATGAAGCTGTTTTGTAAGCTCGTGATTAAATCAACTACAAGCTAGGCAAAGCCCTTTTTTTGGTTTGCCGGCTTTGACTTCACCAGTGAAAACCGTTATAGCATAAGCCATGCCAAACGATCCCTAAGTGAATTACCCACATATCCCTGCCCGTTTATATTTTTGGGTTGAATTGGTTGGTGTATACAGCTCAATATGATATTAGAGCTAGAGATCTCAATTTCAAATCCTGTCATGCAACATTAAATAAAATAATTGCAACTGTCTCCTAGTGCCTTACCGGCGAACATGGAAGGGCAAGGGGCCGGCAGCAGCAGGAAAGTCGAGTAGAGCGGAAGGCAGCGGATGAAAGAGGAAGCCTACATTGATTTGATTCTAGCTGATTGCAACCCAACTGACAGACAGCCAGAGCCATCCATCTCCGGTGAGCTATTGGTGGGTGCGCCCGTGCGGAGCGGTGCGGCATCGGTGGCGGCGGCGTGTGAGAATGGGCTCGTGGAGAGAAAGAAGAAAGGAACTATTGGTTGATTCTCATCGCCTTGCTGGGCTTGAAGAATCGTCATTTCTGGCAGCTGCAGAGCATGATGATCCATTCAGTTCTGGTGTTTTGGTTGACCCATTTGGGTTGTTTGGGTAAACACTGAAATGCAGCGGTGTAACCCAAAACCAAGAAATAATATTAATGGGTTGTCTGGGTTAATCACTGGTTGAACTAATTCTAACCTACTTGCATCCTGAGCGGGGATGAGTGGATGGGAGCAGGGACGGACTTAGCTCCGGCCCATAACTAGGGCTAAATTTGGCAATGTACATGAATCTTTAGTTATTGAATCTTTTCAATGGATTGAACTTCTAGATTATTTTAGATTAAAATTAAGAAGTTGTAGTGGAGATTATTGGACCGTGACTAGAGCCACGGCTCGGGTGGCCTTAGTGGCAGGCCCGCCACTAGATGGGAGGGGAAGGAATGGATCGGGTTTCTTAAAACCTGCTGCTCCTTACCTCTGTACGCGCATGGCACGTTGGACGAGTCGTGAGAACACTGTGACATTTGGGAGGGCGTGCACTGAGCGACCAATCTGAAGTTAATGGGTAAACTTGCACAAAGGTTTTAAATAGTCAGATTAGCTGCCGTTATCTTCTGCTATAGTCTTTTTGAGAGCTACCGCTAGTAAAAATAGTTCGCTATAACCGGCTATGACTTTGTATGTCTGGTTATAGCTTTTGCTATCAGCATTTTAGGATATTTGCCACTAAATGTCATAGCCCGTTATTTAAAAAAATTACACCCTAGCATGATCTCGAGCTACGGTGAACTAGGGGGAAGACAGGCACAGACACAGCTGCCCACTCCTGTTCCCAATGCGGCCTGCTACATGGAACAGATGTAGTTTGACCTTGATGTGCACCGCGGTCTGTGATGGTTGTGTGATGAGTCTGCGTCCCGTCCCTCGGCTATACTATTCCTCGAGGCCGGACAGCTGACAGCACGCGGCAGATGATAGTCACAGTGCGTGGGACATGTCCTGCTTGTAAACAAGTACTCTCTCGGCTCTAATATATAAGGCGTAATTGCTTTTTATTCAAGTTCCTAATATAAAGGCGTTCTCTCTCTAGACACACAGACGCACGTATATCAATGCAGTAATACTGTTGTTAATAGAGAATTAAATACGTTCTTTAGTCCTTGAACCTAAGGTGGTTACGCCTTATATATCGGGACGGAGGAAGTATTGATAGCGAATAGGATACGTGGAATACGCGATGCATTACTCAGGAACCACAGTTGTGTACATATAGGCACGATAGGGAGCCGGGTACGGCAGGCTCATGGGCCGTGTTACGTTTACAATCTAACACTCCCCCACAGTCAGAACTGGAAGCACCGCGAACATTCAGACTGTTTCTAAACTCAACGAAAACCGAAGTCGGGAGGCTCTTGGTGAAGATGTCGGCGTATTGAGATGTTGTAGGTACATGCAGAACACGAACTTCTCCAAGGACGACACGGTCACGTACGAAGTGTAAGATTAATCTCCACATGCTTGGTCCACTGGTGCTGAATAGGGTTGGTGGACAAGTAAACTGCACTGACATTGTCACAATACACGATGGTGGCTTGACGAAAAGGGCAAGGGAGCTCATGAAGGAGTTGGCGCCTCCACAACTCCAATGGCGACAACGCGATACTCGGCCTCAGCACTGGATCGAGAGATAGTAGCCTGATGCTTCGAAGACCAGGAAATCAGATTGTCGCCCAAGAACACACCGTAGCCAGAGGTAGAACGACGGGTGTCGGGGCAACCAGCCCAATCAGCATCAGAGTAGACTGTAAGATCAACAGGTGAGGTCCGGTGAAGATAGAAACAAAGATCCAAGGTTCCTTGAACATAGCGCAGGATGCGCTTCATGGTGGCGAGGTGAGGCTCTTTCGGGTCATGCATATGAAGGCAAATCTGCTGGACGGCATAGGCAATATCAGGACGAGTGAACGCGAGGTACTGAAGGGCACCAGGAATGCTGTGAAACTGTGTCGGGTCAGCCACC
The DNA here is from genome assembly GCF_016808335.1 of Panicum virgatum. NCBI lineage: Eukaryota > Viridiplantae > Streptophyta > Magnoliopsida > Poales > Poaceae > Panicum > Panicum virgatum. Next base: position 17,634,778 of record NC_053149.1, read on the forward strand.
GGAACACCATCCACAGACAGCTTGGCGTGAGTGTCAACAGGTGTGCTGCAAGGCTTACAGCCACTCATACCAGCACGGTCCAGAATGTCCAGCATGTACTGCTTCTGAGAGAGAAAGAGTGAATCAGCTCGGCGCTCAACTGATAAGCCCAGAAAGTGATGAAGAGGACCCATATCCATCATAGAGAATTCCTTCTAAAGAGCTGCAATAATCTGCTGAAGGAGTCTAGGTGACGAGGCTGTCAGAACAATATCATCGACATAGAGAAGCAGGAAAGCTGTATTAGCACTGCGGCGGTATATGAAGAGCAACGAATCAGCCTTGGATTCAAGGAAACCAAGAGAGGTGATGTGTCCAGCAAAGCGACTATACCAAGCGCGCGGAGCCTGCTTCAACCCATACAGAGACTTGTTCAAGCGACAGACAAAATTGGGCTGAGAGGAGTCAACAAAACCTGAGGGCTGCTCAGAAATGTCTCATTGAGTGTCCCATGGAGGAAAGCATTCTTGATGTCCAGCTGATGAATAGGCCAAGAACGGGACAAAGCCAGAGTGAGAACAACTCGGATAGTGGCAGGTTTGACAACCGGACTGAAAGTCTCATCGTAGTCAATGCCAGGACATTGAGTGAATCCCCGAAGAACCCAACGAGTCTTGTAACAATCAAGAGAGCCACCAGCCAAAAATTTACGTCGAAAGACCCATTTACCAGAGACGAGGTTGATGCCGTGCGGTCGAGGGACCAAGTCCCAGGTGCCATTGGCCTGGAGTGCATCAAACTCGGCCTGTATCGCTACCCGCCAATGTGGATCAGTCAAGGCAGAGCGAACTGATGTCGGCACTAGAGAGAGGGCAGCAGCATGAATATTTAGCCGATCGACCGGCTGCACAAAGCCGGACTTGCCGCGAGTCCTCATGCCATGATTGTTGACGATGGGCACGATGGGCTGAGGATGTGTGGCGGCTGTACGCCTAGCCCTGCTGGCAACAACCTGGGGCGACGGGTCTGCAGGGGCAGCAGGGCCAGACGGAAGTACGTTGGGGGTGCCTTTAGAGTCCAAAGGTGGTGCAGTAGGGGGCAGCGCGCCTGAGCCGCCCGTGCTGGAGCCTGCTGGCTCGATAGGGGGCGGCGTGGTTGCACTGAGGGTGTCCGCACTGGGACCTGGGGCGCCGTGGTCGCTTACGCTGAAGATGGGCTCGACAGCGGGCGAGGGCGACGCGCCGATGAGAGAACCTACAGCCAAAGTGCTAGACCTTGCAGGTATAGCATAATCATCAGCATCGTTCAAGAAGTTTAGTGTACTGGGATCCGAGGGGGAAGTGGACATCTCGGAGAAGGGAAACACGGACTCATCAAACACCGCATGGCGAGAGATGATAATCCGATTAGAATGAAGATCGAGACATCGATAGCCCTTATGATCGGATGAATAACCAAGGAAGACACATAACGATGAACGAGGAGATAATTTGTGGGTGGCAGTGGCAGATAAATTGGGGTAACACACACAACCAAAAACACGAAGATGAGTGTAAGTCGGGTGTGTGTCGTGGAGTGCTAAGAACGGTGTACGGCCGCCTAGAGTCGAGGTTGGTTGCCTGGTGAGGAGATAGGTGGCGGTATGAAGCGACTCAACCCAATAGACAGGTGGCAGGCTGCCTTGAAAAAGCAGGGAGCGCACAATATTATTAATGGTGCGAAGAGCGCGCTCAGCTTTACTGTTTTGCTGAGAGGTGTAGGGGCAAGACATGCGAAGAATGGCACTGTGAGAGAGGAAGAACGTGCGGGCCTAGGAGTTGTCGAACTCGCGGCCATTGTCGCACTGGACAGCCTTCACGGAAGTGCCAAACTGCATGCGCACATGGGCAAAAAAGTTAGTAATAGTGGGAAAAGGATCGGATTTAAGCCGAAGAGGAAATGTCCAAGCATAATGTGAGTAATCATCAATAATAACGAGATAATATTTGTAACCGGACACACTGACAACTGGAGATGTCCAAAGATCACAATGTATTAAATCAAACTTATTGACGGCACGAGAGTTTGATGACCCAAAAGGAAGACGAACATGACAGCCAAGTTGGCAAGCGTGGCATAAATGATCATGTTTGGGTTTATTACAAGAGATAGCCTGGGAGCTAATAAGCTTGGACAAAGCTTCGGAACCGATATGGCCAAGACGACGGTGCCACAGGGTAGTCGTCGCGGCAAGAGCGGGTGTGCGGCTGGTGGTGGGTGGGAAGAACGGGTAGAGGTCACCCGTGTTATTGCACCTGGCGATCACGCTCCGTGTTTGAAGGTCCTTCACAGAAAGGCCAAAAGGATCAAACTTGATGGAACAGTTATTATCAATGGTAAAACGACGAACAGAAATCAGGTTCTTAATAATGCTAGGAGACACTAAAACATCATTAAGAACAAGAGGACGTTGTGGTGTAGGAAACGAGTATGAGCCAGTGGAGGTAATAGGCAACAAGGAACCATTACCGACGATGATCGAAGAAGGACCAAACAAGGAGGGGGATCGGGGAGACGAGAGTATACCAGAGTGGGCGGTCATGTGCGAACCAGCATCAGAGTCGGCATACCACTCAACGGAGTTGGGTGGTTGCGTCAGCGACATCGTGCTGAAGTTGCTGGCGAGGGACCCCAGATCCCAAGACCCACCGGCCATGGGGTTCCAGGGCGCGTTCTGTGGCATCCCGGTCGACGAAGAGGCCGAGGGCGTAGATGGAGGTGGCCCGCCAACATAGCCGAAGCCAGGGGGTGGAGTCTGGAAGTAGCCCCCCTGGTACGGCATCATGTGCAGCGCCTGCTGCGGCTGGTCGAACGACGAGCGAGACAGGTGGCCAGGGAGACCGCCGAAGCCGTGCGGCCACAGCTGGAGTGAGCCGGACCACGGGTTGCCAAACCCGGGATACGGCGTGCCTGGTCGGGGTCCTGGTGAGCCGGCACCCTTGTTGCCGGTGTTGTTGTTGCCATCGTTCCCGCCGTTGTTGCCGCTGTTGTTGCCGCCATTGCCGCCGCGTCCACGGCGACGGTTGCCGCTGTTGCCGCCGTTTCCCCCGCCAGAACCAGCAGGTGCGGTGGGGGCGCGAGGCTGTTGTGGTTGCTGCGTCATGACCAACGCCTGGGTGCCGGTCTTGGGCTCGGAGAGGCCATTGTCCTGAAGGTCGTTGACATCGATCTCCTCAAGAAGCAGCATCGTGCGCGCCTCCGTGAACGTTGGGATAGGGCGCTGCATCCGCAGATTCGACACCATATGCCGAAACTTGCCGTTGAGGCCGCGGAGAAGGGTGAGGACGAGCTGCCGATCGCCGACTGGATCACCGAATTCCTTGAGGGAGGCGGCCATCGTCTCGAGGCGGTGGCAGTAGTCCGTAACGGACAGATCCCCTTGCTTGAAGGAGCGAAACTCGGCCTCCAGTAGTAGGGCGCGAGACTCGCGTTGACCAAGGAACTCGCCCTCGAGGTACAGCCACGCGTCGCGGGCAGTAGGATCCCGGATCATGAGTGACTGTTGGAGATCTTTGGAGATGGTGCAGTAGACCGACATGAGGACGCAGCAGTTCATCTGCGCCCAGGCCGATCTACCGGGGTAGGAGACGTCAGAGAGGACATGATCCTTGAGGTTGTACTTGCCGAGGACGACGAGGAACATGGAGCGCCAGCGGCCGTAGTTGTTGGCCGGCTTGTCTAGAGTTGCGGCAGCCGCGCGGGCCTCCTCCTCACGAGCGCGGGCCTCTTCCTCATGATGCTTGGCGGCGGCAGCGGCTGCGGCTTCGTCAGCCATAGCGGCTGCGGATCACCTGGCGATCAACAAGATCGGTGGCAGGGTTTGGTGCCTGGCGATGAAGATCGGCGGCAGGCAGTGGGGTGAATGCCCGGCGAGTGAACTCGGCGGCAGACGAGGGGTGAGGCCGGCTAAAGATCGGCGGCGGCCTGAGGTGGAGCCGGCGACGGGTCAGCGATGGCTAGGGTTTGCGGAAGCGCGATCACAGGAGCAAACCGTCTGTGATACCATGATAGCGAATAGGATATGTGAAATATGCGATGCATTACTCAGGAACCACAGTTGTGTACATATAGGCACGATGGGGAGCCGGGTACGGCAGGCCCATGGGCCGTGTTACGTTTACAATCTAACAAGTATTATAATAGGTTGTAATAAAGAGGATGAATAGAGAAGAGAGGAAAAAAGCTAGAGAAGAAGCGGACTATAATCTCACAACCAGCTTCAACACAAGAATTAAGAAACTTTATGAGAGATAAATGTGTATGTATTAATAGTGAAGAACTAAACTATTGTACGAATGAGTTGAGAGATAGGCTGTAAAGATCTTATTACAGCTAGGAGCTGGCTTTATTATTAGTGCTGCTCTCGCTCGCATGGGAAGCTGCATGTAGACATCCAACCTTGTAGCCTGCACGGTGGCCTGCACGGTGCGTTATATGCCAAGTGTCCAGCTAACCGGCTACAAAAACCCGCCCTGTACATGGTCTGGTTTTAACCTGGCCAAACCGTGTAACCAGCCCATGTCAAACCGCTTCCGAAGACCATGAACGGGTTGGTTTGACTCCGGTTTGAACCACGAACCCGCCGTCCACGAGTTTGTCGTCAGGACGCACAGACGGACCCGTGAACTCCTTGTCAACTCTAGCGACCATGTTCGTCCACGCACGGACGCACCTACAGGCTGCGACGTTAGGGACGAATCTGTTCCTAGTCCTCCACTCATCCAGGTGCGACGTCAATGGCGGCCATGGCAGACATGGGCGGCAGCCGGCAGTAGTTGCTCGAGCAAGACGCATAGGTCGAAGACTCGAGCGAATCATCATGGCGAAGCTACTAGTGCGGCAGTGCATCCTGGTGGCAAGCAGCAACGCCAACGCGTGGCTTGGTGTTGTCCGCCATCCATGCTGGAGATGACTGAGTAGAGGAGTAGGGATAGTTAGTGATGGGACACACGGCAAGAAGAAGAGACGATAGACTTTGAAGTTATCAAGCACCGCTTTTTGTTTTTGTTATTTGAAATCTGCACATGTGATGGATTACTCTGCGGGAGCCCATCGAAGAAGATGCATGGCTAGTACTCGCCTGGGCGCCTACCAATGATAGCTCGATCGTGCCGCCGCCGCCAGGCCTGACAGCGAATCACAACTATAATGACCGGTTTAAACCATTTAACCATAGAATCCAGTGGTTTCTAACCCGCCATAGCACTCTCTCATGGCTTGGGTTGGTTTTTAACCAGGAACCGGTGAAACCGGACCATGAACAGTGTGAACAAAAACGATTTGTAGGAACACCCCGAATTTTTTTAGGGCGGAAATTTTTTTCACCCGTTGCTACAAATAGAACGGTGTTACTGTAGCAGCCGACCCGTCCATAAAAATGGTTGTATTTCTAGGGGCGGGTAATGGCCTCACCCGTACCTAAAAATACATTTGTAGGGCGGGTGATGGTATGGCCTGCCCCTAAAAATAGTTCCACGCAAAAAAAATCATAATTTTTTCATATTATCTCGGATGAAGTCAAATTTTATATCAAAATTATAGAGAATGATGAGATCTAAAACTTTATGGTTGATAACTTTTTTATTTAAGATCAATTCCTGGTTCAAAAATTTATTATAAGTTCTCTAATAGCTATAACTATATGATATCTTATATAACTCAACTCATAAGGTTTCCACAATCATAACCTTTATATACACTAAAATATGGTTTTGATTTTTTTAAGTTCTATGTTGACGGTCCTTAAGTGCGAAATCCGACCGTCAACTACACTCACAAAAGAAGGAAAATCATACCGTCAACTACACTCGCATATTTGTATCACTAACCTAGCTCTACAGTTGTTTCAGAGATTTTACAATTTCAGGAGTACAAGCCCGGAATAAGACGAAAATACGAAGAAGACCCAGTAGAAACCACATAAATCGCATCCTCCGTCACACATCCAAGAGAAGGCCCACACGACAAACCAAACGGACGTATAAAAATAGGAAACACACAGGATCAAGATGTAGACCTACTTGCTAGTGCCCCAGCCAAGGCGATGACCAGAGGCGGCACATGGGGGGTCGGCCGAAAATGCCCTGCAACGCGTCCCGGTGCATTTTGGTGGGAAGGACGATCTTATCCTCCTAAAGGTGGTTTCAAATGTTTCCATCCTTGACACCTCCGGGAACCGACCTTGGAGGGTATAAAAGGAGGAGGAGGAGCCTTCTCAACACACACAACACTTGGAGCCTCTCTCCCTCACACTCTTGTGACTTGTACTCCTTATGGTTGTGGAGCTAGGTTAGTTCTTCATCTCTTTAGCGAATCTAGTCATCTTGGAGGTCATTGAGCATTCCTCCGCCTCCGGTATGGCTATGTATTCCGATTGTCATTGCACTTTTCATACAGAGTTAGCTCATGGTTGCTTTGCTATCTTGATAGCTTGCCTTGCCATGATCTGTTTATTCATAAGTTATCTTGGTTGCTTGGTTAGACCAGATGATCTGGGTAAGGATATAGGTTCGTTGTGCTTTCGGACTTGTCCATCCGAAGGGTGGGAGACCCGGGGACGCTAGGGTAGTGACCTCATACACGGGCATAGTGCCAGTGTATGTGTTGACGGTCCTCAAATGCAAAATCCGACCGTCAACTATACTCACAAAAGAAGGAAAACCATACCTCTTACTCACATATTTGTATCACTAACCTAGCTCCACAGTTGTTTTGGTGATTTTATCATTTCGGGAGTACAAGACCAGAATAAGATGAAAACATGAAGAAAACACAGAAGAAAACACATAAGATCACATCCTGCATCACACATCCAAAAGAGGCCCACATGTCAGAGCAAACCGACGTACCAAGCCCCGGCACTGACGTATCTAAGATAGGGACCCACCTAGTAGTGACCCAGATGAAGACAGTGGCGAAAGTGGCAAGGTGGGGCCGGCCGACCCCATGGATCGGCTGACCCCCCCTCCCCCAGCTTCCCGTCTAGGTGCATTTTGGCGGGAAGCCTGATCTTATCCTCCCAAGGTTGGTTGCAAGTGTTTCCATGTGGGGAGATGGCGAGAACTGACCTCAAGAGCTACAAAAGGCCCCCTATTCACTCAATACACATCACTTGAAGCCTCTCTCACTCACACTCTCTTGTGACTTGTACTCCTTAGTGTAGTGGAGTTAGGCTAGCACTTCATCTCCTTTGCGAATCCAGTCGTCTTGGGGTCGACGAGCAATCCTCGGCCTTTGGTATGGCTTTTTATTCTGACTGTCGTTATAGTTTTCATACAGATTTCGTTCATGGTTATCTTGCTATGTTCTTAGCTTGCTTTGCCATGATCAGTTTATCCTTGTTGGGGGAGCCACCTTCGGGTGATGAGCGAAGGCGTGACGCCCGAAGGTCTGGAGCCCGAAGTAAAGACGATCGCGCGGCGCCGTGGCGCGAAGGTCATGGAGCGAAGCCTCTCGACGAAGCCCGCGAGCGAAGCCCTGGTGACCCGAAGGAGGACCCCTAGTGGGACACAGCACGGGGCGAGTCGGACGAAGACCAGGCAGCGAAGGCCCATGGTCGAAGGTGCAAGTCTAAAGGAAGGACGGATGTCTGGAGCTATGGAGGCCGAGCCCGAAGGTCCGGCGCGAAGTCGGACGGCGAAGGTCGAATGAGCCTGTGGGAAGGCCCACTCGCCAGTCCAGCTGTAGCCCACTACCGTTGTCTGTGTTGTAATGTTACATAAACACCCGTAGAATATTCTCGGAATATAGCAGTTAGAGGGAATTACAGAGAATTTACACCGGCGGGTAGTTGAGTCGCCGGCTATAAATACCCATGTAACTGTGTCTGATGGGACATTGAATGCATGGAGTTATTTCTCATGCTTTGATTTTCATGCCACCATCTTGGTCGTCATTCATCCTTGAGGCTTCACCCTCGTAGATTTGAGCTATTGTGATACACCTTCGCTTCGAAGAGTATCCTACACCAATAGTTTTGGCGCCCACCGTGGGGCTTCCGAAGGTGGGAAGACAATGCAACATGCGCAATAAAGAATGTCCATGCAATCGAAGCTGCAGACGCAGAAGAAGAAGATGAGCTGGGGTTTTCTAAGCTTGACCAAGCGTACATGCCGGAAGGGGTCATGCCTGGCGAACACACGAAGAAAGTGCTGCTTTGCGAAGATGTCCCTGACCGCACAGTAACCATCGAAAAGGGGCTCGACGAAGCCGAGGAGGCCAGATTAATCCAGTTCTTGTATAACAATCAGGACGTCTTCGCATGGTCATCTTCGGACCTGCGAGGGGTCAGCCAACAAATCTTGGAGAATTTCCTACAGGTGGACCCGAAGATCAAGCCCGAAAGCAACGTCTTCAGACAATGTCTGAGGACAAAAAGAAAGCAGCCCAAGGCAAAGTTCAGAAGCTACTCGATGCAGGTGTCATTTGCGAAGTACAATACCCCGAGTGGCTGGCTAATGTGGTCATGGTTCCGAAGAAAAACGGTAGTTGGAGGATGTGCATCGACTTCATGACCCTCAACAAGTTCTGCCTGAAGGATGAATACCCTCTACCTTGCATTGACACTCTGGTGGACGCAGCAGCGGGTTCGGAGATGTTGATCATGCTGGATTGCTTTTCGGGTTACCACCAGATTTTGATGAAAAAATCTAACGACGAGAAGACCAGTTTCACAACACCCTTCGACACCTATTGTTACATTAGAATTCCAGAAGGGCTTTCCAATGCAGGGTGCACTTTCAACAGAACCATCGGGGCAGTTCTTGGAACTTAGCTGGAAAGAAACATTTCAGTGTACATCGTCGTCGTTGTCGTGTGGAGTGAGAAGCGCGAAGATCACATCTAAGACCTCCGTGAAACCTTCGCCAATCTTCGAAAACATGGGCTGAAATTGAACCCGGAGAAGTGCGTCTTCGACGTGAGGAGGGGAAAGTTGTTGGGATGCATGATCATAGAAAGGGGAATCCAGGCTAACCCTGTGAAAATTGAAGCCATAAGAAAAATGCAACCGCCAAAGACAAAGAGGGGGGGGGGTCCAAAAGTTGACAGGAAGGCTGGCTTCGCTGAACAGATTTATGTCATGATCAGCAGAGAAGTCGCTCCCCTTCCTCATGGTACTGAAGGGCTCCAAAAAGTTCCAGTGGGGGTCGGAACAAGATAAGGCCTTCGAAGACCTCAAGCAATATCTGGAGAACCTAGCAGTCATTACAAGTCCTTCACCGGTGAGCGCAGCACTGGTAGAAGAGAGTATGACCGAGGAGACACTGAAGTAGTTCCCGATATACTTCGTATCCGAAGCTCTTAGCGGATCGAAGCTATTGTACTCGGAGATGGAGAAGATGGCATATGCAGTAGTGATGGTGGCCTGGAAACTCCGGCATTACTTTCAGAGCTTCAAGATTAAAGTCCCGACCTCTCACCCCCTTCGGGACATGTTTGAGAATAGGGAGGCCTCCGGAAGAATTAGGAAGTGGGCAACTCAATTGTTAGCACACACTATCGATTTTGTTCCGCGAAGTGCAATCAAGTCCCAGGTCCTCGCCGACTTCATGGCCGATTGGACACCAGCAACACCTTCGTAGGACCCCCCGATGATCGAAGCAATATGATAGTTGGAATGCGACAGAGCTTACTGCAAGAACGGCTCGGGTGCTTCGGCAGTTCTCACAGCACCTTTGCGCACCGAACTCAAGTATGCAGCCAGACTCGACTTTGAAGGATGCACAAACAACATGGCTGAGTACGAAGGCCTGCTTCTAGGTCTTCGCAAGGCTCGAGCACTTGGAGCGAGGAGGCTGTCCATCAGATCCGATTCGGAGCTCATCACGAATCACATTGGCAAAACCTACCGAGCACTTAAACCTGAGCTCGCGATGTATCTGGCAGCAATTCGAAGCATGGAAAAATACTTTCTGGGTTTCAACGTCCGAAGCTTCCCCAGGTAGCAAAATAATTAGGCAAACATCTTAGCAAAGGCTGCAGTAGAAAACAACCCACTACCTCCAGATGTGTTCTTCGAAACACTCAAGCATGGCTCAGTCAATTGTGCTGAAGAGCTAGCAAATTTCGTCAATGCCATCTCTAGCAAAGACTGGAGGGCTGCAATAATGGCTTACCTTCGGGGACACTTCGTCCCAGAGGATGAGGAGGAAAAGCAAATGTCCCTCTGGGCGCGCAATTATTCAATCATCAATGAATCATTGTATCGAGGGGGTGTCTGCGCACTAGTGTTGAAATGTATTTCGCAAGCCGAAGGAATATTGCTGCTACAGGAGATCCACGCAAGCATGTGCTCTTCGCACATCGGCACAAGGGACCTGGTAGGCAAAGCTTTTCACGAAGGGTTTTACTAGCCTTCGGCGGTGGCGGATGCCCACGAAGTTGTTCGCACATGCTCCAACTGCCAAAAGCATGCCCACTACAGTAAGTTTCCCCCGGACGAAGTTCACCTCGTACCCCAGTGTGGCCACTCGCTCGATGGGGCATCGACATCATCAGTCCCCTGCCTACAGCTTTGGGAAACTACAAGTACGCAGTAGTAGCAGTGGAGTACTTCTCAAAATGAATCGAAGCCAAGATGCTTCGAGACATCACAGCTGCAGCCCTGCAGAAGTTCTTTTGGCAGAATATTGTAAGCCGCTTCGGCTTCCCGAAGGAGGTCACTGTTGACAACGACAAGCAGTTCGATTGCACCACCTTCAGAGAGTTCTGTTCTCAGCTGGGAACCGAGCTGTGCTTCGCTTTGGTGTACCACCCGCAATTCAACGGAGCCGTCGAAAGGGCCGAATGGCCAATGGGTGGATGAACTGCCAAAGGTCATCTGGTCACACAACACAACCGAGTCACGGGCAACAAAGTTTACACCCTTCAAGCTCCTCTATGGCGAAGAAGCAATGACCTCAGAAGAGCTTCTGCAAGGATCCTTCAGAACAGAGAGTTCCGAGGAAGACATGAAGACAACTATCGACACAATCGAAGCAGTCAAAACCCAAGCAGCTATCAACCTTGGCAGATAGCTGGAGGAGACCCTAAGGTGGCGCAACAAAAAAGTAAGGCCGAGGGAGATCAAGGAGGGTGACCTCGTGCTTCGTCGCATTCCGAAGAACAAATTGAAGGGAAAGATGAACAACAAGTGGGAGGGACCATTCTTGGTCACTTCGATGGCAAGACTCAAAGCTTGCCGACTTCACACTCTCGATGGGGTCAAAGACCCGTACTCTTGGATCAAAGACATGCTCCAGTGTTATTATGTTTAGTTTTTCTCATTTATGTAATAAATTGTAAACTTTTCCTTCACGACAAGTTCACATCATGTACCAAAGGGCCCGTACTCATTTCCTCATAGGGGAAGCCTTCACGCAACTTCTTTGGTTGTCGAAGGTGTGAGGTTTTTAATGAGGCGGCAACCCGATGTAACCCCTTGTGCAATATAAACAAGGTCCCCGAAAAAATATCGATGCAGGTCAAAAAGCGCCGAAGCATCTATCCCTCTTCGTCACGGCGAAGAGGGGAGTCATCAGCACGGCGCAAGTGATTAACACTTGAAGAAGTAAGCCCGAGGCTCGCGAACTAAACGGTCCACATCACCCCTTGACTTCACTTCACAAATTTTTCAATCATAAAAGTCCTTTCGCGCAAAGTGCCGAAGGCATAGAAAGTCCTATCGTGCGAAAGCCGAAGGCTTGGGCCCACCTATGCGTACTAAAGAGCCGAAGGTCCTGCTAAAGAAAAGTCATTTCGTGCAAAATAGCCAGAGGCATGGAAAGTCCTATCGTGCGAAAGCCGAAGTCTAGGGCCCACCTATGCGTTTTAAAGAGTCGAAGGTCCCCAAAAGAAAAGTCCTTTCGTGCAAAATAGCCAGAGGCATGGAAAGTTCTATCGTGCGAAAGCCGAAGGCTAGGGCCCACCTATGCGTGCTAAAGAGCCAAAGGTCCCCAAAAGAAAAGTCCTTTCGTGCAAAATAGCCGGAGGCATGGAAAGTTTTATTGTGCAAAAGCTGAAGGCTAGGGCCCACCTATGCGCGCTAAAGAGCCAAAGGTCCCCCTAAAGAGAAGTCCTTCTGAGCGAAAAGCCGAAGGCAAACTGCATTTACTATACACGCTTTGCATCTCAAAATTATAGGGAGGAACCCCCCCCCCCCCAAGGCGGCGATCTTTGGTGCGCCACGCCCTCCAAGCACGTAAAGGGGGGGGGGGGGTGGGGGTTGGCGCTTCACGAGTATAAGGATCACGTACTTGCAGAGTCGAGCACCCCCAAAATATCTCCAAACACAAGGTGAAGGGAGGGGGGGGGCGGCGCTTCGCAAACAAATCAATCGCATAGGTCTGAGACGTAAGTCGTCACACTTCGGAAATCAAAAATTCGACTACGAAGGGCTTTCCCCAATGTTCACATACAGACAAAGGTTTCAAATTACACACACATCTTCGCCAGGCGTTGGCGAAGTCACAATTACATATGGAGCTCCGAGGCTGCACGCGGAGCTCCGAGGCCACCTTCGCCGCCAGCAGGGGCTTCGCCTTCTGTCGGATTGTTATTCCGACCAGTCCACCAGGGGTGTACCCGGCGGTAGAGTTTCAATATGGAGGATCTTAGGACCAAGAGCTCGATGGTAACACGAAGACGCAGGGACTTAGATAGATTCAGGCCGCAATGAGCATAAATACCCTACGTCCTGTGTTCGGGGTTGTATTAGCGTTTGTGGAATGCTGTAAAAGAAGTCTCTCTATGGGTCTTCCCACACCTCCTTTATATAGACTAGGAGTCGCAGGGGTACAAGGAATGATATGCTCGGGTTGTTTTTATAAGGAAGGAGGTCGGTTAAGATCCCTAGATATACGGGCTTCTAGCTAGAGCCTCTCCAGGGTTTTACTTACCGACTGGTCCGGCCAAACCGGTGCGGTCCAGTACCGGTATATCGGTCCGGTTTGACTAGAAACCGGTCAGTACCGGTGGAAGTCAAATTTGAATTCAAATTTCGCAGTTCAAATGGTTCATACCGGTATACCGGTTGGTTTGACTGGTAACCGGCCAAATTCAATTTTTTTTATTTTTTGGTTTAAATTCAAATGCCCGCAAAAATATACTAAATGAATGTTTGTATAACATGTTTTAGTCTAAATGAACCCTCCAATCCTTTTTTGTACTACTTTTACATTGTATTTGTATACTTTTGTATGCACACTTTTTTTTATTTAACTTCAAATCCCCGCAAACTATACTAAATGAACGAATTTTTGAGAAAATTTGACACCATTAGATTCGTCGCACCTTGAAGTACTTTTAGGAATTTTTTGAGAATTTTTCATTTTTTTGAATTTAAATTTGAATTTTGAATTATGCCGGTTTGGTACCGGTCCAAACCGGAACCGGACCAGTTCCCACCGGTTTGGTAAACCCTGAGGTTTGGTAAACCCTGAGCCTCTCATCCTGATCCTCTGGAGATCCTTTCCGCGCACAGCCGAGTTCTGCACGCAGAGTAGTCATAGCCGAGTTATCGAACAGGGTAGTCTCCCGGTGTTAGACCCGGGGCAGCGGGACTACTTACAGACATAGAATGTTCTAGAATAAGGGATAGCTCATGGATGTATCTTACCTCCCTTGTAACTACCCGAACAGGCATAGAACTAGCTGCTGTTCAAAGGAAACTACCCAATTATGTTGTAGTAAGACTCTAACTGTACTCGGCTAGGACTTTCCATGTAACCCTGTTCCCCCGGATATATAAGGGCGGGCAGGGACCCCCTCCAAAATCATCTACACCTAAGGCAATACAAACCACCACACAGGATGTAAGGTATTACGCAACTCGCGGCCCGAACCTGTCTAAATCTTTGTGTTCCTTGCACCATCGAGTTCCAGAGCCGCCGATCCCTACCTACAAACCTTACTGCTAAGGGTATCCCTGAGCAGGCTTGGCGGTAAACACCGACAGCTTGCAAGCCAGGTAGGGGACTCGGTGAGTTCGTCGGCGAGTTCGATGGCCACTTTCGCTTTCAGCACCATGACGCCTCCCAGAGGCGTCACCTTCATCTTCGGTTCGTGAGTCTGCGTCGCCAATGGTTCAGACGGCTTCGACAGCCACTTAACCAACTCTCCCGTGCCGAAGAGCTCCAAGTCGGAAGACTCCAACAAGCACGCCAGATCTCATGATCGCGGCGTTATGTTGCTTCCCGACCTCGCCAAGGAGATCGAGCCGAAACTCGAAAACAACTCGAGTTCTATTCGGACTCAGATTGATCTCAAACCAAAATCCACTCGGATTGGGACTCTTATTGCACAACCCGTCTTTGGTTTCCGCAATTCATCATCTGTTTACAAACAGATGATTAGATCCTCCTATGAAAATAGCTTGGATCATCTACTTCACGTCGAAAACCAATCAGCCACCGCTAGCCAGGAGGCACCCGTTTTTGACATCTACCCAGATCCAGTCGAGTCACCTCAAGACAGCCTGGATTTCATCGCCAATGCGCTGGCTAAGATGCAACTCAAATCTTGCCGAGGTCATACCCTCGCAGAACTACTCAAAAACCTACGAGAAGTCACTAGCATTGATGATCTCCCATTTTAACACGGCACTCCCCTCGAAACCGAGAGGGAAACTGGCTCCGGTGGAACTCTCCTAGCTGATTACGAATCAGACCTGGAAAGTTTCTCTCATGAGCGTTTGGTTCCGGTAATCATCTAGCCCGGGGGTGATCCAAGCCTCCATGATACAAATGAAGCCTTGGATCAGATCCCAGCAGACAATCTGACCCAAGACGCTCCAGCTGATGAAGACGAAGTCACTCATACAGCCCGCATTGAACGGAATCAGCGCAAAGAAGTACGCAGGACTCGTGCGGCCGAACGTGCTCGTCTCCCACCACGCAACCTCAACAACGAATTCAACAATGCTGCGGATCCTATCTTCAGAACACCAATCGCCGCAATGATAGAAGCAACCCTGCGACTCATGACGATGCCCCAGAATCCCGAGTTGGAACGAGTCATAAATCTCACCAAAAACGCTGTTGAACAACTCGAGAGACAGAACCCCCTGTCCTCGCTTCACGGTACGCGATCAAGGGCTACTGCAAGATCAATACCTCAAGCAAGCCGTACCCCTGGAGGCCACCAGCATCAACAGTAGCAGGAACAACAGAACCGAAGAAACCAAGAGGATCAGGAAGCTGCGAGTAGTCATCGCCCCAGAGGTGGCCAACCACAAGTAAACCAAGCTCCTGGCCTTCAGCCAAACCGCAACAACCGTGGGAACAACAGGGAAGAGGTAGCCGATTCCATTGTGGACGCACGGGACATCATCAACGCAAGACGCAGAGCACAACTTGCAGATAACTCCGACCGCTTCCAAGCCCTGAGCAAGGCTTTCGACAACATCGGGTACCCGAAGGATTTCAAGCCTACGAACATCCAAAAGTACGACGGTAAGCAAGACCCTGCTCAATGGTTATGATTATACTCGACCGCTATTAGTGTTGCAGGGGGAGACACCAACACCAAGGTCCTCTACCTCCCGATGGCCCTGGAGCCCGCACCCCTCACGTGGCTCGAAAGCTTGGCGTGCGAGTCAATCTACTCGTGGGGGGACCTCAAGAAGGCGTTCGTCGACAACTTCCAAGGGTCGCTACACCGAGTAGCTACTTGCCATGCCCTATCCATGATCAACCAGGAGCAAGGCGAGTCGATCAGATCCTACATCAAGCGCTTCTTCGACACAAGAGCTACCATCCCCAACGTCGACGACGACAACATCATCGACTACTTCCAGAGCGGCATCACCGTCCAGTCACTATACCGCGACTTTGGGCGTAATCGCCCCAAAACGGTTGTAGATCTACATGACATGATGCAGCACTGGGCAGATGAAGAGGAGCAAGAACACAGTCACTTTCCCCGCCGCAACAACGACAACAACGGGAAGCGCCACAATGACCGTGGAGGGCCCAGCAACCAGCGGGATCCTACGAGTAAGCATAAGCCCGACGATACAGTGGGCACTATGGATCGCACACCGCGTGGTAAGAAGGGTGACAAGTTGCAGGACCAGTTCGACAAGATTCTCCACAACAAGAGGTGCCCAATCCACCCCAAGAGCAACCACTCGATGTGGGAGTGCACGATCCTGCGCAAGTCCTTCCAGTCGGCACCCGTAGCCGTCCCCAATAAAGAACAAGACAAAGACGACGAAGATGACAAGAAGGACCACGACGGTTTCCAACAGCAACAAAACGTCTTCAATGTTATATTTGGAGGAGATGCTAGCTTCTCCAAGCGAGCTCAGAAGCTCCTACTCAGAGAGATCCTCTCAGTCGAACCAGCAATTCAGAGGCCACTCAAATATAGCGAGGTCCCCATTACCTTCTCCAGGGAGGATAAGTGGACCAGCTTCTCTAAACCTGGAAAGTTCCCGCTAGTACTCGATCCAGTCATTCAGGGCTCCAAGCTTACTCGAGTACTCATCGACGGCGGAAGTGGGCTCAACCTGATCTTTGCAAGCACATTGGTAAAGATGGGCCTCAACTATCTGAGTCTGCTTACTCCAACCAAGGCTCCGTTCTACAGTATCGTCCCCGGGAATTCCTCTACACCAATTGGCTCGGTTACTCTCCCAGTCACGTTTGGTACAGAACAGAACTTCTGGACAGAATATATCAAATTCGAAGTAGCCGACTTTGAATCTTCCTACCATGCTATCTTGGGAAGACCTGCACTAGCCAAATTCATGGCAGTACCGCACTATGTCTACCTGCTCCTCAAGATGCCAGGCAACTCATGAGTTCTTTCACTAAGTGGAGACCTCCTTAAATCTTTCAGTGCGACAAGGAAGCAATTGATCATGCGGCCACAACCCGGGTCCCTAGCTCTGTCAGCAAAATACTTGCTGCTGCTAAGGAACTCTCACTCAAGGAGTTGATGCCTTTCAAGAAGCCAAGCCAATCATCGGTTAAACCGACCAGTGATGTGGGCACTAAGACTATCCAGCTATAAGAGGGAGATGACTCCAAATCAGCCATCATCGGAGCAGGACTGGGTGACAAATAGGAACTCGAGCTCGTCAACTTCCTTAGGGCCAACCGAGACGTATTCACGTGGAAACCAGCAGATATGCCAGGGGTGCCCAAGGAGTTGATCGAGCATGCCTTGAAGGTCAACCCTAAACAATACCAAAAAAGCAACGATTACGGCGGTTCTCACCGGACAAGCGAGAAGCCATCAAGAAAGAGCTGGCAAAACTACTCGCAGCAGGGTTCATCAAGGAAGTCTACCACCCTGATTGGTTGGCCAACCCTGTGCTCGTCCAGAAGAAGAAGAACAACGAGTGGAGGATGTGCGTCGACTACACTGATCTAAACAAGCATTGCCCGAAGGATCCTTTCGGGCTACCACGTATTGATCAAGTAATCGACTCGACAGCAGGATGTGTCCTGTTATCCTTCCTCGACTGCTACTCAGGGTATCATCAGATTGCCCTAAAAGAAGAAGACCAAATCAAGACGGCCTTCATCACCCCTTACGGGGCATACACCTACAAGACCATGTCCTTCGGGTTGAAGAACGCTGGCGCTACCTACCAGCGTGCGATACAGCTGTGCTTCTCTGATCAGCTACATCGCAATGTTGAAGCCTATGTTGACGATGTCGTTGTCAAAACGAAGACCCAGGATCAATTCATTACTGACCTAGAAGAGACCTTCAGCAGCCTCCGAAAATTCCGCTGGAAGCTCAACCCAACCAAGTGCGGGTTTACCCTCTGGAAAACTACTCGGATTCATCATCAGTAACCGAGGAATTGAGGCTAATCCAGAGAAGATCAACGCCATCATGGACATGAACGCTGCAGCTACCATCAAGGACATCCAGAAGCTTACAGGATGCATGGTAGCCTTGAATCGATTCTTGTCCAGGCTTGGCGAATGGGGATTACCCTTCTTCAAACTCTTAAAGCGACAAGATAAATTCGAGTGGACTACAGAAGCCGTGGAAGCACTCGAGAATCTCAAGCATCATCTCCAGTCATCGCCGTTTCTAACAGCTCCACTACCCGGTGAGGAATTACTCCTCTACATCGCTGCGACTACCCATGTAGTAAGTACGGCGATAGTAGTCGAACGCCCGGAGGAAGGCCACACTTATGGTGTTCAGAGACCAGTCTACTTCATCAGCGAAGTACTCTTTGAATCAAAGGTTAGATATCCATCAATTTAGAAACTTTTGTATGGAATTCTAATCACCTCCAGGAAGCTCCAGCATTACTTCGACGAATACAAGATCTCAGTCATCACTGACTTTCCATTGGGGGATATACTCCAGAATCTGGATGCCACTGGACGAATCTCAAAGTGGGCAGTTGAACTGGGAGCTTTGGAAATCAACTTCAAGCCAAGAACAGCAATCAAGTCACATGCACTAGTTGACTTCTTGGCTGAATGGCGGGAAAATCAAATTCCAGCACCCCAGAACATTCTTGAGCATTGCATGATGTACTTCGATGGCTCACTCAAGATCGACGGAGGCGGCGCAGGAGTTTTGTTCATCTTCCCCAAGGGAGAACAATTGAAGTATGTGTTCCAAATCTTGTTCAAGGTCTCCAACAATGAAGCTGAATACGAGACATTGTTACACGGCCTCCGACTAGCAGTATCTCTCGGCATCAAGCGACTACTTGTCTACGGCGATTCTCTACTCGTCATTCAACAAGTCAATAAAGAATGGGACATCAACAAGGATACAATAGACGTATACGTTGAAGAAATCAGAAATCTCGAAAACAAGTTCTCAGGATTGGAAATCCACCACATCGATCGCAACAACAACATGGGAGCCGATGTCCTCTCCAAACTTGGGTCCACTCGAGCAGCTGTTCCACCAGGAGTTTTTGTCCAAGAACTTCACCACCCATCGGTCAAGGAACAAAGCCAACAAGCCACTAACACGGAGGCCCCGGCCACAGTCAGAGAAGTGCTGATGATTGAAGAAGATTGGCGGACTCAGTTTATCGACTTCATCAAGGAGTTCAAGCTTCCACCACATGTTGATCCTAAAAGCGCTAAAGCTACCCGCATCGTCAGGTGTAGCAAGGGTTTGGTCCTCGTCGGCGACAACTTATACAAGCGCTCTGCTTCAGGCATCCTCATGAAGTGCGTTACCCTTGAAGAAGGCAAAGGCATCCTCTGAGAAATACACGAAGGAGTTTGCAGCAATCACGCTGTATCAAGGACACTAGTCGGCAAGGCGTATAGGTCAGGATTCTTCTGGCCAACAGCTGTTACGGACGAAGAAGACCTGGTCAGACGGTGCCCTGACTGCCAGTTCTTTGGTAAGAAGACTCACATCCCAGCACATAACTTAATAACAATCCCTCCATCATGGACGTTCTGTAAGGATCACTGGTGTGTCCGACCCTAGAGGGGGAGGGGGTGAATAGGGTCGCTAATCGCTTTCTATCCTAGGGCTCAATCTATTTGCATGAGATAAACCTAACACGTCCTACAAATGCTAGTTATGACTAAGGTTATCTATGCTACTCTCTACTTACCCCTAAAAGACTTGCAACCTATAGCCAAACCTAATCAAATTAACTAGGAAGGTAAAAGCACGCAAGGTAGAGTAAATGCGGAAACGTAATATGGTAAGTAAAGTGGTATGGGAGAGAATATGCAAACTCCCGTGAAGACACCGAGACACACGATTTAACATGGTTCAGTTAGGACACCAAGTCCCTCCCTACGTCCATGGCCACTTGTCCAACACGAACAAGTGTGATGCCAAGTCTCTTCGCTTGATCACCATCTTGCGTTCGCCACCAAGGCTCCCGGCAAGCAAAGGCTAAGTGACCCCAAGTCACCAAGACAAGGCCACCACCACCGTCTCTCTCGAAGCATCACCAACGGCACCGTCTTCACTATTGGAGCTTCTCACCAAGAGGGGTCTCCTTCCCCGCACAAAGTGTCGTTGCCGCTCCACACCAAGTCGGAGGGTCACACGACGAGTACACAAGATGCTTGCCGCAGCAAGACTTCTCTCAAGGGAGCTCTCGCAAGAACTAATCCCTATTACAAGCACAAAGCACTCTCACAAGTGTGCTTAAGCCTATATGATGTACAATGAAGCTCTATGGTGGTTGGAGGTGTTCTTCAAGTGTAGTATGCTTCAGCAACTCCAGCACACTCCAGCAACCTCAGCTTTTGGGTTTATTGCACCGACGCCTTCACTCTGCTCCTCGTCGGTTCATCCGATGTATTCTCCTGATTTTGCCTTTTCTGAGTCCATTGCACCGGTGAGTACAATTTGCCTATCGTCGGTTCAACCGGTGATTGTAAATTGTCTCTGTCTTGGTCCTTTCGACTTGATTTCTTCGGGGTTTTGTATCGTTTCATCCCTTGGACCTATAAGCCTGATAATGATCATCTTAACATATATATTAGTCCAAGTGTTGTGTGTGTCATCAATCGCCAAAACATTATATTGAAATATGGCATGAGAGGCCATTTTCGCTACATGTTCGCCTGTTGGAGTTTCGACATGATCGGACCATTAACCGTAGCTCCAGGAGGATTCAATCATGTGCTAGTTGTAGTCGATAAGTTCACCAAGTGGATTGAGTACAAGCCCATTATCAAGATCTCATCCGACAAGCAGTGGATTTCATATCTGACATTATCCACCGATTTGGCTTTCCTCACACCATTATTACAGATCTCGGTTCCAACTTCACATCACAATCTTTTTGGGATTTCTGTGACAACTTATGCATTGAGGTCAAATATGCCTCAGTAGCTCATCCTCGGGCAAACGGTCAAATTGAGCGCATCAATGGTTTAGTACTCGATGGCTTGAAGAAAAGACTCTATGACGCCAATACCAAGAAAGATGGCAAGTGGATTCAAGAACTACCTCACGTTGTCTGGGGGCTGCGAACCCAGCCCAGCAAAGCAACCGGACAATCTCCTTTCTTCCTCACTTACGGGTCAGAAGCTATACTACCCGCTGATATTATGTGGAAATCTCCAAGAGTAGAAGCCTATCAAGAAGGAGAAGCAGATAAAACTCGACAACTTGAGTTAGACTCAGTCGAAGAGGCCAGAATCAATGCCTTAACTCAATCGGCTAGATATCTTCAAGGAGTCAGACGCTATCATGATCGCAATGTTCAGCAAAAATCCTTCAACGTGGGAGATCTAGTACTACGCAGGATTCAGGATGAGACAGGACTGCACAAGTTAAATTCCCGATGGGAGGGTCCATTCATCGTAACTAAGGTTACAAGACCAGGATCATACAGAATCACTGATGCAGATGGAAATGAGGTACCGAATTGCTGGAACATCAAGCACTTGCGCAGGTTTTATCCTTGAACCAAGCAATCTAGTGTTGTTAGTTGATTTCTTTAATGAAGCAAGGGTCCTTAACGGCATATCGACTACATTAAAGGCAATGTCTCCGTCTGACAGCATCTCCAGTTCAGGATATCTTATACAGTTTTCCATCAGGATAACTACACAAGCCACATCCTTTCCCTTAATGTAAGGGCGCAACCTACTCGCCTAGCTCAGGAAGGTGTTTGGATACCTTTACTAGTTGTCCATCTTGGGTAACTCGACGGAGTTCATCCTAACAGGTCAACTATGAGGAACTCCGGCCTTGTTGTAAAGGCAAAACTACTCACTTGCTCGAGTACGTTATGGATACTACTACATTTTGTTCATCTTGGGCAACCCGACGGGGTTCACCCTAATAGGTCAATCTTGGTAGTTACTCCAGTCTACAAGTTAGACACCTTACTCGCCTCGCTCGAGTAAGTTTCGGATATCTTTTTGGCATTTACATCTTGGACAACCCGACGGGGTTCGTACCTAACAGTTTTGCCTTATAGATTACTCCAGTCCTTGGTTAAAGGACACCTTACTTGCCTTGCTCGAGTAAGCCTTGGATATCCCTATGACATTTACGTCTTGGGAAACCCGACGGGGTTCGTACCTAACAATTTGTCTTACGGATTACTCCAGTCCTTGGTAAGGACACACTACTCGCTTGCTCGAGTAGTTTATGGATACCTTTACAAGTTTCTCAAATTGGGTAGTCTGATGGGACTCACCCTAAATGATTAACTTTAAGGATTACTCTATTCAAGTATTCTACTCGATTAGTTCATATTTATCCTACGGTATCAGATCATGCTTCTGAAGACACTCCAACAGGATACGAATTATGGACAACGACAAGAATCCAATGAAGATTATAAGAGTTGTTACAAGCAGTCTACTCTACCATGTTCTTCAAAATTTTCTCCGCAATCACTTCTGATTCCTTACAATACTCTCGGAATTTTTCATCAGAGCAACTGGGAGCTATTCCTTTAGCTATCGGAGGTAAATTAAATTGAGGCAAGTATGACTTGACAACTCCAATCATGTGGGTTAGATAATTATTGGAATTAGCCGTCATAACATCAAAAATTTTCTAGGGAGCTTCTTCCAAACGCTCCACCAAAGACTTGCTACTTGATGACTCTTCTTCAGTATCAACCACATCCACAAGAGCTTGAGCTACTGCTATTAGTCGACTATGGTCTTCCGGAGAACCTGATGGGAAGATATCTCAGAAATTGATATGACAAAGCAAAATCAAGACAAAAGATCGAGTGCTTACATGCTTGGGCAGTCTGCAATTGCTTCTGAAGCCTGGAATTTTCCTCTTGAAGCTTTGATCTTTCTTCTTCAAGGTTCTTAATATGGCGCTTCATGTCACAAACCTCCAGATGATGCTGCTGAATTGCAGCATAAAGTTTGTTCCGAGCAGCAAGGGCTTCATCCAGTCGTTTGGCAATCATGGCCTTTTGCTCCTCTAAGATCTTCCGATTGTCTACAGTCTTATATAAAGCATGAGACTTCAAGAAAGATCGATTGGCTACATCCTGAGACATACAAAGCGAATCTGGTCAGACATCATCAACTACTCGATGAAGACAAGTAGCGGCAGAAGACTCACCTTGATCCACCAGCTTTGGAGGCTCCTTCAGCAGCCGCAGGAGTATTAGATGTTTCAAGGCTTGGTTCGCTTGGTTTCTCAGCTGTGTCTGCACTCGGCAAACTGGTAGCCGGGGTCTCGATCAACCCAATTATAGGAGAATCGGGGGCTGATCGACTAGTTCCTTCCGAGCCACTCGACACCCAGTTGCGGAAGTTTTGGACTTGATCTTTCTCATGTGCTGAAAGATGTTGGATCCTAGCCAAGCAAGATTCTGAATAAGAAAGCCGAGACAAATGGGATACAATCAACAAAATATTATATACTTACTGGCCGGCATCGAGACGAGAAACTTTCCTCTGCAACATTGATTCGGGAGCCACCTTCCGTTTTTTGCTGTCATCAGAATCAGCATTTACAGAAGTTGGAGGCATACAATACCAGGATTTATAATTTTTCTGCAGAAAGAAGCCAATACTTAGTCAGAAGATCAAAAAGAGTTAACTACAAGTACTCGACATGGTATCCAAAACACATACCCAGGCATTCTCGGGAGGATTTTGTGCCGAGAATAGTATTGGAAGCGTCAAAGACTTGTTGAAGTTATCGAGTACTTTGCAGCATCTCTTTATTACTTCAGACTGAGCCATTGGCTCTGAGGACATCCTAGTGGGATCCTGCGTGACTTCATATCTAAAGGTAGGATGCTTTCACAGCTGGAGAGGCTGCGTCCAGCGACTGATAAATGAGAAGACCACATGATCTCCAGTGACTCCTTTCTTCTTAATAATGGCTATCGCACGAAGAATGGCTTCAACTTGCTTGCCACCAGGTCCTCTACTCGACCAGCTCTCCTGGACTTGGGGGGCACCAGCAGTCCTTTCTGGAAGTGGGGATTCAAAGTTCCCAATATGGTACCAGAACTTCTTCCATTTGGCTCCTTTACCCGCCGGATCATAAGCCAAGTACTAGTCTCGGTTCTTAGGGCAGAGTACCAATTCACATCCCCTGACGACGGCGGGATTGGTGGCATTAGGGATTGGAACAAGGAAGAAGAAATGTTGGAAAAGGTGGAAATGGGGGAGAATTCCAAGGAATGCCTCACAAAAATGAGTGAAAATCGAAAAATCAAAGATGGATTGGGGAGTGAGATGGTGTAATTGAATTCCCCAAAACTGAAGAAGTCTATAGAAAAATTCTGACATGGGAAGAGTGAGACCACGTTCTATAAAATCATGAAATATAATGGTCTCAAGGGTACCTTCCATGGGGTAATCTTCTCCTTCACCAGTGCGCCACTGGCTTACGCCCTGCTCTTGGAGGAGACCCATACTCTCCAACTCCCGGACCAGTGATTTAGACATCTTGCTTTTACGCCAACCTGTGGACATATTGGCAATTGTTTCCTCTTCAATCTTGGACTTGTTCTTCTTGGGAGCCATCTCGCAGTCACGAGTTTTAGCTCGAGGGCTACGAGAGGGGCTTTTGGATTTTGACTGAGAAGAGGCAAATGTGAATCTGAGTTTGACGGTGGACAGGAGTTCAAAGGGTAAAACCCTTGGAAGTTTTCAACCGGCTTTATACGGTCTTCAGGGCAATTTTGTGAATATTTGGGATGCCAACGGATTCTTTCCTTCTCAGGGAAGTTTTCAGTTTTTGCCACGAGTTTACATTGACTCTTAAATCTAAATGGAAGGATTTAAATTTAAGACTCGGGGGCTGCAGAATATACCTATCAAAGATTTATTTTTCAAATTTTTTGAAAAATAAAGAAGAAGAATAGACTGAAGTGACCCTCAGCCTGATTCTACGATTCAACCTAAGGCTCGGGGGCTACTCCATATGGAGCGCGAGTACTTCGCGCACCATATATGATCAAGATTTCGGGGCTTGAGCACCTCACAGCCTCGAAGCAAACGGAAGTACTTGAAGGACTACTCGACGTATCTAAATGAAGAACCAGAAGTAACCAGAAGGATGTTTTGACTACTTGAAGTACTTGAAGACGCCCAGCCAAGTACTCGACGCCTGCAGGACTCGGCTACGAAGAGCTCGGGGACTTGTCAGACCCGGGGCAGCGGGACTACTTACAGACATAGAATGTTCTAGAGTAAGGGATAGCTCATGAATGTACCTTACCACCCTTGTAACTACCCGAATAGGCGTAGAACTAGCTGCAGTACAAAGGAAACTATCCGATTGTGTTGTAGTAAGACTCCAACTGTACTCGGCTAGAACTTTCCATGTAACCCTGTCCCCCCGGATATATAAGGGCGGGCAGGGACCCCCTCCAAAATCATCTACACCTAAGGCAATACAAATCACCACACAGGACGTAGGGTATTACGCAACTCACAGCCCGAACCTGTCTAAATCTTTGTGTTTCTTGCACCATCGAGTTCCAGAGCCGCCGATCCCTACCTACAAACCTTACTGCTAAGGGTATCCCTGAGCAGACTTGGCGGTAAACACCGACACCCGGGTTCGGGGACCCTACTCGGCAGGGAGATACATAGATCCACCTCCGTCACCTTCCTTGTCTGGCCCCGCTCATCCGCCCACAGCTGCATCCTGGAGGTTCCTAGCATTAGCGGGGCCGAGGAAGGTGCGCGCATAGGCCTCGGTGTTGGCTTGAAGCTGCAAAATGATTGAATTTAGCACTCCAACCGAACAAAAACATTGCGGATCCAAAACCACTAAGTATGTGCTCCTTCAGCTGCTTAGCTTCAGCCCGAACGAGGTCTCGCCTGCCCGCCTTGAAGAAGGTTGCCATGAAGTTCTTGGCGATATTATTTGGAAGCGGAGGCAGGGCGCCGGGCCGGACCTCCTCTGGTGAAGGCCACTCAAATGATGCATCGCGCATTGACCGAAGTTGGGCCTTCGTGACGTTGGCATCAACCCCACCAGCAGCAGGAAGGAGCCTGCACATGGCGGCGCTAAGAGAGCGGACAGCCACCGCAGTGCTAAGGTCACCCATTGCCCTGCTGCCAGTGTCCGCCATGCCATCGCCCGGCTACCAGAGTCCGCCATGGCGACGCACGCCCGAAGCCACCGAAACAGTTCGGAGATGGTGATGGTGGTGGCGTTCGGCAAGAGATCGGGGGACTCCAAGCCAAGCTTCTCCAGCAGCTCGCTGATTTTCTCTTGTAGGGATTTGGCACGGGCAAGAATGGCTTCGCACTACGTGGAGATGGTCTGATGCACCACCTGATGCTTAGATTTGGTCTCCTCCGGCTCTTTCTACTTTGCATCCACTTGGCGACGAGCTTTGACCACCTCCGAATTCGCGGCCTCGGCTTCCAGGCGAGCTGCCTTTAGCACGGTCTCCGCGTTGGCCCGCGAGGTGGAGAGCGAGGACTCCAGAGCAGTCTTCTCCCGCTCAAGTGGAGCAATCCTCTGCTCCAAACCCGCCATCCGCGAGGGCTCGCTGCGTTCGACGTCCAACTGCTGACGGGCGCATCGCGCCGCAACATTGGACATAAGGGCGAGGTCCTCCGCGCAGCGAAGTGCATGGCCAGCCCCAGTCCGCATCAGCCTCCGCTCCATCAGAGGGAAGTAGAAGGAGTCACCTGCCTCGGATAGAAAACCCCATTCGTGCTCCCCGCTCTCAAAGCGAAGGTTGCCGACGACTTGACCGCCGATCAACCTCGCAGCCGACGCGCCGAGGGCTTCAGCGACATCAGCGAGATTCGAAGGGCTCAGCACATAGCTGCTGCTCTCTGGCGAGCTAGAGCTGCCGTAGCTGGTCCCGCCACAGGCATTCTTCCCCTTCGCCACCACGCCGCCTGAAGATGGGGCCTGCCCTGATTCCTCCTAGTCTTCGCCATCCTCCTCTTCCGAAGATGATGTCGTCGCCTTTCCCAGGGACATCGGCGCTGCCGCGGCCGACCCAGATGCGGCATGGAGCTTCGGCCGCTCCTTGTCGCTGCTCTCCGGCTCGATGTTGCTCAACTGCAGAGAGAAGGCAGGTTTCACGCTGACAGGAACCGCCGGGATGGGAGCTACTGGAGCCTTCACCAGCGCGGTAGAGTCTTCACTTGAGCCAACCTCACCTTCGGAGTCCCCCTTGCTGCGGAGTGGGGACTCGAAGAAGAGAGTCTCCATTAGGTGGGGGTGCTTCATTGCCCGCGCTTCGCCGCTGCCGCTCCTCCGCTTCTTTTTCTCGAGGGCGTCGGCGGTTTTGCCACCTCGCGGAGTAGGAGCCTCCTTGGTCACCTTCTTGGCCTTGCCTTTGGCCGCTCCCTTAACCTTGGCCTTGGCCTTCTTCTTTTCGTTAGCTTTGATAAGCCTGGCACCGGCGACACACCGGGGGGCCTTGATCTCGAAAAAGGCGAACACCCGGTTGTTTCGAGTGCCTCCTAACTTGTCACTGAGCAACTGGTGCTGTTTGTGCGCTTCGGCGCCGAGCACCTCGTCCACCAAGACCTTGACCGCTATAGGGTCGACATCTGCGAAGGTAGCGACTAGTTAAAAAAATGAGTGAAGGAATGGGAAGCAACTCACTATCCTTGGTAATACCGAAGGAGGTCGAGAAGTTGGGCATCGGGAGGCCGCCCACCCGCTTCTCCTCGGCCGCCCACGAAGAGATCGACCACCCCTCACGGACGGGAAACCATTTGGATGCCACATACTCCTCGATGACGTCTCGGGTCCCGAAGACCTTCGAGACCTCACGAAGCATCGTGATGAGGGCCTCCTGCTCCGGCGCCTTGTCATCCACCTCCACCACTAGGGGTTCCCCGAGGGGGCCAATCTCCTTCACCACCAGGGGGTGACTCTTCGTCGTGGCATCGAGAGGAACCTTGTGGTAGAACCACATCGAAGTCCAGTCCCACGACCACTTATTTCAGTAAGAGACCATGGGGATTGGCACAGTTCCTTTGAAGGCGAAGGTGTAGACACCGAACTACGGCTCCACCTCCGAACCTTCATCGTCGCCGGCATGCACGAGCACGGTCTTCGGCTGGAAGTGGCAGCGGAAGACGCACGCGAACCCCTTGGCACTTGGTGTCAATCGGCACGTCTTTGTCAACCACATGTAGAGGTTGAGACGGAGGAACGAAGTCGGTGTCATTTGGTGCAGGAAGACACCGAAGAGCTTGAACACCACCACAACAGCCGGGTCGAGGGGGAATCGAAGGCCAGCGGTGACGATGTAACACCCGGTTTATAAAAGGACATAAACCGAGCAATCATATACGTGCCAGGATCAAGTCACACGTATATACAACAGAATGAACAGTATATCACAGCGCATATCACGAATAAGATATAATAAATCGAAATACGAATGTTATTTATTACAATAATGACATAAATGTCTGATACAGCGGAAGCGAAGTACAAAATACGAATAAAGCTCTCCGAAGCTGAAGCAGGGCACCACAGGGACGTCGACTGGGAGACGAACACCTAGAAGTCCTCGTAGTCCTGGTAGCGCTGGACGAACTCCCTCGTGTCGGCAGGAACTGAGCAGCAGTAGCGTAGCCAAGAGGAAAAAGTAGAGAAGAGGCAAGAGTGAGTACACAACTTGTACTCAACAAGTATAACACAAACTATGAGGCTCTAAGGTTGGCTGACTCAACTGCATTAGCTTTTAAGTGTTGGCAAGATTTTATTAAAGCTATTTACTACGAGTTGATGAATTACCATTAACCCAGTTACATAGTAATTAATCAGAATTAATTAAGAAACTACTGAGAACCATACCAAAACCAAGCCACCAAGGTAAACCCCGAGAGGCACCTCCCTCGTCGGAAAGAGACAACCCCACTAATCAAAAGGAGGATCTGGGCCGCTCATAACCGTGAGCACGGCTAGTATACCAGTTTTACACTCTGCAGAGGTTGCACATCTTTACCCACAAGTCGTGAGCTACGCTAGAGGTTCATCACACTTCCTTAGGTGAGATGACTAGCGACTCACTACGAGGCCGTTACAAAGAATCTCGTTGGTAAGGCGTAACCGCGAGAGATAGGTCAACGACGATGGGGCCCACCTCCGGGGGTACAAGCACAGGAGCGCAATCCAAGCACAGACCAAGCCGGAGGAGCAGGGACCATTGAAGCTTACTACTCTTGCCCCGCAGGTAAGTTACTCCAAACCAAAAAGACCTAATTAATAAGCCAAGTCTATCCCATTCTAGCCTTGTGGTAGCGCTGTTGTCCCAGGTTGTCGCTCTATGAACCGGTCCTTATGGAGAGTGGCCAACCAAGCACTAAGCACTGTGCTGGCCCCCTAAACCATGTTTCTAACAAAAACAATTTTAACGAGAAGTGAGCCACTCAAGCCCCACAGAGTGCCACTCTCAGAATTAAATTCAAGTAAACCATTAATCAAATTAATTAAAAAGGACCAGAGTGTGTTATAGCGCAGCAACCTAGCACAACTAGCCAAAATGCAACCCAAAGGTATATATAAAGGATATAAAGTGGCTAGGAAAGTCCTTATAGGCATACAATATTAAAATGCAGTATGTAAATGTATTTAAAGGTGATGGGTTGTTCATGTTACACTTGCCTTCCTCGTACTACTCTGGCTGCTGCTCAAACTGCTCGGAAGACGGCTGCTCCTGGTACTGGTACTGGGGCTCCTCAGAGGGATCAACGTCTACTCACGAACACATGGCCAAAACAATGCACGATAATAAGCAGACAAGCAAACTCTAACAAAAGCTAAAGAACAGTACATCAATACATAAAAACAGCAAGAAAAACTAAGCTAAAACTATTCGACGCGTTACAACGATCGCGTGGATATAAAGAACGCTAAAAACGGAGCTAAAACGCATTTTCTAGGCTAAAAACAAGTTCTAGGGGCTTATTTGTAATAAAAACAGGGTTCCAGGGACTTTTTTGCTAAAACCGAGGACTAAAACGTAAATAAACATTAACTCCAGGGTCTAACTCGCAAAAACTACAAATCTGGACGGCGGGTTAGATTTTTTTAAAAAGGTCAGGGGCCTAGACATAAAAACCAGGACCCACGTGCAATTACTTTTGCACGCGACAGGACGGCGGGTTGATTCGGGAAGAATCTGAGGGCTCTTATGCAAAAGTGGCCGCGCTGACCGTTTTCTTGGGTTGGTTGACTTCGGGTTGATCAGATCTGAGCCGCAGATCTGAGATCGAACGGCGCTGGACTGGGGTCGTCAGGGGGCGGCGGCGCTGAGCCGCCGGAGCAGAGCTCCGCGGCGGCGAGCTCGCCGGGGAAAGAGCTCTGGGGCTACAGGGCTTATTTTGGGCCGGAGTTTTGGTCGAGGAGCACCTCTGTGCATGCGTAAACCACGGGTGGGCTCAGGCATGGGGATAGGGGCTCGGTTGAGGCCTGCGGCGGCGCAGGGCGGCGTGATCTCGCCGGAGTAGACCGGTCGGGGGTTTTCCAGGGCTACAGCCTACCGAAACTAGCGCAAAAAAAAGGGGATACTAAGCTGATGCTCACCGGGGGGTCGTGGTGGCCGGAGACGTGACGCAGCGGGCTCGGCGGCGAGGTCCGACGGCGATGGCATGGCGGAGCTCGTGGCCGGGGTCGAGGAAGGGGCTTCCCGTGCTGCTGATCCACCGGGGAAGGTTCGCGGCGGTCCTGCAGCGGTGCCGAGGGGGTCAGAGAGGCTTGGTGATTGCTGGCGGCGAGGAATTTGCAGGGGCGACGGCGCTCACCTGGGGCGGGTCCGGTGGAAAATCCCGAGCGACCGCGGAGCAATGGGGACGCGAAGGCGGCCGGAGGCGCTCCTGGATCCACGAAGGGGGTCCTGCGGCGGCCGGTGGAGGCTGGGAGGCCGTAGCGTGGCCGGTCCACGGTGGAGCAGGGGAGCGGCAGGGCAGAGCGGCGTGAAGGCGGCGGCTAGGGTTGGAGGCGGCGCTAGGCGTGGAGGGTCAGGGACTTGGGGGTCCGCAGGGGCCAATTAAAGGCCGGAACCGGGGTCTGGGCGTGCGTGCCCGAGATGGAAGGGCGAGATCTCCGGCGAGACGGCCGGGGTTCGTTGCGCCGTGGAGGGGAAGAAGCTTCCAAGCGGGGCCCACGGGTCAGTGGCGAAGCGCGCTCGGCGCGGCTGAGCGGGGAGGGCGCGCTGGGCTGAGGGGCTGGCTTGCGGGCCCGGCTGGCAGGCCGACGGGGCGAGGGGCAACGCGCGGCTGAGAGCGGGCGCTGGCTGGTGGGCTGGGCCGGTGCACTGCGGGGTTGGAGCGGCCCAGGAGAGAGGGAGCGCTGCGCGGGCTGGGCTGGAGAGAGCCGGTTGGGCCGGGCGAGAGAAGGGAAGGAGGGAGTGGGCCGCGGGTTCGGTTGGGCTAGTGGGCTGGGGTTTTCCCAAAGGGCTGGTTTGGGTTTCTAGATTTGGGTTTTGGGTTTCTTTTCATACTTCTTCTATTCTAATTCTAACTCAACTCAACTCAAGCCAAAAGAATTCAAATAAATTTGAATTCACTCTAGCACTCAAACAATTAAAACAATGCTCCAGCATGATGCACAAACAAGTTTAACCCTAAAATAAATTTTAATAACTTATGCAACAAAATTAGATTAAATGCAAACTAAGCCAATTAAATTTATTGATAAATGCTGGAATTTAAATTAGGGTGTTACAGACGAAGTCGCGGAAGACGATCCCTTTGTCTAGATTTAACTTCGCGGAGGTCTCACCGAACGGAGGCGCACGCGCGAAGTCTGCTTGCAGGATGCCTCGTTTCTCCATCTCTTGGATCATGGCCGAGGTCACACAGCTCTTCCCGAGGTGAGAAGTAGGTGGATAGCGGGTTCGTTCCCACGGAGCCATCTCTTCAGAAGAGGCCGTCATAAAACTAGAAGAAAATGCTGCCGAAGCGCGACACAAACGAAGGACCAAGTGCAAAGGCAGAAGGGTAGCTACAAAGGGGCCTGGGGCTGAGGTGCTGAAAGACTAGGGCCCTAAACCCCCCAGGCCTCAGCTTATATAGTGCTAGCTGCCAAACCTCCTTGTCCTGATATGCGTGCCACTCAAGGTGCAAAGACACCTTTGCCCCCGTGCACACAAAGGAAGTCGAAATGCCCCGGGGGCACCTTCGTCTTTTCAATAGGGAGTTTAACCACCTCACCTTTAGATTACCATTTTTCCCATTCTCTATCAAATTCTCTGGGCGAATGTCGAAGTATAACCTCGCCTACGGCGAAGCATGGAGTATTTCTTCTGTATGTCACTGTAGGTACTCCGGAATCCCACGCACGCTCGCCTACCCGGGGGTGGCACTTAATGCGGTGTTTCACGTGCCGGGTTGTCGAGCCTCCGGATCCTCCGAGGAGCACCCACAGCCTTGAGGGGCTACTGTTGGGGGAGCCACCTTCGGGTGACGAGCGAAGGCACGGCGCTCGAAGGTCCGGAGCCCGAAGTCGAGACGATCGCGCCGCTTCGTGGCGCGAAGGTAACGGAGTGAAGCCTCTCGGCAAAGCCCGTGAGCGAAGCCCCAGTGACCCGAAGGAGGACCCCCATCGGGACACGGCGTGGGGCGAGTCAGACGAAGACCAGGCGACGAAGGCCCACGGGCGAAAGCGCAAGTCCGAAGGAAGGATGGATGTTTGGAGTTGTGGAGTCCGAGCCCAAAGGTCCGGCGCGAAGTCGGACGGCGAAGGTTGAAGAAGCCTGCAGGAAGGCCCACTCGCCAGTCCAGTTGTAGCCCACTACCATTGTCTGTGTTGTAATGTTGCATAAACACTCACGGAATATTCCCAAAATATAGCAGTTAGAGGGCATTACGGAGAATTTACACCGGCGGGTAGTTGAGCCGCCGGCTATAAATACCCATGTAATTGTGTCTGATGGGACATTGAATGCATGGAGTTATTTCTCGTGCTTTGATTTTTGTGCCACCGTCTTGGTCGTCGTTCATCCTTGAGGCTTTGCCATCGTAGATTTGAGCTGTTGTGATACGCCTTCGCTCCGAAGAGTATCCTACACCATCAATCCTCAAGTTATCTTAGTTGCTTACTTAGACCAGATGATCTGGGTAAGGATGTTGGTTCGTTGTGCTTTTTGGCTTGCCTTAGCGTCTTACTTGCATTGTCCATCCAAAGGATGGGAGACCCGGGGGCGCTAGGGTAGTGACCTCATACACGGGCGTGGTGCCCGGGTATGCGGGATCCTTCGGAAATGATGGTGATCCACAGTTTGACTGGGCTAGACCGCGGGTGGTGACAGCCCCGTTTTGTCCGTCCCGAAGCTGCTTCGTGGTTAGCGTACTCGTCGATGTTCGGGTACTGTGTAGGAGTTCATGCAAAGATGTAACGGACTAGATGTTCTCCAGTGCGGTACATTCTCCCCGATATCCCTAATTTCCCGACACCTGCAGCTCTATGCATGTGACTAACATAACCCTTACTTATGTATGAATAGTGTACTAGAACGCCTGTTGTATGCCTATGCTCCCCCTAACCTTAGGTGTATTAGTTTATTCTTTATCTTGAGAGATGGCTGATATGTGTGTGTCACATTACCCTCATTATCCATTTATCATAACTTACCCCTATATGATCTATAGTCTACAACTTATTTCATACTATCATGCTTTTGTATCTAGTAAATACCTTTACACACCACACCATCCCTTGGAAAATATAAATAACGATACTCTAGATACTTCTGGGTGAAATGCTCAACGGTATATCCATACGCTTGCGGATCCTTTCTGTAAACGTTAAGACATACCGCCCTGGCATTTCTTGGCGGTGTTGCTATGGACTTAACCGTTGCTATGTCAACAAGCATTTCTGTCACCGTTGCGGGAATGGCACTGGTGTAAAGGAGTTACTAATACATAAACTTGGCAGTGTGAATAAGAAGTAGCTACTGCTTATACAGGCTAATGTTGTTTTTTGTTTTCTTCTGATCGGATGAAAATAGGGTAGTGTATGACTGGTTTCTCCTTGCCAACAAACTTCATTGGAAATCTCGAGAAGCTCGTGAGAAGGGTCCGACCTCGCGTAATTGCTCCTCAGATCTCATTGTCGACAAGCGAACCAGCTCTCTAAGCACCATCAACAACAACCGAACCCGTGGCTGAGAAGATCCTCCACGACTTTTCCATCCCCTCCGCTGCCAATGTGGCGACTGGACCCAACGTTGATGTTGGGGATGTGAATTTTGAGATTAAATCCAGCCTAATCAACATGGTGCAGGCTAGCCCATTTTGTGGCAAGCTAAATGAGGACGCCAACGCCCACCTCTAGAATTTTTTGGAGCTCTGCAAGACCGTTACGGTTGATGTCATCAAGCTCTGTCTGTTTCCCTTCTCTCTTCCTGGGGAAGGCGAAACAATTTTTTTAGAAACACAAAGAAGCCGTCAGCACGTGGGACAAATGTTCCATGGTGTTTCTCACCAAGTTCTTCCCGCTAGGCAAAACAAATGTCCAGCACAGAAGAATTTCAAGTTTCCAGTAGACGGGGATGGAATCCATCCCGAAAGCTTAGGTGAGACTCCAAGAATACATACTCCCCTATCCTCATCATGAGATGGACAAGTGGCTCGTGCTCCAAAGCTGCTACAATAGGCTAATGACAACATCTAGAGCCCACCTTGAAGCTGCTGCTGGAGGAGCCTTTCTGGACCTCACAATTACCAAGGCTACGGCCTTGAGAGAAAATATGGTCTCCAACCAGGGTTGGAACGAGGAGCGTTCCCAACCCCGAAACAAAGGCGGAATGAACACCGTCAAAGAGACGGATATGCTCGCCACAAAAATGGACCTCCTACTGAAGCGCCTAGATGAATGAGCGTAGTACAAAGAGCATATGAACAACTACGCTCAAGCCATAGACTCACTTCCCATGTGCGAGGTCTGTGGCAATGGTGGACACTCGGGGAACGACTACCCCGAGACCCGTAAAGATGCTACCTACATCAACAATAACAACAATGGGTCCACAGGGAGGTCAAGGGTGGGACCAAGCACGCCTACCATACAAAGGAGGAGGTAACAACCACAACTCAAACTTTAATTCAAATTTCAATTCGAATCAACCCTCCTTGAAAAATCTTGTTTTTGGCCAAGCTAAAATTAATGAATCCT
Organism: Panicum virgatum; assembly: GCF_016808335.1. Lineage (NCBI taxonomy): Eukaryota > Viridiplantae > Streptophyta > Magnoliopsida > Poales > Poaceae > Panicum > Panicum virgatum. The sequence continues at coordinate 17,669,800 of NC_053149.1, forward strand.
TAAATAAAAAGCTTGCCGCCAATGATAAAACTTTGGAAAGCATAAACGTAAACTTGAAACTCTTTCTTCTGCGCTTAAAAATCAACTAAGTTTTAAGAAAATGATTGAAACACAACTTGCACAAGTAGCTGCAGTTGTTCCATTTTCAGAAAAGATAAATATGGTGACCACGAGGGGGTGGTAAGCCCACTCGTGATCCACCACACCCAAACCATGCAGGGAAAACAGCAGGGCCACAGGATGAGGAAGAAGAATCCCCAACACATGACGACCCCGAGGACCCCGAGGAAGAAACGATTCCTCAAAAGTCTGTTGATACAAGCTTCCTTCCGTTCCCCACTAAAAAATGGAAGACCACCATGGACGAGCAATTCACTTATTTCGTTGAGATGATCCAGAAGACACATGCTAATGTCCCGTTGCTGGACGTGATACATATGCCAACTTACGCTCGCTGCATCAAGGACATCATCCACAAAAAGCGACCCTGCCCATAATGAAGGTCGTCAAGCTCACGAAAGAGTGAAACACAGCTATACTCAACCAACCTCTAGAAAAGAAAGAAGATCCAGGGTGCCCAATGATCACATGCTCGATCGGCACTCAACACTTCGGCCACACCTTGTGCAATCTTGGGGCTAGCGTCAGCATAATGCTCAAGGTCGTCTTTACAAGCTCAACTTCACTCATCTGACGCCAACACCAATGCAGCTCCAGCTAGCTGAGTCTTCGGTCCGCTATTCGGAGGGGATCGCCAAGGATGTTCCAGTCAAGGTTTCCAAATCCGACCGGTCCGGTCAAACCGCCGCCCTCCGGTAGCGGTTTACCAGACCGGTTTGACCGAAAACCGGTAGAAACCGGTTGAATTCAAATCCAAATTCAAAATCGCATGTGCAACCGGTTCCGACCGGTATACCGGCCGGTTTGACCGGTTTACCGGCCGGGATGACCGGTCTGGGAATTTTTTATTTTTTGAATTCAAATTTGAATTTTGAATTGGGGCCGGTAGACCGGTTTGACCGGTTTACCGGTCGGTATGACCGGTTTGGGAATTTTTATTTTTTTTAATTCAAATTTAAATTTTGAATTGGGGCCGGTTTGATACCGGCCCAAACCGTAACCGGGCCGGACGAGTTTGGGACTACTTCATGTTGACTTCAAAATGCTCGAAATGGAAATATCCAAAGAAATGCCGCTCATCCTTGGGCGGCCATTCTTGAGCACTGCTAGAGCACATATCGATGTAGGGGTGTTGATGGTCCTTAAGTGTGAAATCCGACCATCAACTATACTCACAAAAGAAGGAAAACCATACCTCTTACTCACATATTTGTATCACTAACCTAGCTTCAATGTTGTTTTGGAGATTTTACCATTTCAGGAGTACAAGTCCATAATAAGACCAAAAAATGAAGAAGACGCAGTAGAAACCATAGAAGATCGCATCTTGTGTTACACATCCAAGAGAAAGCCCACATGTCAGAGCAAACCGACGTACAAAAATAGGAAACATGCCCAACAGTAGAGAGGATCCACCAAGCAGTCACCCAAGCGAAGGCGGTGGTGAGAGGAGGTGCCAGGGGGTTCGCCGACCCCATGGTTCGGCCAAACCTAGACTGGCATCAGTCCAGGTATGGCTTGGCGGGTGATTTGATCTTATCCTCTATAAGTCAGTTGCTGATATTTCCATGTGGGGAGATGATGGGAACCGACCTCAAGAGCTATAAAAGGGGCCCTTCCCCTATCACTCAACACACAACACTTGAAGCCTCTCTCTCTCTTACCCTTGTGACATGTACTCCTTAGGATAGTGGAGCTAGGCTAGTACTTCATCTCTTTAGCGAATCCAATCGTCTTGGTGGTTGTTGAGAGTTCCTTGACCTCCGGTATGGCTATGTATTCTGACTGTCACAACACTTTTCATACAGAGTTAGTTCGTGGTTGGTCTGTGTTGGCATTTCTTATGCCCGATAGAATAGATATTCTATAAGCGTACAGAATCACCATTGTAGCACTTCACCTTGGAGTATTCCAGGGTATCGTATTTTTCCTCAGGGAAGCACTATGGTAAAGAGTATCATAAATTGAGTGATAACCGTACTAGTTTAATCGTCCAACTAACTAAACGGGGGTAAGCCAGATAGATAAGTGACATAAATGGCCAGACAATAACCGAGTGACACATGGAGATTCAATTCCTTAGAGAGGTAGCAGCTGGGAGGACAACGAGTGAGATAATACTCCTGATACACTTTTGAACTATCAAGCTAGCCTCTCTAGATCAGACTAAACACCTAACTAGTTCTCAGGAAAGCAGAGCTTACTTCGGTGGCTGGAAGAGGAAGGACTTCGGAAAGGGATGAGAGGGGAGTCCAAAGTCAACCGGCACTACTGCTATGAAAACACCCGAACGTGGTGGACTACAAACGACAGATAGGGATGTCACCACCTACCGACTACTACAACGGTTCCGTGGGGTGGAATATACTTTCTAGCTAACACTAAGGTCAGACACCACGTCTGCACTCGGTGTTAGGATTTCTCTCGAGGCCTTCGAGAGAAGTCCCCCTCAACCTAGAGCACTAACTTGAGATACACTAGTCCGGGCGAGAAAACCCGTAAGATAAGATCCCGATCACTAAGAAAGATAACTTAGTCTAAGCTAAAGGATAACTTCCGCGCTCAAGCTGAACACTCAGACTTGAGTAAATAAAATACAGCGGAAAGTAATGCTGACTCGAAAAAGTAAAGAAGATAACTTATATTGGTAATATCAAAAAAAATATACAAGAGCTATACCAGACTTCCGACGACTCCGGAATCCCGAGCAAGCTCGACTCGACTCTAACTCCCAAGCTACTAACCTACTCTAGAAAGTACATGTGAAGAGAGAAGAGCTCCAATGGTGTGTGTTGAAGTGATGGATGGTGCTTCTATTTATAGCCCTTCCAAGGTCGATATTTGGCGGTTAATCCCCGTAGCGTCAGTTGCAAGCAGGTAAGGTCGGTGTGCTTGTCTTCCACGTGAAGCCGGGGCATGAGACACTGCAAAGTGGGGCCGGCCAGCCTCCCTTAGGCTAGCCGGCCTAGGATTTTGGCCATCTGGCCACCGCCTTTGCACGGACATTCTGGATTGCTTCAGGAGGTCGGCAGTCGTTGCGTTGCCCGAACGCTTGAGGTTGTAGGTCGGCCGGCCTGTGGGAGGCCGGCCGGCCTCCCACTAGCCCAACTCGGCCCTCCGTTGCGCCGACGTTTCCTCTGCATTCTGGTAACTTGCCTCAGTGGTGAATCACGGCCCTGGACCTTAGTTGGTACTGAGTTGTGGCCCTTTTGTTCTCTGTGCGAGCCTTCCGATCCATCCAATCAAACCAAGGCCTAACCCTTGACTCAGGGCATTATGATCGTGTCACATTGCCTCTGGTTCGAAGCCGGGACCATATTTTTGGAGGTGCCAAGCCGGCCGGCCTAGGAGAGGCCGCCCGGCCTGGGATTTTACCTATTTCTATCCATTTTTGGTACATCTGCTCCTGGAATCAAAACTCATCCAAAACTTGTGGAACTCGTTAGAAATAAATAAAATATGAATGGAACATAGTGTAAAGCTCGTGTTATTCCCGAGAAGTTGACGGCTAGAATGTGAATTTATGGCCGTCAACACCCCCCCAAGCTTAAACTTTTGCTCGTCCTCGAGCAAAGCCTAAACTGAGACTTGGTGGATCAGGAGTTGCATCAATATTTACCCCCTTGCAGGTACCTTGTGTACAGCATATTACTCTTTCCATCTGTACTTATGAAAAGTTGGCTCATACCTAAGGTTCTGGAAGATGGGGTGTATTCGTTTTTCATCCTTCAGTCTTGGGCGGTTGTTGGACTAAACAACCTTCACCGGAATATTCCATGTTACCTGTTCAGGTTCCCAGCTCGGATTTTTATAAGAATTTTTCAAAAGAGGTTCAGGTTTCCCAATGGTACTCTCGAGTCGCTCAAAGCGTATTATCCTCACCTATGGTCGAGATATCTGACCATGTTCTTCCTATCTCTAAAGCTGATATGTGGAGTTTATAGGAAGATGATTGCATACCTTGGTTACCTGTATTGCTCAGCCGAAGGGTGATCCATGCCGGGGTCGATACTTAGCCAAATTCAGATCTCATTGAACATGGGATATTTGGAGGGTATGAAGAAATGAAATTGATGGCTTCCTTTTTATTTGAACTCCATAATTTGCAACTCTTTGGAATGGAGAGTGGGCTTCTCCTTTCTCTTTTTTTTAGAAGATAACTCCACTCTCCCTTGCTGATATAACTTGAATTCTTTGGAGTTTTGATCGAAAAGCTCTTGTGGAATGAACGGAGGTATCGGGATTGTGATTGCGGGGGAGTATGGCTGGCAAAAGTGGATGTCAATACCCGGAATGGGTAAATGATAGGCCAGATATGTTTGTGCTAGCAAATAGTGGATTTATGTGGGATGAAGACCTGTAGATGGCAAGTACCATTCCCGAAGTGGATGCACCATTCGACAAAGCTCAAAGTAACTTCAGATAGCTCAAACGGTTTATGCAATATGAGGCTCTGAATGGGTTATTTTAACCATGGGAAACCTTTACCAAGATTTTGATTAAAAGAATTCCGAGGGGTTCTCTACTAGAGCAAGCAGTTTAAATTCTAGTTTGGGCTATCTCAAATCCCGCAACAACTTAGACTTTAGAAATTAAACTCATGCCTCCACGCAACCATATTTTTTAGTGGAACTAATATGTGCCAACTAGTTCAGGTACTAGGAGAGTAAAAAGCTGTAAACGAGGCACATACAGGGTTTAAACAGAGCAACTATTCATCATTTCCAAAGTAAGAGCTTACACAGATTTCCTTTCATATAAATTTTATTCAAAGCATGGAAATATTTTTTTGGGATTTTTTTTTGTTATGAGATTATTTATTTATTACTATTTTTTGGCATGGCTACTGAATAGAGAGAACGGGTGCGATGACTTACCTGGCAGTGTGACCCCCCAAGCTTCGATGAAGCTTAGTCTTCCTCATCGGAGTCCTGCTCTCCCTCGTCAGGGTTCTCCTCATCATCATCCTTGTACTCCTCGTTGTCGTTGTTGTTCTCCTCCTCATCGTCGTTGTTCTCCTGTTCGGGTGGCTGGTACGGCTGGTATGGCTGGGACTGCTAATAGTCCAGCCCAAGGTGGATGAAGACATTCGAGACGTCGTACTGCAAAGCGGAGGTCAACCCACAGCTCTCTTGAGTGAGCTGAGTGTTGGGTGCCATCGTGTCCTACATCTGCTGCTGCTGTGTACCAAGGGTGCTGATGCAGTTCGAGAGGTCTGTGATGGTCCGAAGAATCGGGTCCTCATAGTTGAAGCGTGCTGACGATGAGGGACCTACCTGTGGACCAAAAGACGAATGCATACCTGCGGGGTAGTATGGTCCTTGCCCACCAGTGAATCTGCTGCTACCATCCTGATACAAGTCTTAGTTGTAATGCCCGTACGCCTCCTCGAAGCTCATGTTCTGCGTGGATGACCCCGGTTATGCTGATGCATGAACCGGGGGTGTCCGTCGTGATAGACCTGCTCCGGCCTGCTTGCACCGGGTCCTGCTCCTCGTCTGTGGACCTGCAACGCTCCGTCGTGCGGGTTCTCTTTTCTCCATCTGCAATGTTAGACTTTTCACCGAGTAGAGAGAGAGAGAGAGAGAGTCTTGGGCATGTTAGCTCGATCTCCCAATCGTACCCGGGGTAACACATAAAGAGAGAATTCCCTGGCCCTTCTCGCATCATGTGCCCTTGCACAAAATGCTCAAGACCGACCTCATATCTGTACGCCTCCATCTCAGGCAAGAAAGTGACTTCGGCGCCATCCATCGCTTTGACATACCTCGCCACACGAGTGACTAGTGGGGTTATGTCAATGGGGCTTTTACCCGTAATCATTTTCTGCCAATGAGCGAGCATGCTCCGGACGGGCGAAAAATGAATCTTGTTTGCCATAGCGTACAGACACAGCAACTCAGGCAAGCTGCAGAGGTGAAGGTCCATGCAAGAGTGCACAACCATGGCGAGCCACTTGGCAAGAAACCTCAGAGTAGGATTATGAATGGAGACTATGCTGTTCTTACTACTCACGGGTTCATTAGAAATTTCACTCCACCAAGAGCTACGGACATATTGATAGCGCTCAACAAGTGTGTTGGGGGTCTAAGATGCATCTTTTATTAAAGCCCAAGGCAACACTAAATTGTTGGAGAGTCATTTCAAATTGTTCATTAAAGAACCAGAAGTAAACTTTAGTTTCAGTGCTGGTTTCTTCAACGGTAAGAGACATATGGAATTCCATGGTCAAGAGATGCGAACCTGGCTCGACGATATCGGTGAAGTTCTCCCATCCGACGGCAGTGAAGGCTTGGTTCATGTCTTGCAAGAGTCCCGTCATGATGAGGAAGCGGGTTTCGAACCTCTTGGCATGGGCATACGTTTGCCTCTTCAGCAGCTCGAGTGCTTGCCGCTCGTAGTCATTATTGAAGACGATTTGCTCGACCATCGTCAAGATCCTGATGTGGAAACGGCTTCGTGGGACTGCGGGAATTTCTTCTTCTTCTTGGGATGCGTGTGACCAAAGTCGACCGACATGCTATCCCGAGAAGAAGATGAACTCTGCGAGCTTCTCGATCTTCTCGAGAATGCCTTCTTGACCATCTCCTTAGCTTGATTCAGCATGGTGGCTACAAAATATTAGTACGAGCAATACCCGAAGGAAACAAGGGGTTAATAAGAGGGTTAGCGTTAGTCGTTAGTCGTTAGTCGTTCTTGCGGGGCGTTAAACCACCACAAACGTTCGTTCAACATTTAGCGTGCCATGATTTTATTTAGAGGGGAAATATTTTTGTGTTTTCTGGTTTATGAACTTCACTAATTACTACTTAAATTTTATTTTGGGGGCGAGCTAGCACTTGAGTCCTCTACTTAATCAACTCAAAAGAGCTCAATTAAGCAAGAAAACTCAAGGAAGGGAGAAGAGATTAAAGAGCTCGGGCTGAGGCAAGTGTACCCGAGCTTCTGGTGCACCGAGGGGCGCTGCTCTCGCTAGCTTTTATAGCCGGGTGCCAGGGCCAGGCCGGCCGGCCTGGGACAGGCCGGTCGGCTCCTGCGCAGCGGCCATCGAGCCACGTCGACGATCTACTTCGTAGACTTTGCAGGTATGGTGACTCCCGTCGGTGGTGATGGGGCTCGGGTGGACGACAAAGGCCGGCCGGCCCTAATGAGGCCGCTCGGTGTGCCTCTACACGTTCCCGTGCTCCCCCTTTGTCCCTTGCTTTACTCCAAGAATCCACTCCCTGTTGTCCCCTACGAGAGGAGAGAAGGTGGGGCCGGCCGGCCTGGTACTCGGCCAAAAAAAAATTCGAAATTTTTTCATGAAGTTCTACGGATGCAAACTTCCAAATTTTAAATATGTATTGGTTAAAATTCAAACATGCTTATGCAAGGTGAAAGGAAAATTTATGCAAGGAGAAATTAAACTATCCTATATGTAATGCGATGATGGATATGTGCCACGTACCTTATGGCGATGGCTCGTGTTTAGAGTCCGGAGCTGGACTCTCCATTCCTTTGGTTTGATTGTCGTCGCTAGATGGAGTCTTGGGCGATGACACTTTCTTCCGCCACACTTTCATAGGTGTGAGTGGTGTTTCTACCTTTGCCTTCTGTGAATCCAGAAATTTCTTACGCTGGATCCATCGCTTGGCATTCCTCTGATTGTGAAGCTTGATTTGCTTCTCTTCCTCTTGAATTCGTAACTCCTCCTGAATCCACAGACTTTCCACGAACTCAATGAGGGCCTCAATGTTCGGAAGCGACGGTTTCTTTGCCTCTTTCTCGGGTTTCTTTTTCCGATGGGCCTCCTTGACTTGTGAGCATTGTTCGACCTTCGGTTTGAAGGCGAACTTCTCCTTCTGACCATTAATGTTGAGCTGAATCTCTCCAGCCCCGACATCAATATGAGCGTTTGCAATGCTCAAGAATGGCCTGCCCAGAATGAGCAGCGTCTTGGTGTCGACTTCCACGTCGAGTACAACGAAGTCGACGGGAATGAAGAAATTCCGGATTTTCACTAGAATGTTCTCTGCTATTCTCGCCGGATAGCGGACTGTTTGGTCTGCTAGCTGCAAACACTTGGCAGTAGTGGCAAGTGCATGATGGTTAAGTTTATCGTAAACTAGCTTTGGCATGACACTGACACTTGCTCCAAAGTCGCAGAGGGCATTTGCGAAGTGTTGAGCTCCGATCGAGCAGGTGATGGTGGGGCAGCCTGAGTCTTTCTTCTTCAGCAGGAGAGGATTGAGTATAGCTGCGCTACACTCTTCGGTTAACTACACGACCTCAGTGGTGTGCAGCGTCCGCTTGTTTCCAAGAATATCCTTGATATACTTGGCATACGTGGGTACCTGCATAGTGTCAAGAAGTGGTATATTCACATATAGCTTCTTTATTACCTCGACGAACTTGCTGAATTGTTCATCGGCCACTGGCTTCCTTATCCGCTCCGGAAACGGTAAGGCAGTTGTGTCGTGAAAGTCCCGTGAAGTTCTCGGGGGTTCCACGGGGTCTTCCTGGGTAGTAGAAGTGTTGGATTCGACGGCCACCTCCTGTGCTTCATCTTCAACTTCTGTATGGCTAGCGGTTACGGTCTTCCGCTGCTTTCCTGTATCTTGTGGGAAGGGTGGCTCTTGCGTGGTCTTACCACCACGCGTGGTCACCGCACTAACATTTTCTTTCTGGGGTACTTCCGGTTGCCCGAGTAGTTTTCCCGCGTTAATATTAGGACATGAGGATGCAAGCTGAGCTACTTGAGTCTCTATCATCTTATTAAAGCTCGGTTGGTTCTTAATAACAGAATTAAATCCCTCTAGTTGTGCAGCCATGGATTCCAGGATCTTGTCATTAGCAAGAAATTTCTTACTAATATTGTCATTGATTTTCTTTTGGCCGTACACTAGGTCTTTTATTGTGGGCTGAAAACTATTATTAAAGTTCATACCTTGTTGTTGACCGAAGGGGAGGTTGGGCTTGGAGTTCCAACCCTGCTGAGAATGAAATCCTGGGTTGGGATTATTGCTGCTCCCACCGAAGTTCGCATCCTCTTGAGTTAATGGGCACAAAATGCCCGAGTGCCCAGTCTCGCCACATGTTTCACATGTCATACGAGACTCCGAAACCTGATTAACCTCCTGGTGCGGAGATTCCAGCTTCTTCATCAGAAGTTCCAATTTGGCAGCTAACATATCGACCGTGTCGATCTGGTGCACGCCCCTGGGACGGGCTGGCTGCCTTTCTCCTTTCCAAGTTTGGTTGGAAGCTATCTTGTCAATCAGCGCCTTTGCTCCCGCAACATCGAGAGAAAGGAAGGAACCACCCGCTGTTGCGTCAACGTGGTCCTGGGCTTGCTGATTCAGGCCATGGAAGAAGTTCTGAATGATCAGCCACTCTTCTATGCCGTGGTGTGGGCATGCTTGAATGTACTCCTGGAGACGCTCCCAGACTTCTAGGATGCTCTCATCCGGTAATTGTTGAATTCCGGTGATCCTGTTCCGGAGGGCATTGGTCTTGCCCACTGGAAAGTATTTTGCTAGGAATGCATTTGAACAAGCTTCCCATGTCGTGAAAGCTTCCTTGTTGGAGTAGAACCATGTCTTGGCCTTCCCGAGCAGTGAGAATAGGAACAGATGAAGACGGACATCATCCAGTGTAGTTCCTCTGGGGTTGATGGTGTTACTCACCTCCTGGAAGTTCTGGAGATGGGCATTGGCATCCTCGAATGCCTTTCCACAGAACGGACTTGCTTGGACCATGTTCACGAGTCCAGTCTTCAGCTCAAAGCCGTAATTGCCGGCTTGGTTGATGTTCAATCCAGTATGAATGTGGCTATTGGACAGGACAGAAAACTGACGGAGAGTCTTCTGAGCCATGGATGAAGATGCTGAAGTGGAGGGTGAACTAAAAGGCCAAGTGAGTCTCTTCTGAGGTGGGACGACGCGGCATCTCACGTTTCTCCCAATTCTTTCTGGATTTGGGTGGAAGTTACTTGGTAGGTCGAAACCGGTCATGCACTGCTCTGCATCGATCAAAAGATAGAGAGAGCAATGGTAAGCCTGCTAGGGTTAGCGGTGACAAACTAGTAGAGTTTATCAAACTATCTATGATATTTTTATCCAATTGCTTCCCCGGCAATGGCACCAGAAATGCTTGTTGGTATTTCTTATGCCCGATAGAATAGATATTCTGCAAGCGCACAGAATCACCGCTGTAGCACTTCACCTTGGAGTATTCCAGGGTATCGTATTTTGCCTTAGGGAAGCACTATGGTAAAGAGTATCATAAATTGAGTGATAACCGTACTAGCTTAATCGTCCGACTAACTAGACGGGGGTAAGCCAGATAGGTAAGTGAGATAAATGGCCAGACAATGACCGAGTGACACACGGAGATTCAATTCCTTAGAGAGGTAGCAGCTAGGAGGAAAACTAGTGAGATAAGACTCCTGATATACATCTGAACTATCAAGCTAGCCTCTCTAGATCAGACTAAACACCTAACTAGTTCTCGGGAAAGCAGAGCTTACTTTGGCGGCTAGAAGAGGAAGGACTTCAGAAAGGGATGAGAGGGGAGTCCAACGGCAACCTGCACTACTGCTATAAAACACCCGAATGTGGTGGACTACAAAGGACGGATAGGGTTGTCACCACCTACCAACTACCACAACGGTTCTGTGGGGTGGAACACACTTTCTAGCTAACACTAAGGTCAGACACCACGTCTGCACTCGGTGTTAGGATTTCTCTCGAGGCCTTCGAGAGAAATCCCCCTCAACCTAGAGCACTAACTTGAGATACTCTAGTCCGAGCGAGAAAACCCATAAGATAAGATCACGATCACTAAGAAAGATAACTAGTCTAAGCTAAAGGATAACTTCCGCGCTCAAGCTGAACACTCAGACTTGAGTAAATAAAAGACAACGAAAAGTAAAGCTAACTCAGAAAAGTAAAGAAGATAACTTATATTGATAATATCAAAAGAAAGATACAAGAGCTATACCAGACTTCCGATGACTCCGGAATCTCGAGCAAGCTCGACTCGACTCTAACTCCCAAGATACTAACCTACTCTAGAAAGTACAAGTGAAGAGAGAAGAGCTCCAATGGTGTGTGTTGAAGTGATGGATGGTGCTTCTATTTATAGCCCTTCCAAGGTCGGTATCTGGCGGTTAATCCCCGTAGCGTCAGTTGCAAGCAGGCAAGGTCGGTGTACTTGTCTTCCACGCGAAGCCGGGGCATGAGACACTGCAAAGTGGGGCCGGCCGGCCTCCCCTAGGCCGGCCGACCTGGGATTTCGGCCACCTGGTCACCGCCTTTGCACGGACGTTCTGGATTGCTTCAGGAGGTCGGTAGTCGTTGCGTTGCTCGAACGCTTGGGGTTGTTGGCCGGCCGGCCTAGAGGAGGCCGGCCAGCCTCTGTCTGGCCCAACTCGGCCCTCCATTGCGCAAACATTTCCTCTGTGTTCTGGTGACTTGCCTCGGTGGTGAATCATGGCCCTGGACCTTAGTTGGTACTCAGTTGTGGCCCTTTTGTTCTTTGTGCGAGCCTTCCGATCCATCCAATCAAACCAAGTCCTAACCCTTGACTCAGGGCATTAAGATCGTGTCCATTGCCTCTGGTTCGAAGCCGGGACCATGTTTTTGGAGGTGCCAGGCCGGCCGGCCTAGGAGAGGTCACCCGGCCTGGGATTTTGCCCATTTCTGTCCATTTTTGGTACACCTGCTCCTGGAATTAAAACTCATCCAAAACTTGTGGAACTCATTATAAATAAATAAAATATGAATGGAACATAGTGTAAAGCTTGTGTTATTCCCGAGAAGTTGACGGCTAGAATGTGAATTTATGGCTGTCAACAGTCTGCTATCTTGATAACTTGCCTTGCCATGTTATTTTTATTCATAAGTTATCTTGGTTACTTGCTTAGACCAGATGATCTGGATAACGATGTTGGTTTGTTGTGCTTTCGGGCTTGCCTTAGCGTCTTACTTGTCCATCCGAAAGGGTGGGAGACCCGGGGGCGCTAGGGTAATGACCTCATACACGGGCGTGGTGCCTGGATTTGCGGGATCCTTCGGATATGACGGTGCTTCATGGCATATCTGGGGTAGACCGCGGGTGGTGACAACCCCGTATGGTCCGCCATGAATCTTCTTCATGGTTAGTGTAGTCCCCGACGTTCGGGTACCATGTAGGAGTTCCTGTAAAGATGTAACAGGACTGGATGTACTCCAGTGCGGGAGCACATTCTCCCTGATATCCCTAATTTCCCGGCACCAGCAGCTCTAAGCATGTGACTAACATAACCCTTGCTTATGTACGAATAGTGTACTAGGACTCTGTTGACACCATTTTTTGGCGCGTGTCAAAGGATTTGTAAAAGAGAGGAATGTCTGGTTGGAAATAATGATGGTACACAGAAGGTGAGGATCGGGCACAGTTTGATGCCGATCAGATGTCTCAGCATTTTCTAGGCAAGTTTTGATACGGGATGGTCTCGGTTTGGAAGGCGGTGTTTTTTTTGGTTTATTAGAATAAGTTTCTTTAGATAGAATCAATGCTTTACCGTAATCGGCTAGGACTGTGTTAGCGTGGGATATAAATATAGACCCCCGGACTATTGTAAAGATTGATACACATCCAAACAAACAAACTTTACTATTCGCAATTTACTTTCTTATCGGCGACTTCGCCATCTTTTTTCTTTTCGCGAGCTCTTTCAAGCCGATCAAGGACGTCTCACATTCGAGCGACTTGGTTTGCTGGTAAGTTTTCGTTTACCGAGTAAATCTGAGTTTTAGCTTCCGGGCGCATCGCTGTTGTTTCGTTCAGATCTATTCAAAATTTACCGAATTTATCTAAGCTTTGATCTCTGGGCGCATCGCTGTTTTCTCGTTTAGATTAATTCACAAACTACCCAGCTTAGTGATCTGTTTAATCGGCTGTAAGCTCCTTGTTTATCATGATAAACCTTGTAAAACTGATTAGATTGAATCATAAGCTTAGCTTTCTCCAGATCCATACATTCGTGGATTTGTACATTGTTACTCGGCATGCGTCGGCTTTAGATCTAGCCGTCCCGGTTGCTCATCGGCATCGGCAGCTTATTGCCGATCCATAATAGATCGCTTTTATTACACGCTCATCTTACACGATCTTTTGTTGCCTTCTAAATCGGCAGGGCCTTGCCGATACCTCGCGTAAGAGTGATTCGGAAATCCAGCAGATACACTCTTAAATTTGACAGTTTGCTGTTTCCATGTCAATTTACAGGTAAAATTGACTGGCACGTCTTGGTTCAAATCAATGCAGTCTGGGCTTGGCGTATGGGGCTCCTGGGCTTGGTGTGTGATCATCTTGCGTCAACAGAGTCTTGTTGTATGCCTATGCTCCCACTAACCTTAGGTGTATTTGTTTATTGTTTATCTTGAGTGATGGCTGATATGTGTGCGTCACATTACCCTCATTATCTTTTATCATAACTTACCCCTGTATGATCTGTAGTCTACAACTTATTTCATACGGTCATGCTTTTGTATCTAGTAAGCACCTTTACACACCACGTCATCCCTTTGGAAAATATAAATAACGATACCCGAAATACTTCCAGGTGAAATGCTACAACAGTATATCCATGCGCTTGGGAATACTTTATGTAAATGTTAAGACATACCACCATCGGCATTTCTTGGCAGTGTTGCTGTGGACTTAAACCGTTCCTGGTGACGACATTAAGAAATGCTAACAAGCATTTCTGGCGCCGTAGCTGGGGATGGTACTGGTGTAAAGGATTTACTAATACATAAACTTGGCAGTGCGAATAAGAAGTAGCTACTGCTTATATAGGCTAATGTTGTGTTTTGTTTTCTCCTGATCGGATGAAAATAGGGTAGTGTTTAATTGGTTTCTCCTTGCCAACAATCTTCATTGAAAATTCTGAGAAGCTCGTGAGAAGGGTCCAACCCGCATCATCCCTCCTCAGATATCGCTGTCAACAAGTGAACCAGCTCTCCAAGTACCATCAACAACAATCAAACCCATGGCTGAGACGACCCTCCGCGACTTTTCCGTCCCCTCCACTGCCAATGTGGCGACTGGACCTAGTTGGGGACGTGAATTTTGATCTTAAATCCAGCCTAATCAACATGGTGCAGACTAGCCCATTTTGTGGCAAACCGAATGAGGACGCCAATGCCCACCTCCAGAATTTTCTGGAGCTCTAGAAGGTCGTAACCATACAAGGCGTTGCGGCTAATTCCATCAGGCTCTGTCTGTTTCCCTTCTCCCTCTTGGGGAAGGTAAAACAGTGGTTTTACCAAAACAAAGAAGCCATCAGCACATGGGACAAATGTTCCACGTCGTTCCTCGCCAAGTCCTTCCCGCTGGGCAAAACAAATGCCCTGCACGGGAGAAATTCAAGTTTCCAGCATACGGGAATGGAATCCATCCCGGAAGCTTGGGAGAGACTCCAAGAGTAGATACTCACCTGTCCTCATCATTGGATGGATGAGTGGCTCGTACTCCAAAGCTTCTACAACGGTCTAACAACAACATCCAGAGCCCACCTTGACACTACTGCTGGAGGAGCTGTTCTGGACCTCACGATTACCAAGGCTATGGCCTTGATAGAAAAAATGGTTTCCAACCAGGGTTGCAATGAGGAGTGTTCCCAACCCCAAACCAAGGGTATGCACACCTTCAAGGAGGTGGATATGCTTGCCGCAAAAACGGACCTCCTACTGAAGAAACTAGACGAAGGGAACGAGCAACACTTGTTCGTTCCCGTCCATGTCATGAACACGCACTTAGCATGCGAAGTCTGTGGTGATGGTGGACACTCGGGGAATGACTGCCCGAGACTCGTGAAGAAGTAGCCTTCATGAACAACAATAACAACGGGTACCGTCCCAGGGAGGTCAAAGGTGGGGCCAAGCACGCCCACCATACCAATGAGGAGGTAACAACTACAACTCAAACTTTAATTCAAATTTCAATTCGAATAACCTCTCCTTAAAAGATCTTGTTTTTGGCCAAGCTAAAATTAATGAATCTTTAAATAAAAAGCTTGCTGCCAATGATAAAACATTGAAAAATGTAAATGTAAAACTTGAAACTCTTTCTTCTGCTTTGAAAAATCAACTGAGTTTCAATAAAATGATTGAAATGCAAATGACTCAAATTGCTGCTGCTATTGCTACTGTTGAGTTCAAGAAGATTACGGGGTAACCCGAATCTTCCGTTGAAAATGTAAACATGGTGTCTATAGGATGGGGCAACTCGTTCCGGCGGGGCACTACACACTGACAATGCAGGAAGATCCATGCGTCACAGAATGAACACATGGGGAAGACTGGTAGCAAAACTACATGGAGATCCAGGGGTGCCCATGATTAGTTGCTCCATCTTTGATCGCTTCTACAATCGAGCCCTTTGAGACCTTGGGGCAAGCGTGAACATCATGCCCAGGGTAATCTTTGAGCATTTACAATATCCTGCTTTTTCCCAAACCCGTATGCTCGCGCAACATGCACATTCCAATATCCAACATCCCGAGGGGGTAGTCGAAAACATGTTCGTACGGGTCCTCGCTGATTTCGTTGTCCTTGCCATGGAGGAGAACCTGGGCATAGAACTCATTCTTGGACAACCCTTCCTGAGAGATGTCAGGGCAGGGATTAATGTTGGAACCGATGAAATCCGATTCCGCATTGGGGTCGACAACATTTTTTAAAAATTTATGTATAGGAAAGAGCAACATTTCGTGATCCAGCAGGCTCACGATGGAGACCGGCTCTGGGGTTCACCAGAACCCTAGCCAGAAAAACCATCGACCACACAGTCCAAAAAGAAGATAATTAAGAAGGTGTGGCATAAGGTGGAGAGCGCGTCTTCGTACACTTCTCTAGGACGAGACGACAAATGGTAAGCCATGTAGGAGAAAGGTTCTGCTCGTCAAACTCAAAATGACGAGCCCTTGCCGAAGGTAAATCGGTACTTATCTCATATTTAATTTTCCACAAATTTGCTTTTCTCAAATTTGAAATCCTCCCACTGCATGTTTGAATTTTTTTCAAACCTCCCTTGCATGCTGGAATTTTTTCTAGCAATTTTCTACTTTTATAAAAATCCTAAAAATATTTCTAAGCATCATAATCCTTTGGAAAAATATTTTTGAACATCTTTCGAAGCAAGTTTGAACTCGGCACTAGGGCTTTAAAAAAAGAGTCATTGGGGAGCACCTGGACCCTGGCTCTTAGCCAGTGGGCCCACAGGGGGTCGAGCGACCCGTGGGGTCTGCCGACCCCACCTGAACATTGGCCACTGTCAGCTTTTGCCAACGGCTCCTAGCCATTGTGGCTTGTCTCCTCCCGTTGTGCCTGGCCATTTGCTCTTTAAATATAGGCCGAGGGGTGGGTGTTGAGCTCACACACTCAACTCTCATTCAATCACTCCCTCTCACACTCTCTCAAACCTTGCTCTCGGGATTTCATTGCTTTGATGCTCAAAATTGATTTCAAGAAACTTCTCTCTCTCATTTCTTTGCTACAAGAAAGTCCACATACGTGGAGAAACAACTCTCAGGTAAGAACTTTGATTTCGGTTATGCTAACATAACCTATTTCGAGTTGTACGTGTTTGTTTACAAACATGAAAGGCATATGGCGAGAGGTCTCCGGTGCACTCAAGAAGATGACGGGTGGAAGCTCATCCCGCTCATGGGGTAGGTCAAGCTCTTGCCACACCCCCGAACCTACGCCAAGCCCAAGCACGATGGACTACAGGGAAGAACAAGAAGAACACGACGGAGCGCAAGCCGAACCGCAAGCCGAACCGCAAGCCGAGACCATGGAAATTGATGAAAAATGGCAGACCCTACCTTGACTTGCGAGATGATCGTGAACGACAAGGCTACGCCATCCTTAAGAATCTATGATTCGCCCACACTCGAGCCTTCGATCTGGAACTCCTTGCCAAAATAGATATGGACGAAGACTTCGCTAATGTTTGCCATGCAATTGGATGGGACAACTTTGTGCCTGTTGAGGAGTATGGTTCTCGACTCCTCACCATCCAATTCTTTTGCACTCTTCGGGAGATGGAAAATGGGGGTATACTTTTGACTTTTCGGGAAGGAGTATCATCTTTTTTTGGAAAAATTTTGCTAGCCACCTCGATTTCAACAAGCGTTGGCCAATTTCGCTTGAACAAGCTTGCCACGGTTTTAATCGTCATGAATTTTGGGGTCAAATTTCAGGTCAAGTTTTCTATGGCAAGTTTGCACCTCGGTGCAACGACATACAAATCCAACTCTTCATTTGATGCACAAATGGTTAGCCATCACTCCCTTTCCAAGAGATGATGTTCGACCTGTGCACAATGGTGAGTTGATCATCTTATATGCCATGGTCAACAAAATCAAAGTCTCCTCTACAATAGCTTTGGTTAAGCAATGGCTTACAAATTTCAAAATGACGGGTCCTATTGAGTGTAGTTCTTTGATTACCCGAATGACTCTTTGATTTTTTTTCTTGGGCTATACAAATAAGATTCCACTGCCTAATGTGGGGTTCCATTCATATAATTGCCATTCACTAACCATCCCTCTTGTTCCACGAGAGGGGGCCCAAAGGCATAGCGTTTCTGGTTTACCTGGCAGGATGACATGATGCAGGGCTAGAAGGGAAGTAGAGCCGACACCACTGCCTCAGCAGCCTTAGTCCTCATATCAACATGAGGCGGGTGGTTCGTCTTGGCACAACGCTAGCACCGATGAGTGGGCACGGTAGGCTCCAAGCCGCCGGTCCACCAGCTCTAGCTCCAACAGAGCCCCGAGTCTCGCAAGGCGGACGGCCTCGTCCCGCGAGTTTGGCACCATCACCCATCAACTAGGCGAGTTGCGGGTGCAGGTTGGTGACACTCAAGATACGCTGCACCAACACATTGAGACATCCTAAGCATGGCAGCATCACACTAGAGAAAGGCTCCACGCCATGGAGCAGAGGCAGCTGTAGCAGCAGGAGGAGTGGAGGGCCTACTGCCATTGGACGGGTTTTAACCTCGACCAACATCAGTGAGCCTGAAGCTAGCTTGGGGGAGGACTCCCATGAGAAGTAACTTGTATCTTGTATCTTTAATGCTTTCAATCTTATGCCTGAAACAAAACAAAAATTTGTAAAATCTAAAACAAAAAAAATCTGCAAAACCATAAAACCAAATAAAAATTTGCAAAACTTAGAAAATACAAAAAATATTTCCTTGCATTAATATGTGCAGTAAGCATGGTGTGAGTTTTCCTTGTTGAGATGATGAATAGTTGCTATGTTAATTTCCTTCATATGCTTAGTTACAACTTTGTACCTTGTTTTGAGTTCGTTGGCTAACCGTTCAAACCTTAAACTTGAAACTTGTGGGTAGCGAAAGCATGATCCGAATCTAAGTTGTTGTGAGCTATAATATGGTTAAGTAGAGTTTCTATGATCTTCTCCTATGTGATGCTTGATATCCAGAGTATTTAATTTTGACAATATAAAAATTTAATAAAGATACTCGATGATATGAAATTCCTATCCAAAGCCATATGTTGATTTCATTGCAGACCTTCCACATATGCAGCTTGCTATCTCACTGGATTTTGTCAAATTGTTGTGACCCCTTGTGAGATATTTTTCATACTCCCATGATCAAGATCATGTACACGCTTCCACCGCATGCTATGCTTCTACACTAGAAGTAAGCAAGCACTCCACTTATCCATCCACAAAGTAAAAACTCCATGTCACTATACGACTTCTCTCTCATCAAAAGGATATATCTAGGATATGGGGTTATGCAAAAAAGAAATAAAAGATATATACCCAAAGAAGGTATGCCACATGCTTAGACATGTCAAAAAAGAAGAAAGAAAGAGCATAAAAGATGTATACCCAAAGAAGATATGCCACATGCTTAGGCATGTCAAAAAAAAAAAGAGAAGAAGATAGCCCCTATCCAAGGAAGAGAAAAACAAGAGAGAGAGATGATTCATAAAAAGGAATTCATCCACCATCCACCAAAAATATCCACACACTTGCACATCTTGATGAAGGTTTATGACTTGTTTCTCCTTTGGATCCGGTCTTTGCCTCAGCAAAATATGAGAAGTAAGTATGCCTTCAACTCCTTTGTACCTACAACTCCACAAAACAAAGCCATTAGAGATAGGATGAGGAAGAAAGGCGCAATAAAAAGCTTTGGTAAGGAATCATACACAGCGAGCGATCCGAGAGATCATCCGAGAAACTTTATACATTTCTTTTGAAATACTTTACAAAACCTCCGAATTGATGGTTGAACTAAGGAAAAAGAAATATGAGCAGTCTATAATGCCGTTCTGACTCTCAACCGCCAAAGATGAGGTGAAGCTATAAGCCCCATAGAAGTAAAGTAAGAGGTAAGATCAAGGCCAACTTATTCAAAATCAAGATAAGAGCACTCGGTTGTGCCTAAGGTATAAGTTGGGAATTCGACATTGTAGCAACTCCTGATCAACATAAACATGAGCCAAACTTTGCTCGGGATGAGCAAAAGGCTAGCTTGGGGGGGTGTTGTTGACGGTCCCTAAGTGCGAAATCCGACCGTCAACTATACTCACAAAAGAAAGAAAACCATACCGCGAGCTCCATCACAGCCACCACCGTACCGTACCGTACCTCTCCACGATAAACCATCTGCACCCGGTTCCCCTTCTTCCCCAACTCCGGTCAAGCAACCTCGCTGCTGATCTCCTCCACCGCCGCCGCTCGACCCCAACCTACGGTTGCCGTCTTCGACTTCCCCAGCAACCGGTGAGTCCTTGTTGCAGTTTCCTTCCATCGCCTCTCCATTTTGGGCATGGTCCAATGACCTCCATGGAACCAACCTGCTCTAGTGTTGCATTTCATCTAAATCTCAGTGCATGTTGGATTTTCATGGTAAACAGAACCCCCATCACTCGTAGATGCTCTAGGAACAAATCCCGACAGTCGCCGGTGTCGTCGAAAATGGCGTGGTGGGAACTATTTGTGTTATTTACAATTGTGCCATTGCTTAAATTCTGAACAGAGTAGTCAAGCATTTTGATGTCTGCTATATTAGTATGATTAGATTGTTTCAATCTTTTTTACATCTCATGCTTCTTGTGCATTATCCACATATTATTATTATTATTATTATTACCCACGTGCTATTTGCCTATTCTACACCTTAGGTGCAGTAGTTTATTCTACACAATATCTAAAATAAGTAGAGTTACTGAACAATTTTTATTTGTTTAGTGATCGATGAGCTATTACTATTGTTCAATAATTTGGTAAATTTAGTTCAGTATTTTGATGATTATTTTCGCTAATAATAGAAGATGAGCGTTGAATATATCACTGCCATTAATAATAATAATAATAATAATAATAATAATAATAATAATAATAATAATAATAATATCCTCCTCGTAGAGACCAAAGCGCAAAGCAGAGAGCTTGAGCCTACGCAGCCTAAACTCCAATTGAGCACCAAGCCATGCTGTTAGGCATCGTTTATCCTATTTTGGATCAATTCGAGGATACTTGTGTCTTGCTTGTGCTTGTGTTAATTATCAAAGTAACAGATGATCGCTTAGAAGTTTAGTTGTTGCATTATCAACCTTACTTTTGGAATACTACCAACTAGTTGAGTATGCCTAAAAGCATCACCAAGAGTCTTTCTAAATTTCACTCTCTATACATCTTCACTCTCCAACAGTTTTTCTATATCTTGTTTATACTCTAGAGAGCCATATTCGTATGGCTAGAGAGAGATCCGGAATAGATGATGGCTATATTTGAATAACTACTTAGAGAAGCTCTTGGAGGCTATTTTTCAATCAAAATCTATATTTCTAACAATTAGGATGAAATATAAAGAGTCTCTTGGAATTGCTCTAAGTAGGTATCACGAATAATTTCTTAGCTATTCTTAATATCGGGAGAAGTCGAGCGGTGACAAAGATCATCACTTCACTTGCAAGTCATAGTCATAGGGTGCTTGCTTAATTACAATTGGGTATTAGAGTCATTACAAACATCATTACTAGTAGAGTAGTAGTCCTTGCTAGCAAGAGATTGTTGCCAAATTGGATCAAAATGCAACTCCATGTGTCCGCAGACAGTGATAATTAGACACAAGGGCATTTACCACACAGCTCACTAAAGAGAATAACGTTTTCAAATTTGTAACATTAATATGGGCAAGGTAATCCAAATTCACATCAAACTCTAATCTTTAAATTCTAAGATCATGCATCAAGTGGACATTATGGGTTGCAACATGCTAATTTGAGCATCTTCTTTCGTCTGAAAAAGAATAAAAAACATGAAATCAATGTAGCCCAGCCCACTGCCTCTTTTCTTTTTCCTTACTTGCAAAAGGAAGGCCCGGCCCGCTACGCCACCGCCTTCCTCCTTTGTCCACTTCCGCCTGTAGCCGAGCGCCGCGCATGCTCGGTGCAGGCGCGCAGCTATCTCTTCGTCGCGGTAACTGTGCCACCTCATCCTCATCGTCCCCACTCCCGCCATTAAATTACCCGCCTCGTTCTCATCCGCCCTGCCCGAGCCTCAGCTCTCATGGCCTAGAAAAAGGGATCGGAGCGCGCGCGCCTCCCTCTCTCCCCTTGCAAACCTGAAGCAGGCAGGCAAAAGCACTCGCTCACGTGAGCTCCCGCCATGGCTCCGGCTTCCTCTCTCTGTTTCTGCCGGGGCTGAGCACAACGCCGCCGTGCCGCGAACACGGCGGCCGTCGTCTTCCTCGCGCCAGCAAGGCAAGCAACATCGCCTTTCCTGTTCGACTCCAGCCGCTCTAGATCCTTCATCTACTACGACGACTGATCGATCGGTCAGCACCACTGACTCGCTGTACGCTACAGCCACTGGCTCGATCGATCGGTTCAGCAGGGTCGAGCTCCAGCTCGGCAGCTCTCCAGCCCAGCCTTCTTCACACATGGCACTTTGGTGTCCACGTCGTACGCGTTCGTTCGGAACATGCCCGTCGTCTTTACCGACGCTCGATAAGCTCGCCGCCGGCCGGCCGGCCGGCGCCTCTGGTCGAGCTCGCGCGTCAGCCAGCGGGACGGCGGCATCACCGTACCGTACCGCGACGTGCGCTGCTAGCCGATCACATGTCACACACTCACACTGGCAGTGGCGGATGCAGGATGAGAGGCAAGGGGGGCTGAAACAATGGAGATGTTGATTTGTGTGAAAATTTAATGGTGATATGATGCTTTTGCTACAGTGTTTTACGTGTAATTAGGGCCTAGCCCCCCTGCTGGATCCGCCGCTGCACACTGGCGATCACATTCCAATTTGTCTGCATATTTCGTCGGATATTCATGCCGTGTTTGTTTTAGAATGCATGTATCCAGTTTACAACAACAACATAGTCTTTTGTCCCAAGCGAGTTGGGATAGGCTAGAGATGAAACCCAAAAAACACAAAGGTCAAGGTTCAGGCACGTTGATAACTAATCTCCAAGCGCTCCTATTCAAAGCTAACTCCTGAGAGATATCCAATTTTTAAGGTCTCTCTTAACCGACTCGTCCCAAGTCAGTTTAGGTCGATCTCTACCCCTCTTTATTTTATCAACACGCTTTAGCACCCCACTACGCACCGGCGCCTCCGGAGGCCTCCGTTGGACATGTCCAAACCATCTCAACTGATGTTGGGTAAGTTTCTTCTCAATTGGTGCCACCCATGTATCCCAGTTTATATCATCAATTTTCTATATTCAAATTCGATTAGATATCTAATATTATCCATATACTCCTACAAAATAATAAAGCACTTACCCAAACCGTGCTATAAATACATTATTTTTATGTAGTGTAAAACCAATATTTTTTATTATGTAAATTATTTCTAAACACTTTATATTATTTATTTATTGATGTAAACTCTTTATATAGTTTATTTATGTGTCTATTAAAATATTTATTTGTAATGTTGATATCCTTAATTTTTGAAATTTAATTTTCTCAACCAAGTTTAGTATTTAGCCAAATGTGAATTAGTAATCAAACTATGCATTTTGTATTCAGATTCAATAACATTCGAGTTTATTTTCGTATTAGGTATAAATATAGATATCCGGCATATATTTTATGGAGGATTATTCAAGAAAATAAAGTTGATATTATAATATTTATTATTTTTCTATAAATTTGATCAAAGTTAGCTAGATTTGATTTAGAATAAATTTAATATAACATGTAAAATAATAACAAAGAAGAAGAGGTCCACTAAAGGGGCAGCCTGTAACACCAGGGTGTTTAATGTCTCATGATGGCCATTATGTTGTTAAGTAAGGTATTTGACAATGAATGAGTCATTATGAGCTAAATGGTATTTTTGGGATCAAAGTTGACCAAGTCAACATTTAAGGTTTCAAAAGTTGGAAAATTCAATAAAAATATTTGATGGAAAGTTTGAAGTATTTAAAAGTTAGTGGAAGCAACGTTGGAATTGAATCCAAGTTGTAAGTGCCTCAAAAGAAAAGGCAAAAGAGGAGAAATTGGAGGGTGATGTTTGTGGTCTGAAAATTTAAGTCTGAAAACAGCAGTGATTAACCAAGTTTGGATCTACTTTCAGAATAAATCTATATTCAAACTTTGAGATGTAGTGGACTGAAAATAAAATTGGAGTACCAAGGATTATATTAGTCAAGTAGTTCACTGGAAAATCTGAATAATCATATTTTTAATCAAAGCACCAAGTTGCAACGTTGGCCAGTTTCTGAATTCAAGTGCTAGCTGAAATAGGCTAAGTCTGAATTGCTGAAAGGCAGTGATAACTGGCTGAGTTTGGGAGTGAATAAAATGATATTTGATGTAGCAACTTTGTGTAACAAGTACCGAAATGCAAATTTGGATGTTCAGGATTCACAGTGGTACCATTTTTATACATGAAAAATGGCAAGAAGCTAGTTAAGTTTGAATGCAAAAACAGGTAAATGACATTATTTTGCTGAAAATTCTGAAACTCGTTTAAACCAGCCATTTTCAGAGCGATTTTTGACTATCTTAGAGGCAAAATGTGAGGAGGTGTCTGAAAGTAAAAATGTATCCTAATGTTAGGTCTACAACTTTTGTTTTGGGATATTTCAATGTACAGTGAAAAAATTTGGAGATAAGTGCACTACAAGAATCTGGTTCAGAAAAGTTCAGGCTGAATTCGATGTATACAGTGATGTTCAGGGCCGGTTTTGAGTATGTTTAAGGCCGAATCAGGAGAAGTGCGTATGGCAAAATATGTCAAAGAATGTACCCTCTACAAGTTTTGTATTGGACGATTTTGAAGTTATTTAATGGTTTTTGGAGAAAGGGGGCCTGAACATGGGAACTTCACTTGGAATCTGACATTCAGAATGAGACAGTGAACAGGGCCTGAGTTCATCCCGTTCCGTGCACCTGGCGGCAATGATTTGAACCAAGGCCACGCGTCGATTTGGATTTGTGCCAGCAGAGAACATGCAAGCATGAGGTGGAGGAGCCAAGGGCGGTAAGAATTTGAATATTAACCGCTGTGGGCGAGTTCATCCTCATCCACAGTCAGTTCATCCCCTCCCTCACGCTTCTCCCTGTTCATCGCCGATTTCTCCACCCTCACGCGTTCTTGGTCCAATTCCTCGCACGCGCCTCACCATCAGCTTCCCCTTGATAGATTCTGACAGTTCCTATCCCTTTCGTTCGACCATAGCCGCCGGCCCGCCATCATCTTCTACCTTCGGTCGCCATCGAACAGAGGATCGAGGTCGCCGGTGAGCCCTAGGTTCCCGGGGTTTTGGGTCGTGCTTGAGTTGTCTAGGAGGTGTTCTGGGAGTTGTGGAAGGTGTATCAAACGCGTTCTTGCCGGTTCGTAGTCGCGGACGGCCGGAACGCGCGCGCGCCGCCGTGGGCGGGCGCGGCCGCCGGGGGTCGCCGCGGAGCCCCTTGCTCCGGCGCCTCCAGGGCCCGATTAGAGACGGGGATAGATTCAGGGTGTATATGAGATGCTCCCCGGCGTTGGGTTTTGGCCGGGGAAGGCCGGGAGAGGGCCGGCCACCGCCGCCCGAGCTCAGGCTCGGCGCCGGCCATGGCGGGCGGTGCAGGCAGGGTAAAAGGAGGGGGGAACTGGGGGCTTGGTGGCGCGGGGATTTGGCGATGCAGGGGCGCGCGGCGGGCTGGCCGCCGGCCGCCGCTGCTGCAGGTCCCCCTACCGTGCGCCTGGACAAACAGATGAAGTAGGGACCCGATTGAAGAAGAAAAGAAGAGTGGAGGGGGCTAAGTGAATTAGAGAGGGGGCTGGTTGAGAAGAGAGAAAGAGAGGGCGGGGGGGGGGGGGGGGTGGTGTGTGCAAGTTTTCGTTTTAATTTTGTTTGTAGTGCTAAAAATTGTATTCTTATCCAAACATTGTGAAATAAATTTTGTTAGGTTTATTTAATTATTATCTATGTAATAAAAATATAAAAACCATAGATTTTAAATAAGGATTTTTACTTATTTATTTAGTTCCTTTATTCTTAAAGGGATTTAAATAAATAACTGAATCCTTATTTCTTTTAAAATAAAATTTTGGATAATTCTTTAATAATTAATAGGTATAATTAGGAATAATAATAAATAGGTAAATAGGATTTTCTTAGTAAATAATAATTCAAGTTAACCTTACATAATTGCTAAAATATGTTTAAGCTTAATTAAATTAGGATTAAATTGTGGTAAGAGTTTTTAAGTGTGTGTTAGGTGTTGGATTGCAACTTTATAGGGGTGTAAAGTTGTAATTCAATTCTTCCAAATGCTTTGCATTCATGCACTAACACTGCATATCATCACGATCAGAATTCGATCGATGTCGTCTGAGCCGAGTTCGTCAAGACGTTGCCCGAGGCTTCAGAAGAGGAGAAAGGAAGTTAATCAGGATAAAGCTCATGCAAGAACTTCAAGTTGAAGCTTCACCTTCCGAATCCGAGCAAGGCAAGCACCGGAGCATCTACACCTACTAATTCCCTAACTATTGTTGTTATTTTATGCTATTGCACATGAATGCGTAAGTCTAGAAGTTGCTCGAAACCCATTTCATGCATGATCAACTTCCTTGGCTTAAGTACATCTTTGCCACCTTCTCAACTAGATTAGCTGAACCAAGTGTCTAAAAGAAACCTACACTAAAAGCAACCAAAGGGTTCAAATATTACTCAAAGGTTCACTTGATACAACAAAGCTATTGGTTAGCGTTGGATATGATGGTCGATGAGTACAGAGAAAGAATAAGGAACTATGGTATGTTTAATCTTGATTGGACGTGCGCAAACTGGTCATATACTGACATATGGAACCAGTAAGCCCGATAGCTTGATGGACCTAAATTCTTGAACCAAGTTGTACCCCACTCGACGTGGATATAGGTGGCGGGGTCGTAGCCTGAAATCCGTGATGTGATTAGGCCCGATGGGGGGTCCTGCACAGGGGTGCGAACCCGGGTGTTGGTATGCTTGGTTCAGGGTTTAGTATCCTCCTTGTGAAAGGTTGCCACGTGCAGTTTACCGGAAGCTGTACGTGATGTGTGCCTAGTTATCTCCTGCAGGATGTAAATCGATTCGAATCGCCGCAATTCTCAGACATGCATGCCGTTTGATCTCGCTTAAACATCATAACTAATTAAGATGCAACTAGTATAAAAATGTTGCTTGTGCACCGAGGTATCTTTGTACCTACACGTTAATGTTATTCCTAAGTAATGTCTTTTATGTGAGTCTTTGAATAGGTAGCTACTGTTTAGAGTCTAAACATTTGAAAAATGAACCAGACCACCAAATATAGCCTTGCATACTCCTTGATCTTATGTCTATTTTCGGTTAGTCGGGTCAGTCTTGCTGAGTACCTTCGTACTCAGTGTTTGTGCATTAACTGTTTTAATAGTGCTACCGGAAGAAGCGCAGGAGTGAAGACCCCAAGACCTGGGGTGTATGCTGAGTCCATACACCTCCGGATATTTTACAAAAATCTTGTGAGAATAGGCCCGCATGTTAACCAACCCTACGGTTGTAGGATCAACGTGTTTGAAACTCTGTATAACTGGTTTGCACTAAGGTTTGTGCTTATTGTGTAATAAATCTCATCTTATTTTCTGATATAGATTTAACGTCTGTGTGTAATATCTGATGCTCCAAAGCAAAGTGATCCTGTACGTATCTCTCATGGTTGTTGGTGGTTGAATCGGGTGAAACCCGATGGACTACCGGATTTGTTCCGTTTTAAGAGCGTTGGCTGGATTATCCTTGTAAAAGAGTGATAGGGCGCTCTTAAGCCGGGATAAATTGGCCGGTGCCGCCACATAGCCACAACGGGTTCCACACGTCAAAGAGAAGTTGGACCTAAGGTCAGTTTCCGTGAGGGTTTCATGGAGGGTTTGATGGTATAAAATATCATCAATTTTGCTCTGATATGTTAAGAAGAGAGAAAGATGGAGTTTCATGAGAGAGTTCACCACCATAAAATCCATCTGGCACAGTTACCTAGTTCCTAGACCAGATAACTGTACTATAAAATTGTGCACTGAGACTAGCCTAAGTGGTCGGGAGAGTTAGCCTAGTATAAATACGAGCTCAAAAATCTATGAAACCGTGTTCTCTCCCCGATGTTGAGTTTACAGTTGCCCGTAAGTTTCCTTCTCCTGGTCGATTTTTTCCACTGCAGCACATGATGGGACCTACTGTGCTCACAGGCCACAGCGCATATCCCACTCACGGATCCCCCTCCTCCTCACCCGCTCCCTTCCTCCTCCTATCTCCTTTTCTCTTTCTCCTTTTGGATCTAGGCGAGCGCTAGGGCCGGCGGCGCTCCCCGGCGAGCGGCGCGGCGACGGCAGCGCTGGGAAGCGAGCGGCCTGACGGCGATGCTGGGGAGGCGGCGCGGCGGGCCGGCAACGGAGGTGGCGGCGAGGAGCGGAGGCGGCGCGGCAAGCCGGTGGTGGGAAGAAGGCGCCGCCGCCGGGTTGTTTTTTTATATATAATCTGAATAAAAATTTTCTACCTAATTTTTTTATATAATTTTTTAATTGATTTTTGCACAAATTTTTTCTCATTAATTTTTTTCCTATCTCTTCAGAATTTTTTATATCTCTCTCAATTTTTTTCTTGAAAATTTATTTATCTGTCTAAATTTTTTTTCTCTTCTCTAAAATTCTCCATGAAATTTTTTCTGTCTCTCTAAAAATGTTTTCTAAATTTTTTCCTAAATCTTTTTTATCATAAAATGACAAAAAAAATTAAAAAAAACTCTGTTAGAAGATCCACCGTAAGGAGCCGTCCTTACGGTCGACCGTAAGCTAGGCAGGGCCTGTTCTCTCCCGTGTTTCAAAACATCGAAAGCCATCAACTGCTTAGCCGAGATTCTAGGCCGCCGTGTGTTCTGTGCCGGCATGCAAGCAGATGATCCTCCAGGTAGGATTGGAACGAACCAACTATAATCCGACGCCGATTGGTTTCAGGACACCACAACGGAACACAATCGGATCTGTTTATCCATGGAAACTACACGGCCGACACTAGACTATTTAGTCAGAGATGGTAAAGCAATCATCTTTGATTGAAGCAAACCAAGCAAACAAGCCTGGAATAGCTGGAGAGGCGATGGCAATGGACACTCGCCACCGTCGCCGCTCTCCCTCACGCGAACGGCGCCAGCACAAACGCCGCCGGCCAGCCGATGATGATGACCGCCGGGAGGAACCGCGCTACCCCACCGCCGAGGCGTCGCCGAGGGGGCCGGTGGCCACGCAGGTGATGCTGCGCGGCTTCGACGACCGCCTCTCGGCGCGCGAACTCGTCGACCGCCTGGAGGCCGAGGCGGGCACGGTCTGGCGCTGCCGGCTCAAGACTTCCGTGACGCCGCCCGGCTCCTACCCCGACTTCCAGCTCCAGTTACCCCTTGTCCCCGCCGCCACGGCGGCGTCCAGGGCCGCGACGTCGCCGCACGACGGCGTGGTGCCCGCGCACGCCTTCGTCTACTTCGCGCGCCCGGGGGCCGCGGGCCGCGCCGCCAGGTCCGGGCTCCAGCTCTACGGCGGCCGCAGCGGCAGGATGCGTACGCCCTCCGACGTGATCAGCAGCTCCCTCCGCGCCGCCCGCCGCCGCCGCCGCCGCGACGCCAAGCCGATGCTCTTCTCGGACTCGCGCGTCGAGGCCGGCCACCTCGTGGAGCTCGGCAGTCGGCACCTTCCTCGCCGCCTGGCGCGCGGCGGACGGCCCCGCCGCCGCCTCCGCGCTCGACTTCGTGGTAGACCCGTCCGACGGCCGCTGCCGGCTGCTGTTCGCCCGCGACGCCGCGTTCGTCTCCCCCGGCGCCGCGGCGCTGCTGATGCTGTGCTGCGACGTCAAGCTGGAGTTCCCTGTCGGCGACGTCGTGCGAACCCTGGCGTTCATGGACGACGACTCGCTGCTGCTCCAGCTCTCGGCCGCGCCCCTGCTGTACTACCGCACGGCGGGGGACGACGTCCACGACCCGGTACCCTTCGACCTGATCGACGACGACCACGATGACCCGTGGATCCGGACCACCGAGGTCACCCCCAGCGGCGCCATCGGCCGGTGCCGCGCGTACCGGGTGTCGTTCGGGACGCGGTTCTGGCCTGCGATGAAGGCCGCGTTGGAGTACATGAAGGGGGAGGGGGTGCTAGTCGAGATCCTTGACACGCGGTGGCGTGGGCTCACCGTCCACGACGAGCCGGAGTTCGGGATGCCAATGCAGGACATGTTCTTCTCCGTGCAGCGTGCCGAGGGGCTGAGCTTTCCGGTGCTGTACATGGTCAATGCGCTGCTGCACAGTGGGGTAGTGAACCAGCACCAGCTGACGGCCGATTTCTTCGGCTTACTGAAGAGAGAACGCGACGCTGTGAATGTTGCTGCACTGACAAGATTGTTGGGAGGAAAGTTTCAAAAGTTTGATGTGTGCCTGAGGTTGAAGAATGCGCAGGATTGGGCTGCCAGGAAACCCGAGGTTCTTGGTCTTCATAGCAGCAGAAAGGTTGGTGCCGATTACAATGCCGAGATGCGGAGGCTGGTGATCACTCCCACCGGGGCTTACTGTATGGCACCACAATTGGAGCGCTCCAACCGCGTTATCCGGCATTACCAACATGAGGCAGACCGGTTCTTGAGGGTAACTTTTATGGATGAGGGTAAGCTGCGGCTAAACACCAGTGCGATGAACTTGTATGTGGCGCCGGTTGTCAAGGACATGCTGCCCAACTTGTTCCAGCAGCAGAAGACAACAGTTTACAAGCGTGTCCAAACAATCTTGACGAAGGGTTTCCAAATGTGTGGCAGGAAGTACTACTCATTCTTTGCATCCTCATCGAACCAGCTTAGGAGCAGATCAACTTGGTTCTTTGCAGAGGATACGATCACGACGATCGCAAGCATTAGAGAGTGGATGGGACAGTTCCCAAGTAATAATATCGCAAAGCACACTGCTAGAATGGGACTGTGCTTCACATCTACATATCCAACGGTGACGACACAGCAGGATGAGATGGAGTTTCTTCAAGATGCACATCATAATGAATACAACTTCTCTGATGGAATTGGTAAGATCACACCAAAACTCGCATTGGAAGTTGCGAAGAAGCTGCCGCTGACGGATAACTACATCCCATCTGCGTTCCAAATTAGATTTGCAGGATTCAAGGGTGTGGTAGCTGTGTGGCCAGTGTTGGATTAATCTTGATGTTGGCGGCCTCTGAATGTTCAAGCCGATGTTTGTCTGAATGTTCAGAAAGTGCAGAAGCAAGAGGCGGGAAGCCGTTTTGTTTGGAAAGGCGTTTTCAGAGAATAGCATCTTCAGTTTTATTCGGATAAGCACCAGGCCCGAGTCTTCAGGGCAGAAGAGTGCGTAGGTGCGTGCGTTTTGATCCGTAATGTGCGGTCGTGGGATGGCACGACTGTTGGCACATGATCGGGGAGTAGTTAACTTGTAATCTAGCTTTGACTTGTGTGTGCTAGTTAGAGAAAAGTCTCCTCTGCTTTTGTGTGAGCAGTGTGCTCTGTTCAAGAACAGAGACAGCATGGGTTCTGACGGCATGGGAGCTGAGTGGCGCATGTCGTCCGTGTTTCACTCGTTCTAGATTCTTTTGCTTCCTTCGGTTGTAAGCTTTGTTGAGATATATAATGAGAAAAGTAGCTCGGTTAGAGACTGCACCCAAAAAAAGCGCTTTCTGTGTTCCTCTGTTCTCTCGAGTACAGAGTGAGTCCAGAGTGAGTTCAGAGTTCATGAGTGTTCTTCGTTGATCTCTGAAATTCGTGAGATTGGTGCCTGATCCTTGACCTGAGTTCCATCATTTGGTACCAGAGCCTCAGGTTTATGCCAAAGTATCCTCAGTTCCATCCCATGTCGGTCGTCAAGGCAGGAGGCGCCGGCGGAAGCAGCACAGGCGGAAGCAGCGGCGGCGGCGGAGGAGGCGGTGGTGTGCCGTTCCAGTACCCGCAGCTCAACTGGTCGAACTACACGGCGTGGTCGATCAGGATGCAGGCCATGCTCGATGCGGAGGATGTGTGGGAGGCGATTGAACCGGAGGCGGGGTTGGCGATCGACGTGAAGAAAAACAAGAAGGCGAGGTCGTGTCTGCTTCAGGCACTCCCGGAGGATCTTCTCATGGAGGTTGCCGGGAAGAAGACGGCGCAAGAGGTGTGGGAGAGCCTCAAGACGAGGTTCGTCGGCGCCGATCGAGTGAAGGAGGCACGGTTACAGACCTTGAAGGGCGAGTTCGACGCCATGCGCATGAAGGATGGTGAGTCGCTGGATCAGCTCGCCGGGCGCATCGCCGGGATGGCGGTGCGTTACAGCAATCTCGGCGGCACCTTGGAGAATGCGGCTTTGGTGAAGAAGCTGCTTGACTCTGTCCCCGTGCGATTCATCCACTGCATCGCCGGGATGGAGCAGTTTTGTGACCTCAAAACTATGCAGTTTGAGGAGGCGGTGGGCCGGTTGAAGGCCTACGACGAGCGCACTCGTGGCGTGTCGGCTGGCGGTGGAGGCGGTGCTGCAGGCGATGGGCATCTTCTCCTCGCGGATGGTCAGCACAAGAAGGAGGGCGGCGAGAGCTCCGGCAAGCAAAGCGGTTCTGATGGAGGTGGACGCGGTCGTGGACGCGGCTACCGTGGAAGAGGGCGCGGCCGGGGTGGTCGTGGTGAGCATCAGGGTGGCAGGAACACAGGAGGTAAACCACGAGACAAAAGCCACATAAAGTGTTTCAATTGCAAAGAATACGGCCATTACGCCAATCAGTGTAAAGAGCCGAAGAAGAAAGCCGAAGCTCACATGGCAGAAACTAAAGGTGCAGAGCCAGCACTGATGCTTGCAGTGCTGGAGGAGGAGCACCATGACAGGCAGGAAGCAGTGTTCCTAAATGAAGAAAAGTTCAGTCCTGAACTGCATCAGGTGAAGCAAGATGTGTATGATGCAGGCGTATGGTATCTTGACAATGGTGCAAGTAACCATATGACTGGAGACAAAGGGAATTTTCTCGAGCTTGATGAGAGCATCACAGGCAGTGTGCGATTTGGTGATGGCTCCAGAGTGCACATCAAAGGAAAGGGCTCAATTCTTTTTGCCTGTAAGAATGGTGGGCAGTGGCTACTTCATCAGGTGTATTTCATACCCAGTCTTTGTAGTAATCTACTCAGCCTTGGGCAGTTGACCGAGTGTGGTCACAAGGTTGTGATGGATGAGGAGAAGTTGGAGGTGTTTCAGAAGGAACCATGGCAACTCATTATGAGGGTTCAGCGCTCTGAGAATCGTCTCTACCGAATACAACTGAGATTGGGATCACCTGTTTGCTTGCTGGCTGAAATGGAAGACCCGGCTTGGCTCTGGCATGCACGGTTGGGGCATGTTAATTTTCAGTCAGTAAAGAAGTTGGCATAGAAGAAAATGGCTGCTGGGGTACCACTCATTTCTCATCCTAACAAAGTGTGCCACGGTTGTTTAGTGGCAAAGCAGGCAAGGATGCCTTTTCCTGCAGTAACAGACTACCGAGCTGATGAGCCACTTCAGCTGCTACATGCAAATTTGTGTGGGCCGATCACTCCTTCGACAATTGCAGGCAACAAGTACTTTCTGTTAATTGTTGATGATTGTACCAGGTGGATGTGGATCTACACACTCAAGACAAAGGATCAGGCCTGCTCGGCTTTTGTCAGATTCAAAGCATTAGCAGAAAATGAGTGTGATCGTCGGATCAAGGTGCTTCGCACAGATCGAGGTGGTGAATTCCTGTCATCAGAGTTCGCTGAGGTGTGTATTACAGCTGGGATCACAAGGCAATGTACAGCACCGTATACACCACAGCAGAACGGTGTTGTTGAGCGAAGAAACCGCACTGTCATGGAAATGGCTCGGTCTCTACTCAAGTCAATGAATGTGCCAGCCAAGTTCTGGGGAGAGGCAGTGAGGCATACTGTCTATTTGTTGAACCGATTGCCAACAAAAGCAATGGGCGATCAGACCCCGTTTGAAGCTTGGAAGGGGAAGAAGCCTCATTTGGCACATTTGAGAGTCTTTGGGTGCACTGCACATGTGAGGACAGTGGGCTCTCATATGAAGAAGTTGGATGCAAGAAGTCAGCCTATGGTGTACCTAGGAGTGGAGGAAGGGAGCAAAGCACATCGTTTATTTGATCCACAGAGAGCAAGACTGGTTGTAAGCCGTGATGTGGTGTTTGAAGAAAAATTACAGTGGCAATGGAATGCTGGAGGAGGTGAGCTTGAACCTGATGAGTTCATGGTTGAGGATTGGTTCTATGCTGAGTCACCTGGAGGCAGTGGAGATGGCACTACTGGAGGTGCAGTTGGGCATGGCCAGAGGGCAACAGTGGAAGAAGAAGCACTAGTGATCATTGAAGCAGCTGCTGAGGGGTCACCTGAAGGTGCAATTTCAGTCACGCCAGTACCAACAGGTGCTGGTTTATCACCTGCATTGAGTGGCTCAGCAACACACTTGGACCCAATAAGCAATCAGCCAAGTGGAGTGCAGTCAGCACAAGGTGCATCACCTTCCAGTCAGTCCAGCACAGATGAAGCTCCAGCAAGGTACAGGAGGCTTTCAGATATTCTCAGGGAAGCACCAACAGTTGAATTGAACTTTGATGGTGATGATGAGGATGCCTTCTTTGCTGAAACTGATGAACCATTCAGTTATGCAGAGGCAGCTGGGCAGAAGGCTTGGCAGGATGCAATGGAGAAGGAAATTCAGTCCATTGAAAAGAATCAAACATGGACACTCACTACACTCCCAGCTGGCCACAGACCTATTGGATTAAAGTGGGTGTATAAGCTGAAAAGAGACTCAAATGGTGAAGTGCTAAAGCATAAAGCTCGACTTGTAGCAAAGGGTTATGTGCAAAAACATGGAGTGGACTTTGATGAGGTCTTTGCACCTGTGGCTAGATTAGACACAGTGAGATTATTGTTAGCTTTGGCTGCAAATCGAGGTTGGCAGATTCACCATTTGGATGTTAAGTCAGCTTTTCTGCATGGTGACTTGAAAGAGGAGGTGTATGTTTCACAACCTGAGGGATTCAGGGTAAAAGGCATGGAAGACAAAGTGTACAAGCTTAGTAAAGCTTTGTATGGGCTTAGACAAGCACCAAGGGCATGGAATACAAGACTTGACAAAAGTTTGAAGTCTCTAAATTTTCAGAAATGCTCACAAGAGCCAGCAGTCTACATGAGGGGAGACAGCAGTAATGGAATCATTGTGGGTGTTTATGTTGATGATCTAATTGTCACAGGTGCCAACACAGAGCAGATTGGAGCTTTTAAGCACCAGATGATGCATGAGTTTGAGATGAGTGATCTAGGATTACTCACTTACTACCTTGGCATTGAGGTAGAACAGCAGAGTACTGGGATCAGTCTTAAGCAAACAGGTTATGCAAGTAAGATACTTACTCAGTTTGGCATGAGTGACTGTAACTCAGTTAAGACTCCAATGGAGCCAAGGATGCAACTCCACAAGGATGCTGAAGGTGAAACAGTGGATGACACTGAGTACAGAAGGGTAATTGGTTGCCTGAGATACTTACTGCATACGAGACCAGACCTGTCATTCTCAGTGGGAGTTGCAAGTAGGTTCATGGAGAAACCTACCACAGCACACTTGAAAGTTGTCAAGCATATTCTGCGTTATGTGAAGGGAACAACACACTATGGTTTGTTCTACCCAAAACAGCAGAAGGAAGAAGAAATCTTTGGATTTTCAGATAGTGACTTGGCAGGAGATGTGAATGACAGGAGGAGCACTGGGGGGATGGCCTTCTTTCTCAATGGCAGTTTGATTACATGGTGTTCTCAGAAGCAAAAGACAGTTGCTCTGTCTTCCTGTGAGGCAGAGTTCATGGCAGCAGCAGCTGCAGCTTGTCAGGCCAAATGGCTAAGAAATTTGATTGCAGAGGTTACCTGCAGAGAACCCAAGCCAATCACTGTGTTTGTGGATAACAAATCAGCCATTGCTTTGATGAAGAACCCGGTGTTCCATGGGAGGAGCAAACACATTGACACTAAGTACCACTTTATCAGAGAATGTGTGGAGAAGGGTGAGATAGTAGTTGAGTTTGTCAGGTCTGAAGATCAGCGAGCAGATGCTCTAACTAAAGCGTTGCCGGTGGTGAAGCTAGCAACCATGCGACACTTGATGGGTGTACGTGATTTTGAGCCACACCAAGATTAAGGAGGAGTATGTTGGATTAATCTTGATGTTGGCGGCCTCTGAATGTTCAAGCCGATGTTTGTCTGAATGTTCAGAAAGTGCAGAAGCAAGAGGCGGGAAGCCGTTTTGTTTGGAAAGGCGTTTTCAGAGAATAGCATCTTCAGTTTTATTCGGATAAGCACCAGGCCCGAGTCTTCAGGGCAGAAGAGTGCGTAGGTGCGTGCGTTTTGATCCGTAATGTGCGGTCGTGGGATGGCACGACTGTTGGCACATGATCGGGGAGTAGTTAACTTGTAATCTAGCTTTGACTTGTGTGTGCTAGTTAGAGAAAAGTCTCCTCTGCTTTTGTGTGAGCAGTGTGCTCTGTTCAAGAACAGAGACAGCATGGGTTCTGACGGCATGGGAGCTGAGTGGCGCATGTCGTCCGTGTTTCACTCGTTCTGGATTCTTTTGCTTCCTTCGGTTGTAAGCTTTGTTGAGATATATAATGAGAAAAGCAGCTCGGTTAGAGACTGCACCCAAAAAAAGCGCTTTTTGTGTTCCTCTGTTCTCTCGAGTACAGAGTGAGTCCAGAGTGAGTTCAGAGTTCATGAGTGTTCTTCGTTGATCTCTGAAATTCGTGAGATTGGTGCCTGATCCTTGACCTGGGTTCCATCAGCCAGGTGAAAATGAAGAGACACAGTTGCTTTCCCTCAGGCCAAGCATGAAGAAGTTCGAGTCTGACCACTATGTGTTTGAAGTGGTGTCCTGGACAAAGGTACAACCAGCATTCCTGAACCGCCAGATTATAACATTGCTAAGCACCTTGGGTGTGCCAGATTCAGTCTTTCGGCAAATGCAGAATGCGATGCTTCATAATCTCGACAGGATTTTAACGCACAGTGATGTGTCATATGAGGTTGTAAGGACATGTTGCCCTGAACATGGAAGTACTGCAGGGATGATGCTGAGTGCTGGGTTTGCTCCTACAAACGATCCACACCTGCGAGCAATGCTCTTGGCTATCCGGTCCTCGCTGATGCAGGGTCTTTTGGAGAAAGAAAGGATTTCTGTGCCCAAGGGAAGGTGGTTGGTTGGCTGTCTTGATGAACTTGGGATCCTTGAGCATGGGCAATGTTTTATCCGGGCCTCAGCACCATCTGTAAACAAGCATTTTCTGAGGCACAGCCCAATATTTTCCTCAACAAGCAAAAAGGCAGAGACCATTGTTGGTACAGTTGTGATCGCAAAGAACCCATGTCTTCATCCAGGGGATGTCCGTATCCTTGAAGCAGTTGATGTTCCAGAACTGCATCAGCTTGTTGATTGCTTGGTCTTTCCCAGGAAAGGTGACAGGCCACACGCCAATGAAGCATCAGGGAGTGATCTCGATGGGGATATCTTCTTTGTGACTTGGGATGAAAGACTTGTACCTCCGGGCAAAAGAAGCATGCCCCCTATGGATTACTCCCCAGCTGAAGCGATACAGCTACCTCGCGAAGTACTTCCACATGTAAGTTCAACGATTCTTGCCATTGCTTAATTATTATTTCCCCATCCAAGAATATTCAATTTTTGTAGTTTCTGCTACTCATAGTATTAGATATTTTACTTAGGACAATCTAAACATAGCAATATTCAGTGTAAGCTAAAAATCATCTCAGATAGGCCATCCGCTTAAACCCATATTAGTTTCATCTTCTAAGAAAGTCCCACATAAAAATTACCATATGGTTACAAAAAAAAGGTAGAGGATAACCTATAACAATTTAGACAGTTCCAAACTAACACCTTTGATGGTTGCAGACAAGAACCTTCGGTGTCCAGACTCCAGATACTAATTTTTGAAAATCATATCCCAAATGTTTTGGAATCAAACTGTAAGAGATACCAGTTATTTCAAATGATTTTTTTACCATCTAACATAATTAGCCTTTATTTCTAGTGGCCCGAAAACCATATGTGATGAGGTTTTTGAGCCGCCTGAATTAACCCTTTCATTATTAATGATATATATTAAATTTGCACAACTAGTGGCTGAATGTTAGAGCAGATTCTGAGAAGTAGCAGTCAATAAGGGTAAAGTGCTGTACTGGTCTTGAGTTTAGTTTGAAATTAATTTAATGCTTGGAGTCAAAGTACATGATTGTAACCAAAGTGTTAGCTTACCAAATGTGTCATACGCCAGCTTTTTCCTTCATTTTTGGTCTATGCAACCTCTGTTAGCTGCCAGGTTTCTCTTTTCATATTATTTTTACTAAAATGAAAGTCGACTACTCCTTTTGACCTTATGATTTTGGCTTATTAATTAGATTAATACTTGGTATGAATAATTTCAAGTCCATTACGGGGTAACTATCTCTTTATTTTGAACGTTAGTATAGTTTTGAATGCTTATTTAAAGTCCATCAGTTGATTAGTAGATGCATAAAAGAACATAAAAAAACTGTTTTCTTCATTTCAGCTGGTTTCTTTAGATTGCTTCTTTGATGGTGAAAAATATTTTTTGCCGCTAAACATGTCATTAACAATACCTTCTGTTCGAACAGGATATCATTGATTTCTATTTGGAGAACATGGTAAGTGACAACCTTGGTTGGATAAGCAATGCTCATGTTGTTCATGCTGACCGTAGCAATTCCAGAGCGATGGATGAGAAGTGCATTCAGTTGGCGGAACTAGCAGCCATTGCTGTGGATTCCCTTAAGACCAGGAAAATTGTAACAATGCCAACTTACCTTCGACCAACAGAATATCCTGACTTCATGGGCAAGGAAGATGCCATCTCCTATAAATCTGAAAAGATCCTTGGAGAGCTTTATCGGTCAATTAAAGAAGCATATGAGTCTGATTTAGTTTCACATGGTACCAGCACTTCGGATGATCTTACTTATGACATGGATCTAGAAGTTCCAGGGGCATCAGATTTCCTCGAGGATGCTTGGCAGTGCAAGTGCTCGTACAAAGAGCAGTTGAACGCATTACTTAGTCAATACGGTATGCGCACTGAAGCAGAGCTTGTGATAGGGGAGGCATGGTCTCTTACAGGAGACAATAAGAAGCGGGACTATGAGACACAAGAGAGGCTTAACGACATATATTTCCAACTCCACCAAGAGTACCGAAGTATATTTGAAGGCAATGTTGAGATAACCGTGGAGAAGAAAAATCTAGTGTATGAGACCAAAGCATCCGCGTGGTACCAGGTAACATATCACCCCAACTGGATCCAACGATCAAGGGAAATGCCTCCAAGATTCAGCTTTCCATGGATCGTTGTAGATTACTTAGCAAAGATAAAGGCGAGAAAGACTGCAAAAAGTATTGATTGATGAACCTTGTATTATCTCTATATCTATATATATACTACTAAAAAGAGGCTAAGGATCATTTTTTCCCTTCGTCATGCCCCTTGGTACGTCGCCCCCTCCTCCCCCTTCGTACTGTTACAATATGTCTTTATTTGATCTCATCAAAACAGCAGTCATGGTTGAGACCATGAAAGCCATGGTAACAGCCATTGTTAAGGCTATTGTAACAGCCATGGTTAAGGGCATGAATGAGCCTTATTCCTGTGAGAGAGAATTAAAAGACCACACTAATGTTATCTATAACATCTATCCTGTAATTCCCTATATATATGTAACCTTGAGATCAATAAGAGATCAACTATTGTCACTATCCAATTGTCTCTACAATTTTTACTCTAACACGTTATCATCAGCTCTACACATTGAGCAAGAGAGAAAGAAGTAAATAGATCAACGATTCGAAGGGTAAGATAGCTCACCACATGCTGATTTCCCTTGATGATGGTTCTTCTCTTCCTCGCAACATCCGTGCTCGCTATCTGCATCGTCTCATGCGCCAGCAGCTCGTCGAGCTTCTCCGGGCTCTAGTGGGCCGTCCTTGACGTGGCAGGGGCTGTAGCCGTCATTTTCCTTCCTTTGGCTTCTTGAGCCGTGGAGGAGGACGTTGTGACATCAACGCCGCTGCCCGAAGGACGACTCGCACCAAAAGCTGGGACTCCAGCACTTTCACGACTCATTGCGGAACTCCAGAGATGCCCAACGGGCAGCCGCAGGAGGGGCCTGTCATGGTGACAGTGTTCTGTTCTCACCATGGCTGGTCCACCTATGCTTATCGCGACGCCAGTCCTCCTTCACGGGAGTACATGCTGGCAACACCGCCGAACTCTCCAACTCCGGCCACGCCCATCAACATGGTTGTGGGCAGCTCTAGCAACATGGCCCCAGCGACATCGCCTGTCCTCACCGAGCCGCAGCTCGCGCCTGCAGCTCCACCACCAGCTCCTGTGCGTCCTGGCTACCCGACCGTAGCCGCGGCGGCCAACGCGTGCCCTGGCCTCCGCCACATCATCAAGACCGGGCACGTCCCGGCCAAGATGAGCGGCGGTGGAATGGCCCGACGCCCTCCACCCTCAGGTTAGGGAGAGGCCAGAACACGTGCGAGGGAAACGGGGACGAGCGGTGGCGAGCGGCGATGTAGGGACACGGGGGCGGCGCATCAGTGTCGCGCGGCGGACCGGCGCGGCGGCGACGATTGCGCAACGGCGTGGCGCTAGCGGATCGGTGCTGCAGTGGCAAGGTTAGGCCTTCTATGCCGCGACAGGTTGGGCCACACCGATCCAATGGGCCGCGCTGGCCCACCAGCGCGCCCCTCTCGTCTGGACCAAAGCGGCGGTTGGCCGAAATCGAGATTGTCTTCGCCCACAACCCAATTATCTTTATTTATTTATACAAAATTTTAAATTCAGCAAATTTACATTCCAGTCCCTAGACTTTGAACAATTTACATTCTCAAATAATCAGAGACAAAATATTTGCTTTCAACACCATGTAATTCTCTATTTTTCATATATGTGTTCATTTCAGCACTTAATGCATTCTCATGTCCTTTAATATTATAAGTACTATGCAAATTTAATTTCCACGCTCCACTTTATTTATTCAATGTAATTATTCCTTCTAAATTGGAACAATTCTTTGAAGTTTGAGAACATATGGATTTATGTATGCCTAGGGATGGCAATTCCACCATGCGGATGCGGGTATCAATGGATTTTAGACCTGATTAATGCGGGTGTGGGTCCTATATTCCATCCGTGGGTGGACCCGCACCCACATATCACCCGCACCCGCATATTGCGCGTGTCAGTGCGGGTTTGAGATTCCACCCGTTGGTGGACCCGCACCCATCCGAAAACAAAGAAACCTCAGCTCAGCCCGCTTAGATAAGACCCAACCGAACTATCCTAACTATAAAATGAGCATAGAAACTTATGAATTGTTAGTTTGTCCTTATTACTTTGAACTTATAGATTTGTTGTTAGTTTGCCCTTATTGCTTATAGAAATATGCTGTTTGACTATTTAAATTGATGAATTTGTGTATTTTTATTATATCTGTTGCAACACCCACGAGCATCAGAAACCCACCCAAAACCCGTGGGTGCGGGTGCAGGTGCAAAAATGCACCCGCGGGTCTGCCTGCGGGCGGGTTTTTTCCAACCCCACGGGTTTTCCAGTGGGTGGGTTTTCGCCAAACCCGCACCCGCATCCGCGGGTGCCATCCCTACGTATGCCCCAGCATTGTAATAATCCTTCCTACTCGGATTTTCTACCAAAGTGAAGGAAATTTAATTTATTGTTCAAGTTCATCTTGAATTCAAAAAATTTCATAAACATGCCATAATTTCTCAAAAGTTTTGGCTATTACACTGTCGGTGAGATGGCAACCAAAGAGTTTGATATCCTCTCTCTTTGATGGTTCCAATTTCCCTTGTTGGGCGATAGATCTCAAAGTGAATCTGTCGACACTTGGACTATACAGATGTATATATGAAATAGCAGCGGGGACTGTTACTCCCTCGAGTATGTCGAATTACTCCACCTTAAGGTGATGAGGAATCATATCCATCCGCATTTGAAAATGGAGTACATGTATGAGAAGGATCCACGTGCTTTATGGACAGCTCTGAAAAATCGATTTGAACAGCACAAAGCTATTATCCTCCCTGAGGCAAAGTATGAGTGGAATCACTTACGCCTACAGGATTTTAAAACTTTAGATGAGTTCAACCATGCTGTTCATAAGATATGCTCTAAGCTCCGATTTTGTGAGAAAGAACCTTCTAAAGCGGAGAAAATTGTGAAGACTTTGTCTACAGTGCTTCCGTCAGAATGGATAATTACTCAACAATACCGTGAGAAGAATTTCATAGAATATTCTTGGCTTATTCAAACATTTAAATAGGCAGAAAAGAGCAATGAGCTCACTGTGTGGAAGTCAAACCAGCGCCCATCGGGCACGGCACCACTGCTTGAAGTACATGTAAATGCGAAAAAGAATAGTTCCAACAGGAACAAACAATCCAGAAATTCCACAGGCAACGACAAACACAAGAGAGCCAACAAGCCATGTGTGAATGTCCAAAAGTGGAAAGGCATTTCTAGGAACAAAAATGATAATGGCAACAAGACCGCCTGGTGCGGTTGAGAGCAATCATGTTACTAATAAGTGCGGATCCCTAAGCATCTTGTTGAACTATACATGAAGTCCATGCGTCATACACAAAACACCCAGAAGCATGAAGCACACTTTGTTTTTGGAGTGCTGGAGACTGAAGATATGGACCCATCCCTCAAGGAGCGGGAACGGGCAACAACAAGACTCCGCCAAATGAAGAAGGCTCTTTTGACATCGATGACATGCTCGTGGATTTCTCTTCCAATGACATTTTTGGAGACCTCAAATAGGCTCCATAGCTTTATTATTTAAATTTGTGAAAGTATTCATTGTAATAAAGACATGATGTTGCTACATTTATATCAATTGTAATAATGCACCTGCTATTTAAATATATTTCTATGTACTTACTACAATTTGCATTTATTCTTATAAATTTAAATTCTACATTATTGTGACACTTCAGGTGTCTCTAACTGTTAGATCAAAGTTCAATGTGTGAATATTGTGTTTATTCTTGTATGATAGTTAAAAATTTGCAGTACAAAATCAGGGGTGTTTTAGTAATTATGAAAAATTACAAGTCCCTTTTTGCAAAAAGTTTTGACTTAGGGAGTAATTTCAATTTTGTGAAGGGCTTTTTTGCAAATATGCTAGTAATCATTACTTTGGCAGCTTTATTTCATTTTAGTCCAATTGTATTGTGATTTTGCTATCAAAAACTATTTTTACTTAATTAATTAGAGTTCATTTGAATTTTTTGAAAATATTTTCAAATCCTTTGATCTAGTGCAAATTTATACAACATGAAAGTTGTAGATCTTGAAAA
This sequence comes from Panicum virgatum, assembly GCF_016808335.1. Lineage (NCBI taxonomy): Eukaryota > Viridiplantae > Streptophyta > Magnoliopsida > Poales > Poaceae > Panicum > Panicum virgatum. The sequence continues at coordinate 17,712,920 of NC_053149.1, forward strand.
ACTGAACAACTTTTATTTTGGGCACTTTTTCATTTGAGCTCTAGTTCAGTGGCAAATTTTAGTTTACACTCATGCCCCTGAACTTTTCACAAATTACAAATAAGTCCCCAACCTCATCCCCTACCTCCAGCTTCACCGGAGCTTCGGCAGCGCCACCGCCGCCGGTTTTCCCCGCCCACCGGCCGCTCGGGCCGCCGATTGGAGCGCCGCCAAGCCTCCCTAAAACCCCCTGGCCCCACTCCTCTCCTCGCTGGCGCCTCTCCTTTCCTCCACGATGCGCCGCAGCGCCGCCGCCCCTGTTTTGAATTTGGGCGAGCTCAATCGGCGCTGGAACTGGCTCCCAAGCCACCTTGCTGCCTCCACGAGTCGTGCATGAAGTCCCGCAGCCTCTAGCACCGCCTTTATTGGCCTGCTAGCCCCGTGCCACGCCGCCCCGAGGGCCTCCCTTCGCGCCACCTCACCGGCCGCCCATGGAAAAGCCAGTGCCGCCGCCTGATCCTGCCCATGGCCTCCGGCAAGCTCATCCCCTCCTTCTCTTGCTTATCCCCTCCATTCTTGGCCTATAAATAGCCCCGGCCGAGCCCTATTGCCGGCATTCCATCCCGCTGCCCCTCTTCACAACTCCGGCGAGCTCTGCCCGCCGCCGACCCGCCGCCACAGCGCCGCTCCGACCACCACAACCCCCTAGCTAGCTTCGCCTTGATCCCGCAAAGCTAACCCGCCACTTCTCGCCGCCGTTCCCCTGCCGGAGCACCGCCGTCATCAAGCACCCCCGCCGCCGCGCTCTGCTCTTCGCCAACGAGCCCCCTCCGGCCATCCCGCGCCCCACTCTAACCCTCCAACAGGTGCGCCTTGAGCCGCTCATGCTCCCTGGCCCCTTGGCCCTCGCCGCCGGCGACCCCCCTCGCCGGAAATCTGGCCGGTCAAACCACCCCCCCACCTCTGACCCCGGTCAAGGACCTGATTGCAATGATTCAAAACTTTCCAGGGTCCTTTCTGCAAAAGAAACAAACCCCTTTCAATCTTTTTCAGTGAACTTTGAAAATTCCTAGGAAATTGCAAAAAAATCAGAAAAATGTCAAACCAATTTTGTTATATTCTTTGTAATTAGCTCTACAAGTTTGATGTTGTAGGTTTAAGCTGAATCCTTGTGTAGCAAAAATCTAAAAATAGATTTTAGTTATAGTTCTTTTATTTGTATCCTATGATCTAGAACCACGTTAATTGTGAATTTTGGACCATGAGTAGTATAAGCTATGAGTGACTTGTGTAAATTTTGTAGTCCCTTTTAGCTTGTGCTTTTGCACATTTTGGCTATGTATTGTTTGTATCTTGAAGGATTTAATTAAATTCTTTCTGTGGATTGTTTGATTCGTTGAATTACAACTTTATAGTGAAGGAAAGCTATACTCAAGCACCTCACTATTTCCAATTATTGCATTTCATATAAAAGTCACCCCGCTAGCAGATGGAACGGACGAGCTCATCCAGGAACCAGACGGGGATATTTCTGAAGCCCAGGCCAACGTTGTTGAATTAACTGAAGCCCCGAACTCCGATTCGGAAGAGCCAAAGCCTACTGACCCCATAGACACTACTACAAGCAAGCAACGGTGCATAATCCTATTATTTTAAATTATACAATTTATTACTATATACTTGTGCATTTAAGTTATTGGAGTTGAATGAAAACCTTAGATGCATAATTCTAGGTACCTATTGATTGAACACTAAAACTGAGTCCGCTTAGATGCTATGCTAATAGGACTGGTAAAAGTCGAGTGATTACCTGTCACTCGCGAGCTATATAGAAGTTGATTGTTTATATTCTTGCAATCACTATAAGGATCATGGACGGATTTGGTTACAGGCTTCATAGTTGAAATCCGCCTGTGTTGATAAATTACTAAGGCCGCAGGTTGAGGTAGAGGTAGTTAAGCATTTGAAAGTACTAGCCACATGCCGTAAATATGGTACGCGGTAAGCCTAGTAACTGATCGGCCCGGCAAATGGACATACCTCCCACTCTCTCTCTCTCTCTCTTAGAGATAGGAAGTTAAATTATGTTGCAACACCGCGGCTACAAAGATGTGGTGGTTCTTTGTAGGCAGGGAGAGTGGTCCTGATCCATGAACCGGAATGAGAAGTAAATGGTTGCTTGGGAGTGACTCGACAGTGCTCCAAGCGTGTGTGCTAGGTTTGTCCTTGCAAGGTTAGAAATCCAATTCAGAATCGTCTGTTTCTCGCGGAATTTGAGAATGATTGATCCCTTTGCTACATAGAGTAAGAAGTGGAACCATGGAGATATCAAATATGGTTGAATGAAATTAATTCCTCTACCATGTTTGTATAGATAGGTGCATACCTAGAATGGTTAATCCAACTAGAATTTGGAAGCTAAAATTTAAAATTAAGGACATACTCTTTGTGGCTTTTCAGCAAAAGAAAACCCAGAACCTTTCCAAGCCTAGCGTGTCTAGATATGGGGCTATTATATATCCTTAGTCGGATCAGTCTTGCTGAGTATTAGTATACTCAGTCTTGTTAGTGACTTTGTTTTCAGGGATGACCTTGGAAGATCCAAACACTAGTTTAGCTTGGCCTAGTATTTTACATTCTAGCTGGTCTATGGAATGGGAACCATCTTCGACCAGCAATGACACAGCTCAATGATGTCATACTCTGGCTTACCATGGCATCTACCCTACGACATTGGTGTATAGTTGTGTTTTAAATTCCGCTGCAGAATTTATAAAGTAAGCATAGCTTACTTGTATCTCTTTTAGAATCTTCTAAATAAGCTTGTAAAAGTTAGAATTTTAGCATACTAGCTTCAAAACTCTGATGTAAAGCACACCTCTTATCTATGGGATGTAAAATATTGTGTTGTATCTCTGACTCACCTTCGTGCGGGACGTATACTTGTTTTACGATCAGATATTCAGTGGTTACATCGGGATGTTACCCGACAGACCAAAGATTATACCGGTTAAGGTGCGCTTTGATGTTTAGCGCACTCGATCTGGTGTGTATTTCAAAATGGTTCTGCCACAATTATATAGATTGTTGGGAGTCAATCCAATGGAATAAGAGATGTGCCTAGTGGACAGTTGTACCACTAACACTATACTTAGGGAAGTCAAATTTTTCCAAACTCTCACCAAGAGAAGGACAAGTTTTGACCATCGCGGGACGCGATGCTATGATTATTGAGCAAATTCCCTCAATGCCATTAAAATTTTAGCCAATCCCTTAAATGCCATTGACCCCACATGTCATAGACACAAAAAAATCCCTTCAATGCCATCCAGTGGCATTCAAGGGATTGGCTATAATTTCAATGGCATTCAGGGAATTGATTGATGATTATTGGTTCGAGCAGGGCCACAATCATATTTCCAATGGGTACACAAATCCATATCGAGAAGACATTATTGTATCCCGATTCAACACGTACCCAACTAAGTTATAAAGATATTTAGAAAAATGGGATTCCTGTGAAAACATACGAAGAACATAATGAGGAGTTCTTCCTCTTCACCAAAGATACTAGATATGGCAAACATACACTTGAAAATGTGTCTTCTCTCCCATCTGGATTGTACTACGCATACATCACACTCATACCACATTTTGCATACAATGTGGTTTTTCAGAATGTGGATACATTCAAAACTTGGCATGAATGCCTTGGCCATCCTGGTATCAGGATGATGAGAAAAATCATAAGCAATTCAAGTGGACATTGTATGAGCGACAGAAAATTCCCAAAAACCTCAGATTTTGTGTGCAACTCATGTGCATCTAGGAAATTAATTTGAGACCCTCACATCTTAAAATAAAGGCTGAACTGCTAAAGTTTCTTGAAGGCATTCAAGGTGACATTTGTGGCCCATTCAACCTTTGTCTGGACAATTCAGATACTTTTTGGTTCTAATAGATGCATCCACACGATGGTCTCATGTGTGTCTATTATCGACACGGAACCATGCCTCCGCAAAATTGATTGCACAAGTCAAATCAATTAGATTGGACAATGCTGCACAATTTTCTTCCAAAGCCTTCAATGATTATTGTATGGCCTTAGAAATTGAAGTTCAACATTCTGTACCATATGTTCACACTCAGAATGGTTTAGCTGAATCTCTTATCAAGATAATAAAGCTCATTGCCAGACCACTATTACAAAATTGTAACCTACCAACCTCATGTTAGGGTCACACAGTAGGGGGTTCCGAGGCGTGGATTTCACTTGCTCCTTCTTCTTGTGAACCGGCAGTTATGGCTTGAGCGCAACGCAAGAGGTTTCAAGCGAGCGGAGCGGCCTGTACATATCCTGCTGCTCAAGATCAAGGAAAAGGCGAGAACTTGGGGCGTTGCGGGAGCTAAGCACCTCTCCGCCCTTCTGGAGGGGCCTTAGGATCTAGTTCGATTTTGTTTAAGCTCTTACTTTCTTGTTTTTTTTCTTGTACAAATTTTTCCTTTTTTCTCATCTAGATGGTCTGCCCGGACATTTTGCTTGTAACCTTCTTCTATATCAATAGAAATGGCGCACTCTGTGGCCGTTCGGAAAAAAAAAGCTTGCAGCCATTTAGGGTAGCACACAGGAACATTTTAGTAGTCAAGTATAAGTACTGGACCAATGTTTTTTCATCACATTTGTACTTTTGTCCCTCTGTTGTAACAATTATTAGATAGATTTGGGGTCCATTTGAATTGACTGACTCACGTGATGGTGATAATAATAACCAAAATTTGGACTAATTGCTCATGACGGATAACGCACGCTCCATATGCGGCAGCTACAAACACGAAGGAAACTCATCCCAAAACAAAGGGCATCAGTGCGAATTTTGGAAAAAGACCTAGCAATTAGTACTGTTTGACCTAGAGACCCAGAGTCCAGCTCTCGATCGTCAAAAGACCAGGGACCAGGTTGAGTCCGCGTCGAATCCTACTTCCCTCCAACGAGCCGCCGCAGGCCGTTCAAACCACATCAACCGAAGCGCCCGGCGGTTGCCAGCTGATCGTTGCCGTCGGTTGCCAACGCACGCAATCCCCGCCAATGGTGGTGCCTACGAGCCGGGAGCCGCCGGCCACCACGCGGGTCAGCGTCGGCGGCTTCGACGCCGGCCTCTCGGCGCGGCGCCTCGCCGAGTACTTGGAGTCCGTGGCCGGCCTGGTACGCCGCTGCCGGGTGAAGACTCCTCCACGCCGCCCGGCTCCTACCCCGACTTCCAGCGCCTCCACCCCGCCGTGGTCGCGTTCCAGACGGGCCAACCGCCGCGCCGGCGCCGAGCCCCGGACGGCGACGGCGGCGACGACGACCACGCGTTCCGGGCCGCTCCGGCGCCGCGCGATCTCGCCATGCCCCCGCCGCACGCCTTCGTCCACTTCGCGGAGCCGGAGGCCGCGCGCCGTGCCGCCGCCGCCGGTTGCGGCTCCAAGCTCCTCGTGCGCGCGCGCCCCGCCCACGGCGGCTCCCTCCGCCGCGCGGCGCGCCGCCAGGGCGCCGAGCCCTTCCGCTTTGCGGGCTCGCGCGTCGAGGTGGAGAACCTCTGGGCGCCCGACGCCTTCGCCGTCGCCTGGCGCGCCCCGGAGCCGGGAGACCCTGCCGCGCCCGGGGGGCTCGACTTCGTGGTCGACCTGCTCGACGGCACCTGCCGCCTCGTCTTCTCCCGTGACGCCGCCTTCGCGTTCCCGGGCTCCCGCGGGGCCTCCGCCGTGCTGCGCTGCGACGTCAAGCTCGAGTTCTCCTTCCTCGACATCGCCGAGGTCCTGGCGTTCCAGAACGACGACTCGCTCCTCCTCCGCCTCTCGGCCGCGCCCCTGCTGTACTACCGCACGGCGGCCGACGACGTTCACCAGCCGGTGCCGCCCGACCTGCTCGACGACGACGACGACGACCCGTGGGTACGGACAACCGACATCACCCCCAGCGGGGCGATCGGGCGGTGCTGGGTGTACAGGGTCTCGTTCAGGACGTGCTTGTGGCCAAAGATGAAGGAAGCCCTGGCGTTCATGAAGGGCCAGGAAGTGCCTGTCGTGCTGTGCAGCATCGGGTGTCGGGAGTTCAATGTGACCGACGAGCCGGAGATCGGGAAACCAACGGAGGGCCTGTTCTTCAGCGTGCAGTATCCGGGGCTAAGGTTTTCGGTGTTGTTCTTGGTCAATGTGGTCGTGCACAAGGGGATAGTGACTGAACACCAGCTCACCTCGGAGTTCTTCGGCTTGCTGGAGAAAGAAGAAGATGATGTGAATGTGGCTGCGTTGACGGAATTGCTGGGAGAAAAATTTCAAGTCTTCTACTTATGCGGGAGGCTGAAGGATGCGCAGAAAAGGGCTGCCAAGAACAACAAACTTCTTCGTCTTCACGGCAGCAGAAAGGTTACTGGTGATCACAATGCCGAGGTGCGGAGTATGGTGATCACTCCCACCAGGGCGTATTGCCTGCCGCCTCAAGTGGAGCTCTCTAACCGTGTTATCCGGCATTATCATCGAGTGGCAGACCGGTTCCTGAGGGTAACATTCATGGATGAGGGTATGCAGCCGCTGAACATCAATGCGCTGAACCTCTATGCAGCACCAATAGTCAAGGAGATGATGTCAAACTCTCTCCAGCAGAAGACAACAGTTCATAGGCGTGTCCAAACAATCTTGACAAAGGGTTTCCACATGTGTGGCAGGAAGTACTCATTCCTTGCATTCTCATCCAACCAGCTGAGGAAAAGGTCAGCTTGGTTCTTTGCAGAGGATGGGACAACAACTACTGCAAGCATTAGAGAGTGGATGGGACAGTTCCCTAGTAATAATAATAATAACAATAATAATAATTAATTGTATTTTATCCCCAACAATCAAACCACACTGAACCAGACTTCTGGCAGTTAGCCATGTGAACTCACAATTAGCACTAGCCAGGGAGGTCCTACATCAACTAGAAATAGCACATGATTGTCGTGGATTATCCAGACTTGAGTTATGGTTAAAAAATAAACTCACACCACATTGTTTGGCCCTTTCTTCCCTGCAGCGTACCATTGCCAGAAGTAGGTCTCGCATTGGTTGGCTTAAGGATGGTGACGCCAACACAGCCCTGTTCCATTCTCATGCTCGCCACCGTAAAAGGAAAAACTTCATAGCCAAACTCACCACTGCTGATGGAACAATTCTTACCAATCATGAGGAAAAGGAGCAGAATATCTTTGAGTTTTATACCAACCTACTGGGCAAGAGTGTGGACAGAGATGAGACAGTTAATCTTTCAGAGCTAAACATGCCGAGCATTGCCCTCAATGATCTTGAGGCTCCTTTTTCAGAAGAAGAGGTCTGGAAAACAGTTAGATCACTGCCTTCTGACAAAGCCCCTGGTCCCGATGGGTTCACCGGCAAATTCTATAAAGTTTGCTGGCAGATTATAAAGCTGGACATTATGTCTGCAATTTCAGCTGTTTGGAGCAGAAAATTTGCCAATTTCGAGCTGCTAAACTCAGCCTATGTCACCTTGCTGCCTAAAAAAGAGGATGCCACTAGTGTCAAGGATTTCAGACCCATTAGTTTGGTTCATTCCTTTGCCAAACTAGTAACAAAAATCCTTGCCAACAGATTGGCTAGTTATCTAAATCAGCTGGTTTCTCCTAATCAGAGTGCTTTCATCAAAGGTCGATTCATTCTAGACAACTTCATGTTGGTCCAGCATACTACAAAGTTCCTACACCAACAGAAACAGGCTCGTATTCTGCTCAAATTGGACATTAACAAGGCTTTTGACTCAGTTTCATGGCCTTTCCTCTTGGAAGTTTTGAAACAGCTGGGTTTTGGTCCAATTTGGTGTGATATCTTAAGTGGGCTGCTTCGAACATCCTCTACTCAGATACTACTCAATGGTTCACCAGGAGAAAGGATACATCACCAGCGCGGCCTAAGACAGGGAGATCCTTTGTCTCCCATGCTTTTTATCTTAGTCATGGATGTGCTTTGTCACTTAATAAAGAAAGCTGCGGATGAGAATATGTTACAACCACTTGCTAGAAGGGCACTGCAACATAGGATCTCTTTATATGCAGATGATGTTGTGCTTTTCTTGAGACCTTCAGCAAGAGATATTGAAACTACTCTTGATATCTTGCAGCTCTTTGGTAATGCCTCTGGGCTCACATCAAATCTCCAGAAAAGTAGTGTTCTTCCCATACAATGTGCTGAAGATGACAAAGCTTTCTTGCAAGAAGCCCTGCCATGTCAGATCTCTGAATTCCCTTGTAAGTACCTAGGAGTTCCTCTCTCTCCTCATAAGATTACTAAGGCACAAGCACAGCCCATTATTGACAAATTAACAGATAGACTCCCAAGTTGGAAGGCTGATCTGCTCACCAAAGCTGGTAGAATGATTTTGGTACAGTTTGTGCTTACCTCAATGCTCATTTACATTCTATTGGCTCTTGAGTTACCACCTTGTGTTTTAAAGGCAATTGACAAAATAAGGAGAGGTTTTTTGTGGAAAGGCAGAAAAGATGCTAGAGGAGGACATTGCCTGCTTGCTTGGCCAAAGGTCACAAGACCATTTTGCTTGGGAGGGCTTGGTATTTCTGATCTTCAAAAATTGGGGTGGGCCCTGAAGTTGAGGTGGCTTTGGCTACAGAAAATAGAGCCTGAAAAGGCATGGGTACTTTTCCCCGTCCAAGCACAGCCCCAAGTCCACTCTTTCTTTGAAATGGCTGTTCAAACGGTAATTGGTAATGGAAAAAATACCCATTTTTGGACAGATAGCTGGCTGCTTGGTCAAAGCTTAAAACAGTTCCTGCCACATTTGTTTAGTGCAATACCAGCAAGAGCAAGGAAAAGAACGGTTTATGATGCTCTCACAGGTGGAAGATGGATTTCAGACATTAGAGGAGCTTTAAGTGTGCAGGTTCTAGTGGAATATCTCTACCTTTGGGACCTCCTTTCTATTGTTGAATTGCAGCCAGAAGTGGAGGATATACATATTTGGAGGTTTTCAAATTATGGGATATACACCACTAAATCAGCCTATGAGGCCTTTTTCATTGGAGCTACTCATTTTGGTTCGTGGGAGAGAATATGGAAAAGTTGGGCTCCAGGGAAATGCAAGTTCTTCATGTGGACGGTGGCACACAATAGGGTCTGGACAGCATATAGACTTGCTAAAAGGGGCCTTAACCACCCACCGAAATACCCACTTTGTGATCAGGTTGGAGAAACAATTGATCACTTATTGGTCTCCTGTGTCTTCACCCGACAGTTCTGGGTCCACACCTTGCAGCAGTTTGGGCTGCAAACCTTGGCGCCACAGTTGGATGATCACTGCTTTATTCATTGGTGGGGGGAAACTAGCAGCAGGTTCTCGGGTCGGGTTCAAAAGGGAATCAATTCCATCATTATTCTAGGATCTTGGTTAGTGTGGAAGCACAGGAATTACTGTGTGTTTGATGGAGGAACTCCTAATTTATCCCGGGTCATGGCAGCATTTAGAGAAGAGGTCCAACTGTGGTCTGTAGCTGGGGCTCGAGGAGTTTCTTATCTCCTTGCCCTAGCTCCCACCTCCTAATTGCCCTGTGCAGGTGGTCTGGTCCTTTAAGTGTTTAGTGTGTCTAAGAGAGTGTGTTCTTCCTAGGGTGTGTTACAGATCCTTTATCCTTGTAACATTTTTGTTTTGGGGGCTCTTTCCCCCATTTTTCTTTCTTCTTAATATATTGATGCGCAGCTCTCCTGCGCATTCGAGAAAAAAATATTATTATTATTACTACTTTTGGCTTAGAAAATGACTACATCATTTGTTCAAATTCAACCCTTCTTATTTCTTAAAATAACATTCAATTACTAATTTTTATATTAGCTTAAATATCAGGTATCAGTAATTTGAAGCCCATTATTATCAAGTACCTTGTTATCTTTGGGTTTCAAAGTTTGCAGAGGTGAATGCTTATTATTGGATTGATCCGATACATAGAACTAGCATCCAAAAACTATGACTTGCATCTTTATTTCACCTGGTTTCTGCAAAAAGCTTCTTCCTTTCTGTACAAATATTTATTTCCATAAACATGTCATTAACATCTTGCTCTTGTAACAGGATATCATTGATTTCTTCTTAAGGAACATGGTAAGTGAGATCCTTGGTCCGATAAGCAATGCTCATGTTGTTCATGCTGACCGTAGCAAGTATGGAGCAATGGATGACAAGTGCATTAAGTTGGCTGAACTAGCAGCCACTGCTGTGGACTTCCCAAAGACTGGCAAAATTGTGACAATGCCACCATTCCTTCGACCACAGGAATATCCTGACTTCATGGGAAAGGAAGATGACATCTCGTATAAATCAGAAAAGATCCTTGGAAGGCTTTATCGGTCGATTCAACAGTATATCCTTGTAAGATCATTGGAAGACTTTAGCAGAAATGATGTCCCTTATGACACCAATCTGGAAGTTCATGGTGCAATACAGTTCCTTGAAGATGCTTGGCAATGCAAGTGCTTGTACGAATCAAAGCTGAACGGGCTGCTCAATCAATACGGCGTGAGCACTGAGGCAGAGCTCGTGACAGGGGAGATATGGTCGCTTACCGAAAGAAACAAGAGGAGGAAGAATGAGATAAAAGAGAGGCTCAAACACGCTTATTCCAAACTCCATCAAGAGTTCCGGACATGGTGAGATCTCTGACGAGAAGAATATGCTGGTATATGAGATGAAGGCATCTTCTTCGTACCAGGTAACCTATCACCCCAAATGGATCGCGTCAAGGGAGATGAGTGAGTTAGATGGTAAGCAGATGCCGGCAACACTCAGCTTCGCATGGATCGCTGCAGATTACCTGACACGTATAAAGATGAGACGCCGGGGACCAGCAGATACCATTTCAAGGGATCCCGGTCTACATTTTCAGCGACAATTCAGTGCGGGTTGTGAAGTTTCCTGGATGCCTGATGCAAGACCACTCTGCCATTTTGCCTTGCCTACTTGAAGCAGGACTACTAAGTTCAGAAGCCGCTGACATGAGCTCAAACGTGGTACTCGGTGGGATAAGTAGGGTGCAAATGGATAACCCTTAGTGCACCTCCAACCTTTTTTAGTTCAAAATATTGTACTAGTTTTCAAAATAGAATTCTATTTCGAAAAAATAGTATAATGTTTTGAACTAAAAAGAATTAGAGGTGCCCCTAAGGGTCATCCATTTGCACCCCTAGGATCAAGGTTTTTAGTTGGGGACTACTCTACTCTAATTACGACCACATGAAAGACTTGTTTTCACTTGTTGGTTTTTTTACTAAGTGCGGGAAAAGTTTTTCTTCGATGAAATATTAATAGAAGACAATTAGTCTAATTTATTAAGAGTCGGACCCAAAAATCGTGCAGCTGGAGTGTAAAAACTTCACAACTCGCTCAAAAATGCATTGCTGAGCGCAACTAAACAGCACAACTAAGTGAGGTGCATCACTCTTCACCTAAAACACTATTTTTTTCCCATGAATTTGGCTGAGCACATATTTCATTAAAAGTAAAGCAATACGACCATTACAAATTTTAATAGGTAGGGGCTATTAAGCCGGATACACAGCACCACCAAGCAAGTGGCAGGCGACCCATACAGCAAACAAGAACAACAAGAAATACAGGGGAGACATGACCACACAACTGAGCCTACTAAAGGAAAATACGACCACACAACTGAACCTACTAAAGGAAAATACTACGCCAAGGGTGCAAAGGTCAACTACACAACAACGGTGGCAAAGCAACCACCCAACCCACGATCACCAACCAACACGATGACGAAGGCAAAGCATCCGCCAGAGCTGAACGGCGGTGAAGCATCCGCCAGCAAACAGAAGGGCGGTAAAGTATCTGCCAGACGATGACCCATGCAACCTGGACGATGCAGATGAAACGAGCGAAGGCGGGCGTAGAAGCGGAAACTCTCCGAGGAGAGCCGACAACCAGCAATAGCAAACCTTCCAAGATGACGCCTCCAAGGAGCGAGCGAAGCCACAGGCGTCGTCCTCATCCGACCAATAAGGTCAAGGTTTTCACCCGGAAAGCTCATCGGAGAGGAGGGAAGAGAGGCTAAGAATGACGCTTTCGAAAAGGTAAACAGCGTCCGAAAAATGTCACCGTCATTAGCCCACAAGCAGACGTAGGCTTTCACCTCCATTCCCTCCCAAAACCGACGACCGAAGAACGCCGCAGCGCATAAGAGCCCACCAGCTGGCACCTCACTGCAGACGGCCACCGGAAAGGGGAGGCCAATAGACCGGGAGGGGGGGTGGCGACCCCAGGCGAGCAGAGCCGGCTCCAGAACCCTGGCGACCCTATGAGGAAGATGTCCAGGGCGGCGCATGCGAGACGACAACCCACCCCGGGGTGGACAGTGGCGGTGCGGCAACGATCCCCGGTCACCAAGGCCGCCAAAAGGCACAGCAAGCCCGCGCCCCATGGAGAGCGGTGGCGGCAGCACAGCCACCTGAGCCGCCGGGGGTTGCGGGGTGGGGCAGCCCCCCTCCCTAGATCGGGCGGCCGCGGTAGCCACCCAACCACATGAGCCACCCGAGCACCAGGTGCAGGGCTGGCCGGAGGTGGGAGGCCGGTGAGGATTGGGAGGGCGAGATCACCAGCCAGGGGCCTCTTCCCCTCGGTTGGACAAGGAGACACCGTGTCCTATAGAGCACAACCACAACAACGCACATGCTAACAGAGGTTTTGTTTAGATTCCTAGTACGAATTCTAGCGCACGCTAGTCGAGAAATTTTTTTTGCATCCATGAAGTTTATAATGAAGTCTATTTACAAAACCTTTTTCAGAAATGGGTATAACTTTTCGCGATGAATCTAATAACGGTAATTAATCAATAATTGGCTACAGTGATGCTACAGTACCCATCATCTAATCAAGTGGTCAAAGATCTCATTAAATTCATCAGAGTTCCTAGCACAGGGATTCTGAAGTTAGTTTTGTAAACTGCTTTTATTTAATACAGTAATTAGCAGTCAAAGTGTTGTTTTTTCTAAAATTCTAGGAAACCAAACCGGGTCAGAATGGTAAGGCTAAACAGATTCGCCGTGGGCGGCGTAAGCTAATGGTTCGTGCAATATACAAAACGAAGAGGATACAGTCACACGTTGCAGAAATATCATTCAGACAGATAACAAAACGGTGTATCGGGGAATTCTATAGATCCTAAAGATTACTCGCCAGCTTAAAGCATCGGCAACGCAGTCACCCTAAATTCAATTTATGAATTTAACCTTTTCCAAGTGACCATGGCGAAACACAAATGGAGCTAACAATTCAATATCGGTCGGGCAGATACAGCTCCAGAGGTTCACATGATGAAATTTTTCACACACACAAGAGCTGTGATGAAACGTAATGACATTACAGGCCATGCCAAGTGACCAGAGGGGAAAAAACATTCATCGAAATTATTGTGGACTAAATCATACAATGCGCTTCAGCTCCCTAGCGTAGCTGAGCGTCTGGTTGATTAGCTTGCAGGGGTGCGACTCCTTGGCCTTCTGGAAGAAGACGGAGCCGTTCTTAATCTCCCATTCCGGGTGCTCCTGTTAATTAATGAATTTTGACATTATCAGAATCTAGTGGATATCATACGGTACCACGTAGAAATACACTCAAGATACAGGAAGGAGAAAATGAATGATAGAAATTACCTCTGTGATGTACTGGCGCAGTTCTTGGTCCGAGCTGAACATCAGCATTTGTTTAGCATCACTTATGGATAGGGAATCATATCCCTTCTCGCTGAACCCAGCGATCTCATCTCTGCATGACAACAGAAAACACCATAAGCACCTCGATGATAAAACCATACGGTCAAACAAGCAGTAGTAACAGAAGTCCACTCTCCTAACTGTTTTGGCAAGAAGGTCCATGAAGTAAACATATAGTAGGTGTCGTGCGGCACAGCCTGCCGAGCGCTCAACACTAGGTTGTAGGCATCCTCCATAAAGGATTACTCAAGCTCGACGGCATGCTTGATGCAAAGGATGCTCGAGTGCCTTGACAGGCAGAAGCTCCAGCTCAGTGTGGAACTCTGTGTTGATGCAGAATTGGCCAACATACAAGTGCTAGAACGCGCAGGATCGCAACAATCGCAACCTGACGAAACACCCCGGCGACCGATCAGACCGGTCGGGCGCAGAGAGCTTCGTCAAGACCTAAAACTGCAAGCTCGGGAGGGACCCGTCGGAGCTCGCAGATCTAGGATTGTCTTGGAATCGGCAGGCCACCCAAGACGCCCTTGAACGCCGTAGAGACGAGCAAAGAACAGCGCGAGGTTGGAAAAGCTAAGGTTTGAGAAAAACAATGAAAATGTAGAGTGATTAATTCGATTGGGTAGAAGGACCTCAATCGGCCGTGGCCTTTATATTTATAGGCCGGAAAGATGTACCCCTTCCAAATCGGGTTACAAATGGACTCCAAATTACAGATCTAACTCCACTCGGACTGTACAGCCTAGACTCGTCTGACCGGTTGGCCTCGGACTTTGCCAATTTTGACTGCCAATATATGCCCCTGCCTTTTTGGTGAGCTTTGCAAACCAAAAAGCAAGTACTAAAAACTAGCCTAGATACATAATTTACAGAAAAACACAAGGCTAAAAATAATGCTAAGGGCGATATTCTATACCGGCCGTCTTCGTCTTCAAGCATCTTGCCACACACTGGGATAGTATTTCTTCAAGTATCTTCCATTAAGAGCCCTTGGAAGACGTTCTTCTTGCATCGTCTCCACCATATAAGAATTGCCGAAGATAACCTTGATGATCTTGTACGGTCCTTCCCAACTTGGCGACCACTTGCCGAACTTGTTACTCTTTGTCCCAAGAGGCAATATTGTCTTCCAAACCAGCTCACCAACCTGAAAAGATTTTGCTCTTAGCTTCTTGTTGTAAGATCTAGCCACCCGAAACTTGTCTTTCTCAATTTTCTTTAAAGCTTGCAACCGCTTGTCGCTCACTTCATCAATATTATCCATCATCAAGTCATAGTAATCAACGGTAGTAAAGTCATTTTGTTTAGCCAATCTATAACCGTCCAGATTCACCTTAACGGGCAAAATGGCCTCTTGACCATATACAAGCTCAAAAGGAGTAACCTTAGTAGCACTATGTCCAGATATACAATGAGCCCACAACGCTTCAGGTAATACTTCATGCCACCTCCTAGGATTTTCCTCTATCTTCTTCTTGATAAGCTTTATCAAAATCTTATTACTAGACTAGGCATGACCATTGGCCTGAGCATAGTATGGAGATGAATTGAGTATCTTGATCTTATAAGATTCGGCAAAATCACACACCTCCTTTGAAATAAATGATGAACCTTGATCTGTTGTCAAAGCCTGAGGAATATCGAATCTATGAATAATATGCTCCATAATAAACTCAATTACCTCCCGATGTGTCATATTCTTCAAAGTAACTGCTTCGGTCCACTTAGTGAAATAATTCATAGCAACCAACACAAAGCGATGTCCCTTTGAAGAAGGGGGATTAATCTGACCAAAAAAATCCAACCCCCAACCTCTGAATGGCCATGGCTTGATTATAGTATACAACAACGCAGTAGGCACTAATTGAACATTACCAAACCGCTGACATTCTTCACACCCCTTATAATATCTGAAACAGTCTGCCATCATAGTTGGCCAATAGAGACCGGCGCTCCTAAGCAACCACTTAATTTTAGGGGCTGATTGATATGTACCACAGATGCCTTCATAAACTTCTCCCATAGCAACATGGGCCTAATCAGAATCTAAACACTTGAGAAGCACATCTTTGACGGTCCGACAATAAAGATCATCATCGATCAAAATATATTTAAATGCCGAATATTCTTTTCTGCACCATGACTAGGGTTCTTCAAATACGTCACAATAGGCACCCTCCAATCATCAACCTCGGCCTTCCCTTCGGAATTGGAAGCAACGGCCGACTTGCAGCTTTCAGCAGTCTGACCGGTCAAACCAGAGACCGGTCTGGGCAGTCAGACCAGTCGGGGCATCCGGTCTGACCGGTCCGTCCAGAACCAGTAACTCGGTTGTTGCTCGCATCGGCTTCCTCATGTTAAAATATTTGTTAATAACATTATAGCCAGATGCTTGCTGAGCCAGAGCATTTGTCTTTTTATTGCTATCTCTTGGAATATGTCGAATTACAAATTTATCAAAGCAAGAGATAATATCAAGGCATCTATCAAGATATGCATTTAATGATTCAGTATAACTTTGGCATACCTTAGATACTTGCTGCACCACCAGAAGTGAATCACCATAAGCTTCTACATGTTTGACACCCATTGATTCCAATAATTCCAAGCCAAATAGAAGTGTTTCATATTCAACTTGATTATTCGTACGTTCTTCTTCCAATCGGTATGAGAACTCAAAAATAGTGACACTCGGAGAAATAAGAACGGCACCAATTCCTTGACCATCATCACAAGCCGATCCATCAAAGAATAACTTCCATGGTGTACAAGCCGACTTCTAAATCATGCTCATCATTAGTCTGATATTCAACAATGAAATCCGCTACAATTGGTCTCTAACAGCTCTCAAAGACTCACAGGGCAAATCATGTTCAACAAGTGCATAAGCCCACTTTCCGATTCTACCACTCAAAATCGGCTTTTGTAGCATATGCTTAATAACATTGGCTTGACAAGTAACTATGCAAGTACTCGATAAAAGATAATGCCTCAACTTGGTACAAGCATAATATAATGATAAGCACAATTTCTTAATAAATGTATACCTTGTTTCCGCATCAATAAGCCGTCGGCCCACATATGTAATAATATACTCCTTTCCTTCGGTCTCTTGAGTCAAAACAGCACCAATAACTTTATCTTCTGCAGCCACATAAAGTCTAAAAGGAATACCTCTCTTAGGCGCCTTGAGAACCGGCGGCGAAGATAAATATTTCTTGATCTTCTCAAAAGCTTCTTGCTGTTCTGCCCCCCAAGTAAATTCAGCTTCATCTTTTAACCGAAGAATAGGAGTAAAATCATCTATCTTTCCGGACAAATTAGATATAAATCTTCTCAAGAAATTCACTTTGCCCAGAAGTTCTTTCTTGCAAGCAGGAGCCTCCACTTTCTTCATGGCTTCAATTCTTTTTGGATCAATCTCTATATCTTTCTCATGAATAATGAAGCCCAAGAACTTTTCAGTCGATACACCAAAAACACATTTAAGCGGGTTCATTTTCAAGCCATACTGACGCATCCTCTCAAGAGCAAGTCTCAAATCAGCCAAATGATGACTCAAGCCGGCCGATTTAATCACAATGTCATCAATATAGACCTCCAATATAATACCAAGTAAATCATGAAAGATCAAATTCATAGCTCTTTGATAAGTAGCACCAACATTCTTTAATCCAAAAGTCATGACAACCCACTCGAACAAACCAACAAAACTAGGACATCTAAAGGCCGTTTTAGACGTATCTTCTTCGGCCATAAATATTTGATTGTAACTCGCATTACCATCAAGAAAACTGATAACACGATGTCCAGAAGCCTCATTGATCAACATATCGGCTATAGGCATAGGATATTCATCTTTAGGAGTAGCTTTATTAAGATCTCCAAAATCAATGCAAACTCTAATCTTGCCCGAATCTTTCTTTTCAACGGGTACAATGTTAGAGATCCACTCCGCATAACGACAAGACCGAATAAATCCAGCATCTAGTAAACTATTAATTTCTTCTTTTATTCGGTCATACATAACAGGATTAAAACACCTAGCAGGTTGTTTATAAGGTCTAAAACCGGCTTTAATCGACAGTCGATGCTCAACCAAATCACGACTCAAACTAGGCATTCCAGAATACTCCCATGCAAAGCAATCGACATATTCTTTCAATACCTTTATTAAATCGGCTTTACAATCATCCGATAAATTTGCATTTACAAAAGTCAGTATAGGAATAGAACCATCTCCAATATCTACATTTTCTAAAGGATCAGCCAACGTAAAACCTTGGCCTAACTTATCAAAATCACTGAAATCATCAATGGCCTCGCACATATCGTTCGTCTTCGCCCGATAATGCCCAACACGCTGCTGCTGCCACTCTGCGTTGGACTGGTCTGACCGGTCTGTTGCACCGTTCTGACCGGTCGGCCGGTCTGAGCGGTCAGAGTCAGCGGTCTGACCGGTCGGCTCTGTGTCACTGACCTGATTCATCATAAAAGTAAATGTAGCTGATTCTCCATCGGCTTTAAGACAGCAGATACGAAACCCTGCTTGGTGCAACTGATCAAGTCGTAATCGGTCAAGTCCAGGCTCGATAAGCACTCGATGTTGTCATGTGCACCAATAAACTCGGAATCGGCGGTTGCAATGAAGGAAGATGCATCACCATGCACTACTTCAATTTCATCACCGATCCACTGAATAAGAAACTGATGCAAGGAAGATGGCACACATTGATTGGCATCAATCCAATCACGTCCAAGTATAAGGCTAAAGTTACCTTGCACCTCGGAGACGAACAACGTTGTTGCAATTGTCTTGCTCCCAACGGTCAACTCCATTGAAGCAACCCCCTTGGCACCAATAGGATCACCTCCTCTAATGCCGCTAGCCATCATGTTCGTCTTGATTAGCTATTCATCCGTCCTATTGAGCTTCTTGTAAAGTGAGTAGGGCATCAAATTCACAATTGCCCCACTATCCACGAGCATATGAGAAACTGGCTTCCCGTTGATATGCCCCCTTACGTAGAGAGTCTTCAAATGATTATCTGAATCCTTGGGCTTCTGAAATATAGCTTTACGTGGCCCAAAGTCCAGATGAGCAGTTTCCTCCTCTGGAATCACCAAGTAGTTATCGAAAAAGCGCACAACATTGATCTCCATATTGGTGCGTTCCGGAGAAGCTTCATAATCCACCAACTCCTCGTCTTCTGTTGAAGGAGCTGCTAAAACCTCTGATGTGCTAGGAGCCGAAGTGAGAACTTCTTTAGATTTCTGCTCAGACTCAGGTTCGACCGGTCTGACCGGTTGCTCTGAGCGGTCAGACCGGTTCGGGACACCGGTCAGACCAGTCGGCCGGAGCGGTCCGACCGGTCCGGTTGGCTAGTCAGCTGCCTTGACCTGCCACACCTTGCCTTGAGGGATTCTTGGTCTGTACTTCTTGAAGTGCTCGTCCCTCAACTTCTCCGCCTCCTTTTCCTTCTGTTCTTGGCGGCGAAGATGCTGCAACCTCCTTTTCTGAGTATGTGTCAACCCCGGCGGACACCACCTAGGCTGAAAATACTTCTCCTTCTCTTGGTCCCTAGGGTTGCTGCTGCTGGCCTCATGATCATTAGCCAACACAAGTTTCTGAGAAGGATCGACCGATTTCTCAACGATCATCGGTCCCTTTTGTGTATCTTGGATTTTGTCTCTGCCATCCTCAACTTGAACAATATCAATAACTGGAGCCTTCCCAGAATCCACTTGCATTGGCTCAGGTTCATCCTTTTTCTCCTTGACGCGATACTCTTGACGTGCAGGATGAACTTGGGCCGTCCTCTGCTAAGACCGGTCTGACCGGTCTGGGGTTTTGCCCCTGACCAGATTGGTGTTGCCCTAATTGGTCGTGAATCGGCTGCTTCAACCTGTTGAAGACAGGCCCTTTGGAACTTACCTCCCCTTGGAAGTGTGGCGGATACGGCATCGGATAGCATTGCATCCAAAATCCCCCATGCTCCCATGCGGGAAACTGAAAATACGACGCCAGTGGAGCCCATGGCATGGTAGCGTACATCGGCTGCATCTGCTGAGGAGGGAACAATGTAACGACATCACCCCTGCGCTAGCTTGATTCTCCCCTAGGAGATGATGGTGCGCCTTGTCGTAGAGGTGACCTTGGTCTCTTTTTTTAGCGGCCGATCATTTCAAATGGCCTTTGAGTACTTATTCAGCAATTGACCAAAGGTGGGCTTCTGATTTGCGATCTTACCCTGCACCTTCGGCTGGTTTATCTTCCATGTACCCACTTCTGGATGTTTAGGCTTAAACGTCCGGGGCTGACCACCAGGGCAGTCTGACCGGCTACCAGGACCGGTCTAACCGGTCGGAGGAACCGGTCTGACCGGTCTCAGCTGATCAGCAGACCGGTCACTTGAAGAAGAACCCTTTTGCCCCCCGAGCGTACGAGGCTTAACCATTATCCTCAGATTCTTCTTCCCATCAGGAGTCTTCTCCTGAACCACCTCTCTGGCTAGAATCTTGTTATCAATAGTCAATGGCCTCTCATCACCAATGATCACATTCTTGCCCTTTGCTCCTTCGGCTTGATCCGGCCGAATGAGTACCTTGGAGTTGTTGAGATCAATGGTATGGACAGGGAACAGAGCTTTGTCTATCTTCATCTCTGGAAAGGTCAATCGTGCTTCATTTATGGCTGATTGTACCTATCGATGAAATACATTGCAATCGTTAGTTGCATGAGATGAAGAATTATGAAATTTACAATAAGTGCGCCGTTTAGCTCCTCAAGCGGCGGTATCACATGAGTAATTTTTAAATCCCCAAGTCTTAACAATTCAACAAAAATACGATCGCACTTGGACACATCAAAAGTAAACTTCATCTCTTCTTGCCGATTCCTTTGAGTCGGCTTAAGAGATGCACAAGAACACGGTTTGGCCAAGGCTGGCCAAACAAACTCAGTGGCATATACCTCTTTATCCTCATCGTCTGAAGAATCGGAATCATATTCAACAATATCCATGTTTGAATGATGGGAGTTGTAAGTATCCTTTTCTTTTCTAAACTTTGCCTCTTGGCCTAAAGCTCTTACCTGAGACTGATTTAAAAAATAATAATTTGAACTATCAAGCTTCTCTCTATAATTAGAACATAAACCCGCAAGAGCTAAATCAGCCAAATCTTTTTCAGAAAGAGTCAAATTAAAGCATCGGTTTTTTGTATCTTTAAATCTCTTAAAATACTCATGGATAGATTCATTTCTACCCTGTCTAACTGATGTCAAGTTTGTCAACTTAGTCTCGTTATCCCTGCTATAAAAATGATAATGAAACTTTTGCTCTAATTCGTCCCAAGGACGAATTGAGTTCGGGGCTAATGACGAAAACCAAAAGAAAGCCATTCCAGTTAAAGACAAAGAAAATAAACGAACGCGCAAAGATTTGCTAGAACCAGCTTCCCCAAGTTGAGTGATATATTGGCTGATATGCTCCCAAGTGGATCGGTTATCACCACCGCTAAATTTAACGAAATCGGGAACATGCCAACCAGCAGGGTAAGGAATTAAATTGAAAGCATCAACATATGGCCTTTGGTAAAGCCGACTCCTACCCACATCTAAACCGAGTTTAGACTTGAACATAATGTCCAGATCTTCTCTCATCCTAGCAAAATCGGCCTCATAGTTGCCGGTAGATGTTTGGCCTAAACGATGTGTCGCAGGATCAGTACTGGACATTGTTTGTGTGGCATATTGAGGATTTGACTTGAACCAATCATCCCAAATATCCTTGGGCAACGGTGGAGGAAACGGGGGTTCACCATATGACTTTGTAGTATATGGTGCACAAACTCTGCCAATTCTTCTTCCAGGCCAGGGGCAGCCGAAGTAGGAAGAGGCGCGAGTTGTGGCTGTGACACAGAGCCAAGCACCATGGCACCGGTCTGACCGGTCTGAGTGACTGGTCGAACCGGTCAAGCCGCCGAGGCACCGCTCGGCTGGACCGATCTGACCGGTTCAGCCCTGGACGGCTGAACTGTGCCTGGCGGTGGCGTTTGCCCCGTGAAGTAATTCGGCGGCATACCATACTGATAATTCTCTATTGGCCCGGCCAAAAAACTAGGATTAGGGGTTTGCTTAGGATACTCA
The DNA here is from genome assembly GCF_016808335.1 of Panicum virgatum. NCBI lineage: Eukaryota > Viridiplantae > Streptophyta > Magnoliopsida > Poales > Poaceae > Panicum > Panicum virgatum. The sequence continues at coordinate 17,734,812 of NC_053149.1, forward strand.
TTAGAAAATTTCTTACCCCTATTTTATAGATTCAAATCAATAAGTAGATCTTGTGTGAGCTTCTGTGATTGTTTGAATCTACCCAAAAAGGCTTCCGCAAACTGCTTAGTAGAATCAAATGAAAAATTTACATCGCTTGTAGTGGAAGCAGATGATGCAGCAGTTGTAGCTGTAGTAGATGGGTTCGGCGCTGGCGGCGAGAACGTAGGCATGACAAACTTCTCCTTCTCAAAAATGCCTTGCCGAGTCTTCCCATAATATGCAAGCAATCTCTTCGTGGCCTCCTCCTGCTCCTTCTTGAGCTGGGCCTCGAATTGCTTGCGGCTCTCCTCAGGTATGTCCTCATACTTGACGTCAACGGGAGTGGAATCTACCTTGGAGGGGTTAACCTTGTCACCGGTCATTGTAACCGGTGGATGAAGATCTGTCCCCAGCGGAGTCGCCAAAAAGTATATTGACGCAGAACTGGCCAACACACAAGCGCTAGAACGTGCAGGATCGCAACAATTGCAACCTGACGAAACACCCCGACGACCGATCAGACCGGTTGGGCGCAGAGAGCTTCGTGAAGACCTAAAACTGCAAGCTCGGGAGGGACCCCGTCGGAGCTCGCAGATCTAGGGTTGTATTGGAATCGGCAGACCACCCAAGACGCCCTTGAACACCGTAGAGACGAGCAAAGAACAGCACGAGGTTGGAAAAGCTAGGGTTTGAGAAAAACAAGAAAAAATAGTAGACTGATTGATTCGATTGGGTAGAAATACCTCAATCGGACGTGGCCTTTATATTTATAGGCCGGGGAAGACGTACCCCTTCCAAATCGGGTTACAAACAGACTCCAAATTACAGACTACGTTACACGGACACGACAGTTTGGTGCCGTATCGCATATCCAATATGTATCGGATACAGATGCGTATCGGATACGCCCCAGATACGTATCCTCCGAGTATCCAATTTTTTATTTTTTTTACGAATATTGCATACATGGGCCGATACATATCGAGTCGACGGATACGGCCCAACCCACTAACACACGGTAACTACCCCGACGCCTCAGCCTCCCAGACCCGCACGCCCCGACGCCCCTGTCGGTGTTTACCGCCAAGCCTGCTCAGGGATACCCTTAGCAGTAAGGTTTGTAGGTAGGGATCGACTGCTCTGGAACTCGATGATGCAAGAAACACAAAGATTTAGACAGGTTCGGGCCGCGAGTTGCGTAATATCCTATGTCCTGTGTGGTGGTTTGTATTGCTTTAGGTGTTGATTCTTTGGAGGGGGGTCCCCGCCCGCCCTTATATATCCGGGGGGACAGGGTAACATGGAAAGTCCTAGCCGAGTACAGTTGGAGTCATACTACAACACAATCAGGTAGTTTCCTTTGTACTACAGCTAGTTCTACGCCTATTCGGGTAGTTACAAAAGAGATAAGGTACATCCATAAGCTATCCCTTACTCTGGAATATTCTATGTCTATAAGCAGTCCCGCTGCCCCTGGTCTGACAACCCCTTCCTCGCGCCGCAGGTCCACCTGGTGACGCCGGCGCACCGCAACCCCGGTCGCCGTCCGCCGGCAACGAGCCTCCGCTACTCGCCGACGTCGAGCCTCCGTCCCTACTCGCCGGCCACGGATCCAGCCCCTGCGACGCAGATCTAGGCCCCTGCAATGCAGTGAACTCCCGTGAGACGTGAGTTAATCCCCTTTCCCCTTGTCGATCTCCTCTTGTTCTTCAGTTCGTGGCTGCTTGTTGCTTGATTTCTTTGCTCCCCACTTCATCTTCATGTCCCCATTCTCGATCTATTCTATTTCTGCAGTGCAAACATGCAGTTAGTGATTTCATGTTGCCTTATTGCTTGTATGCAGTAGATGGCGTCTCCAAATATGAGTAGTGTAGGTAGTGGCAGTGCAAGTGCTAGTGCTAGCATAGGATCTGCAGCCGCACACACAACAGACATCAAGGCACCACTTTGGGATCATGTCACCATTCTGGAGAATCCTAAAACTGGTGGAGGAAATGCTTTATGGCGCTGCAAGTACTGTCCAATGCAAAAACTGAGTAGTTACACTAGAGTTGAAGCTCATTTGCTGCAGAAGGGAAGATAGGGAATAGGTAAATGTCCTAATGTTACATATGAAATGCTTAGTGACATGAGGAAGGAAATTGAAAGGTGAAGGAGCTGGTGAAAAATCCAAGACAAGAACCGTTTCTTTGCCTACTGCTCCTTCCTCAAGCAATACTGCTGACACCAACAAGAGGAGCAAGAGGGGGCCTATTTCTGCATTGGAAAAAGCTTGGGCATTAGAAGACTGTAAGCACTTGGATGCTTTAATTTGTAGAGCAATTTATTCTGGATGGATAGCTTTCAATTTTCTGAGAAACCCATATCTTCGAGAAGCTTTTGCCTTTGCTTGCAGCCGCAACATGCAAGGTTATGTGATTCCTGGTTACAACAGAGCTAGGGAGGGACTTCTGAAGCAAGAAAGGAGGCACATAGAGACTTTGTTGGACAACACAAAGAGCACATGGGCTGAGAAGGGAGTCACAATCTGCTCTGATGGTTGGTCAGATCCTCAGAGGCGACCAATAATCAATTTTGTTGCTGTTTCTGACAAGGCACCAATGTTCTTGAGGGCTGATAATTGTGAAGGTCAGTACAAATCAAAAGAATACATTGCTGAAAAGTTGAAGGGTATAATTGAGGAAGTAGGTCGACATAATGTAGTACAAATCTTTACAGACAATGCTACAAATTGCAAAGGTGCTGGTCTCATAGTAGAATCTGAGAATGATAACATATTTTGGACACCATGTGTTATGCATACCCTCAATCTAGCTTTGAAAAGTATATGTGAACTTAAAATAGGAAATAACCCTTCTGAAGAAGAAATATTTGCTTGGGGGAAACTTGAATTTATGCATGATGTTAAAACCGAGGCTGCTCTGATAAAGAATTTCATAATGAATCATGGCATGCGACTTTCAATGTTCAACGAGTTCAGCCATTTGAAGTTACTTTCTATTGCTAAAACAAGATTTGCCTCCGTTGTATGTATGTTGAAGCGGTTTGTTGAGGTAAAAACAGCCCTCCAACAAATGGTGATTAGTGACAGATGGAGTGTGTACAGAGAAGTCAGAGATGATTCTCCAACTCCAATAGCCCAAATTTTAAGGACTTGATACTTAATGATGTATGGTGGGACAAGGTGGACTACATTCTTAGGATTACTGCTCCTATATATGAAATGATTCGTATGACAGACACTGACACACCATGTCTTCACTTAGTTTATGAGATGTTGGATTCAATGATAGAGAAAGTGAAGAAAGTCATATATCGATATGAGGGCAAGCAAGAAGATGAGGAGTCAGACTTGTACTTGGTTATTTATGACATATTGATTGCTAGGTGGACAAAAGGAAATAATCCACTTCATTGTTTAGCTCATCACTTAATCCAAGGTACAAAACTACAAACTGCCATTCAGATTTTTTTTTATTCACTTGTGTCATTCAGAATTTTTTCATTCACTAAAATCATAATACCAAATTGCAGATATTATAGCAAAAAGTGGCTTGAAGAAGGTGTTGGCCATGAACCACCCCACAAGGATAAAGAGGTATCGAAAATGAGGATGGTTTGCTTTAAGAAGTTCTTTCCCATGCTAGAAGAGTTGGCTAAAGTAAAAGAAGAGTACTCAAGGTTCTCTAGTTGTTCAGAAGAATTTAGTGATCCTGACTCAATCCATGATAGATGGGCTGTGTCCCCTATGACTTGGTGGATAAATCATGGACAATCTACTCCCTTATTGATGAGTTTGGCCATGAAATTGCTTAGCCAACCAACCTCATCTTCTTGCTGTGAAAGAAACTGGAGCACATATAGCTTTGTCCATAGTGTCAAGAGAAATGCCTTAACTCCAGAGCGTGCTGAAGATTTGGTCTTTGTGCACTCAAATCTGAGGCATCTGTCAAGAAGAACTAATGCATACAAGACAGGAGAGACAATGATGTGGGATGTAGGAGGGGATTCTTTTGATTCACTTGGTGGTATTGGCATTCGTGAAGTGGCTGACCTGTCCCTTGATGAACCTGAATTGCAATCTGTGACTTTTGGTTTGGAAGCTGATGCTTCATAGGTTGATGACAATGAAACAAATGAGGAATAGGAACCTGATGCGATCCTGAATTGCAACTTGCAAGCCTGAATCTGAATGCCTTATTGCCTTTTGCTTTTATTAATTTCCTAAGACTGTTATGTTTGAAAATTTGAGGCCTGCTGGCTGCTGCTATGCTTAATAGAACTTAAGTAGTTAAGTATTGGCACTTTTATTGTTGAGAATTTGAGACCTGCTGCTATGTTATGGATTTATGGTCAACTCCACTAGTATTTTACTAGTCTGCACTTGTGATTTGCGAATTTGATGTCCTGCACTTGTATTGGCTGGTAATTGCTATTGCAAGATAATTTACTACTTTCACAAATTTAATATGTGCCATTATTTATTTATTTAAAAATAGTAAAATATATCCGCGTATCGGGTTTTTTAGGAAATTGCCATATCCGCGTATCCGTATCCGTGCTACATAGATTACAGATCTAACTCGACTCGGACTGTACAGGTTCAGACCGGTCTAACCGGTCGGCCCAACAACTAGATAAGTTCGGGATATTTTTCCTTCATACAAGGAGGCATTTAGAAGGCAAACAACTAGACGAGCTAAGAAGAAAAAGGAGATGCATAGTTGCATCAAATCTATACAGTAGCTCCAACTAAAGGTTGAGGAGTACAAACCAAAGGGAGATTAGATCATGTCACTTGGACAAGAGAAGAATAAGGTTCGAAACGGCAGAGTGCAAAATATTCAAGCGAAGTGACAAGCAACAATCTGGTTGTCGAAGACAAGTATGCATTGAGGGGGTGTGTTGAAGATAACAATGCATACATGAGAAGGTTCAAGAATAATTTGAAAATTTCAAGAGAGAGGAGTTGCCATGCTTCATGGCGAGATAATAATTCTCAAGAATATGATATTTTACATAGTTAGATAAGGATGAGAAAAATTCTAGAGATAGATATTTTGTAAAGAAGAGTGCAAAAATTGCCACATGATAACACCACAACACCCATGAGCACCTATAATTTAGGTGTTCCCTTCCCCTATTGCCATACCAGGGCATAAGAGGCCTCAAGTAGGAGATAGCTGGGTTGCCATATAGTATAGTAGTGTCATGGTGGGTAGTCACATAAAGAGTGCAAGGGTTTTGTGTTGTACTAAGTTACGGTGAATAAAGAGTTGAGTCACTATATAGATTTGGTCTACCATATTGGTGTCTAGGTGAAGGTCTTCTTGGTGTAATGTGGGTATAGGGTCCGTAGAAGAAGTGGTATCATACTACTTTGGTACCGCTTTATGGAAGTCAGTGTCAAAGTTAAGCGCACCAATTTCTCAACAGCAACTCTACTTTCATAAAATTTCATTCCACCATTGATGATAAACATATACCATTGGAAAGTACATGATAGAAAATGTAGGTTAAATAGTAAATAAGTTTCAATAGTCTCCACGAAGCCCACCATTTGGGTGCTGGGCACTAGGAGGTTGAACCACGCCCGTCGGATCCACTGCGGGGCTCCATTGGAACCAACAACCATCTCCCGCAATCGAATGTTCCTGTCGCCTCAGACTCGAAATACAGCAAATAGAGCCTGCCACTTGCTGCCGGGATGAGCACCGTGCCTTGAACCCTATATGGGTCAAATTGTGGGTGCACGATGAATGACACACGCTCGGCCGCCAGCCCATCGAGCTGGTAGCGGATGATACCAGTTCCCCGTGTTCTGCAATAGATGCAGCTACCAACCACGGTGGTAGCCTTGTTGGAGATGGCATCGTGGGGGCGCTCCTAGGCAAGCGTGTGAAGCAGTGCTATGGAAGTCTAGGCACCGGTGATGGAGGCGTGGACGAACTCGTGTGATGTTGAAGGTCATTGTATCGATGAATATGATGCTGTAGGACCCACCACCATAGTCAAGATGGTCGCAACCCGTAGTGTCGCAGAGGGTGAAGGCGCTCTAGTTGTTGCCCAAAAATGCCTTGGGTAGTCGTGCCTTCTGGTGCTCACCGATGACGGCATCCCATACCACCAGGGAGGGCTTGTTATCCCATGGCCTCTTCTGATAGGTGAACTTCTTGAACAGAACTCGTCTGTAGTGGCTGTCAGGGGTGCAGAGGTTGCGGCCTCCACTAGGCATGTACCACACACACGGGTGATGGATGCGGGGGTCGTGGGTCCGAAGGCGGCGCACACTTCCCTCCTAATGTTCGTGAAGTTGAAGGCATAGCCAAGCATGGGCACAGGTTGTGGTGGAACGCGTGAAAGAAGTGGAGGAAATTGGCCTCAGTGATCATGCAGCGCCAACCCTAGAATTCCGCTGCAAATCAGAGCAGCAGCTCCGGCTAGTCTGCGGGAAGGTGTAGCAACACCTCCTAGTAGATGTCATTGTTGAGGACATCCTGCATCAAGCGGTGGCGGCGGTGGGGTTGTGGTGGATACGAGGATGCCATGGCGCCTGACCTCCTAGCGTGAGCGCGGGCGGTGTGCGGCTTGGTGAAAGTGCATCTAGGCCCCTAATGGGTTTTGGTGAATTAAATGACAACATGATTAAAGGACAAATGATTTTGTTAAAGTTGTCATGAGCAAGGATTCATTTTTGAATTAATTATTGTTATTGGCTCATGTGATGAAGAATCAAACAAAAGCAAATATTGTTTAAAGTCAAGCATATTATGAAGAAAAATAGAAACAAGTGTTCATACATTGATCAATGATGGTTTCAAATTATGGCTTGGCATAATGAAGAGTTCGTTATCTAAAGGATCAAAGATTCATAATTACAACACAAAGACAAAGATATGAAGATATGAGAATGATTAGTGGAATTCATTGTTGATGTGCAAAGCTTAATTCAATGAGGTAAAAGCAAGTGGTAAAGAAACCAACCGAGATGACTAGTACGAGAGACTAAGCAAGCTTTGGTAGAGCGACGACTTACCATGTGCGAGTTGCTAAGGTGAAGTGGCTAATGTCCATGGGGTGTTTTAAGAACCATGTCTAAGCCTTATTGGGAGAAGCAATGCAATACATCAAATATTTTATGGAGTGAATTAAGGTTCCAAGGACAAATTTGCAAATGAGATAGGAGTGCTAAGTCACTAGCTCAAGTATGGATTTGCCTAAGAAAAGAAGATGCAATGTTGAAATCCCAAGGTTGTCAAAGTATGGCAAAGCTAAAGTGTTTAATTAGTAATTTACATTTGATTTTGAGTACAGGTATGCCATACTATCAAGAGGGATGCAACATTGGTTGATTGACACTCTCAAAAGTGCTCATAGATCACCCAAGTAAGGTTTCTGTGAAAAAAACCCTGTGAACTAACTCTATGCTTGTTGGATGATCAAGTGTTAGCTTGGTGGACCAAGTGAGGAAACTTAACTTAGCTTGGTGGATGATCAAGAAGAAGAAGAAGAAACCCATGATCCTTAGCAAAAGAGTTCAAATAAAATGACCCAAAATATTGTTAAGTGTGAGTCCATTTCCTCTCTCTCCCCTGAACATTTGAAATTCCATAAGATTGGAATTTGACCAAGAGCGTACCTCTCGCGAACCACTCTTCGGCTCAGCAATATAGGTAATCAAGGTATGCTACACTCTTCCTACCCAAAACTCCACAAATCAGCCTTCGAGAAGTACGAAGTTGGTCAAATTTTGACCATGGTGAGAATCATACACCTTGAACGATTGAGAGTACCTTCGGGGAACCTTAATTCTAATTGTGCAAAATTTGCAAATATTCCGAGAATGAACCTGAATAGGAAAATAGGAAAATATTCTGGTGATTCAGTCCTCCAACCGCTCAAGACAAGGGATGAAATACAAATAAGCCCCATCAACTAGAGCATATAGGTATGAGCCAACTTACTCGACGTACATACGGGTAGAGTAATATGTTGTGCGCAGTGTACCTGCAGGGGGTACACATTGATGCAACTCCTGATCCACCGAGCCTCAGTGTTAAGCTTTACTCGTGGACGAACAAAAGTTTAAGCTTAGGGGGTGTTGACGGCCATTATTTTCACATTCTGACCGTCAACTTCTCGGGGATAAAATAAACTTTTGCACTATGTTCCATGCATATTTTATTTAATTATAATTAGTTCCACATGTTTTTGGATGATTTGTGCTTGCAAGAGATCACAACCCAAAAATGGACGAAAACAGAGAAAATCCAGGCCGCCCAGCCTCGACCGTGCCGGTCAGCCTGACACCTCAACATACATGGGTGCATCCATGTTACAGGAGCAATGTGGCATGTTCACAATGCCCCCCTAAACTAGAGATTGGTCCCAGATTCAGTCAGTTGACTCGGAAGGCATGGGCATCAACTAAAAGGACCCACAAGTCGGTGCCCAGATAAGTAAACGTCTTCCACTAGCTGGAGGATGCTCTTCTTCTTTTGCTAGGAGTTCCCTTTAGGTCCTCTCGTCTTACTGCTGGGTGCCAGCCCTTCGTTTCTGTTGCTGGGTCTTCTAGATACCTTGTTTTTTTCTGGTAGTTCCTTTAGCTGAACTTGTATTACGGTACTATGCGCTATTTGACCGTGCTACCGAACTCTGTTAATTTCGTTGCTTCTAGTAATGAAATCAGGGCTTTGCCCGGCGTTGAAAAAAAGAGAAGCAAACGTCGGTGAGACCCATCCCTGGAGTAATGTGGAGCGTTGATTTACAATGTCAGTGAAACGGAGGGCCAACAGGCTCCGGAGGCAGGCCGCCCGGCCTCTCCTGGGCCGCCCAGCCTAGGAAACCGTTTTTTGGACCAAGCACCAACGGAACTGACAACCAGGAGGGATTAGAAGCGTCCACTCGAAGGCGGTGACTAGATGGCAGCACCCCCAGGCCGGCCGGCCTAGGGGAGGCCGCCCGGCCCCACCTGGCAGCCTCTGGTGACCCCCTTTCACGTGAAGTCTAAGCCAAGCAAGGGTAGCGGACATCTACAGTACCGATCTCTGAACCGACCTTGAACTACTATAAATAGGCATCCCATCCTCGCTAATAACACACACCAAAAAGGGGCTCTCTTCTCTCATTTCTAGAGTAGGTTAGTAGTTGGGAGTTAGAGTCGAGTCGAGCTTGTGATCTTGAAACCACTTCTGGTGATCTACCTACCTAAAATAGAATCTGGCGAATATACATGCACTTACAAAACTACACAGTTCCCCTGCTCGATTGTAGATGATAATTATTGGGTGTTTGGACGTGCTCTTTCTCTTTGGGAATGCATTTTGAATCCAGATGGTTTGAATCTAGTCTTAAAATTCCCATAAGCTTATTTTACTAATTTACTTGTTGAAGTGAAATTCTCATTTTTCTTTCAGAATTGTGCTTACCTCAACATATTTGAATTTTCCCAACTCTTACATTTGCTTCCGATTCCTTAAATAAAATAAATTAAGACTTATTCACAAAAACTTTACAGGCAGAATCTTGAGACTTCAAATTCTTGGAATCTTATGAATAAATGTATATGGTTCTTTGTGCTTTATTGAAAAACAAAATGGGATCATGGGTGGCAGACTATATTATATACTGGCCAATTTACGCAACCTTTCAAGTTTCCTGACCTTTGCATGGATCGTATCGCTTCAGCATTGAAAGGTGGGCCAAGGAGCAGTGAAGAGAGGGTGGGCCGAACCCCTGGTTTGTGGTTTGGACAAACCAGGCTTAACTCCCCTCTATAAAAGTCAAGGCATGGCTCCTACTCTCCTTGCTCCCAACAGAGGTGCACCAGGTTCCTCTCGAGTTCAACATATCATACTTTATTTTTGATGATGTTACGTTTTGAAAGTTGTTCGACCACACAATCTAAGTTGTTTGACATCCCTGCTATATTTCCATCAATTTCACATATTTTCCTTATTTTGCTATTTTTCTTAGCATTAAAATACTAATTAAACTTGATTTATTGAACTTGTTTCTATAAGAAAACCTGTTCCACTTGTCAAATGATTATTATTTGACAAGGGTAACATGAATTTGGCATAATACTTATCATGTTTTCATGATTAAACCTTTTTATTCGTATTTAATTTGAAATTTTGCTCAAGCATTCCATAAGATTTCTTTAATTAGTATTTCTCTTAGATATGAGCTATATTAAAAAAGGCTTATATAATCACTTATTGTCATTTATTTATGTTCATAAACGTATGGCTAACAATCATGACCGAGCATGATTATGACATGATCATGGGTTAATGATTGTAAGTAACACCAGGGGGTGTTACGTGCAAAAATCCAATTCCAGCCAGATCATTTCTAATACAAGCATACCAAACATGTTCACGAACAGCCCAAGCATGAGTCTTTAATTCTTCATGTTATTAAGGCCGGATATATCTTTTGATATAAAGGCTAGGATATTATTCAATATTCCTTTATCTAAAAAATGTTATTAAGGCAGTTGGAGGAGCGTAGTGACACTAGAAAGAACAAGAATACGAGTACTAAAAGCACAACATAATTTTTGAAGTGGAAGAAATGGCGTAATGGCAGCGCAGGATAAACCATGAACAGCAACTTTTTAGCTGTGAACTACTCAAAACTGAAGCGCGCGCTGGAGATCTTGTACGTATCTCGCGTGCCGCATGGCCTCTGCATCGGGAACCTCCACTGCCAAAACCTCCAGCAAACCTGAACTCGCACGCGTCGGGTCCGCCGGCCGGAAACGTACACGTGGGTGTTCCTGGACGAGGCTCCAAAGAAATCCAGCAGGGCAACGAGTTAGCAGGGTAGGGTACGGTGAGTTCGGTAGGACGGAAGCGCCATGCCGTGGCTCTCAATGGATGCCGGCCGTGGCGGAGGAAATCTATTCCTCGGTCGGTCAGGACTCGGTATTTTTTTTGAAATTAAACTCAGGAGCACTACCGCATCATATAAGAAGAAGATGTCTCATATTAAGAGAAACGAGACCAAACCATACAATCCTCAGTTAATTAAGAAAAACCGAGCAAAAACTCAACACGACGCCACACTACTACACCCTGGAAGAGGAACCAACAAGACACCACCAAAACAAACGCCGTCGAAACGATGTTCCACACCATCACTGGTGTAGCCCGCTGCTAGCCGTAGCAGTGCCCCACAACTCCTCCACCATAGCTCTGCCAACCTCAAGCCACACATCCATAGTCGTCGATCTCCCAGCCACCAACGTGCAGCAAAAGCGAAGTCTTGACCCTCAGAAACCTCACACTTGTGGGGGCCTCGCCGCAACCACCTCCTCACAATATAGAAGCAAACCACCTTGAAGCGATATCCGCCGCTGGACACTGCTTCGCCAAGACTTGTTCTGCCGCCGTGGCTCCAAGAAAAGTTATGCCACCATCAGGATTACCACCGCACCACAAACGTCGACCCAAAGCCAACAACAACTATGAGCCCTCAGCATCTCCCAACACAACCACGGACGAACCACCACCACCCAACGGGCCACACTCACCCAAAGCCATCTCCCCCCGCATTGGCGACACAGCGACCACTGCAAGCCAAACTCGGTCTCAAGAGACGTCGCCTCCAAGGAGGACGCGACGCCAAAGGCGCCGCCGACGCTCGTCCAAAGGTGGATAGGATTTTCACCCAGAGACCTCTCATGCAACAGGTAGAGTGGCTCCTAGTGGTGCCCCCAACGGGGAGAATGATGCCGGAGGGCGCCGTCACCAAGGCTTTCGTCCGGAGCAGCCCCAACCTGCTGCACGAAGAGAGCGACCTGCCCCGCGGTAGCCAGCCGATGGACGAGACGACCAAGGTGCATCACCGGAGAGGTGTGACCCGGCAAGGTGCAGTAGCACCACCACGGTGCCACAGAACGCAGCACAGGCCATCCTGGCCCCGCCACCATGGCGGAGCCTAAACCAGCAAGCACCCCGCCACTGCGCCACCGCCACCAGCAACCAGTCGCGCCGCCGCCACCAGCAGCCGGCCCCCCAGCAAACCCTAGCGGCGCCACCAGTACCCGCCGCACCACCAAGGCCCGCCGGAGACGAGAAGAGGAGGGAGAGGAGCACCACAGGGACGGCACAACAGCCTCCCCTCGCCACCTCCATCTCTACCGCCGACGAGCCGCAGAGAGCCGCCAACCGCCGTCCGCCTCACCACCACCGCGTGCACAGCCACAGCACGGCCGGAGCGCGCAGATCCAAGACCCTCGCCGGCGAACCGACGGCGCCGCCACGCAACGCCGCCGCCGCGCCACCAGGTCCCGCCGTCGCCGCAACTAGGAGGAGACCGCCGACGCACGCCAATCTCCACCACCACCCAGGTGCTCCGTCCGTAGTCCCGCCGTGTCCCGCCATGCCTGACCGCGGCGGCGCCCCCTCCGCGCCGGCCGCGGCCCTCATCCTTCCTCCCGGCCGTCGATGGCCTTCACCGCCGCGGCCTCCACGGCCACCGCGCTCGCGCCCGGCCGCCTCTCTGCCTCCTCCACGCGGCCGCGCCGGCCCTCCTCGCGGCCATCCTTCTCCCCGAGCGCCAAGACCGCCGGGCACCCCCTCCGCGCCGGCCACCCTCGGTCCACCAGGTGAAATCCTCGCCGCCGCCATCCTTGGGAGCGTGCGCGGGCTTCCGGCGGCCCTCCTCGGCGGCGACGAGGTGAGGAGGGAGGAGAGTGGGGTGGGAGCGGCGCTAGGGTTTCAGGGCACCTGGGTCGCCCGCGCGGAGGAGCGATCCAGGCCCTGGCGTCTCTCGTGTCCTGCGCTCGGAATTCTCAGGACTCGGTATCGGAGTCTATCATACGCACATGGATGCATGCACTGTGCTTTTCTGCCGTATCCTGTCCTTGCCCGTGTCAGCACGCGCTACGTAATTAATGGCCTTGTTTGGTTTGATTCTTTTAAGGGAATAGTAACACTTTGACCAGTAATTACAGTGTCAAACAAAATCAGTTTACAAAACTAACTTCAGAACCCTGCGCTAGGAACCCTGAAGATTCTAATGAGGTCTTTGACCGCGTAATTTGAGGATTAATTACCGTCATTAGATTCATCGTGAAAAGTTATACCATCTCTGAAGAGGTTTTGCAAATAGACTTCATTTGGTTCTTCATGCGGAGGCTAGAATATCCATTCTAGGAAATCTAGAATGGAACCAAACAGAGCCAATGTCAGAGTCCCTGGAACAGAGACCACCATGATAGTACTTCTACCTCTGGCTGGGGCTCTGGCTGGCTGGCTGGCTGGCTCACATGGCACATGTGGCTCGTGCGTTGCGACTCGATCCGAGCTGTGCGACTTGCACCCGGCGTGAGTTATGGCTCCGCCCTGCTCCGCGGACATCCGGTCCGGGCCAGGATTTGTGCGCCCGCACTGCACCCACTGACGGCGGTCTGGCAACGGAGCCTGCGCCCGGCGCCGGCGGCCGCCGCGCAGCGAGGAACGAGACGAGGGCAGAGAGGTACGACATCGTGTCATGAACTGGGCTGCCAGATGAGCCCAGTGGGCCGGGAGATGGAGGCGGTGGAGACCGGCACACACCGAAGGGAAATCATCGAACAAACAACAGACCAACCGATCATCCTCTTCCTCTGTCCAAGAACTTGCTCTGTAGTTTCTTGCTATTCCTCCCAAATCTCTGCTATCTCTAGTCTTGATTCTCTCTGATTCTTCCCCAAATTGTATCAATACTCTTGCTATTATGATTTGGAGGTCTAGAACCATAACAATTGGTAATCAGAGCCTTGTTCTTCTCTACCCATTTTTTCCCCAATCCCACCTTCCTCTCCACCGGATCGAGCGCCATGGCTTCCACGCCTTCCACCACCACGGACTCTGAGTCAGCCGCCATCGATGCCCTTTCCAAGCGAATGGATCGAATGTTACGGAGGATGGAGGATGTTACGGAGGATGGAGGAGGCGCTGGCGCGGATGAGTAGCGCTCCTGCGACCGCAGGTCCGCGACCGCGGCACGGGCTCCTTCATCGACCTCGTCGCTGGCGCCCCCGCCTTCGCCCGCGGCGCTTGACGCTTCTGCAACAGGGTCGTCGGCGTCCTCAGCTTTACCATCTTTGCGGGCATCCCCAACTGCGCTTGCTGCGCTGGCCACCAACTCGCCCTCGCCGACAGCTTCGATGACATCCGCCCCGATGACGATGGCCACGACATCAGCTGCGTCGCGCACGCCTGCAGCACCCTCGGCCACGTCTACAGCTGCGCCGCCCACGCCGGCAGCGTCCTCGGCCGCGTCCACGACTACTTCGCCGAAGTCCTTCGCCTCGACACCGGCCACGACCCCTTCATCGGCGCGCTCCACCACCGTGATGCCCGTACCATACGTGCCAACGACCGCATCGATTCCACCCACCACCGCGGTCGCCATCTCATTTCGGTTTCCGATGCCGCCGTTCCTCGCCACGACGAAGAAGATCGCCAAGACGGCCAGGAGGGAGCACCGCGTCTGCACACGTCCTCAAGCGCGTGCGCGCGCTACAGTACACCTGGCCGCCGCCGCCCATGGACGAGGAAGCGGACGCGCTCCACCGGCGTTGGAGCGGGCTCCAGGAGTGGGTCAGCGCGCAGCCCTCCTTCGACAAAGGACGTCCCCATGGCGCACCAGTCGCCCTACAACAGGGACGCTGCCTCCAGGCCGCTTCGCCTTCGCGTCATCCTCGTGCCCATGCCCGATGCCGCCTTCAGCTCCGTCCTCTCGGGCACCGCTGGCGATGCCGCGGCCACCGACCAATGCAAGCTGGTCGAGGTCCGCGCCCACGAGATCGTCGTCGACGCCGTCGACATCGAGCGCGAGTTCGTCTTTGATCTGCTCCCCGTTGCACTCAGTGGCATGAACGGCACCCTCACAGGCCAGTACATCAAGTCTATCATCACCGACCGCTTGCCCATGGCACTCTGGGTGCAGGAGATGAGGTCCCCGATGTCTCGCCCACAACATGTTCGGCGCAATGTCACAACCGCAGCACCACCTCTGCTTTGTGCTCAGTTGTCTGCCCACTTGGTGTTCGCAAGGCTTGCACTCTCGAGAGGAAGCTAATCAGGTACCTCACCGGCTGCTACCATCTTCACTTGATTGTTGTTGTTCCGGTTGAAGTTGCCACCGATGTTTTTGAGGACTGCATGATGCTTAATAGAATGATGGAGCCGAATCCAGCAATTCCTTGGCCTTCCCCATGGCAGGATAGCAACACTTTGCTTTCTAAATCAATCTGGCTATGCTTTATTTTCTGGTTGCCATTCCGCTGTGGTTCGGATGGGGTGCAGAAAAGGCCACCATGGCCACCACCTGTGCAAATGGGAAGGTTACTTTCAATTGTGTTTTGCTGTTCAGTCAGAAAGTGCAAGATGAAATTACTAAATGGTGGACTCAGAGAGCTTCTTTGGCTTAGCTACACAGATGGTGTGTGTCTTTTATATCAAGGGTTCGAGCCACTATCTCAATGGGAAAGAAATGGTTTCAGTCCTGAAAAATTTAGAGTGCAAGAAAATTATTTGATGCTTGACAAGCTGCCATCAGGGGAACGAGGTGCCCATCAGTTATGGAGAAATTCAGAGGAAACACTTCTAAGGGTAAGAGCAATTTCTTGCTATGGTCTGCAGCAATTTTCTGAACTTGCTACTACATGGATCTCTTTACGTAGCATGGGTGATTCTAGAGTTGAGATATTTTGGCCTCAAGTTAACATCTGTCCTATGGAGTTGTTCTGGTCGCCATTCAGTTGTGGCTGGGCTCTGGTGCAGCAAAGACCACCATGGCCACCTCCCGTGCGGCTGGAAAAATTGCAATCAATGGTCTGTTATTGTTCAGAGAGTGAGTGCAATATGAGGTGCCTCCATTGTCAGCTCAATAATAATTGCTGGACACATTGCATTGATTTGTGTCGGTACTCTGTAGCAGGGATACTCACTTCTACTGCAGCAAGACAGGACTCGCATAGTCATCCACGACTATCGCCATAAGGGGCGGAGCTGCCGGGCCCCACGGGCCAGGCTCCTACCTCACCAGGCCAACGGCCCCGGACCTGTTCCCAGCTCTGGGGCGGGTCCAGAGACGCCACGTGTCCCAAGAGGAGGGGAAGCTCCGAACCAACGGCCGAGGGCCTGGACCCCCCATAGGGATCCGGGACCTCCCCGCGCCTGTCCGGACCTCCCGTGCACATAGAGTCAGCATACCGCCAGGGGGGTCCGGAGGCTCCACGTGTCCCGCAGGTGGGGGCGCGGGCGCGGGCCTTTCACTGGGAGACTCACCCACCCACCGCATTCAATGAGGGTGGTTGAGGCGTGCTCTGCCACCGTGGCACGCGGGGCAGCCTTTGTCAGGCTTCACTGTGGACCGCGTATTACCAAGGTACACAGTGTAGCCGCCTGCGCCGCATCCGCGCAGAGCCGTCCACACATTAATTGGATACGACGGCACGGCACTTTTCCATCATGCCGTCTACGCCGCAAGCTACGCGGCCCGTTCAGCTACGTGGCAGGCGACGCCGCTAGCTACACCTGGCGCCGTTTCGACAAGACAGCGCCTGGACATGCTGAACGGGGGATTCCAGGAGCAGGAAGGAAATCCAGCGCGAGATCTTCTCCGCATGTAACGCCATAATGTATGAATAGTATGTTGTTTATACTACATCATTTGGGCCCACCTGTCGGGGACCCAACGGCCATGTACGCATCTCTCTTGAGATATAAAAGGGAGGCGCTCGCTGTACACAACTGGCTGGCTAGAACACACACAAACGCACGCTGGACTCAGCTCCAAGCGGACCCAGACTCAAGCAATACAGCACTCAGTGGACGTAGGGTATTACGCTCCGGCGGCCCGAACCACTCTTAACCTACTGTGTTCATCGTGTTCTTGAGCGAGATCGAACTAGGACTAGCTAACCCCCGAGTACTCACCCTCTGGGCTTAGGCGGGTGCCCTTCCGCCACCCGGCTGTGGTTTGCCACACCACGACATTTGGCGGGCCAGGTAGGGGAATTTTAGCTGGTCGCAGTTCATCTCTTCCTCGTCTCTATGGTTCGTGTGGACGACGTGGAGATGACAGAGGGTGTGGCATCGTCCGCGCCACACGCCTCTCGCCTTCCTGCTCCAGGGGTAACCGTGCCAGTGGAGCAGCCACCGTCGGCGGCGGCGCGCGCTGCTCGCCGGCAAGAGTCAGGGCGCCCATCAAGGGCCCCCTCACAGGCTGCGAGCGGCGGAGCGCTGGCGGAGGCTAGGGAGTTGCTTCGCAACCCTCCGGCTGCTGCAGCCTCGCCAGATGCCCTGAGGCAGTGGCGGGATGACGTTGACCGTCTCCTCCATCTGGCTCAGGCCTCCCCCAGTTCTGCAAAGACTGGGCAACGACCTCCTCCTGGCAATGTGGTGGTACCCTACCACCGGTGCCAGGGTGGTGCGTCGGCATCCGTGCGCTCCCCCACAGTGAGGGGTGCACGAACAGAAGACCTGCGGGCGGAGCTCAACCGTAGGCGTGCGGGTGAGGACGCCCGCATCTCCGTAGAGAGGGCGCGAGTGCGTCGTCTCAACATTGAGGGCCGCAACCTCAATGCCGACTTGGATGTGGCAGCACCCAAGCCTCCGGTGAACGCCCAAATACAGGTGGGCGCTCCGGTGGCTGGGGTGGGCTGCGCTGCGCTAGCGGAGCACCTCCGCACGGTGGCATGGCCGTCCAAGTTTCGCCCACACCTGCCGGAGAAGTACGACGGTACCACTAACCCGTCGGTATTCCTGCAGGTGTATGTTACCGCCATCACAGCAGCTGGTGGTAACGACGCCGTCATGGCGAGCTACTTTCATGTAGCCTTGTCTGGGCCAGCCCGGACTTTGCTCATGAACCTCACTCCTGGGACGATTCGGTCCTGGGAGGAGCTCTGTGCGAGGTTCACAGCGAACTTCGCTAGTGCATACCAGCAGCATGGTGTGGAGGCTCACCTCCACGCCGTGAGGCAGAAACCTGGGGAGATGCTCCGGGCATTCATCTCGCGCTTCACCAAGGTACGGGGTACTATTCCTCGTATCTCTGACGCATCTATTATCACTGCTTTCCGTCAGGGGGTACGTGATGAAAAGATGCTCGAGAAGCTGGCGACGCACGAGGTGGAAAACATTACCACGCTTTTCTCCCTGGCAGACAAGTGTGCCAGGGCCGCTGAGGGCCGCGCATGGCACTCAGCCCCCCAAGACGGAGACGCCAAAGCTGGTGGCTCCGGTGCTACCGCTCAGGGCGGTGGCAAAAAAGAAGAAGAACAAGAACCGGAGTCGGGGGGAGCCGCAACCTGACGGTCCGGCCGTTGCAGCAGCGGCACCAGCTGCTGCAGCAGCGGCTGGGGGCCAGAATGCTCATGGAAAACGCCCTCGCCCGCAAGCTGGCAGCGGAGGTTCATGCCCAGTGCATCCCACCGCTCGCCACAGTGCCGCTGACTGCCGCGAGATCCAGAAGCTCGCGAAGCGGGTCAGTGGGCGGCGTGAGCTGTCCTCCAGGGACGGCTCGCCCCCTCCTTGCCAGCGACCTGGCAAGGAGAAGGCTTCCGACAGCGGGACCGCTGCCGGGGAAAAGGAGCTGGGGTACCAATCCCCCGCCCGGGAGCTGAAGGGCATGTACCACGATGACTCCGACTCCGACAACGACGACCGCCGCAAGAAGCTGTACGTAATGTACGGCGGAAGCTGGGAGCTTGTCTCCCGGCGGGATGTGAAGACCCTTCGCCGAGAGGTCCTTTCGGTGAAGCCGGGGGTCCCAAAGGCGGCGCCGCACCAAAGGTGGATGAACACAACCATCTCCTTCGGGCCATCTGACTACCCGGAGAACATGGCCGGGGCTGGTGTACTGCCTCTAGTCACCGCCCCTGTCATATCCAATGTGAAGCTCTATCACGTGCTGATCGACGGTGGGGCTGGCCTCAACGTCATCTGCTATGCAGCGTTCAAGCAGCTGCAGATCCCGGAGTCCAAGCTGACTCCCTCTTGCCCATTCTCCGGAGTGGGCCCACATCCGGTGTTCCCTCTGGGGAGCATCACACTGCCAGTCACGTTCGGGACCGAGGAGAACTTCCGCACAGAGAGCGTTCAGTTCGATGTTGCAGAGGTAAACCTCCCGTTCAATGCCATCATTGGCCGGCCGGCTCTCTACCGCTTCATGGCCATTGCCCATTATGGGTATTTGGTCCTGAAGATGCCTTCCCCTGCCGGTGTCCTCACCGTGCGGGGTGACCGCACCGCTGCCGTTGCTGCAGTTGAGAGACTGCATGCTCTGGCGGCAGAGGCTGTGCGTTCCGAGGAGGACCCATCCACCTCGCAACCCAGGGTGCCTGCAAAGGCTCCCAGGGTTCAGCCGTCTGATCCGGACGATATTCCCGTGAAGGCGGTGCAGATCGGGGCGGACTCCACCAGGACCACCCGCATCGCGGGGAACCTGGAGGAGAAATATGAAGACGCGCTCATCACTTTCCTCTGAGCAAATGTGGACGTGTTCGCCTGGGAACCGTCACAGATGCCCGGGATCCCCAGGGAAGTGATCGAGCACAATCTGAGGATCTACCCCGACGCCACGCCGGTGCGCCAGAAGCCTCGGAAACAGTCCGTGGAGCGGCAGAACTTCATCCGCGAAGAAGTCCGCAAGCTGCTACACGCTGGCATCATCGAGGAGGTCCACCACGCCGAGTGGTTGGCTAATCCGGTCGTTGTCCCAAAGGCCAACGGGAAGCTCCGGATGTGCATCTACTACACCAGCCTCAACAAGGCATGTCCTAGAGACCCCTATCCTCTTCCACGTATCGATCAGATCGTGGACTCCACCTCCGGGTGTGACCTTTTGTCTTTCCTAGATGCATACTCTGGTTTCCACCAGATTCAGATGTCTAGAGAGGATAGGAAGCATAATGCTTTTGTAACAGTAGATGGGCTTTATTGCTACATTGTTATGCCGTATGGTCTGAGGAATGCCTTACCCACGTTTGTACGAGCTATGAACAAAACCTTTTGTAATCTAATTATAGATATTGTTGAGGTGTATGTTGATGACATTGTGGTCAAGACCAAGGTAGGGACAACCCTAGTGGAGGACCTGTCCCTCGTCTTCGACCGGCTGTGCGCCACGCGCACGAAGCTGAATCCCAAGAAGTGCATCTTCGGCGTCTCGGCAGGGAAGCTGCTGGGTTTCCTGATCTCACATCGAGGCATTGAGGCAAACCCAGCCAAGATCAAGGCGATCGAAGCGATGAGGCCCCCGGTCGCATCAAGGACGTCCAGAAACTTACTGGATCTCTCGCTGCTCTTAGCCGCTTCATATCGAGGCTGGCTGAGAGGGCCCTCCCCTTCTTCAAGCTATTGAGAAGGTCCGGTCCATTCTCTTGGACCGAAGAGGCTGAGCTAGCCTTCCAGGAGCTGAAGCAGCATCTCACCTCACTGCCAGTATTGGTGGCTCCAGAGCCCGGTGAGACATTGTTTTTGTATCTTGCTGCATCCGCAGAAGCGGTCAGCATGGTGCTGGTCGCCGAAAGGATGGAGTAAGCTCGCCAGGGGGACACCTGGGTCTCCCCGGCCAAGGATGGTGAGCCGGACCCCGGACACGGGGGCCCGTCAGTCTCACCTCTGCCTGAAGGTCCGGACCCCGGACAAGGGGGTCCGGAGGAGCCTCATCCCAGTGGGAACCCAGAACCGCTGGGGGCCCAAGGACCTGACGTGGTGGATAAGGGCGAGCCGAACCCGGTCACCAGGGTCCGGACCATCCAAAAGCCAGTCTACTACGTCAGCGAAGTCCTCCACAAGGCAAAGGCCAAGTATCTTGAGACGCATAAGCTTATCTATGCAATACTTATTGCGTCGAGGAAACTGCTCCACTACTTTCAGGTACACCGAGTTATCGTAGTGACCTCTTACCCGCTAAGAGCGATCCTGCATAACTCCAACGCCACGGGCAATATCGCCAAGTGGGCAACAGAGTTGGCTGAGTTCCAACTGGACTTCCAGCCTCGCCATGCAGTCAAGAGCCAAATCTTGGCTGACTTCATAGCGGAATGGACTCATTCCCTAAGCAATTCTGGGGGCCCGGACTTCAACGCCGAACCCACGGAGCCGGAAATCAGGACACCAGTCTTCACCGAGCCCCACTGGACACTCTTCTTCGACGGGTCCGTCCGCAAGAAGTGGGCCGGAGCTGGTGTGGTCCTCATCGACCCAAACGGAGATCAGCTGAAGTACATGGTGCACCTTGAGTTCAAGGCCACTAACAACATGGCGGAGTACGAAGCTCTGATCTTTGGCCTGACACAAGCCCTGTCTCTGGGGGTCCGGCAGCTTCTGGTGAAGGGGGACTCTCAGCTAATCATCAAGCAGGTCCGAGGGGATTGCAGCTGCAACAATCCCCAGCTCGCGGCATACCTCATCCACGTCAGGAAGCTCGAGAAGGACTTCGATGCCCTGGAACTGCAACATGTTCCTCGCGAACTCAACTCAACAGCAGATGATCTCTCTGCGAGAGCATCTACCTGGGCATCCGTGCCTGAGGGAGTCTTCGAAAGACGGTTGCTGAGACCTACCGCCCAGCCTGCCGAACTGGGTGAAGAGGATCAGGCTAGCACCTCGAAGCTAGCGGTCCCGGCGGCATTCCACCTGTGGTGCCTGCCCTGGGTTGTGAGCTCTGTCGAGGATCCTGGAGACCTCGCGGAGCCACTCCCACCTGCTCAGGGAGCTCCCGATGCATGGATCTCCGAGATCCGGAACTACCTGAAAGACAATATCCTCCCTGATGATGATGTGTCCGCGGAGTGCATAGTATGATTGGCTAAACGCTACGTGGTGGTAGAAGGGGGTCTCTACCGCCATGGCGCCAATGGTATCCTCATGCGGTGCATTTCCCAGGAAGAGGGCCGCGAGCTACTCGCGGAGATCCATGGAGGCGAGTGTGGGAATCATTTCTCATCTTGCACGCTTGTTGGCAAGGCCTTTCGGCATGGCTTCTTCTGGCCGACAGCACTCCAGGATGCGGCTGAGTTGGTAAAGTCCTGCAAAGCATGCCAGTTCCATGCAAAGCAAATACACACACCGGCTCAAGCTCTGCAAATGATTTCGCCCTCATGGCCATTTGCCGTGTGGGGTGTGGATATCCTGGGGCCATTCCCCCGGGCCATCGGCGGGTACCGGTTCCTCTACGTCGCCATCGACAAGTTCACAAAGTGACCGGAGGTTACCCCTGTGGTGAACATCACCAAAAAGTCAGCAGTAGCATTCCTCAAGTCCATTGTGTGCAGATTTGGCGTCCCAAACCGCATCATCGCGGACAAAGGGACCCAATTCAAAAGCAGACTCTTCCAGGAGTACTGCGAGGACATCGGCATCCAGCTATGCTTTGCGTCCGTGGCACATCCCCGCAGCAATGGACAAGTTGAGAGAGCGAATGCAGAGATCCTCAGGGGACTCAAGACCCGCACCTACAACTGCTTGAAAAAGCATGGTGCCAAATGGGTTGATGAGCTTCCGTGCGTACTATGGGGCAACCGAACTACTCCCAGCCGAGCCACCGGGGAGACTCCATTCTTCCTGGTCTACGGGGCTGAAGCATGCCTTCCCCCAAAAATTTACCTGGGCTCACCATGGGTCCAGGCTTTTGACGAGTCCATGCAGGAACAGCTGCAGCGTGACGATGTGGACTTCGTTGATGAACGAAGATGGCGAGCAGCTATTCGAAATGCACGCTACAACCAGGCGCTCCGGCGCTATCATCAACGGTTCGTGCACAGTAGGGAACTCCGGGCTGGCGACCTCGTCCTGAGACGGATCCTGAACCGAGCAGGGCTCCACAAACTCTCCCCCCAGCTGGGAGGGGCCCTTCAAGGTTACAGAGGTATGCCAGCCCGGGTGCGTTCGCCTTAACACAAAAGATGGAGTGCCGCTGCCCAACCCATGGAACATAGAGCATCTGCGTAAGTTTTACACTTAGGCAGAGCAGGGAAATGAATTTTTCCTTTGTAATAAGATAGAATTAGTGTGCGGCCCAGAGCGGTTGGGGTCCGCCCCCGTAAACCCGACCTCTGGCATCCATCGCACCAGTGGCTAGCATCAACGCGCGGCCCAGAGCGGTAGAGGTCCGCCCTCATAAACCCGGCCTCTGGCATTCATCGCGCAAGCCATGTATATCAGGTTGCAAAGGAAAGATTTGCCCCAATTCTGTCTTTGTGTCAAAATTTTATTTCGCATTTCGACTCTTGAGTTTTTACCTTTCTAACCCCCGCGCGAATTTCCGCTCTTATCGCTACAACTAAGATCTGTATTGAGTTGCTGGACGGCCGTACAGATATGTACCCTCTTGCAGCTGGGAGAGGGGTCCGGACCCCTAGGGACCCGCTCTGGAGAGGGGGTGCTTGTTTCCTGGGGTGGTCTGGAGTCCTGTGTAGCCGCTTAGCCGGTTCCGTACCCAAAGCCTACACACTCCACCACCCTGTAACGAGTGCTCTAGTACCCGGAGCCGGGTAATTAGGGGCCCGGACCTCGTTCTAGCTCAAGAGTTGGCTTCCTAAGTCCTACACGGCATGTCCAGCTCCATATCTCAAAGGATCGAGTACGACAAAGTGACCTCAACCACTGCTAGGAAGGGTCTGGAGCGTCGGAGCCAGGTTCGGAAGAGTCGTGTTGTTTCCTGGAGTGGTCCGGAGCCCTGTGTAGCGCCTTAGCCTGGTTCCGCACCCTAAGCCTACACACTCCACCACTCTGTAACAAACACTGGATTACCTGGACCTGTGCCTCTGGAGCTCCGGACCTCGTACTAGCCTGGGGGACGGCCCAGAATAGGTTCCGCGGGCCTGCAACTAAGCTATAACTTTGAAGTGGTACACAGGTTAAGCCTTGGCAGGTGGTACCTAGCCTCAAACCATTGAGCCTACCTACCAGGGGGTCCCGGCGTCCGCTTCAAAGGTTTCATGCAAGATCAAGGTCCAGTCTCGGTGGTAGACAGGCTCAAAACAACTGAGTCTATCTCCCAGGGGGCCCGAAGCATTCGCTTTGACCCAGACATCACGGATCGATTATGCATGCGTCAAACAGCTAAGTTGCAGTATCATTACTACCATATAAGTGAGATTGATTTTCCTCTCTGTAGTTCTTTCTGCTACACAGGGAATAAGATGCTCACGCGGCTTGCAATCTATGCTACACCTATGCCCAAGGACGCTTGCCCAACCTCTTGCGGGGGTCCGAAGTGTCTTCTACGGCTCGGGTGACCGATAGGTCCAACAACTGAACCTATCTGCCAGGGGGCCAGGGCGCCGGGGTGCTGCGTACCGCAAACTAGAACAATTGACAAACAGCTAAGTTGAAATTTTCTTATATTAAGTTTCAACAAGTACAATGTTTTGTTACATAACACAAAAAGCAAAGCAAAAGTACACTGTCCAGCTCAGGGATCGACGGGCTCCTGCTTGAAGTAGGCGGCGACGAAGTCGACGACGTCCTGCACGCCCTCTCGTGCAGAGGCCTCCGTCTCCGCCACAGGACCATCGAGCACGGGGGCTAGCGAGATGGCCGAGTCGTGGCTCCGAAGGCAGGTCAAGATGTGCTCCGCCACCATCCGGATCAGCTCGCAGCCCTCGGCTTCAAGCTGGCCAGCAAGGACCGGCTCCAGGCGCCGGAGCCTATCCGAAGCAGACCTCAGCACTGGAAGGGCGTCAGCAATCGAAGCTGGCGCCTCTGCCACTTGGATTGGGCTCATTCCAAATGGCACCAGCGCCAAGCTCGCTTCGCCCGCCCAGTTGACGATCCGCTGGGCCCCCACGCGCTGCTCCTCCTGCAGCTTCCGGACCGCCTCCTGGACCACCTCCTGGACCCAGCTGTCCAGAGCTGCCTTAGCTGTTTCCACCTCGCAGAGCCTCTCCTCGAGCTCTGCCTTCCTCTTCTCCGCCGACTCCTTCCGCTTCTTGAGGTAGTCGCGCTGGCGCTCAAGCTGTTTTTCCATGCTGGCGGTGAGGGATTCCCGCATGTGAAGGGACTTCCTATCGTCCTCCAGCTCCGACTCGGCAATAGCCAGCTTGCTAGCTCTCTCCTCCAGCTGCTTCCGCCATCCAGCAAGGGTCCCAGAGAGCTCGTCCAGCTCCTGCTTGCGGATCTCAAGACCCTGGCTGCGGGTCTCAAGCTCGGACCGCTGGGCAGCGAGCCGAGTCTCAAGATCGGACCGTTGAGCTGTGAAGCTGACCACCTCCAAGGTAAAAGTCTCCTCCCACTACGCCAGGGCTTTTTCCCGGCTTGATACTGCAAGCTCCCGGTCGAACACCTTCCGAAGGTTGGCTCGGTAGGCCTCTTGGTCGGCTTTGAGCTTGGACCGGGCTTCTGCAGCATGGGAAGCTTCAGCCTTCGTGTGCGCTTCCAGGCAGGTGTGCCAGTCGGAGAGGCGCTGGCGTTCGCTCTCTAGGGCAGCCCACTCCTGCCGGAAGGCCGCCTCGGCAGAGGAGGTTGCCTCCACTATCGACTGCCGGACCTGGACCAGCACCTGGGGGAGGGGAGTTGCTTCCTCCTCCGGGGGGCCCCGCAGGAGCTGCCTACCAAGGACCACCTCCAGCTCCTCCTCTGCTACAGGGTTGGAACTGGAGGTGGGAGCTTCCGACGGAGGCATCAGGACCTCGGTTGCCGTTGTGCTCGCCGTCGCAGCACCTGCCGCCGTCGAGCTCACTGCTGCCGAATCTGGTGTCGGCACAATCGTCGTCGTAGCCGGGGTCTCGAGGGCCACCGCGTCGGGTGCATCTGCGCCCAGCACTGGCGCATCTGGCACTGGCGCACCCACCACCTCATCGGATGCGGCCGCGCTCGACACCGGCGCCTCAGCAGCCGCCGCGTCGGATGCGGCTGTGCCCGACACTGGCGCATCAGCCGTCGCCGCGTCAGATGCGGCCGCGCCCGACACTGGCGCATCAGCCGCCGCCGCATCGGATTCGGACGCGCCTGACACTGGCGCATCCGCCTCGGCCGCATCGGGCGCCACTGGGCTCACGGAAGCCGCCGCACCTGCGCTCTCCATACCCGCCGTCGTACCCGCCGTCGTCGCCGAGGCCCCTGTCGCCTGGACCCCTGCTGACGGACCAGCGGTAGCGGAAGAACCGCTTGGACGAGGAGCCCTTGCAAAACAAACAGAAGGAGCCTTCAGCACAAAGCGGAGCACCGAGAATAAGGGATGTGGCCAGAATAGCACTAACCCTGAGACAAGGGGTCTCCAGCATCCGCGGAGGCCCGACGACTTCTTCTGCTGCTGCTGCTGCTGCTCCTGTGGCTGCTGCTGATGTTGTTGCTCCCGTGGCTGCCGCTGTTGCTGTTGCTGCCGGGGGAAGGTGTCTCTTGGCGGTGATGGTGGCGGCGCGTCCACCCCGGAGGTCCCGCGATGGCCGGGGGCCCGGGAGCTGCCCTGACCCCGCGTCCTCGGCGGACCTCTGGCGTTTCGCGGCGGGCTCCCCAACTAGGGTCCCATCGCCCCGCTGCAACCTGCGCTGGCCCGCATCTCCCGGCGATCCGCCGGAACTGCTCCGGGCCTGGCTGGGACCGCTAGTAGCGGCGCTTCCAGCCACGGCCTGCTTGCCCTTGGCGGTGGGGCCAGACCCCGCGACATCCGGCACGGCTTGATCCCCGGACACACCAGGGATTCGGATCCCACGGTTCGGGTCGCCTCCGGTCTGGCGTGCGGCCAGCCCGCCGTCGTCAAGAGTCGGCAGGGTGGCCAACACCGCGGTCCTCAAGCGCGAGTCCTCGCAGAGGGGGATGACGCCCTGGGGAAGGATCATTTGCTCCGGGATGAAGGCTTCCCCCGTCACCGCCCGCACCAGGACCTCCAGGGCTTCCTAGGTCAGGTCGCTCCCCTCTCCGCGGTGGGTCCTGCTGCAGTCGTTGAGGCCGGTGAAGCTCCAAGCAGGGCGTGGCCGCTGCTTCAGGGGGGCGATCCGGCGCTTCAAGAAATCTCCGAGCACGTGCAGCGAGGTGAGGCCGCTCTCCGCCAGCGACCTGATCTTGCCCAGCACAGAGTCGAAATCCGGCTGCAGGGACGGCTTGGCCCTCCAGGATCCATGGTCGGAGGCGGGTCCCTCGGTCGGCAAGGTGAGGCGCTCGTTGGCTTCGGTGGTGGCGATCACCCAATCCCTGCGCCACTCCTCCCACTTCCCGCCAGTAAGGCCGTGAATCTAAGGCATCGGCAGGTCGCTCCTTGTCTGAAAGTAATACGCCCCCACCTCATCCTTCGCCCTCCCGGACTTCACCAGTATGAAGAAATGGCGGAAGAGGATGACGCGGGGCCGCACTCCCACGAACATCTCGCATAGATGGACGAAGATGGACGTCAGGAGGAGGGAGTGGGGTGTGAGGTGCTGAAGATGGAGGCCGAAGTCTTCCAGTAGCAACAGCAGGAACGAAGAGATCGGCAGCCCCACGCCGGTGGAAATGTGCGAAGTGAATAGCACAAATTCCCCGCGCGGAGGTTGCCGAGGGGAACCGAGCCTGCTCGGACCCCCCAGCCAGTCTCCTGCGGGCTCCACCCTAGCAAGCGGCGCACCGTGCTGAGCTCCTCCTCGGTCTGGAAACGACGGGGGTGGCCGAGGGACGCCATTGCGCTGTGGGGGTGTAGAACAATCTACGCAGATGAGCAAGGGGGGAGAAGGTCGAAGGCAAAGGGGCGCAAAGGTTGGAAGGAAGGAGGCGAATGCGGAAAAGTAACCGCGGTATGCGGTTCTTCCCTTTATAAAGCCTGACCCAACCAGCGCATCCCGGAACCGTCACTGCAACCCAAGCGACCCCGCACACCTGGAGTTAACTGCCTAATCTATGACAAAGGGGGCCAGGCCCACCTGTCAGGGAGGGCGGGTAACCACAAAGGTGTGAAAGGGCGGGATCTGGACCGTCATCCGCGCGCGAAGCGAGGCGGAAGCTGAGCTGACGTGCGCGCATTAAGCGCTGGCGTGACCGGGCTCTTCGGGAACTGCGCTGGTGGTAAATACCCCGTTTACTCCAGCCGCAACAACGCCGAGTGTCGCACACATGACTAGGGGTACCACTGAGCGTGGGGACCACGAGTCAGTAAGCCGTTGCGATGTGATGAGGTAACAAAAAACCCGATAAACAGTCAAAGCAGAGCAAGACTCCTGCAGTAAGAGGCTTCAAGTTATGCAAAGCCAAATCGCAGTAGTGGCCCCACCTGCGGGTTCGTTACCTCTCCCGAGGTGGGCCCGGGGGCCACTGTCGGTACCCTGTAGCAGGGATACCCACTTCTACTGCAGCAAGGCAGGACTCGCATAGTCATCCGCGACTATCGCCATAAGGGGCGGAGCTGCCGGGCCCCACGGGCCAGGCTCCTACCTCACCAGGCCAACGGCCCCGGACCTGTTCCCAGCTCTGGGGCGGGTCAGGAGACGCCACGTGTCCCAAGAGGAGGGGAAGCTCCGAACCAACGGCCGGGGGCCCGGACCCCCCATAGGGATCCGGGACCTCCCCGCGCCTGTCCGGACCTCCCGTGCGCATAGAGCCAGCATACCGCCAGGGGAGGTCCGGAGGCTCCACGTGTCCCGCAGGTGGGGGCGCGGGCGCGGGCCTTTCACTGGAAGACTCGCCCACCCACCGCATTCAATGCGGGTGGTTGAGGCGTGCTCTGCCACCGCGACACGTGGGGCAGCCTTTGTCAGGCTTCACTGTGGACCTCGTATTACCAAGGTACACAGTGTAGCCGCCTGCGCCGCACCCGCGCAGAGCCGTCCACACATTAATTGGATACGACGGCACGGCACTTTTCCATCATGCCGCCTACGCCGCAAGCTACGCGGCCCGTTCAGCTACGTGGCTGGCGACGTAGCTAGCTACACCTGGCGCTGTTTCGACAAGACAGCACCTGGACATGCTGAACGGGGGATTCCAGGAGCAGGAAGGAAATCCAGCGCGAGATCTTCTCCGCCTGTAACGCCATAATGTATGAATAGTACGTTGTTTATACTACATCGTTTGGGTCCACCTGTCGGGGACCCAACGGCCATGTACGCGCCTCCCTTGAGATATAAAAGGGAGGCGCTCGCTGTACACAACAGGCTGGCTAGAACACACACAAACGCACGCTGGACTCAGCTCCAAGCGGACCCAGACTCAAGCAATACAGCACTCAGTGGACGTAGGGTATTACGCTCCGGCGGCCCGAACCACTCTTAACCTGCTGTGTTCATCGTGTTCTTGAGCGAGATCGAACTAGGACTAGCTAACCCCCAAGTACTCACCCTCTGGGCTTAGGCGGGTGCCCTTCCGCCACCCGGCTGTGGTTTGCCACACCACGACAATTTGCTTGAGAGTTATCATAAGTCCACTCAATCACTGTCTTTGGTACTACAAAAAACAGACTCTATCGTTGGTGATGCACTGCAATTGCTGTTCTTATGGTCATCATCTCAAATCCACACGAAATTGAGAAATGCTTGCAATTGTTACTTGGATGGCTGTCATGAGATTGATAACACCACAGCTGGTGTGTTTGACTGGTGTGTCTCCATGATGGATATATTCAGGCGTAATGGTGCTATGGCTAGCTCTTTCAAAGTGTTTGTTGTACCACCCTTGGTTCAGTCAATGAAGTGTGCCCTGGCTGTTTGGCAAGCTGGTTTACATTTGTTGGTTGAACTGCAGCAGTGGTCTCCCTTTGTGAATTTTTTCGGTGTTCGGCAAACAACAATCTTTTGCATTATACAGCTAAAGGGTATATGTTTGTTGTCCTACAACTGCTACAACACTCAAAGTATCTTAGGGGACTACATTTTTGCATATGCAAATAAAAAGAACAAGAAGATTGCTCGAGCATTAATGCACAAAAGAGAGGTGTGGCTGATGCACAATAATTCTGATGGTTCTAGTCCTCAATTTGCAAGCTCTGAAGTTCTACAAATGGGTGCCAACAGTATCAATGTCCTCCATCTTCAGACCAATATCTTGCTCCGACCATCTTTAGAGGGTGCAACTGTTCTCAAGTCACCAATATCCATGGAACGGCTTGAGGGAAAGCCGCATTTCAATCGGAGGAGAATGTCATGAACTGGGCTGCCAGATGAGCCCAGTGGGCCGGGAGATGGAGGCGGTGGAGACCGGCATACAAAAGCAGAGGAGAACCGAAGGGAAATCATCGAACAAACAACAGACCAACCGATCATCCTCTTCCTCTGTCCAAGAACTTGCTCTGTAGTTTCTTGCTATTCCTCCTAAATCTGTGCTATCTCTAGTCTTGATTCTCTCTTATTCTTCTCCAAATTGTATCAATACTCTTGCTATTCTGATTTGGAGGTCTAGAACCATAACACATCGTCCTGCTCGACCGCCGGCTGCCAGCACCGTCTGGTTGTGAGATCACCTCATCCTCCTCCGATTCCAATCCGACCCCCCTCTAGTGTACTGTACGTCTGTACCCCGGCCAGCAGGCCCGACCGACACAAGTCCAGCCGCACCCGCGCGCTGCAAATTCTTTAGCCTTTTACGACGACGCATCATCGCATGCCACGGCGTGTGGGGCGAGGTAACCCGGACAGCAATTCCAGCAAATCCCATCTCGCACATGGCATATGCCTCTTACCCGACACAAACACACTCGGCGCCGGACAAACAACAGGCACTAGCTTGGCGTGTGGTAGAGTAACAAAGCTGCGTGCACCCGTGATTGCTTGCCTGCACATGATTGCCAGGATTTAGGAGCTAAAAATTCCTTTTCTTTTCTTCTCCAACTCAACAAACTGGAACAGAGTATCGAACACTGGAAATCGCCGGTTTGCCGCTATGTACGAGTGCCAAAAGGAATCAAGCAACAACCATTAGCTTCGTGCATCCCGTAGCCCGGCCTAGCTATCCATGGACGCGCACATGACATGACCCCAAACTCGCACGATCAGAACGGCTGATGGGCGCCGGACACTGTTCGTCGCCCAAGGATCGTATCGCATCCTATCAGCATCGCTGGCGGAACATGGACGCCTTAATGCCCTGCCCCGTTCACAGCTCGTCTCGGCGAAGCAAAGACAAGACGATCCCTGGAGCACGCCTTAATGCGGTTCATCCTTCTTACAAACAAACGCACTGAATTTCAAGGATTCCATCCAGCTGGTCCAGTTTCTATTTTTTTGTTCCCACCGAGCTGGCGAGCTTCCTCACTCGCTGCGTGCCCGTGTCGGCGCTGATCGAGAGTGCCAGCGACAGCGTCCTATATACACTGCCTCGCTCATGGATCTGATCACCCTTCGTCCAGCCCGAGCCACCGGGAGCAGAGGGGATGCCTCTTGCCGCAATGCCATCGGCATCCTCGTTCCTCTCCCGGTGCCGCCCTACCCTGGCGGTGGCGGTCGCTCTCCTGTGCGCCATTGCCGCCGCCTCTTCCGCGGCCGGCGGGGGCGCGGGCAGGCGCGGGCCCATCGCCACCGCCGGGAAGAACTACACCAGGGTGTGCGACCCGGCGCGGTTCGCGGCGCTGGGTCTCGACGCGTCGCGCTTCCGGTACTGCGACGCGTCGCTGCCGTACGCCGACCGGGTGCGCGACCTGGTCGGGCGGATGACGCTGGAGGAGAAGGTGCGCAACCTCGGGGACCAGGCGGAGGGCGCGCCCCGCGTCGGCCTGCCGCCCTACCGGTGGTGGGGGGAGGCCCTGCACGGCGTCTCCGACGTCGGCCCGGGGGGCACCTGGTTCGGCGACGTCGTGCCCGGCGCCACCAGCTTCCCGCTCGTCATCAACGCCGCCGCGGCGTTCAACGAGTCGCTGTGGCGCGCCGTCGGCACCGCGGTGTCCACGGAGGTCCGGGCCATGTACAACCTCGGCCACGCCGAGCTCACCTACTGGAGCCCCAACATCAACGTGGTGCGCGACCCGCGGTGGGGCCGCGCCAGCGAGACCCCCGGCGAGGACCCCTTCCTCGTCGGCCGCTACGCCGTCAACTTCGTGCGCGGAATGCAGGACGTCGCCGGCGGCGGCTGCTCCGCCGCCGCCGCGGACCCGTTCGCGCGGCCCATCAAGGTGTCCAGCTGCTGCAAGCACTTCGCGGCCTACGACGTGGACGCGTGGTTCAAGGCCGACCGCCTCACCTTCGACGCGCAGGTGCAGGAGCGCGACATGGTCGAGACCTTCGAGCGCCCCTTCGAGATGTGCATCCGCGACGGCGACGCCAGCTGCGTCATGTGCTCCTACAACCGCGTCAACGGCATCCCGGCGTGCGCCGACGCGCGCCTCCTGACGGAGACCGTCCGGGAGCAGTGGCAGCTGCACGGGTACATCGTCTCCGACTGCGACTCGGTGCGCGTCATGGTCCGCGACGCCAAGTGGCTCAACTACACTGGCGTCGAGGCCACCGCCGCCGCCATGAAGGCCGGGCTCGACCTCGACTGCGGCATGTTCTGGGAGGGCGCCCGGGACTTCTTCACCACCTACGGCGTCGACGCCGTGCGGCAGGGCAAGATCAAGGAGGCCGACGTCGACAACGCGCTCACCAACGTCTACCTCACCCTCATGCGGCTCGGCTTCTTCGACGGCATGCCGGAGTTCGAGTCCCTCGGCGCCGGCGACGTCTGCAGCAAGGACCACAAGGAGCTGGCTGCCGACGCCGCCAGGCAGGGGATGGTCCTCCTCAAGAACGATGCTCGCCGCCTCCCAGTGGACCCCAACAAGATTAAATCCGTGTCGTTGGTTGGCCTGTTGGAGCACATCAATGCCACGGATGTCATGCTCGGAGACTACCGAGGTAATTTCTTTCAGGAAAACTGACAGTGGTGGTTTTTTACTGTTCCCTGTACCTGACAAATAGGCCAAATTTACAGTCGTCAGTGCTGTTACTGTCATCTAGTAAGATTCTTCTTGGTTTTCACATGGAGCACAGGTAAGCCTTGCAGAGTTGTGACGCCGTACAACGCCATAAGGAAGATGGTGAAGGCCACGTACGTGCACGCCTGCGACAACGGGGCCTGCGACACGGCGGGAGGGATGGGCAGAGCCGCCAGGACGGCGAAGATCGCCGACGCGACCATCGTCATCGCCGGCCTGAACATGAGCGTGGAGAGGGAGAGCAACGACAGGGAGGATCTCCTCCTGCCGTGGAACCAGACCGGCTGGATCAATGCCGTCGCCGAGGCCTCCCCGTACCCGATCGTCCTGGTGATCATGTCGGCCGGCGGCGTGGACGTCTCCTTCGCGCAGAACAACCCGAAGATCGGCGCCATCGTCTGGGCCGGCTACCCCGGCGAGGAAGGCGGCACGGCCATCGCCGACGTCCTCTTCGGCAGACACAATCCAGGTGCATACTAATTGCGTTACAAATGCACATCGTCTGCATCACTGATGTTTCTTAAACAACTTCGTTCCTGGATCACCACGAACAGGGGGGAGGCTGCCCCTGACCTGGTTCAAGAACGAGTACGTGAACCAGATCCCGATGACGTCCATGGCGCTGCGTCCCGACGCGGCGCGCGGCTACCCCGGCCGGACCTACAAGTTCTACGACGGCCCGGCGGTGCTCTACCCGTTCGGCCACGGCCTCAGCTACACCAACTTCAGCTACGCGTCGGCCACCACCGGCGCCACGGTCACCATCCCGGTCGGCGCGTGGGAGCACTGCAAGACGCTCACCTACAAGTCCGGCGCGGCGCCGTCGCCGCCGCCCGCGTGCCCGGCGCTCGACGTCGCCAGGCACAGGTGCGACGAGGCCGTGAGCTTCGCCGTCACGGTGCGCAACACCGGCGGCGTGGGCGGCGGCCACGTGGTGCCGGTGTACACCGCGCCGCCGGCCGAGGTGGGCGACGCGCCGCGGAAGCAGCTGGTGGCGTTCCGGCGGGTGTTCGTGCCGGCCGGGGCCGCCGTCGAGGTGCCCTTCGCGCTCAACGTGTGCAGGGACTTGGCGATCGTCGAGGAGACGGCCTACACCGTCGTGCCGTCCGGCGCCAGCGCGATCATCGTCGGGGACGACGCGCTGGCGCTGTCGTTCGCCGTCACGATCAACTTGGCAGTGTAGAACAATTTATTGGGGGTTATTTTTATTTTTACTGAGGGTAATAAGTAACGGTTAAAACTCATCAAAACATTAAATGTAGCGAGCCAAAAAAGTGGAAGCAAGTGTAATTACTTTACACAGCGCTATACAAAAGTAGAAGCAGATCGATCCATTAATCGATTGCATTATTGACATTATTGGGAAGCAAAGTGGGTGCAGCATTTACTTTTTTTCTCGCGGCAGCATGACATGTAACATTCCACGCTCGAGAATGGTTGATTTCACTTCTCTCCTCTTATGGACTTATGGTAAATGGTAAACTCGTCAGGTTTGCCACGGATGACTTTTGTGCAGTGTGGTCATGTGAACTTTTACACTGCGCAAGTACGTGACGTCGATCATGATCAATTTGGCCTCAACCGCAAATGCTGCCAAGCTTAGGTACCCTACCAAAATTTACATCTCAATTCTCCGGTCTCCACTGGTAGTCGGGTCCTACTCTGGTAGTACTAGTGTACTACCCACCCACCCTACCCTGTCACGGTGTCACCTGGTCGTTTTGGAATAGTTTAATTTCTACAGTATGCATATTTGATAAACAATGATGTAAAACACCATATAACTGAAAAGTCTAATGTGAACACTAGAATACAAACAGTATAATGATACGTAGAGATTTCTTATGATAAAACTAGTTACGTTACATAATTATAAGGTCACAAATCTACGTACATCAAAATTTCAAAAGTTTTCCTGTAAAAGAATCCTCTCGAAAAAAATTAGAAGGTTGACCACATGCGTCCATGGATGTATTGTCAAAACAAATTTTTTATAGGGAGTGCCTAGCTAGCAACCAACCTTTTTTTTTAATCTTGCGCTCCATTGAGTTTTTCATCTAATAAAAGTATGGCATACCTGTAGTTAGTTGTCGAGTCAGAAAAAAGTGAGTGAAAACTTTATAGTTGGAGATAAATTTAATATAATGAAGTATGAAAAAATATCAAGTTTGCC
Organism: Panicum virgatum; assembly: GCF_016808335.1. Lineage (NCBI taxonomy): Eukaryota > Viridiplantae > Streptophyta > Magnoliopsida > Poales > Poaceae > Panicum > Panicum virgatum. The sequence goes on from NC_053149.1 coordinate 17,769,826, forward strand.
ATACCAGAACAATTTTAATGATGAAAAGCTTTGATGCATTGCATATATGTTGAGGATGTTGAACTTTGATGCATTGCACTTTTTTTTAACATAATGCATTGAGCATCCGAGTGGAAGTTTCTTATTAGAGCATATACGAAATGGTACCCGATTCTAATCCGTGGGATCAAAACGTTTCTGACACAATAAGTTTGGTTACATTAAATATCTTAGAAAGACTGAATATGTCATTACCACATGAAACAATCTGGGAAATCCATACATTTGATATTTAAATTGCTAATAGTTGAAGACAACGAAATAAATGAACACACCGTGAACTGGAAATTTCTCCATCAATTTGATATAATAAGGAAGAAAAAAAGAGGAAGTGGGCAAATGAGAAAGAAGAAACAGCCCACAAGCAAAACATTTGTAGATTAGAAAGCCAGCTCAATGCCCACAAATGAAATGGAACAGAGCCACAAGCTGGGGCCCATCTGAGTCCGTCTATCTGGGCTGGGCCACTACTAGTCCCGTCAACGTTGGACCTTTATTTGACGAGCTCGCTGGGCTGGATCTCTTTTAGGTACAGTTGGCCCATCCATTGAATTCTGGTGAAGTTTATGTCTCTGTTTTTCTTTTGCTTTGTTTCAGTTTAAAAGCGGATAAAAGACAGTAATCTTTTAAAATAAAAGACAGAAATATAAATACTAAAAGAGGAAAAATAAAAAGAAACCAGATGGAGAAGGTAAGATAAGCGTAGTAGGTCTCTAATGTTTCCATTACTTACAAGCTGATGATAAGCTGATCACGTACCGTGGAAGCCATACCACTTTAGCACCGTACACCAGTACTACAAACCTTTTAGCCATCTTCTTCTCCGAACGAAAGAGGCACAGCAGCGGCTCGTGGTTGTCGCGTCCCGGTCCCTTGCCGAAACCATCCTCAGATGGGGATGGGGGATGGGGAGGAGACGGCGGCAAAGGTGCCTGGGTGTCGGTATCTACCGATGGATGGTCGAGCCCCATGAACTGGGGCTGGACGACGCACCTGGAAAGGCCGGGGGGGATTCTCCGCCGGTGCTGTCGCTGTCAAGCCACAATCCAGCGCTCGCCGTCCGCTGCCGCGATTCGCGGGCGCCGCCGGCCGAGATCGCGAGCCCGTTGCGCCGCGCGTAAAATAAATTGAGTACATATACTAAAGCTCCAAGAATTGGAGCAACCTCATGAGTCGTGGCCCCACGTGGGGCCTGTGCACTGTTCATGCAGGTCCCACATACTATTCACGTGGGACCCACGTGGGGCCCACATACTATTCAGGCGGGACCCACGTGGGACCCACGTATTATTCAGGTGGGACCCACGTGGGACCCATGTACTATTCAGGCGGGACCCACGTGGGGCCCACGATTATATTAAATTAGCCTCTTTATCTTAAAAAAAATATTTTCCTTCCATTATTTGACAATACAAAATATATTTAACTACTTCCTACATACAAAAAATAATAACTAAACTTTGCATACTACATTTACATGTGGTAGTTGTACTACTTCTTGGGTTTTGATTTCCCTCCGTAAACCCACAAAATATAATTAGATTGTTCATTCATTTCTAATCTTACTTTTTTCCCCTACTAAAGTAATTAAACTATACCTACTGACACAAAAAAAACCCTAAGGAAAAATTACATGTACCTCTATACTATAATGCTTGAGACTGGCGCGCTCTCAGACACAAAACTACTATGCCCGCTGTACTGTAATTTTTAGATCTAACTCAATACATCGATACGATGTTGCTTCGAACATAGTAACAGATAATATTTTTCTATTAATATTTTAGATCCACGTTTTTTTACAGGCGCGCGTAGCGCGCCAACCTGACTAGTAAGAATAAACTTCCCAACGGGCAGCGGCAGCTCGTTCTCGGCTCAAGAATTCGTCACCTGGGCGATGTCGCCCACGCACTTTTCGTTTGGAGGAATCTGATATTTGACATCGAATTCGCAAGCCTCATCTCTTTTGATATAAATTCGCAAGTCTTTTGAAATATGATATCGGACATGCGAATTCGAAACGGGTTTTCTGCTCTTTTTCATGATTTCACGAATTTCACTAATGTTTTTTCTTTTCTCAACACCTGAATTTCCCCTTCTACCCTCACCCTTGGAATCGATCCTGTCGGCTCGTTGTTTTTCCCGTGACCGCTCTGTTTTTTCTCCCGTGTTCTTCCGCCCTCCTCTTCATTTGCTCAGGCCGAGGCCCTCCTCCGCATCCCCGTGGATGAGCTTCCTCCCCACGGACCAGCGACAGGCGGCGCTCCAGCAGCCTTCGAGCACGTCGAGCCCGAGCGGCGTCCCTCCGCAGTGCCAGGCGCCAGGCACGAGAGAGATGAGAGATCCACGACAGTTAGGGAGAGAAAATACAGAGAGAGAGAGGAGAAAGAGATGAACAGAGCGGCTGTGGGCGGGCTACCGGCGGACCTCTTGCGGCAGACGGACGAGCGGGCGGCGGAGCTTTTGCAGGGCCAGGCGGCGGAGCTCCGCGGCTCTCCGGCGGCGGCCGGTCTTCAGCCCTCGGTGACGAGATGCAGGATGAAGAACGGAAGAACAGAGCACGGTAGAGACGGGGATCGATTCTGATCCAATCGATCTAAAGGGGATAGAGTCAGGGGTATTTTGGGTACTTCATGTGCTCAGAAAAGAGAAAAATTAAATGAAATTCGCGAAAATAAGAAAATGCGTCGAAAGCCCACGTTTCGAAATAATTCGCATGTCTGATGTTATATTTCAAAAAGTCTGCGAATTTAATGTAAAAAAAGTGAGACATGCGGATTCGATGTCAAATATCGAAATTGTTTGGGTGCTAACATGGATCGGTGTTGCTCGCGCGTGATTGCGGCGTTGGTGCGGAGCAGCGCGGACACACGTACGTCGCCGCGTCAGCTCCGTGTATGTGGTAACCGGATGAGTCGCCTGACGACGGCCCGGAACGGAAATGTGCACGGCAACTGGATCCTCGGGCATTAACTCCGGCCGGGCATGGTTGCGAGACTGTCTGCACGATCGCATCGTGGCTTGTAGTTGTAGCTTACTCCTAACTGTTACACGGTGCGTGACGGACGACGCTGGCCGCTGCATGCGTCGGCCTTCTCCTGCAGCATGCGTGCACGCGTTCCGTTTCGAGACCGTTGTTTGCTCTAGCAGGCAGCAGACAGGCACGCCGCGAACGGGAACCGGCGGTCGGCCGGGCCGGCCGATCGATGCGTGCGTTGGCGCAGTAAAGGGTGTGGCTGAGCTGGAGCGCACGTTGCCGTGCCCGCGTGTTGCGGTGCTTCGATCGCCGGTCGCCGCCTCGCCGGGCTGAGTGCTGCTGCGGTTGGCATCTTGCATCTACCTAGCGGCTACTAGCTAGCTCCGCGCCGCCTTGAAACGTCCCGGAGGCCGGGCCGCCGGGGCTTCGGTTCTGCAGTTTGTGTTGCGACCGCCCGCCTGGTCTTCTTTTGCAGTATATATGCAGCAAGGTAGGAACTCGATATGCATGCGTCAAGGTTCAAGGAAAACGGGTCCTCGCAATTCGGCCACGCAATTGACCTAGGTCGAGACGCTTAATCTTAGGCTTATGCTAGATGCTGGCTTGCCCCGACGAAACATTCTATCTATAGTAGTTAAGGAATAATTAAAAAAATACAATACCTATCGCCCATGCATGTGTTCTTATTGCTCTACACACGCTACTGATGGATGGTTGCTTTTATGTGATCGATCGTGTGGAGAATTCAATAGCTTGCAGTTTGCAAATTTAGTCGTGTTAGAGTACCTCCAACCGCTTATGTAAATTTATTTGAATCTGTAAAAATAAAAAATTATGGGAAAAAACCCCCATCCAACAGTACCTTCATCTACCTTTCCTTCTCTGTCCCGTTATGTATCCCCTTCCCTTCGCTAGGCATTTTAACAATACGGCTCCGCTCGCCATGTCCCTCGTTGCGCGCGCTCCGCTTTTCCCGCGGTCCTTCCTCCTCCCGCGCGCCCTCCCGCCCGCCTGGGGAGCACCGCGGCCGTGGGCGAGCACCGCCGCTGGCCCCATTCGCGGGCGAGCGCTGAGCCGCGCCGGGGAGCACCGCCGCCGGGCGCGAGGGAGCTCAGCCGCCGCGAAGCCCCGCACGGGCGAGGGCCGTAGGCGGCCCTGGCCCACCGTGGGTCGCGCTGCGGAGCCGTCACCGCGCCCGGAGAGCTCCGCGGCCGAGTGCCGCCGCCGCCGCGCGTGGGGAGCTCCACCGCCGGCCACGTTCGCGTGCAGTGCTCGAGGCGAGGCCAAGCTCGCGCGCGGAGGTGCTGGAGGCGGGGCTGAGCTCGGGCGCCAGCGTTGGAGGTCGATTCGGCGTCGGATTCGCTCGATTCGCCGGCAAGAGAGCTTGATTCGCCGCCGCCGCCCCTCCTCCTCCGGCGACGGCCGCTGCCCCTTGCCTTGTCCACCTCCGTCGGCTGCTGCTGCTGCGGCGTCGTGACCTCAAGGACTGGGAGTGAGTTCACGGCGTCGGAGGCGAGCGTGGTCGTGGCGTCGGCGTTGACGCCCTCGCGCTGCCCGGCCCCGGAGTCGCCGCTCCGGTGCCCTCCCGTTCCCGCTGGCGCTCTGGCGCCCTGACGCCGCCCATGGGCCCCCGCCGCTGCCCAGCCTCGGTGTCGCACCGCACCTGGGAGCTCCGAGCAGGCCCACGCCGCCTACCAGAGCTCCGTCGCGGCGCGTGCCGCCCCGCTTGTCGCACTGCCGGGGGCCGCCTCCACCGTTGGAGTGTGTCGTCCTGCCTGCCAGGCTGCTGCAGCCGCGAATAGAGCTAGCAGTGCCAAGAGCGACAGCAGGAAAGGGCCGCGGGAAGGGCTGGCGGGCGGCGACACCTACAGCTGCACCTGACCTCAAGCCACGACACCTACAGTTGCGCCCGACCTCCTGAGCAAGCTGTGCCCCTGACAGGCCCTTGGACGGCCGGAGCACCAAGCTCCACGGTGGTGCCATGGCAGCTGCTCGGGAACGCTCGGCTCGGATGCCATGGCAGCTGCTCGGGAACGCTCGGCTCGGAGGGGATGCACTGCTACTGTGATAATCGCTCGACGTGGAATCCGGTTTTGAATACAGGAATCAAGTTTTACCTAGCATGTTGGATTAACCTATGGAATTAGATGGTTTTCTATTTTTATAAAGAGGTATAATTCCTAAATTTAGCTAACATAATAAATAAGCTGTTGGAGATGCTCTTAGCATGGGCCCGCTTCAATTCAGAATGTTATTGTAATAGTGGGCCTGCTTCGAAATATATATAGTGTAAGACTGAACATATATAATTAAATTGAACACCGCGTCGTCATATAATAACACATTATTAGGAATAGGAATATAATCGTACCATAAGGCAATAAATAGAATTAATTTTCCTAAAGGGGAAGGTAATTGTAAAAAAACACTCGTGTCTCTGCCTAATCAACAAGTTATTTCAGGCATAGAACTAACTGCTGCCACTATAAGGAAGCGGATCCTCAATAGGGATATGAATAGATTATTGCCTTGACTGGTGATGATGGTAAGGTGTACCAAAATGATAGCATAGAAATAGTTTTGGGAAGACAGATCAAAACGAACCATTTGTCGTTTGTTCCTTTTGGAATCGATCCACAAGCATAGACAGGTGGTGAGTTTAAAAGCAAATTATGGACACAACTAACATTGGTCAAGAAATGGCCTCAAGATGGAATAGATAGGTCCGTAACTTCCTCCTGCATCTGGAAATACATTTATTACTGACGTACAATACTAGTTAACGTGATGATAAATAAAATTAAATTTCATCAATGGTTCAATAATGGCCATGATGGAAGCTTTTACTATGTAGGAGTATTGTAGTAATTACTTACTACAAGTACTATAAATGAGACAATTTCTGGTATTAGAGTTTTCATAATGGTTTTCCTGATTTAAGGCCAGATGTGGTTTAAAGGGTTTTATTTTGGAAACATATTAGTTCCAAACCAATCTTTTCGTGCAAACCATATAAACGTCAACCTAGGCCACTAGATCAACATCTAAGGGGGTGCGCATGGGAGTGGGACGAGAGATTCGCAAAAGTGTGATTAGAGACGAGCGGTTAATTATAAAATTGCCAACCCCTCATGCTCTTTGAATGTTGATCCGGTGGCCTAGATTGAAGTTTGCACGATTTGCACAAAAAATTTAGTTTGCATCTGATATATTCACTTTCATTTTCCCCCTTTGTAACCGAAGATCCCACCCGTAGCCGTCAAGAAACCAAACCTAACGCACTAGCTACTTCAGTTACATGAAAACATAGGTCAAAAAGGCCGTCCGACTAGGATCCAACTCAAATTTGTTTGGACACAGAAACTACTCCTATACGCCACCGCCGCATTATTGTTAAAAACAAAAGTAAGTTCGTATACGTTATCAGAATATAGCAGGCGCAAAACAGAATCCATGATGCCTCTTTGCTTCCTGCTTTCCCTCGGGCGTTCAGGTCGAAAGGGGGGAGATCGCAGCAACGGCATGACCAACCCAGCTAGCTGTCCTGACCTAGTATTCCTGAACTGCAGGCTGCAGCGCAGTTGGATCGTCCAGGCCATTTGAAGGATCCAGCTGCTTCCAAATCGAGAGCTCATCAGGATCGACGCCGCCGGCCGGTAGATGCTTGGGTGAAGTACTAGTGATGGCCGGTAGTGCGTTCCATCCCTCGTTCAGGATGGGGAGCGGTTTCAGAGCAGGGGGAGAAGAACCTTACGTCACACGCTCATGGCTTCTTGGCTTTCCGAACGGTTTCGGTTGCCGCGAGCTCAGCTGATGCTGATGATCGAGGACGACGTGGGGAAAGGGCTTTTGCCCGACCCTGACACAGCACGCGCGCGCGTTCGTTTGGATGGGCGGCACCCAGTCGGAGAGCAGAGCAAGAAACCTGAAGAAAACTTAGCAAAAGGAATGGCGCTTCTGGTTGATCTTTCAGGCCATGGTACCTGAGTAACCCTGATTACCTGTCATGAATCTTATTACTAGTTCAAATCGAAGAGCGTAATGATCTATATGTAGGCAACGTATCTAGTGCAAACCAAGGACCTTGTGCAAACCTGTGCAAACTTACTAAATAAAGTTTCAAAAAATTCTGAAAAAAATCATGAATGTGCTTCTCAGATTACATCATCTATATATAAAATTTCATGGTCAAATTCGTCTTACTCTAGAAGTTACAAAAAAGACAAATTTGAGATGCATTTGAACCATTATTGTTGTCAGAAATTTTGTTTTTTTTGTAACTTTTAGAGTAAGATGAATTTGACCATAAAATTTTGTATATAGATGAGGTAAGTTGAGAAGCACAGTCATGATTTTTTTCAGAATTTTTTGAAACTTTGTTTAGTAGGTTTGCACAGATTTGCACAAAGTCCTTGGTTTGCACTAGATACGTTGCCCTATATGTAGCTCGAATGATTTGTGCTTCCTGAAGATTTCGTGACGCATGTTCCTGAAACAAATTAAAGAGCTTTTATTTCCATCCGGCTGCCCAAGCTTGATGGGCACGCGCGAAATGAAGCCGCGGTCAGGTCAGGTCAGGGCGGATGGCCAGGCCGGGTCAGGTCAGGGCATCGCACGCGGCGGCGGCGGCGGCATCACTGACACTGGCTGCTGGTGGTCGCCACAGCTTGCACGGGTGGATCGGCCGCACACGTTTGGTCATTGCTTGTGAGAATTAAGCACGGCCAGCTGCGCGCCTATCGACCACTACCACCAGCACGCAGGCTAGCTAGCTAGTTGACGGCCCTTTCCTTCGCTTGCGGGCTCGTCCCTTCTTCGGTTACCACCTCGCAGGATTCACTGCAGCAAGTCATCGCCACCGCCGCCACCACCACCACCATCTCTCTCTCTCTCTCTCTCTCTCTCTCTGGCCGCCACCTATATATATACGCACGCGTTCTCTCCCCTCCCCTGCACTTCACTGTGCCTATCTCCCTCGTGCTGGTAGCACCACTAGCTGGCCGTCTCTAGCTCGTCAGTGATCAATACCACCACCGCCCCCCAAATCCCACACCTCTCAAGAACAGCTACCGTACGTTGGCGCAGCGTAGCACCGGTAGTTCGTCGGTGAGCTAGCAGAAATCTAGAGAGAGACAGAGAGAGAGAAGGAGCGAGCTCGATTGATCGGTCGGCGGCCATGGGGAAGAACTGCGTGCCCGGCGTCGCCATGGTGCTCGTGCAGCTGGGCTTCGCCGGCATGAATGTGGTGTCCAAGGTGGCGCTGGACGCCGGCATGAGCCCCTACGTGCTCATCGCCTACCGCAACCTCATCGCCGCCGCCTTCATCGCCCCCGTCGCCTACCTGCTCGAGAGGTAACAACGATCATTCCCTCTGCATGGGCGCCGGTGTTTCGATTTGAGTGGTACGGTGGTGGTGTCAGTGTCAGGATGCACGCACGCGTGTTCTGTTAATGTGCTCAGCTGAGGTCTCGTGGAGATCTCTAGCAGCGCTTCGGTTCAGTTCACCGGACGTTGCAGTGCTTTCTCAGATCGAGCCGTTCTCCTTTCCTTTTAAGAAAAAGAAGTTGCTTGCTCAGCCCACTGATCAGCTGTTCTGTTTGGTGCTACTTGAGAAAAACAGTTATTGATCTCATCAGCATTCGCTGGAAAACGATAGAGTTAATCGGTGGCTTCTCGATCTACACATGCCAGGAATAGATTGCTTGCTTCTCTTTCCGCATGTACACTGCTCTGAATGCGAGTCTTAGCTAGATTGCTAGCTGAGTAGCTGTCCTGCCGCTCGCCAGTCGCCACTAACTGTGCCTTGTCGTCTCGAACCCACTGCGTGCAGGAGAAGCGGGGCGACCGTCACCAAGAAAGTGCTCCTCCAGATCTTCGTCTCCTCCATCTTCGGGTACGTACACTTCCCCTCCGCGCTCGCCCCTCTCCTCCGTTCCGTGTCGCTGCAGCCGATCGAGTAGTCCGTTTCGTGAGGGAGGAGGAGGCCAGTTGCTTTGCTTGCAGCTCGAGCTCCCTTCAGTTTCTCCGTTGCTCCCGTCTGCCAAATTTGTGCGGTACACGGGCTTGGCTCTTCCTCCAGGGAAAAGGGACACGCCTGCTTTCGGTGTCGCGCTGGCTCTGCCGTTGCCACGCTCAGCCACAACCGAAATGATCGTCTAGGCCGCCCGGCTCATCAGCCCAAACCGAGGGGAAACTATCGCAAAGATTGCAGGTGAACAGAGCGCTTTTCAGATGAAACGGGTGTCTGCAAATTTCTGGGGGTGTTTCCGGAGGTGACGTGACGCTTGATCGATCCACCACACATAACTAACACACAGGTCGTAGTAGTAGTGCAGAGTCTTATGTTACCAGTGCGTAACCCTCAGACCTGGTCGAGACAGCCAAGATTCAGAGCATGGCACTTGCAAGTTCAGGGCGTGTTTAGTTTGGGAAAATTTTTGGGTCTGGTTACTGTAGCACATTTATTTTTATTTAGTAATTAATGTCCAATCATGTACTAATTAGGCTCAAAAGATTCATCTAATCATTTCCAGCTAAATTGTGCAATTAGTTATTTTTTAAACTACATTTAATTCTTTATGTATGTGTCCAAAAATTTGATGTGACGGGGAATTTTAGAAATTTTTGATAACTAAAGGGCCTCGGTCTGCAAATCCAGACACAATTGTTTTTTTTTAAAAAAAAACTTGTCGGGTCCAATTACCTGTCATAGTGTCATGTCGTCACTACTGATGATGACCTCGCTCGCTCGCTCGCCGTGCTACGCAGGGCGACGCTGAACCAGGTGCTCTACTTCGTGGGGCTCAAGTCCACCACCCCAACCGCGGCGTGCGCGCTGACCAACACGCTGCCGGCGGTCACCTTCGTCATGGCGGCGGCGCTCAAGATGGAGACGGTGCGGCCGGGCACGCCGGCGGGGCAGGCCAAGCTGGTCGGCACGGCGGTCTGCGTGGGCGGCTCCATGATCATACCCTTCTACAAGGGCCCCGTGCTCAGGCTCTGGCCGTCCCCGATCCACTGGCGCTTCGCCGAGCACACGTCGCCCGCGTCCGCGCCCGCCGCGGCGGCGGCGGCGGCGGGCGGGCACTCCGCCGGGGCCGTCGCCGGCGACGTCCTCATCATCGGCAGCTGCGTCGCCTGGGCCGTCTGGTTCATCCTGCAGTCCAGGATGGCGGAGGACTTCTCGGCGCCCTACACCAGCACGGCCATCATGTGCCTCATGGCCGGCGCGCAGTGCGCCGGCGTCAGCGCCGCCATGGACCGGAGCCTCGCCGTCTGGAAGCTCGGCTTCGACATCAGGCTCTACTCCGTGCTCTACATCGTAAGTTCTTCTTGGATTGAAGCACAGAAATGAAAAATCTGCGTTGGATTCTCACACGCAGCCTGCATCCATGGATGTACGAACAACAAAATGCAGGGGATCGTGGGGTCCGGGATCGGGTTCGCGATCATGTCGTGGTGCATCCAGGTGCGCGGGCCGCTGTACGTGTCCATGTTCAGCCCTCTGCTGCTCGTCGTCGTCGCCTTCGTCGGCTGGGCCATCCTCGGCGAGAAGATCCACGTCGGAAGGTGATTGAAATTAAATCTGTTCTTTCTCTGGAAACCGACGACCTCTGATGCAGACAGAGAGTCGTTAACCGTGACGTCCCGTTGCTCATCAACGCTCTGTTCGCTACTGCCGCAGTGCGATCGGGTCCGCGCTCATCGTTGCCGGGCTGTACATGGTGCTCTGGGGCAAGGGGAGGGAGATGGACAAGCCGGGCCTCGACAGCGACAAGGGCGACGAGGAGGCCGCCGTCGGGCTGGCCTTCAACGGGAAGGCCACGGTTGCAAGCAACCGGGTCGAGGCCGTCAGCCTGCCGGTGTTCTCCGCGACCAACCCCAAGCAGGACACGCCCCGGAACGGCAGCAACTGACCGGCGCGCGCGGCGGGCGACGGCGACGCTCAAGCTGACGTCGCCGTGCCTGGGCTCGGCTGACGGCGTGTCAGTTGGACGCGTCAGAGATCTTGGGGGAGGGGTGCCGGGGGGAAAATAAGGCGAGGTAGTTTAGCGGAAGAACCGGGAGACGCCGGCGGCGATGATCGGAGGACATATAGCATACATGTATACGGGCGGCTGCAGTTTCGGCAGCCTGATCACACTGTCAGAAAACGGAACAGGAGTGTGGTGTCACTGTACTTGTGGGAGGATTCATTGCTAGCTTGGTCTCGTGGTGCTCTTGGGCATGTGCTACTTGGGTGACGACCTCTGATGTGATTTTGTTTCTCTCCAAGGACTTGTTTTCTTGCTCCATTCGAAGTCTTTTTTTCCCTCTTTTTGCATACCACTCCTTAGGCTTTACCTCAAATTTTAACTGGATTTTAAAATTTTCTAAGAAGCCCTCCTAGTTGAAGCACACGATTATGAAGGAACAAATCGTAGCGAAAGCGAATCATCAGCAATTAGGAAGTAGCAGAACGGGAGTTGTAAGTATGATTAAGGCCTAGTTTTTCTGTGGGCCCATGAAGCACACTTAAAGGTTAAGGAGGTGGGGGATCCATGCACAAGGTTTGGGCCCATGTAGGTAGAGGACCCTTTCGAGACAGCCCACGCTGGCAGCCGTTCGGCTGGGTGATATTGAATTTTGTACAATCCGCTCCAAAATATAGAGCGTTTTAGTTTACACCTAAGGTCAAATTAGTTTATAGAAAAAAGAATACCAACATCTGTAACATTAAATTAGTTTATAGGAAAAAAAATACCAGCATCTGTAACATTAAATTAGTTTTACCAAATCCATCACAAATAAATTTTGTCAGTATAATTATTTGGTTATAGAAACTTTAAATCCAACTGATTTGAGATTTAAACTAAAACGGCCTATGATTGAAACGCAGGGATTAGCAATTAGCATAGTACTCATCTTCATGCCGTGCTAGATGATGAGTGAAAGCTATAGGTTAGACACAACTTATATTATTATATGTCATAGGCATGGAACTCGCTCAATGCCGTGCTACATCTTTTCCACTCCACGCATTGAGCGAGTTGTAGCCATGTATCTTTGGTAGAGGAATTGGTGTCTAAAATGGCGAAACTTAGGCGGTGTTTAGTTACCAAAAAAATTTCATCCAAAATTTTTTGTCTCTTCCTTTGAACACATGCATGGAGCATAGTTAAAAAACAAAATTAATTGCACAGTTTGGATGTAGACAACGAGACGAATCTTTTGAGCCTAATTAATGCATGATTAGCCATAAGTGCTACAGTAACCCCCATATGTGCTAATGATGCGGTCAACGACCTCAAACCTCAAAAGATTCGTCTCGCGATTTCCAGGTGAGTTCCGAAATTAGTTTTTTAATTAGTGTACAAAAATCCTTTCCGACATCTGGTCAAATATTTGATGTGACACCCAAAAATTTTCATTTCACCAACTAAACACACCCTTATTCACAAAACCAGTTAGATTTTAACTCTTTACTAATGCTCACAATTCGCTTTAGAGGAATAATGATATAGGGAGGGTCTTCATAGCAAAGGCCCTTAACCCCCGTCTGGGTAAGGATTTTATCAATGAAGCAAAGTGTTGGATCGCGAAAAGCATAAATGATCCGTCGCTCGTTGCATCTCCAAAGTCTAGTTTGTTCCTAAGCCATTTTTTCTTTGCCCCTGAGCTGTAGCTTCCCTTTTATTTCTCGGTTTGTGGTTGTGTAGCAGTTTAAAAAAAACTATTACTTTTTCGCAATAAAATGATTGATTAGACAAGTTTTTGGGAAAAAAAGGCTAGTAAGTTCCTTCATGTTCCGTCAAAACACGACATAGAATAATCGATTGATTAAACTCCATCTTACTATTACTAATTAGAGGTTTCTTTTGAAGCCTTCACATGAAGCCACTTAGGATCCTAGGTGCACACTCTAAAAAAATAGAGAAATTATAGAAATTCTCACAAAAATCAGAAACATTCCGCCATCAATCTGACAACTCTAATCATAATAGTCATTGGATCTGCTGTCTTTTCTAAAAAATTACTCACTCTGCCATTATGAAAATAGACTAAAGTAACCCACTAAATATATATCTAAATTACCCGACTCTACCATTATAAAAGAATCTAAAGTAAACCCCTAATTTTTTTGTAAATTATTCACTTATGTCATTATAAAAATAATGCAAACAACCCCTTATTTGCATATAAATTATCCAATTATGACATTATTAAGATAAATAACCCCTAAATCTGAATCTAAATTATATAATTATAACAAAATATTAAAGTGCACCAACATAAAATTATAAATTACTATTTCTATTATTATTAGTATATTATTTATGTTATTGTTTATATAAAAATACTACCCAGAATATGTGTCACTATGTATTTATGTATGATGGAAGAGATAAAAATACCAATATACAAACAAATGGTTCAATTAAATATATATCATACACAAACGGAGGGTGATGCAAAATGAAATCTATTGCCACTAGATAATGATAAATATATTTTTTAGAGTATGTATTAGAATATTCAATATATGAAAGAGGCTGTGCAGGAGCACGAGTTGATAGGAATAGGATAGTGTTCCAAAATGTCAATAATCAATATAGCTAATTGAAATCTAGTGGTCTGTACTTGCAAGCTTCAACTTCCTTCTCTCTTCCTAGCTACTTCAAATTAAGTAGCTCCTGATAACTTAGCATCTTGGAAGATCTACCTTTATTTTCAGGTCATCGATCGGCTTACCATTATATGTTTGATTAGTGAACTTACCGTGTCGATCTGGATTCGCATACCGTTACGGATCGTCGACAAAGCTACGGCTACGAGCAGAGAGGGTAGGCGAGATCCTGCGCGTTAAAAAGAGAGTCTGGGCCCTATATATCGGATCACACGCACATCTGTTTGCTGTCACTTTCTCTCGCTCTCTCTCTCCCTATCACTACCGGAAATCGCTAGAATACCGTGTGCCTAGGTCTTTGCCGTGTGCTTTTTATTGGACACACACGGCAAAGAGCCACTTTGCCGGGTGTCTCAACAAAAACACACGGCAAAAAAATACACACGGCAAAATACATGATTTGCCGTGTGCTGACACATTGGCCCTCACGCTCTCTCTCTCCCTCCGTCTCTCTCTCTCTCCTGCCGCTACCTTTTCTTCTCCGCCTCCCCTGCTCCCTCCAGATCTCGGCGGCAGTCAGCGCGTGGCGGCGAGGCTGGCCGAGGTGGCGAGGCACGCGCGTGCGGGCTGCGGCGGCGAGAGGCGCGAGCGGCGGGGCGGGCCCCTCCTTCTCCCGGCGGCGAGGCTCGCGGGCGGGCTGTGGCGGCGAGAGGCGCACACCCCTCCTGCTCCCGACGGTGAGGCTCGAGGGCGGGCTGCGGCGGCGAGAGGTGCGCGCCCCTCCTGCTCCCGGCGGCGAGGCTCGCGGGCGGGCTGCGGCGGCGAGATGCGGGCGCGGCGGGGCGGGCCCCTCCTTCTCCCGGCGGCGAGGCTCGCGGGCGGGTTGCGGCGGCGAGAGGCGCGCGCGGTGGAGCGGGCCCCTCCTTCTCCAGGTGGCGAGGCACGCGCGCGGCAGAGGAGCCAAGGTACCCCTGCTATGACTCACCCCGGCCGGCGCTCCCGGCCAACAAGGACCACCAGCGGCGGCCGTCCCTCCCCTCTGGCGCCGTTGCGGACCAGGAGGCGCCTGCCCCCCTCGTGCAGTGGCGACGGCCGGGACCACGACGGCGGTGGTGGGGACCAAGAGCGCGGCGGTGGTGGCGGCTCCTCCAAGCGGCGACGGCAGGGACCACGACGGCGGCGACTACGGCTCCTCCGAGCGGTGATGCCGGACAATGGTGTCTGCGGCGGCGGACAGTGGTGCCGGCGGCGGCGCCACACGCGGCTGTTGTTTATTCCTTCAAAATTTGTTTGCCGAGTGCTACAAACCACACGGCAAAGAGTTTACCGTGTGCCTGATAAATGGCACACGGCAAAGGACCTCTTTGCCGACGTCTATTTGCCGTGTGTTGTTTGCCGTGTGCAGCACACGGCAAACCCTTTGCCGTGAGTTTTTCACCCTATGCTTCTTGTGTCATGTCTCACGTTGCAGCGTCTTTCCAGATAGAAGAACGAAGGCAGCTTTTTCTAGAACCGGAAGTGAGAGTACACTGACCTTAGTAGAAGCATACTTTGTGGACCCATGATAGCAAAATTTCACTGAAATTGCTGAGAGTAAATGTTATGCTGACAGACTGAATTTACACCAAGAGTTCAGAATCTAAATGTTCCTTCGATGTCACATTTTCTCTCTGAGGCAAATGGTCGATCATGCACTGTACCAGCCGTTTTTGAAGTGGAGTGTGAGTGTGTGACAGAGAATGATTGATGTGATAGTTCCAACATCTTCAGATATTATTTTCTCGGAAGTCCTCTTCATTCTTTTTTTGACCCTGTGACTGATTAAACAATAAACTAGCTTGCGAGAAGTTAAACTGGATGCATGAACCGGTGCGGCACTATTGAAAAAGCACTTAACTTTTAGGTTAATGCCGTTCCGGTTTGAGACCTGCGTTATTCATGTTTATGTTGGGGACGGATGTTCAAAAGAAAAAGGTTTAGACCAAGTGAAGCACGTTTGCATTGGTTTCTACCTTCTAGTGCCTAGCTAGACAGAAAGGGACAAGGATATAGTAGATATATGGAGCCGAAGACCAACTGTATGGCGGCGTGGGACAAGTCAATCTCGTCATTTCGTCAGGTTGAACGTGATATTATATTGGTCCTGGTTTCTCAAACCTTTTCTTAAATTGTTTTGTTTAGCGTCAACTGAATGGATTGGTCTTGTGAGAACCGCCCAATTTACCCTCGGTTTAGGTGAAATTATTGATTAATCCTTTAAGACGAGGGCTAACACGTGTCCGTCTCTCGACACGCCACGTGCTAATCCACGCCTTAGAGGCACTTAATCAACACAATTCACCCAGAACGAGAGCAAACCCGGTAGTCCCGGTACGTGTTTGCCACATGCCCAGGATTAAGCACACGTACCGTTATACAAACGCATACATTGCTGATGATCCACAAAGAGCAATTTTATTCATTTATTATTACAAATTTGATATAGGTGGGTCCAACCTAACTTCATTACAAACCTTGGGCTCACAGAAACCATATTAAACAGAAACTTAAGGATTATTATATTTACATGCTCTCACGGAGTTCGATTACGAAGAAACTTACTACGATGATGATGTCTTGCTCAAGGACACCATCCCAGCCTCAACGACCTACTCCTCCCCCGCGACTAAATCGGCGGGGTAGAAGTGGCCGAACACCACTTCGGGTTCACCTGCAACTAGGGTTAGAAGCACCCTGAGTACAAAGGTACTCCGCAAGACTTACGCAAATAAATAAGCAAGGATCATGCAAAGGCTCAAATAAAAGCTTTAAGGTTAAGTAATTATTGCATAAGCATGAGCTCTTCTAACAAAATTAATTAAAGTTGCCCAAACCCCCAAACACTTTTAGTTGATTAAGAGAGTAACATCATCTATAACTGATCATAGATGTAACAAGAACCGTTCCCATCATAAACGATAATCTATGAGGAGTTCATGGGATAATGAGCTTGCTCATAACCGAGAGCGCGGCAATTCGAATTGGTTATAACCTTGCAAGGGTGTACTACTTTACCCACACGACGCGAGGACCATGCGACTCACCCAACCGGCCAAAGTTGGATAAGGGGGCACTCGCGACAACCGTTCCCAACATGGCTCGATCATTGAAATCTTCACACCTAGCTTACGCGTAGAGACTTAGTTTCCACCGGGGACATCTCTAAACTTTCCTACACATAGGTCCATCCGGGGGACACCTCTAAGCCTCTCTGCATAGCCTTTAGCCACGTATCTAGGACTGTACATCAATGATCAAGTCAAAGAAGGTAATTGGCTTATCCGTTCCATTATATTGGATATGTGGTAGCACGGAAAGGTGCTCAAAACCAACGTCGTCCACTCGGTCCTTAATCGATCCAAGCGGACTATGCCCATGTGACTTCATTCTCTAGGCCCTAACATTCCGCTCGAATCTCGATACTGCACTCCACTTGTCCCAGATACTCAAGTGCACTCAAGGATAATCAGGTAAGTGTGATACTCCAAACCATTCCTTTCGAGCAAGCAATATGAGTATTCTAAGCAGGGCTAAGCATCTAATCAGATTAAGTTATTAACTGACTAACAAGTGACAAGGACATGGATAACAATTCAAGGAAGGGTAATGCAAGAGAATAGGTATCAAAATGCAATACATACATACTATATAACCCCATATTACCCGGTGATGTAACTAACTAACTCAGATTAAATAGGAGTAAAGAATCATGCTTAGCTGCTTGCCTGGGTTAACTTCGGGCTCGACCATGAACGTGATTCCGGGTTCAGGCTCGACGGACTCGGCAGGCTCAACGGGTTCGTTCTCCGACGGTTCAGTCACTATAATGCATGAATGAGATGCCAGAATTAGCATGATGCCCTGATTGTGCAACAAATGCTATGCATGAAATGAGATGCATGCATTAGTGTGATATCCTAGATTATGCAAGGGTGACAAGACGTGAATAATGAATGGCACATATGCGATGATGCACAAACGTAACACACGCGACAACAACCAATCACTATGCAAACACGAACGAGGAAACTAGAGCAAGAATTAGGAAATAAACTTATTAAACAAACATAAATCACAAATTAAATTGAGAAAGCAAAGAACATTACAAGGAACTCATGAAAATTTGGATTTACATCAAAAGCATTTTCCTAGAATTAATCATAAATATATCAATTTTTAGTTACTCTAAATAAGATAAAAAAAAGAACATGCAAACGAGTCCAAACAATTTCCATAAAATTTGCACAGGAACTAAACATGTAAACAAGGCTAACAAAAGTGGTTTTGCCATTTTATCATTTTCAGAAAATATTAATGCAATAAACAACATTTCAGACCAAGCACAAAATCGAAACAAAACGCTAACCAACATGCGAGATTCATGCAAGCAAGTTGTACCACTGGAAAGAACATTTCACAAGGAGCCTAACAAAATTTGGTTTAGCATTTTTAGAGCATCACACAAATAACTAAGCATTTAACTCACTTTTGCAATATTAAACCACAAGTAAATCTACAGGACAGTAACATGCAAAACTATATTTTTCAGGAGTAGATCTAAGCAAAAGGAAACTAACAAAACAAGTTTCACTATTTTTGGATCTATATATATTTTTCTATGATTTTTGCAAACTCAAACACACACAAGTACAACAAAGATTGTTATTAGCTTCTACCACTGCTCATCTTCTTCTTCATGTCCACGAACAGACCCACGACGCGCGCGACGCGGCGGACGGCGGCGCGGCGAAGCAGGGCTGGAGAGGGGCCGGAGGCGCACGCAAGGCATGTTCCAGGCGACGGCAAAGCTCACCAACAACGGCACGGGCGGAGAGGAGCGACGACGGGGCGGCGCGACGACGAACAGCGGCGGCGGGCGGAGGGCTGCACCAACGGCCCTGCAGGGAGGGGGAGGAGGCCTGGTGAGGAGGGAAATCGAGCGAGGGAAGGGAGGAGATGCTCCTCGCGCAAGGAATCGAGAAGTAGCTCACCGGAGACGGCGAATCGACGGCGGCCGACGGAGCTCCTCGCGGCGGCGTCAATGGCGGCCGGGCGGCGCGGGCTCGATTCCGCCGGGAAAACGCGGGAGCGAGCTCGAGGAGGCTGGAGGAGGTGGAGGGCGAGGTGAGGGGGCCGTGGGCGCGCGAAATCGAGGAACGGCGGCCGGAGTTCGTCGGCGCGGCGATGGGGGCGAGCTCTGCTCGAGTTCCAGGAGGAGGAAGATGGGGAGGAGAAGGAGAACACGGCAGCGGGGAAGGATAAGGCCGCGGCGTCGTCGTGGAGGATGGGGCGAGCGGAGGACGCGCGCGGCACGGAAGCCGGGGATGGCCGGCGCGTGGCGACGCGTGCGTGCCGCGGCGCAGAACAGAGAGGAGGAGGAAAGAAGGAGGCTGACGGGTGGGCCCGGCGGGAAAATTTTTATTTATTTCCTTTTTTTTCTTGGGCTGTGACAGGTCTGATCACATCGAATTAAAGATGGTTGCAATGGCACTTCAGACAATGCCTACTCAGCTCCAGCGTTGCTAAAAAGAGAGACACAGAGCAGGCAGATACCTGCCCCCACCATGGTAATGCAATTGTGATGTTTCGGTGCCATTTTTGTCTCTAGTACCGCACCAACTCACTGGCACTATAAAGAAAACATGCATGTGTCCCTGATCTCCCTCTTCTCAATTTTTCATGTCATTTGAACTTTAATTTCCCCAAAATTGATGTACTACATTGCCTTTCCACACCAACTCGGTACTATTGGTGTGCATAGACAAGTTGTCCTATATATCGCCACTTTTACCCCTCTTGCTTGAGGTTAAAGGCTTAAAGTTGAAATTTGGGAAATAATGAGGATTCCCAAATACAGCTAGAAGCTGCTAATAACTCGTCCATATCATTACATGTTTGTGTCAAATGAAAAAAAATTTAGGGTTTCTCTCAAATTATGCAGGAAAAGTGCGCGTCTTTGTATTAAAAAGGAGAGTGTATGTTGATTCATCTCATTAAAAACATAGAGCGTTTTGTGCCCACCCCAAAATAAATCAGAAGGTAATTGTATTCGTACCTATGCAACATGAGTCCTAGTGTACACAGTTGAAAGTTGCTTTCATAACTCATTTGAATGTGGATGTGGTGTTACCTTTCAATATGCCTGGTGACGAAGGGACGCGGAGCTTATGAAAGTTTCAGCAAATGTTTTTGTCTTTCACCAATGCAAACAAACCCTAAAGTTGAATCCATATATATATGAAAATAATTCACGCACTACATAACACATTTTTCTAGCATATATTCTCTCATGGAAATATAACTAAAGCACACCTCATCACATCCGGACTCGTCTGGATATCAGGGAATATGTAGTGTCATACCCGGGAAAAAACAAAGCAGTACTTTAATTTTGATGCATTACATATATGTCAAATAGATGCAGCGAGCACACGCACAATCGATCTTTATTTGGTATATATTCATGAGTTTATCCTCAAGTGCTCTCTCCTCTTTGGACCAACTTTACGTTTACTTGGTTCCATGGCAAACAAGTGACGTCGTCTTGGATTATGTGCAGTAAAATCATTTTGAAGTTTGCTGGAAATGACTTTTTATGTAGTGAGCATCAATTTTTAAAAATACTACACTATATTTTCCTTACGACTAGCGCCCTGTTCGGTTCGCTGGGATTCCGGCTGGGCTGGCTGTAGGGGCTGGTTCCCACCCTGCAACGACCGAACGGCTGGTGAAGTACTAAGCAAGCAGCCAGCGCTGCCAGCCAGCCAGCCGAACAACATGGAGTTTTCATTAAAATATAATTTTATTATGTCCTATAATTATTAAAAGTTTCTAGTTAAAATTATGTTTTATTTGAGACCATATGTTGATGCATGAAAATGCCACTTAGTATTTGTGACCAGAGGCCGGGTACATTGGAGATGCCCTCGCAACACGCTGCACGCACGAATGGAATGGAGTAGATGCTCGATTTGAAGACACTAAGCTGGAAAGAAGGACGACGCCGCGGCTCTTGTGAGTTGATCCATAACAGTTTGGAGAAGAATCGATTCCACGGCACTAATTGACTAAACCCGGGTGGCTGAGCCACCCACCCAGACGGCCAGACCCCTGTTCCTCATCACCCCGACGACCAAACCACGCCGATGTGCATTAAAAAAATAAATTAGAAACCCGCGCTGGGAAAAACCGAAAAAGCGGGCGAGAAGGAACAAAGCCGAGCTGCGTCGCCGGAGAAAGGTCGTCGCACCGGGTCAACGTTCAAACCTCCGCCACGCTGCCTCCGCGATTAATTAAACAAACAACTCGCCTCGTCGGCGACCGATGATGCAAACGCCACCGCAATCCAATCCGGCAGCACGCGCACCGCCTCCTCCGATCCCCCTGTGCCCGGCCGCGCTAAACTATCGCCGTTGCGGCCACATGCCGGATTATTCCCTCCCCGTTTGACCACGGGAGATCTATTCATAGCGCGCGCGATTTCATCGCGCCGCATCGCAGAAGCCCCCGGCTCGCCCTGTTCATCGTCTTCCTCGAGCAGGGGAGGGGAGAGCGCCCGCCGGCGGGGGTTGCGAGCTAGGGGAAGGGGAGGGGTGGCCGGGGAGGGGTGGTAGGTGGGCGGAGCGGCCGCCGGCGAGGTCGCCGGCGGCCGGGGTGGTGGAGGGCGGTGGCGGCCTTATCATTTCGGGTTGTTGGGGGGCGGGGCGGCTCCATGGCCGCCGGCAATAGAGGAGGGGTCGGGGGCGGCGGCGGCCAGGCGGTGGCGGCGGATCGACCGGCGGAGGGCGCGGCGGCGCGGTAGCGCCGCCGGCCGGGCGGGGCCGGATAACCGGTGGGCGGGGCCGGCGGCGGGGGCGAGGAGAAGGCGGCGGCGCGCGGCGGCGAGCTCGGTTAGGGAAGGCGGCGGCGGAGGGCGGCGGCGGAGGCGCCGAGGGCGGCGCCGGAGCCTGGGAGGCGGAGGAAGGCGGGGGAGCGGGGGGCGGAGCGTAGCTGCGACAGCTCGGCGCGAGCTCGCGCAAGCGAGGAATAGACGCCCCCGTTTGACCACCCCACCACGCGCACCCCCACTATATAACCCCCCGCGCCCGCCCTGGCCCCTCTCCCCATCGACAGCCTCGCCGCACGTTCACACGCACACAGCAGCTCCCATCGTCATCGATCGAGCTCACTCCCTCACTCGCTCACTCACTTCCAGTCTCCGGCCGGCTACCTGCAGCGAGCTCATCCCTTGATCGAGGTCGGTCGCTCCAGCGCGGCGTCGATGGAGATGGACGCGCAGTGGATGTCTCCTAGCGGCGGCAGCATCAGCTTGCCGTCGTCCGCGGCGGCGGCGGCGGCGGAGCTGCGGCGGGGGCCGTGGACGGCGGAGGAGGACGCGCTGCTGGCGGGCTACGTGGCGGCGCACGGGGAGGGCCGCTGGAACGAGCTGACGCTCGCCGCGGGGCTGCGCCGCACCGGCAAGAGCTGCCGCCTCCGGTGGCTCAACTACCTCCGCCCCGGGGTGCGCCGCGGCGGCTTCACCCCGCGGGAGCAGCTGCTCATCCTCGACCTCCACTCCCGCTGGGGCAACCGCTGGTCCAAGATCGCCGCGCACCTGCCGGGCCGCACCGACAACGAGGTCAAGAACTACTGGCGCACGCGGGTGCAGAAGCACGCCAAGCAGCTCGGCTGCGACGTCGGCAGCGGCCGCTTCCACGACGCCATGAGGAACCTCTGGATGCCGCGCCTGCTCGAGCGGATCCACGCCGACGAGTCCGCCGCCGCTGGTGACGCTTCGCACTACTTCCACGCCGCGAGCCCAGCGCACGCGCCGCCCTCCCAGCCGGCGTACCCCAACGCTGCAGCACCCACCAGCAGCTGCGCGCGCGCAACTTCACCGGACGCCGCGTCGTGCGTGACCGGGTCGCCGTCGCCATGGGAGGCGTCGCCGGCAGCGCAGTTCCAGACAAGCAGTCCGAGCATGCCGGCTTGGTCCACCGAGCAGTGCCAAAACGGCTGCTCGAGCGCGACGAGCGGTGGTGACATGTTCGACGAGAGCTGGTCGGAGCTTCTTGCGCGCGCCAACCACGACGACGCGGATTCCGCCGGACTGCCGGGCTTCGGATTATTGGGAGAAACTGGAGACAGTTTGTGGAGTTTGGACGATATCTGGCAGCAACCGCTATGCTGATCGATATACGTATGCTCAGGGGCGGATCCAACGTGGGGGCAGGGGGGCTAGAGCCCCCCTACCCCCATGGATCCAATGGAGCCCCCCAAGAATTTTCAACCATGAATGAAGAGGAGGAAGAAGAAAAGGAGGAGGAGGAAGAAGAAAAAGTGAGGAGGGAAGAAGAAAGAGGGAAAATTAGCCCCCCTAGATTGAGATTCTAGATCCGCCACTGCGTATGCTGCTATGGTGACCGAACTTTTTGTAGTGTTATCTGATTGATAATTGATTAGTAATCAGCAGAGACTTATGCCAAATAAAAACCATTTAATCGAACGATTCGCTATGAGCAGTTTTTTCTTCTTATTATTTTAGAAAACGTTAGGGTGAATCTTCTTCGAGCATGTACAGTTGCCCTGTAATGTGCAGCGAGCAAACTAAGCTTGATGAGGTCTCCTAGTGCAATAGTGATGACCTCCTAGTGTGGAGATGGCTCGTGACCTCGCGTGTTGTATGTGCGGTATGTTGTGGCGGAGGTGGAAACAAATTTTAAGGGGGTCGAGGCCGAACAAATTTTAATAATATTTATAGGTACAAAAATTTGGCAATTTGCATTAATTTTTTATTAACTGTGCTAATATGCGCTAGTTAGTCATAGTATATATTATTTAATCATGCAGTGACAATTCACAAAGCAAAATTAGAACAGGAGTCAATATATCTTGGTCATTTTAATTTTTTCTTGGTTTCCTACAAAGATTAGGCTTAATTTAAAAAATCTATTCTATTAAGCGATACGGAATCAGCAATGCTTAGAGCATACCGTATCAACAATAATAAATTTATATTGATTTAAATTGAAGAAGTATAGACAGAAGCCATGAATTTGATGCTAATGCGATCGCATTAGTGGGGCAGGTGTGTTTGTTGTTGCCGTCCATCTCGATAGTGGCTGCTTGCCTACTTGTCATCGACGCCTTGGCGTGCATTCGCGCGATGCCAATCATGAGATGTGAGTCTGCTGGCACCCTCCACTAAGACACTGATGAACTGTAGCTAGCGAGAAGCCACACACGGAGAACGGAAAGAACTTTTGAGGCTAGAGATCAGGGTGGATTTGGTGAACTTACAAGAAACCGAATAATATTGTGAGCTTTTGTTTTAGGCTGAAGTGGGTTAAGATTAAGATGTACTTAAATACTTGAGCTAAGATTAAAGAGTACTTGGAAACTTAAGCTAAGATTAACTAGGATTAAAGAATATTTAAAAATTCAACTACGATTAAGGTAAAATTAGAAGGTACTTAACAAAAATTATTTTGTTAGGGGGCCATGGCCCCTGCTAGCCCCCCCAGCTCCGCCACATGTTCAAACCCCACCCTTTCAAATGTTGCCGCAACACATTTGTTTATTTGGATGGCAAGAGGGAGACGAAAGAAAGGTACCAAATCAAATTAAAGTTGAAAGGTTGAGGGGGCAACGAGAATTTTTGCAAGATATGTGAGCAGACGAAAACTGACCTTAGTGAAAGGAAAAATGCTAGGGACAGAAATGATTTAATTTCCATCTTTTTCTAGAAAAGACTGAATCAAATTTTAAATTTGAGAACAAGTGTTTAAAATTAGGATTGGGGCTTCCCTTTAGTACGTACAAGGTTTCGATTTTGGTTCCAACTAGAGGTGAGGATGACCACATGATCCTGTTTGGATCCATGGGTTAGAGTTAGATTTGGTTTTTCATCTAACCCTAAAATATCCAAACATGGGGGTTAGATTTGGATTAGATACATCTAACCCATCCAAAAAACTATCCCTCAGGGGGGTGCTAATTGGGGTTAGATTGGGATGGACCCCACCTTTTCTCCCCGCTGTCTCTCTCTCCCACGGATCCCTGTGTGGCTGCGCCCCCCTCCTAGCCCGATCCCGCATCCCGATTCAGGGGCGTGGCGCCGCCCCTCCCGCCACCCCTCTTCCGAGCACCACCCCGTCGCCCCTTCGAGCACCCCCTCCGGTCGCAGCGCGGGTGGGGACGCGCGCGGCGAGAGCTGGATGGAGAGGCCCGGAGATGGCGGCGCGGCGATGGAGGTCGCACGGAGGAGGGAAGGCGTGCAGCGCCGGCGCCGGCGAGGTCCGAGGTCGCGCGGGGCAGAGGGAAGGGAGAAGAATACGGCGTCTGCGGCGGTGCAGAGTGGGAGGAGGTGCGGTGGCGGGGCCGGGGGCAAGCTTGGGGGTTTGGGGCGTGGGTGTCACAGAGAAAGCGCGAGGAGGCGGTGGCGTCCATGACCTGGCACCTGCAGAGGAGCAAGAATGACTTTGGAAACTGACGAAGTGGACTGTAGGATTGGAGGAGGTCACCCAAGAGCGGGAGGAGGTCACACAAGAGCTGGGCACACCAGATCCGGCTAGAAAGAGGATTTGAATGAGCCAAATGATTGGGAAAATACATTTATTGTCTGTCTAACCCTTGCATCCAAACACCATTTTAGTTATTGTTAGTTCAGGGTTAGTCATGAGCTAGAAACTAACTCTAATCTCTAACTCACTTAGAGTATCCAAGTAGGATGTTGTGTTACCTTTGTAATTTCTTTATTTTGAGGAAACCCTAATGTAACATATGAGCTATATTTATTTTCTGATGTGGACACAAAACCAGCACTGCTCCGTGCCGACATATATATTTCTAGTGTCATAAAACCTTCATTCGGCAAATAAAGGCTATTTTTGCATTCTATAAAAAAATAATATGTAATAGTAGGAATTTAGCTGTTACAAATCCCCTACTGCCTGAATGGAATTTAGCTGTCATACAAATGATGAGATGGTAAAAAATTATACTACAGGATACCGGTGGACATTTGAATAGTTTATTGCTGTGTGCAGAGAATGAGAGAGTACCTGCGTGCCGACCCCGTGACCCATTTTATGATTTTTTTTTTTTGTCACAACCTACTTGGGCCTTCTTGAAGCAGAGATGCCTCTCTTGTGTTCTACTCCTACTAATCGAAGAATTAATATAAGCTTTATCAGCTGCCTCCAGCGAGGCGGGTGATCTGGCAGCAGGGAGGCCAGCAGGCTACGCGGTCCAGTTGTCCATGCTCCAAACGAGCTGCGTGGCAGCTCAGCCGCGGGGTCCAACGTGGTCGCCGGTCTCCGGTCGCCCGGTCAAACGGTGGTCAGCCAGCCGTCAACGTGAAGACCGGCTGACGTGCGCCGCGCAGCCGCTCTAGCCCCACGTGTACGATGCCCCGGCCATCTTACTCTAATCACTCGTTAATTAATCCTTCCTGCTCTACCTAGGCCTGGCCCACCGAAAGCTAGTTAAACGCGCATTAGGGAACAAAGGCGCACGCAAAGATGATCCTGGCCGTCCGAGCCTCGGATCCAGCGGCTGCGACTGCGACTGCGACTGCGACGGGATGGGGTGGCTCGAGCGCTAGTGCGCGCGAGGGTCACCAACGCAATCCCCGCCGCACCTATTGTTTGAACTGTAATACGGCACGTGCTGCTAATACAGCGTCCTGATCCTGGATCGCCCGACGGCCGTGCTCCGGCAGCAGATTGGGCTGTTGCTGTTGCATACTACTACTCCGTAGGTTCAACGGGCGTTGGCCGGTTTTGGACCCGTGGTACATTGAATGATGAACAGAGAGGTTGTTCTACTCATCTTCTCGAGATACTTTGGGGGGTGTTTAGTTGGTGAAAAAATTTGGATTTTGGTACTGTAACATATTTCGTTGTTATTTGACAATTAATGTCCAATAATAAACTAATTAGGTTTAAAAGATTTCTTTCGTAAGAATCAGTTAAACTATATAATTAGTTATTTTTTTCAACTACATTTAATGATCTATGTATGTGTTTGAAGTTTCGATGTGACGGGTATTCTAGAAATTTTTTTGGAAACTAAACACCCCTTTAGATGATGTTGGACTCTTTAAAACGATAACATGATGAAACTCTTTGTTAGAACTTGCACTATATGCTTATTTGGATGTTAGTGCGACAATTATAAATAACTTGCTAGGGGCAGTAGTCTTTTTTTTTTTGAACAGAGGGGCAGTAGTCTTTTAGGAGTTCAGCACGTTGAGAAATTGGACGTGAACTGGGCATATTAGTAATTAGCTACCATTACACTAGGAAGCCTAGTTTCACTACCCATCTTTTTCAGGTCAGCTGTGGTACCAATCCAAACAAGAATGGGGCCATCACACTCAAAATCTGTTATGAAGAAAATAGATTAGTGATCAATTTTGTAATTACTTTATTAATTGGATTAATGACATCATTAGAATGTCGCTAAGTGGTTACTAATTACATGAAAGGGTCACTCTCGAAGGGACATGACTCTTCAGAAGTAGATACCTTTTCCTCTCTTGTACATATAAAAGGAGTAGTCCAAACCATCAATCAAGAGACCAATCATTCATTCTCTATACTCTCTTTCACTTTCACTACAACAAAATAAAAAAGGTGTTGTTCGACAGGGTTAGAACGAAACCACAATTGCAGGAGAAAAAAGAGCGTCCCCAAAGAAACATGTTCTTTTGTTATTTGTCTTAAATTAAACTATTCTAACTTTAGTTCAACTTTAATAAAAATATCTTAACTTCTACAGTAGTACCAAATTGATTTAACTAAGAGGATTGATGTCTAATGTTGATGTATTCTTGTGTAAACTTAATTAAAATAATAAAAAGTGATGTATGATAAAATTTAAAAAGGACCTACATTTTTTGACCGAAGAGAACGGATGGTGAGCCAATTCACTCTACCGCACTTCTCCAGAATTGCAAGAAGATTATGCTATAACCGTGTTTGTTTCCACCACAGATTATATCCAACTTATAAGCATTAACTTGAAACAAACATGTCCTAGATCATAACTAAATCATAACAATTTATAGGTTAGATTGTTATAATACTATAATCCGATTTCCCAGCGATTATAAACTTAACTATATTATCTAGTGAGAGAAACAGATAGGACCCAAGGTGATTAAGGGGGTATTTGATCCAAGTGCTAAATTTTAACACTAGTTTATTCAAATAGAATTGCTAATATGGTGGATTAAATTTTAGTCAAGACTTAAAACTTTAGCAATAGTATGAGTGCTAATAGGTGCTAAAGTTTAGCATTCAACTTTAGCCTATCTAAATAGACCCTAAAATCCTATATGCCCTTATTACGGTCTCGATGGGTGCATCACGTTCCATGGTTTTTGGCAGGTGTATGTACATATATTGTTGGACCCAGCTAACGTACGGCCGGCCGTAAATTAGGCCAGCCGTACGGCCTATCCCTTTTTGGCAACCTACGTATCGGGTTTTCTGTTTTTAGAAAAAAAACTGCTAGCCACCTCACTTTTCTTGCACTCCGTTACCAAAGTAGAATAAGGACCAAAAAGATGATATCAGCGCATGCAAAATCAATCTCAAGTTATAAAAGTTGTAATTTTACAACCAAGCATCAAAAACAAAATCTGATTGCACCATTGAATTGCTCCCAACAAAAATATCAAAATAAGATCTCACTTCAATATGTTTCGATGATATTTTTTCATACAGTTCCAAAAGCACTTTTGTTAAAAGTTGAAAGAGTATCATAATGAACTCTGAAGCAATCCAGAATAAATGTACAAGTAAATAAAACAGATTGATTTGAAGCAAAATTAGAGTAAATATATATGAAAAAAACATATGAGGAAATGCCTTTCTGCTTCCCTTTCTAACCACGCTAGACCTGCAATGGTTTTAAGAAAGAACATAATTAGAGGAAACCACTAGAGGTTGAAAACTTTGCAGTATGTTGCCTACATGAAATATTATATCAGCACTACAAGACACAAATTACATTATTCTTGAATCATGAAATATTAGATTCAATTTGCCTACTGGAAAGTACTGAAAATGCATCTCATAATTGATGTATTTGCTTACCGAAAAGTAATGAAATGCTTCTAATAATTTACATAATTCTCTATAGCAAAGTACTAAAAATGATTCTACTATTTGACAAAAATGCCTATTGCAAAGTAATAAAATGCTTATAATAATGTGAAAAGAACGAACTAACTTTCATATTTAGGAACCAAACTGAAGCTCCAAATTAACAGCGATATGGATACACCACCCACTCATGCAGATTAACCCCCCCCCCCCCCCAAACAAAGGAAGAGCAATTAAATCAAAAAAGTCCAAATCGCTCACCTAGATGTTAGTGGCCTGGTCAATAGAAGCTACAATAAGCCCTTAGGGAACCATTGGAACTCAATAAGAAAATCTCAATATCCTTAAACACTCTTTATATTTGACAATAGCAACCAAATTTGCTGCCAACCTTATTTGGTGCCAACCTAAATAAACTAGATTGGATAGTTCATTAGTTCATATGCAAAGAGCTTACACGTGTTTGAACATAGCGAAAACAGCCAAAATACCAAAGCACATGTGATCTATAACTTTAGAACAAGTTACTAGGTCAGAAAAGGACACTTACTTTCTCATGACCCCTTATCTTCATGAAACCACACAACAATTCACGCTTGTAATGGCAATCACCACTAAGGTGATTAGCTCGAATCTAAGAACAGAAAACACATATAAGTCAATGATCTACGCAACTCCCATTCCTTCATAAAAAAATCTGCATTACTCTATACTGAAGATAAGTTTCAGAATCTTCATTACACTAAAATGAGGATAAGTCTCAAAATCTACTTTACTTGTAGGCAGAAAAAGGCACATCAGGTTTAAGATTCTAAACACTATTTTGTATGACTAAAACGAATAGCAAGTGCAATTAGCATTAGGACTAAAATATCAGCAAGGTTAGATACCTCAGGTAACAAAACATTACTAGTTCTATATAACCTAATTCAGAACTATATTATTGCCTAAAACAATTGCATAATTTACCTAATCTAGAACAACATTGTTGCCAAATGAAGTACATATTTAGATAAAAAATTGCAAGAGATGTACTTGCTCTCACTATATGTGTACTTACTTACTTGAGCTGGTTCATATGCACATCATATTTCTTCATGCATTGTACTTAAACCTCTGCAGGATAGCTTGTGAACCTGCAATGGAACTGCAATGGAAGAATAGAAAAATAAAGAGAAATTAGAGAAGAAAGGGAATGCTATAAAATTGCCCGATGATATGCACTGTATTGCATTGACCTTACGATAATACTGCTTGATCATAGTACACTTATTTGCTCGTTCTTTCTAACTGCCAAATGATGTGTGTAGAAAAAAGAAAATAAAACTGCATAGTCTAACAACCACGTATTTGTTTTGTGTACAAATTAGGAATCATAGATATAAAATGGTAGGAAAACTGCATAGTCTAACAACCACTTTCTAATAACATTTTTTTCATAGAAGAACAAGTATAAGCACTTAAGCAATCATGTTTAGAAAAGTAAGCAAGTTTTATTCAGGGTTGATGTGCAAGCATATGTGGGCACGTTTAGAAATAATTAGACATATTCAGCAAAATTATCTAAATAGAAAAAACTAATAACTAGACATGTTCATGAAAAACAATTAGAATAACTAGACATATACTTACGCAAATGCTTCTCATGAACTAAAAAATTACAACATGAGCTGTTTTGTTAAATCAGAAAATGCTAATACACAATGAGTCAGACACAACCTAAGTAAAAAAAAACACCAGCCTATTTGTTCAACCTGGTATATGATTATCGGGCTATGGTCAGCCAAAAAGAGATATCCAGAAAATCATAGAGCACATGCTGCTTAATTTGAGAGGGGGAAATGCACCAAGTTGACTCACCTTGTGTGCTTTCTCTTGCCTCCGCTGAAAATGCTTGGGAGAACAGCTATTGTTACAAACTAATTTTTGAGCAAAGCGAATAATGGTACATGCATTCGAATGCAGTACTCTAAAGTATCAAAAATCATTTACTAAATCACGATGTAACCAAAAAATGAACAAAGAAAATAACTCATACATGCAGCTAAAAATAATTCTCAGTGTTAACACGTTGATAGATAACTGTGAATTAGTGATCACTGATCAAGATCATGAAAAGCTGATACATTCTTGCTCCATTATCAACGCTACAACAGATCAAACTAAAATGCCCAAACCAAATATGTAGCAGAGAAACTTTAACAAAGAGTTGAAACTAACCTACAGATTCAAACCCTGAGGAAGAATGAATCAAAGGAAAATTAAGACTGAATGACTGAGGGGATCTTAAATAGGCTGCGTGAAATCCCTGATCCCAGCAAGGATCCCGCATCGAATACCCTAAATCTCACCCTCAAAGGCAATCCCAATCACAACCCAGACACTAGGTGAGCTCCGTCTGATTCCAGGCCACCCCGACCAGCAACTACAACCGGCAACCGATAGCATGAATAGGAATGGATTTACAGCAATGAGAAGCTTCCCTTACCGGCAGGTGGAGGACGCCGACGACGCTGGTCCCAATGTCCATCAATTCGAGCGGCAGTGCAACGCATGCAGGCATAGGAGGCGCAACTCGCCTCTCCACCTCCGATTTACGGTTCCCACCGCGTAAAATTGTCGGATCTGAGAGTAATGAGGGCGAATCGCTGAGGGAACAGGAAGAGAGGAGAGACGAGAGAGGCTAACCCTGAAATCAACCAGGGATGAGCACGAATGCCCCCTACTCCACGACCACCTCCAAATCCAAACGCCAAACAGAAAAAAAAATCTAAAATCAAAACCTCGATTATAGAATATGGGAGCACGGGTTTGGATGTGCGTGGGATAGAGGAGAATGAGAGGTCGGACCTTGACCTGATCCACGCTTCTGCGTACCACATGTAGATGCCACCAGCAGGATCCCCCCTTTGGAGATGAGCGTACCGATGAAATCTAAAACCAGAGCACATCCAAAATAGATGAAAAAAAACCCATGGGGGTAGGAGGATTTGAGTGGGGGAGGGGGTGTTGTGCGACAAAAAAATTCACTCGCCTCATTGGAGGGATGCCATGGACTACCACCGGATTCGGCTGGGCATCGATGCGAGGAGGATGCGAGAGGCCGGATGCGAATCGCCAGTCGATGCGAGCGAGGAAAGAGGGGGGGGGGGGGAGAGTAACCCTAGAGAGAGAGAGCGGGGGGATGAAATGAACAGGCGCGTGTCTCCACCGCTCTCTCTGTCCGGCCTTCTAAGTTTTTCTCTGGAATGTGAGACTGTCCGTCAACTGCATATGGGTGCACACAGGATCATTGGATGGAGCACGGGCAGAAGATGGAAGCGGCCGTATAACTGGATAAATTTACGACCGGCTGAAATAGAGTATATTTGTGCGTTTTAAAAAGGTCTCATCATGTTAAAATATGAAGATATTACTAAATCTCTATATCAAATACAAAAAGAAGGGCATTTCTTTATGTTTTTTTTAGCAAAAGGGCATTTCTTGATGTTGTGTAACTAAAAATGCTC
Source organism: Panicum virgatum (assembly GCF_016808335.1). Taxonomy (NCBI): domain Eukaryota; kingdom Viridiplantae; phylum Streptophyta; class Magnoliopsida; order Poales; family Poaceae; genus Panicum; species Panicum virgatum. The sequence goes on from NC_053149.1 coordinate 17,802,088, forward strand.
AGGGCCTGGCCCGAGGGGCGGATATGGGCCTAGGCAACTAGGGCCATGACCCTAGGCGGCTAGTCGTGGCCAAACAATCTGTAATATCCCTTGTAATTTTTCACGGCCCAGCGAGGATTTATTGATCAGCTGGACCAAGTTCTTTTGCAGCCCACCGCCGGCAGCCCGTGGACAACGTGCTTGCTAGTCTCTCATGGCCCAAATCCTAACCCTAAGCGACGGCGCAGCAGCCAGCAAGCGACGGCCGACGAGCACGGCTTCCCGGCCGCTTAGGCGCGCGGGCGCAGCAACTGGTCCGGCGTCCCTGCCGGGCAGGACTGCTGCCGGCGGCCGCGCGGCGCGGCGTCCCGGCCGCTTGGGCACGCGGCGCGGTGTCCCGGCAGCTCGCCCGCTCGGCGTTCAGGAAGCAAGCAAAGGCGCAGCCAGCAAGTAAGATCACGCGAGCAGAAAAGAATTAGCCGGCAGCAAGCAAAGCAAAAGGCAGCAAGCCAGCAAGGAAGGTTAATTTCTTAATTTGATTCTACCTCCCATTCCCCAATCGGTCATCTTGCAATGCACATTTATTTTTTCTGCTAAAATTGGACAGATTAATTGTATGTTACATTCAATTCTCATTTCCACTAATTAATTGTATTTTGCATATTACTTGCCTAATTTATTTGAAATGTCCAACTCACTTGTGTAAGCTCAGGTTCAGTTCCTACCTTTGATGAAGATACAGATATGGTAAATTGATAGCCTTGATGAACGGACTTGGCATTTGTTAGGTATTTATTTATAATTTTTCAATTTATTGAGTTTGATGTACAGTTAAACTTGGAATTGGAGATGTAGTATAAATCATGAATTTAAACACTTTTCAGCTATTGATATTATGACTATGTAGATTAGTTTCAGTGCTTTAAGCATTTAGATAAGTGGCCCTTGGTGTGAAAAACTGCCAGCTCCGTCACTGCCTGGCCCTCCACAAACTTTCCCATTCCCCAACCTCATTTTTTTTAGCAACACTCGGTACTTCTGTAGTAACCCAGTGACCCGCAGAGGAAGCCCAAGCCCGAAGCGAAACACGCCCAAGCCCATGTCGCTGAAACACGCTACCACGCTCATCAAATCTCTATGCGTGCGCGGCGCGGTCCGCCACGCCCGCGCCGTGTTCGATGAAATGCCCGACCGGGACGTCGTGGCGTGGACGGCCATGCTCTCCGGCTACGCCTCCACCGGCTGCCACCATGAGGCGCTGGACGTCTTCCGGCGCATGCTCGCGGCCGGCGTCGTCCCCAACGAGTTCACCCTATCCAGCGTCCTGACGCCAGGGGCGAGCCCAGGATTTGGGGTTTGGGTATTCAACATTTTTTAAGGATGAAATGTTTTTGACCGCCGCTGCCCGCTGCGCTATGTTGTCCCCAGCGACGCAGGTTGCTTAGGTCTCATCGGCCAGAAGTGGAAAGGATGCGGCCACAAGGGAAAGGGGAAGTGGAATTGGGATGGATTGGTGCCGGTTGGGGGTTGCTATTGGGCCTAGAAGAGGTGAAGTGAGCCATTTGAGCACAAGAGGCAATATGAGATCGGGAAGCGTGTATTGTGACGTTAGATCATCTCCAAGAGACACCCTAAATCATCTCTCTCCACACCCTATCCAAATACTTGCTATTTTAGAACTGGATCTTAGACCCTCAACCTTCAAATTTATGGGTCATATTTACCTAATATGTCAAGGTTCAAACAATAAAATATCCGGTACAAGGGAAGTACCATGGCGACACAAGAATACAAAGAGAAATAATATTTAGGATGATCCTCTACTTAGAGGATATAGAGAGTTGGAGACTAGAATTTAAGAATTCTTTTAGAGATACCCTTATTTTCTATTTTAATACATATACATGTTATATATACTATGTATATAAATTTTGTTGCAAAAAATTTTGGGTATTCAGTTGAATACCCTTGAATCAATACCAGGCCCGCCCCTGCTGACCGCGTGCCGTGGCGGCGGCGCAGCGTTGATCCATGCCGTTGCTGTGATGCGGGGCGTGGACCACATGCCATATGTTGTGAACGCGCTCATTGACGCGTACGTGTCCCACGGGGACAGCCTTGTGGACGCGAGGAGGCTGTTCGAAGCGCTTGGGGGATGGCGCACGGCTGCATCGTGGACGTCCATGATAGCCGGTTATGTCCGTTGGGGACAGGAGAACACGGGGCTGCAATTGTTCCAAAATATCATTCAGGTTTAGTTATCTCTTCAAGTCTTCATCTTCTAAATATCTCCTTTATTTCAATATTTCTCGTGTCATGCATATAATGCTCAAACAAATTTATAGACTTTATTGTTTTATTTTATGGTTAAGGAGATAGCTAAAGAACGATCTATACTTTGCAAACTATAGCTAAAGACAAGACTCATATGATTAAGGAATAAGGAAAAGAGGAACCATGTATACCTTGTAAACTGAAACTAAAGGCAGGATTTCGTATAATTATGGAACAAGAGCAGAGGAACCATCTGTACTTCGCAAACTGTATCTAAAGCTTAGATCCTTATGAATTCAACAATATGCTGGTCGTTCATTAGGTTGAACTTTAATATTGGATCAACTTTTCTATGATGCTAACTGTTCTTAATACAAGTAGGAAATGATGATTATTAAAGTATTCACCTGTCAAAATATTAACATGCTCCTCTATAGTGAGAGCATTATTTACAGTTTTACAGCTTAGGTAGATCGTAAATGTGTCAGGTCAGGAGATGTCTTATTGTCAGATTTGCTTGTGGAATTTTTGCTGTAGCTCACATGTTTAATATCTGTAAAGAGCATATCTGTTTGCATGATCCATTAGCTGCTGTTTCTCCGGTGCAGGATGATGTTGAACTGAGTCCATTCACCTGCTCTATTGCAATCCATGCATGTGCTTCAGTAGGGAACTTACGTTTTGGACAGCAAATTCATGTACTCTCCATAAGGAAAGCTCTTGGGCTGAATCTTGCTGTTGCAAATTCTCTGGTCGACATGTACTGCACTTGTGAAAGCATACTGGAAGCTAGGAGGCTTTTTGATGAGATGCCTGAAAGAAACTTGGTCACCTGGAATACCATTATTGCTGGATCTAGCCGATGTGATCCTCTAATGGCCATGCAGCTGCTTGTTGACATGAATCTTGAGCCAAATTGCTTGACTCTAGCTAGCATCACATCAGCATGTGCTGGTCTTGCAGCTCTAAGATGTGGTCAGCAGGTCCATGGGGCTGTACTTAGGAGAAACTATGGCGATGACCTAAAGATTTGCAATGCCCTTGTGGACATGTACTCCAAGTGTGGAAACATTTCTAATGCTAAGAAGGTATTTAACATGATGAATTGCAAGGATATACTATCATGGACATCAATGATTGGTGGGTATGGGATGAATGGGTGTGCGAATGAGGCCATCGAGCTGTTCAATTCCATGGTTCATGCTGGGGTTCATCCAGACTGTTGGAGTATATTGAGCCTATGTGTATAGAGGCCCATCTAGAGGCCCATGTGTAGGTGTTATATATACCCACCCTTCTAGGGTTGGAGGAATACAAGCCAATATTCTCTCCTCCATCATGGTATCATTAGCCTAGGTTAATCTCCTCTCCTCCCTCCTCACAGCCCCGCCGCCGCCGCCACCATGGCTGGCCGGCGGCCGGCGTCGCCTCCCTCCCCTCCCCTCTCTTCCTTCCCCTACCTCTCCTCCCCTGCTCTGGAGCCCGCCGGCGCGTGGACCTCCCCCTCCCCTGCTCCGCAGCCCGCCGGCGCGTGGACCTCCCCCTCCCCTGCTCCGCAGCCCGCCGGCGCCTGGGCCGCTCGGCCGCCCTATGCCGCCGTCGTGGGTGCTGCAGGGCGCGGATCTGCCGCGGGATCCCCTGTCCCGGCCACCTCAGGGCGTGGATCCGCCGCGGGAGCGCCTGTCCCGGCCACCGCAGGGCGCGGATCCGCCGCGGGAGCGCCCGTCCCGGCCGCCACGGGGCCCGGATCTGCTGCGGCCGCCCTGGTGGCGCTGCCCCAGCTCGATCTGGCCGTCGCCGCCGCTGATGGCGTCGTTGGAGAGGCAGCAGGCGGGCCGCAGGGGCCACTGCAGCCGCCCGGACAGGGCCTGCTGCCAGTGCAGGGGCCCCAGCACGCTGCTACCAGCGCTGCCCTACAGCAGACGCCTGCTGCTGGAGGGGGTGGCGCAGCCGCGGGCGCGGGAGCCGAACCCGCTGCCCAGCACGCTCTGCTGCAGGCTACGACACCCGATCCAGCTGCTGCTGCTGCCGCCGTCGCCGTCGCCGCCTACCGCACCGCGGTCGCTGCCGGCAAGCAGCCCGCCGATGCCGCCGATCCCGCGTGGTCCGGCCTCGGGATGGCACCCGCGGATGCGCCGCTCGCCTCCGCCGCTCTCCGAGGGCAGCAGGCCGACGCCGCTCTCGCTGCGGCCCTCCTCGCCGTCAAGTTGGAGGCTTCGGCAGCCCAGGAGCGGGTCCGCATGGCAGCCCTCGCCTGGGAGCGCGAGCGTGCCACGGCCGACGCCCTCGCTCTCCGGGTCGCCGAGGCGGAGCGCTTCCTCCGCGTCTCCTCCGGCCAGCCCGTCGACCCCGAGCACGGCGCCTCGTCTTCCCACCAGGCCCCGCACGCTGGATCTGGAGCCCGGTACGACCCGACCGACCCCATGGTCGCCCAGCTCCACCTCCAGGCCGCCGGCGTCCAGAACATCAGGGCCCTGGTCTCCGTCCTCCTCGACCCCACGTCCTCTTCCTACGGCCGCTGGAGGGACCAGGTCCTCCTCACCCTTCGCCGCTATGCCCTCGACGACCACGTTTTCGTCGACTCGCCGATCGAGACACGAGATGTGACGTGGCTGTGCCTCGACAGCGTCGCTCTGTCCTGGATCTTCGGGACCATCTCCCTAGATCTTCAGGACCTCGTCAGGACCCACGGCGGCACCGCGCGGCAGGCCTGGGTGGCGCTCGAGGGGCAGTTCCTCGGCAACGCCGAGTACCGCGCCCTCCAGCTCGACTCCACCTTCCGCACCTTCGTGCAGGGGGGCCTCTCCGTCGGTGAGTACTGCCGGCGGATGAAGAGCATAGCCGATGCTCTTCACGACCTCGGGGATCCAGTGTCCGATCGGGTCTTGGTGCTCAATGTCCTACGGGGACTGAGCAGCACCTATGACCACCTGAAGGGCTAGATCGCCCGCCAGAGGCCCTTCCCCACCTTCCTGCAGGTACGGGACGACCTCGCCCTCGAGGAGATCACCAGGGGTCTCGCGCCCGGATCGTCCTCGCCCACCCCCGCCGCGCTCGTTGCTACTCCACCGGCCTCCTCCACTGCTCATGCCACCTCCCTCCTTGGTGCTACACCCGCCGGGCAGACCGGAGGAGGGGGGGCCGTGGACGTCGCCGACGACGGGGTGGTGGTGGTGGCACTGGTGGCCCTGCTTCTGGGAACACCGGTACCGGTGGGGGCCGTCGGGGCGGCGCGCCGACACCGGCTCCGGCTCCCGCTCCCGCCCCTGCTGCTGGAGGTACGCCCTGGCCATCCTTCAGCAACCCATGGTTAGGGCGCATCTCGATGTGGCCGTTCCAGGGTCCGGGAGGGGGGCCTCGTCCTCAGCTCCAGCCGGCGGCCATGTTCACTGGCGCTGCTCCACTCTTCGCGCCTTCCTGGACCCCGCCCGCTCAGCCCAGCCAGCAGCCGACCTGGCCTGGGGGGGGGGTGGGACCAGGCCGCTCTGGCGCAGTCCTTCAGCACCATGGGACTGACGCCGCCGACCAGCACTGAGTGGATCGCCGACTCGGACGCCTCGTTCCACACCACTCCCGATGCTGGTATCCTCTCTTTTGTCCGACCCCTACACCCCTCTTGTCCTTCTTCTATCATGGTTGGTGATGGGTCTTGCCTTCCTGTCACCGCCGTGGGTTTTGCTCCTCGTCTTCCTTATGTTCTTGTTGCTCCTCAAATGGTTCACAACCTTCTTTCTATTCGCCAGTTTACTGCTGACAACTCCTGTTCTATCGAATTTGACTCATCTGGTCTTACTGTGAAGGATTCGGCTTCCCGGCGTCCGCTCCTCCGATGTGACAGCCCGGGGCCTCTTTACACTCTTCGGCTTCCTGCTTCCATTGTCTCGCCTTCGGCTTCTTCATCTTCTGCTTTTGCCGTGACGCCTTCTTCCACCACCTGGCACCGCCGGCTTGGTCACCCCGGCCGCGACGTTTTGGCTCAGCTCCGCCGAAGTACCGATGTTCCATGTACTAGGGCTCCTGCTGAGCACCTCTGTCATGCGTGCCAGTTAGGTCGTCATGTTAGACTTCCGTTTTCTTTTTCTTCTTCGCATGCTGTGCATGCTTTTGATCTCATTCACTGTGACCTGTGGACATCTCCTGTACTCAGCATGTCTAGCTATAAATATTATCTGGTCATTGTTGATGATTTTTCTCATTACTCTTAGACTTTCCCTTTGCGCGCTAAGTCTGAGACCTTCCCCACCCTCCTCCACTTCTTTGCCTGGGTGTCCACTCAGTTCGGCCTCACCGTTAAGGCCGTCCAGTGTGACAACGGGCGGGAGTTCGATAGCTCCACCTCCCAGTCTTTCTTCCTGTCTCGGGGTGTTCAGCTGCGTATGTCTTGTCCGTATACCTCTCCTCAGAACGGCAAGGCTGAGCGGATGATTCGCACGACGAATGACGTCGTGCGCACCCTTCTGATCCAGGCTTCTCTCCCCCCGCGCTTCTGGGCTGAGAGCCTCCACACCGCCACTTACCTGCTCAACCGCCTTCCGTCCACTGCTTCTCCTGCTCCCACTCCACACCACGCTCTTTTCGGTACCCCTCCTCGCTACGACCACCTTCGGGTCTTCGGGTGTGCGTGTTACCCTAACACCTCCGCCACCGCTTCTCACAAGCTGGCGCCCCGCTCGACTCGTTGTGTGTTTCTTGGGTACTCCCCTGACCACAAGGGGTACCGATGCTTTGACCTCACCTCTCGCCGCGTTCTGATCTCCCGACACGTCGTCTTCGACGAGTCGGATTTCCCCTACTCCACCTCCTCCACACCTTCTTCTGATCCCGAGCTCGCATCTCTGTTTCCGACTGACCCGGTGGTTCAGCCACCGTTACCTGTCTGTCCTTTTCCTGCAGGTTTTCCCGGCCCACCGGCACCACTTCCAGTGATCCTTGCTGCGCCGAGCGCGGCCCCGGTGCCCGCGGTCGCGCCACGCGCAGCCCCTGGACCTCCGGTCGTGCCGCGCACGGACCCGGTGTCTCCCACTGCGCCACGCGCGGCCCCGGTGCCTTCCACTGCACCTGAGCGGTACGCTCAGCCGGTGCAGGTGTACCGGCGTCGCTCGGCGCCGAACCCGGCGCCACAGCGGTACGCTGAGCCGGTGCAGGTGTACCGGCGTCGTTCGGCATCGGCACCGGCGCCGCCTCCTGCTACGGAGGCTTCTGCGACGCCGACACCGGAGCCGCCGCCGCCGCCGCTAGCTCCGGCTCCCTCTCGAGCCGAGCCGGAGGTGTACCACCCGCCGGTCCTCCATCGGGATCCTCGGCATATCCATCCCATGGTGACTCGGCGGATGGCGTCCCAGGCCGCGACTCTCTCCGCCACCGAGGGAGAGCCGCGAGTCTCTCCGGTATCCTCCTCTGTCCGCGATGCCTTGGCGGATCCTCACTGGCGTCGCGCGATGGAAGAGGAGTACGCGGCTCTTCTTGCCAACCAGACGTGGGACCTCGTGCCGCGTCCGTCTGGTTGCAATGTGGTGACTGGCAAGTGGATCTAGACGCATAAGCGTCGGGCTGATGGCACACTGGAGCGCTACAAGGCTCGCTGGGTTCTCCGGGGGTTCACTCAACGGCCTGGTGTGGACTATGATGAGACCTTCAGCCCGGTCGTGAAGCCCGCTACGGTGCACACGGTCCTCTCGCTTGCGCTCTCGCGCACTTGGCCTGTGCACCAGCTGGACGTGAAGAATGCGTTTCTTCATGGCACCTTGTCAGAGACTGTCTACTGCTCTCAGCCAGCGGGATTTGTGGACTCGAGTCGTCCGGATATGGTCTGCCGGCTCAACAAGTCTCTCTATGGACTGAAGCAGGCTCCTCGGGCTTGGTACTCTCGGTTCGCCACGTTCTTGATGACACTGGGATTCACCGAGGCCAAGTCTGACACGTCTCTCTTCATCTACCGCCGTGGGGATGAGACTGCCTATCTGCTGCTATATGTCGACGACATTGTGCTCACAGCTTCCAGTCAGCAGTTGCTTCAGAGTGTCATCTCCTCTCTGCAGCGGGAGTTTGCTATGAAGGATCTCGGTCAGCTCCACCACTTCTTGGGAGTCACTGTTGAGCCTCGCCCGTCTGGTCTTCTCCTTCACCAGCGGCAGTACGTTCTCGATATTCTGGAGCGGGCTGGAATGACTGATTGCAAGTCCTGCTCCACTCCAGTCGACACTCAGGCGAAGCTGTCTGCTGATTTGGGTGCTCCGGTGGATCATCCTACTGCCTACCGGAGTCTGGCCGGTGCTTTGCAGTACCTCACCTTCACCAGGCCGGATCTCACCTACGCTGTTCAGCAGGTCTGTCTCCATATGCATGATCCCCGGGAGTCACACCTTGCTGCGCTGAAGCGTCTCCTCCGGTACGTCCGTGGCACTGTGGACCTCGGCCTGGTACTTCACCGCTCGTCCTCTGCTGAGCTGGTGGTCTACACCGACGCTGATTGGGCTGGCTGCCCGGACACTCGTCGCTCCACCTCCGGCTACGCCGTCTTCCTGGGCGGGAACCTGGTCTCCTGGTCGTCCAAGCGGCAGCCGGTTGTCTCCCGCTCCAGTGCCGAGGCGGAGTACCGGGCTGTCGCTAACGGCGTGGTGGAGGCTCCTAGCTACGACAGCTCTTGGCGGAGCTCCACAGCCCGCTCGCCAAGAGCACGCTCGTCTACTGCGACAACGTCAGCGCCGTGTATCTCTCCACCAACCCCGTCCAGCATCAGCGGACGAAGCACGTGGAGATCGACCTACACTTCGTGCGTGACAGAGTCGCCATCGGCGATGTTCGGGTACTCCATGTCCCGACTACCTCCCAGTTTGCTGACATCTTCACCAAGGGGCTGCCCTCGTCGACCTTCTCGGAGTTTCGAACCAACCTCAACGTAGCCGGTGGCTAGTTGTGGCTGCGGGGGGTATTAACTCTTTTGTGCTCTACTTGTACTCTCATCTTGTCCAGTCTTGAACACCGCTGCGTCGGTTGTTTAGACTGCGGGGGTGTTAGCTTGCTTGTTGTCCAGTCTTGAACACCGCTGCGCCGGTAGTTCAGACTGCGGGGGGGGGGGGGGTGTTGGAGTATATTGAGCCCATGTGTATAGAGGCCCATCTAGAGGCCCATGTGTAGGTGTTATATATACCCACCCTTCTAGGGTTGGAGGAATACAAGCCAATATTCTCTCCTCCATCACAGACCATGTTGTGTTCATGGGCCTTATCAGTGCTTGCAGCCGTGCTGGTTTAGTAGATGAAGGATGGAACCTTTTCAGGTCAATGCTATTTGAGTATGATATTCAACCTAGCAAGGAGATTTATGGTTGTGTCACCAATCTTCTTGCTCGTGCAGGGATGCTGAGAGAAGCCTTTAACCTCATTGATACAATGCCAATCACTCCTGATGAACCTGTCTGGGGAGCATTGCTTGTTGCTTGCAAGATGCACAAGAATGTAGATCTGGGCAGACTAGTTGCAAGGAAACTAATTGAGATTAATCCTGATGAAGTGAAGACTTATGTCCTGCTTGCAAACATATACGCTGCAGATGGCAAATGGGGTGAGTATGCTGTGACAAGGAGGTTACTGAGGGGCACAGGAAGCAGTAAGGAGGTCGCATTGAGTTGGATAGAGGTAACAGATAAGGTGTGTAGCTTTAGCACAGCTGACAGTAGCAGTCCTCAAGTTAGTTTGGCAGATGAGATATTGCAGATCTTAGCTTAACACATGGATGAAACTGGAAATGATTTTGTTGACAATATTTCCAGAGCTGTATGATTATTTTTTTCTTAAATGGTTCCTCCATTCTTAATTAAATATTGCAGAAACTGATTCTGGAGGTTTGAGTTCTGATAGTACCTGCCCAGAACTAAACAAATTGTTTATGCAGTGTATAGAGAATTTAACAGAGGTAAGACTAAAAGACTTTTTTAGTCCCCTGATGACATCATCGCATTTGCAGTGATGAGCAGGTGGTTTATATGATAGCAAACTATCTTACTCATATTTAGTGGGTCCCCATACTACTGCTTTAGAATTGTATCATGTACTGAAGCCTCCTCATCTCCTAGGTGAGATATGGTGGTTGCTATTGTAAGGGTCCGTTCTTTCTCTCTATATCACAAAGATACACAGCCCTCCTTTGTGTTAGAGAAAAACACAGCTTTATGATCGTTGATTGAAGTAATCATAAGTAAATTTAGAAGAGCTGTGCATTTGTATATGTATCTTATGTTTTAAGCTATCCCATGTTATTTTTTGTTCATCTGATAAACATGCTTTTTGTTATTGCTAATGCTGATATACAGTTTACTAGCTTTATAAGGCATTAAAATCTGAAATGTTCTTCAGGCTGAAGAAACATGTATGATAATTTTTTAAGTAAAATAATAGTTTTTTCCAAATCTTTTACAGACTACCTTGATTATATCCATGCCCTTCTATTATAATTTTGTCAGCTTATTTTGAACCCAAAACTGAATCATTGGACACGCAGCTGAAAGGTTTTGAACAAAAGAGAATTACTAGTAAAAATGAGCAAGGAATGACGACCTGTAGTGAGGTTTTCGCATGACTTTTGTACAATTACTTGGGGCGGATATCCTCAAAGACCAGCTTTACTAACATGATGTTATATTTCTGCAATTTTATTCAACATGTCAATGCTTATTAGTCAACAACAACAACAACAGAGCCTTTTGTCCCAAACGAGTTGGGCTAGGTTAGAGATGAAACCCAAAAGATACAAAGGTCATGGTTCAGGCACGTTGATAACTAGTCTCCAAGCGCTCCTATCCAAAGCTAACTCAAAAATATCCCAATCTTTAAGGTCTCTTTTAACCGACTCGTCCTAAGTCAGTTTAGGTCTACCTCTACCCCTCTTTATCTTATCAACACGCTTTAGCACCCCACTACGCACCAGTGTCTCCGGAGACCTCCGTTGGACATGTCCAAATCATCTCAACCAATGTTGGATAAATTTCTCCTCAATTGGTGCCACCCCTACCCTTTCCCGAATAGCTTCGTTCTGGACTCTATCCCTCCTTGTGTGCCCGCAAAACCACCGTAACATCCGCATCTCTACTAGACTCAGTTGCTGAACATATCACCTTTTTGTAGGCCAACATTCAGCACCGTATAACATCACCGGGCGAATCGCTGTCCTATAGAACTTACCTTTTAGCTTTTGTGGCACCCTCCTGTCACAGAGGACACCAGAAACTTGACGCCATTTCAACCAATCAGCTGAGATTCTATGCCTAACATCTTCATCAATGTTGCCATCCTTTTTTAGCATCGAACCTATACCGAAAAGCGTTCTTATGGGCCACCACTTGCCCATCGAGACTAACGTCACCACCCTCATGCCTAGATGCGCTGAAATCGTACATCATATACTCGGTCTTGGTCCTACTAAGTCTGAACCCTTTTGACTCTAACGTGCGTCCCCACAGCTCTAATTTACTATTTACCCCTGCTCTACTCTCGTCCACTAGCACCACATCATCAGCAAAGAGCATACACCAAGGGATATCACCTTGTATGTCTCTTGTGACCTCATCCATCACCAAAGTAAATAAATAAGGGCTCAATGCCGATCCCTGATGAAGGCCTATGTTAATAGGAAAGTCAGTGGTGTCGCCACTACATGTCAGGACAAACGTCATCGCATTCTTGTACATATCCTTGATGAGGATATTGTACTTAGTTGGGACTTTGTGCTTCTCCAAGGCCCACCACATGACATTTCTCGGTACTTTGTCATACGCCTTCTCAAGGTCAATAAAGACCATGTGCAAGTCCTTCTGCTCCCTATATCTCTCCATTAATTGTCGTATTAGGAAAATCGCCTCCATGGTCGACCTTCCAGGCATGAACCCAAACTAGTTTTGGGTCACACTTGTCACTCTTCTTAGGCGGTGCTCGATAACCCTCTCTCAGAGCTTCATCGTATGGCTCATCAGCTTAATCCCACAGTAGTTAGTACAACTCTGAACATCTCCCTTGTTTTTGAAGATCGGTACTAATATACTTCTTCTCCATTCTTCAGACATCTTGTTTGACCGAAAAATAAGGTTAAAAAACTTAGTTAACTATACTATCGCTCTGTCACCTAGGCATCTCCATACCTCAATGGGGATACCATTAGGGCCTATTGCTTTACCGTCCTTCATCCTCTTCAAAGCCTCCCCGATCTCTGCCTCCTGAAATCTCCTCACAAAACGTCTGTTAGTATCGTCAAAAGAGTCATCTAGCTCAAAGGTAGTGCCCTCATTCTCCCCATTAAACAGCTTGTCGAAGTACTCTCGCCATCTCTCCTTGATCTCGTCATCCTTCACTAGAAGTCGATCCGTCCCATCCATGATGCATTTGATTTGGTTGATGTCCCGTGTCTTCCGCTCGCGGATCCTAGCCATCCTATAAATATTCTTCTCCCCTTCCTTCGTGCCTAGTCACTGATACAGGTCATCATACGCCTTACCCTTTGCCACACTCACAGCTCACTTTGTAGCCCTTTTTGCTAATTTATAGCCCTCGGTGTTGGATGCACTCTTGTCAAGGTAGAGGCGTTTGAAACATTCCTTCTTATCCTTAATAGCCCTTTGCACCTCGTCATTCCACCACCAGGTGTCTTTCCCTTCCTATTTGCCTCACCTACTCACGCCAAGCACCTCTGAGGCCACCTTCCGGACACATGTCACCATCTTTAGCCTCATGTCGTCAGCATCTTCTCCTTCTTCCCAAGGCCCCTCACCTAGCATCCTCTCCTTAAATGTTTGAGCTGCTTCCCCTCTAAGCTTCCACCATTTCGTTCTCATAATCTTGGCACGTTTGTCCCGGTGGACACGTACCTGAAAACGAAAGTCCGCCACCACAAGCTTGTGTTGAGGGACAACACACTCCCCAGGTATCACCCTACTATCTAAGCAATCCCGTCTATCCTCCCTCCTAGCAAGGATAAAGTCGATCTGGCTCGAGTGTTGTCCACTACGGAAGGTCACAAGATGGGATTCTCTCTTCCTAAAAAGGGTATTCGCTATCAACAAGTCGTAGGCCAACGCGAAGTTCAAAACATCCTCCCCTTCTTGACTCCTGCTACCATACCCAAAACCCCCGTGCACCCGCTCGAACCCTACATTAGTCGCACCCACATGGCCGTTGAGATCTCCTCCTATGAGGAGTTTCTCGCTGACAGGCACGGTACTGACCACACTATCCAGATCTTCCCAGAACTGCTACTTGGTGCTCTCACTAAGGCCTACCTGTGGGGCATAGGCACTGATCACATTCACAGCCGAATCTCCAACTACTATCCGGACCAGGATAATCCAGACGCCTCGCCTTCTAATATCTACGACTCCATCCTTAAGGCTCCTATCGATCAAGATACCAACACTATTTCTACCCGATGTTGCCCCCGTGTACCAAAGCTTGAATCCAGTACCCTCAACCTCCTTCGCCTTCTGGCCCTTCCATTTAGTCTCCTGAACGCATAGAATATTTACACGCCTCCTAATTGCTACATCAACTAGCTCTCGCAACTTACCCATTAGGGACCCTACGTTCCAGCTACCTATACGAATCCTAGTTGGCTCGGCTAACTTACTTACCCATCGCACCTGTCGAGGGAAGTGCGAAGACCCTTGCTCATTTATCACTACACCCGGGCGTAGATGTAGCGTGCCACTCAGGTGACGACTCGACCCTTGTTCACTTATCATCGTACCTAGGTCACGATACGACGCGCCATTGGTGGGGTGGCGGCCCGGCCCTTGCCCACTTATCACCACACCCGGGTTCCGATGTGTCGCGTCACTCAGAGGGTTACACCCCAACGAGATTCTTATGGGTTTCATATCCATTAGAGTGGCTATTTTTTACACTGGTTCGCCAAACCTACCACAACCCTCCTCCTTTACCCGGGCTTGGGACCGGCTATGTTAAGACGACTCGAGAAAGTCTTCTAGTCAACACAGGCGGAGTTCAATGCCGATTAGGCAACACGTGCATTTTTTATGGTAAGTATGCTAGAACGTCTTGATTATATTGTTTCAATGGCATCCTTTCTGGTTGACTTTACTGGGTTTAGTCTAATTTTTTTATAGTTAGATTTTCTGTTTCTTGTGTAGTAAGTTTTTTTGGGGTACAATGCTGCCATCATTATTGTTTGTGTGCCTTTCTAATATGAATAAACCTAACTTCATGTAATGTGATGTTGTGTACTCATTGACCTAGAGAATGATGGTTTAAATGAATGCATGGGACTCAATATACTAGCTTGCTATTTTCATTGGTTATATTCTACTTTTTCACATAGAAGAGTGGTTTTATGTAGTTTGAGTTCTGGATTGCAGTGTATCACCAGTGGTTGTTTTGCTAACGAAAGAAGAAGTGGCTGCAATCTGAAACGTATTGGCACTCGCTCCATGGCTTGACATTCTCAGATGATGAGTTATGCGGTAAGTGCAAGGGATTTATGCTTGGACTTGCACTATATGCAATCATACATATGAAAGAATGGCACAATACTCTTGTTGGCTGTCAGAATGCACTTGGCCTGTATTTCTACTTTAAGCACGGGATACACATAGAAACAACAGCATTGATGCAAGAATGGTGCAATATATAATATTAAGACTAGCACATGCTTCTTTTACATATATAAGTTTCTTAATTATCGAAAACTAAGCTATATCACTTCAGATACATACTAAGAGATTAGCTAACATTATACACATGTACAGAACTTAAACAACCTATAATTCTCACTGCTGTACATGACAGACAGACATGTTGACACGTGATAGGGTACACATATAACCTTTCTAAACAATTAATCAGAACCCAGCTAGGAATCGTATTACCATCAAGTTCCTGTAGTGTGATATATTCTCATCTTACACGATTGTCATATGTTACTGCTTTGTATCCACGATCCCTTCATTTCCTGCTAGAATCATGTATTTGTCCTTGCGAGTTAGTTTTGTGGGTTCAAATCCAAGAACCCTACCAATCTCACCCTGCACCATGTTTGCCACCTCATAACTCTCACATCTCCTGCCATTGATTACCACAGAGGTTGGCATCCTATCCATGAACTCAACGACATATGCCGGGTGCGGGTTCATGAAGTAGTAGAAATGGTCCGTGTATTTGGACCTGCCAGTAGACGTGCCGTAAAACATATTGGACCAGTTCGTTAGTGCAACTGGGTAGACCTCGTCGATGAGCTCGACGAAAAGCGGGCTGAATCGGAGCAGGTATGGTTCCCTGCATGTGGTACCCTCAGGGCAAATCACCAGGTCCCCTTTCTGCAGCGAGTGCTCCATTCTCCTCCTATCCTCATCGCGGTTTCGGGTCAGCCGGGTGGTCTGGATTGGTGATAGGAGCTCGCTGACACGACTGACACTGTATGTCACTGCTGATACCTTCTTGTTCAGCATCACTGAGATGTAGACTGGGTCAAGCAGTGTGCGGTGGTTGCATACATACAGGCGACCACGTGGATTGGGTTGGGTAAGTGCTCCATGGTTTGCATTACCATTGGAAGAGATTGGGGCGTTGATGACCCGGGTTGTGACTCCGGACGCACTCCCGATTGAGAGGGAGATAGAATACGGAAGGTTGACAAAGATGAGTGTTCGGAGCACTGTGAGGGGGACAGAAAGCGGGAGCCACATGAACATGGCGAGGGTGGCTTGAGGAGTAGGCCTGAAAGTCAGCCTGCCATCATGGAAGATCAAGGGCCTTGGGTACTGGTCTCTTGGCAAGGTTGACCATTGTTTCTTTTGTTCTGGGGTTACCAAGTAAACCTCCTGAAAGCAAAAGAAGTGGCACTTGATTAACATTCATTCTCCCAAGCACTTATGCTGATTTTTAGGAGAGTCTTTACATAGTTCACGACTGATGTAGAATGAAACATGGTTTAGTTTCAAAAGGTCAATGAACTTCCTATTAGTAAAGTTAAATTGGAGATAAAATTCTTAACTAGTTCAAACATTTTTAACTTAATCTTCAGACATTAAAATTGCTTAGGATCATCACTTAACTAAAACAGGTACACTCTGTGCATTTCTAGTAGGAACATAATTTTGATTTTAAAGCATCCATGGCTAATAATGTTTATGTGAAAAACAGCAGCCGTTTAACACTTATAACATATTAGTGTTAGGGACGCAGGTTTCACTTCCTCTAGAGCCATAACATTTTACTCTGAATATTCTCACTGGAACATATATTAATCGATGAGGATCAAAATTTAAATCATACTCCCTGTATTTGAACCACCATTTTTTATCCTTCTCTAGGAACATATTTTTCTCTAATACATAGTTATAATCAAAATATTCAGTGGCACGAAGCATGTATATAGCTAATGAGATGGGTTTTCCCCTTCTGAGTGTCTTGTATTTGTTTCGGTCTGAGTGTCTGATCAAGTAGTTTGGTTAAACTGACTAATCAAACAAATTCTATGTGTAGCTTCCTGTATGTTAGTGATCTTGAGCGAGAAAGAATTGAACTATCCCCCATACATATAATATCATGCAATGAATTGTCCTTAAATAAAGGTGAACAAATTGCAAAGATAATGTGAACCTAAATAATACTAGAGATTGTCTAGTACATCACAGTATTGTCTAGTCATTTCAGTCCAGGTATGGACATCTATGGATAGATGTCACCACCTTGCACTATCAGAAGTTATTGTATCTGATACTACATATACATGATCCGTGCATTTCTACTAGTTTAATAATTAATATTTTACCTTTTGGAATATATGTGTGGTCCTGCCATCAACAACCACTAGTGGTACAAAAATGCCTACCTAACTTGTGCAAGTAAGATGTCACGTATATGATGGAGAGAAGTGTAACTGCGCTGAATTAAGAACGATAAGCACTGATATGGTACATGTTTTATGGTCCTGGTTTACAGCTGTTCAAAAGTGATACTTAAGAAAAATATTACTAGAATCGAGGAACGTATGTGGCTCTGAGCCTATAAAATGTGAACTAGTTTGGTTCAGTTATATTATTCTAGTATGCATGACTGATTGTCTTGGTGGTTAGGTTTTTAATTCCATGTATGCATGCAGATGTTACTTGAGGGATAATGTGAACAGACGTGTCATGGATAATATGTTTACATACGAGCATACATATTAATAGTAAGCTAGAGTATTTTTAGCTGCTCCTCTCTTTTGTGGATGCATATAAAAAAAAACTAGATCCACATATACATGCAAGGGTGATTAGTACCAAACAACTGAACACCTTATCAGATGCAAAATAAATAACAGTCAGACTGAATTTAATTGGCTCAAAAATTGCAGTAAAAACCATCAGGTGGGACAATAAATGACATGATGCAGTATCTTTACTGACATTGATGCAGTATGGAAAACATAGACAAATCATCATGTCAGTAGTGCTCAGCATCGAACCTTGCAACAAGTGAAGAGCTGGTTATGATTATGTCTAAAATAGCTGGAGCTGCTTCCAAACCCTACCATCTCTGTTCCTTCAAGCTCATCCATCTGTAATCTTATCTCACCCTCCACTTCCAACAGACCAACATAACGCCCTCTCACCAACTTCACCTCCCTTCCCACCACCATCTCCAGGCCTAAGTACTCCTTCAGGAAATCCTCCACCATAACCCTAGGAATCATCCTACTGAATCCCACCACCCTCTTGAACCCTCTCACAACATCAAGCCCTTCCTTCCCAATATCCTCTAGAAAATGCTTCGGCAATGTTACCCGAGCGACCCTTGTCACCTCCTCCTCTCTTAACCCCAAGAAACACACCATGACCATGACCCTTGATTGTGCTTCTTGTGTCAAACAAGAGAGAAGAGGGTAAAGGCATAATAAGATGAGACCTCTAAGGAAACTACCTGCCTCTATGGCAACAAGGATGAAGTAAGGGAAGAAAGATTGAGACCTTAGTAGTCCTCCTTCAATATCTAGGAGTAGAACTTGGTTTCGAAGCTGATCATCTTTGGAGGCTAATGGACACCCCTCGATGATCTCAGCATAGGTAGGTGTCGTGCTTGTGCTTCGTCGATGATCATGCTGGCCTTGTGGATTCCCTAGTCTCCAGCGAATAAAATGGTAGAAGGCGAAAAAAGATTTGGAGAATGTTTTGGACGCCATGTATGCGCGCGTGCACTTGGACACCCAAAGAATTCTTTGTGCGATACTGCTAAGCTGGTTCAATCTAGTTCGTTTCAAGCCTAGACTCTCTATATATATGCAGCAAGTTCATAGCTGGGTGAAAAGGTCATATATAATTGTTACAAGAAAATGCAGTTGTGGTGCCAAAGTAGCTCACAAGTTTGCCTTGGTCGACTAGTTTGACATGCTACTCTTAGCTTTGTTTCTGGCACTCCGTAAAAAATAAAACAGGGTTGCTTAAGCCTCATTGAGAAGGTAAGGGCGCTGATTTGTTAAGGATGGTAAACATAAACATTACCCGAGTTTACCAAACTCTATGTCTAGGATAACAGAAAGCGACAAGCAGTTGATAATAATTTACACTAGCCAACTAGCTGAATAGTGAATACTCGACCTATCTTGAGGAAAGGTTCCCTTTTTGCTTTTTCTTAGAACTCATTCAATTCCTCATAGTGGTAATCTTTTCAAAAAAAATGATTGACTCTGGATGGACAAGGCTATTGGGTAATCTTTTGATTTTATTCTGAATACCTTTACTGTATACAGAAGCTACACCAAAGTTTGAGTTCTAGACTAACTCTCTTTGCTTGCACGAAATAGAAATTGCAATAGTTCAAGGATGATAGTGAGAAACACAACAATCAATTTCCTACGGTGGTCCGTGCATGTTTTCATCCTGGTAATATTTCAGCACAGGCTGTAAAGAAATAAAATAATATTATATTTTGTGCAGGTCTATCTTTTCTTTGTTCAACTCTGGAAGAAACCTAGCTGAGGGTGACCTCTCACCTAAAAGCCGAAGGATCGAGATACGAGAGGTATACACATGTGCATTGTCGATATGATATCACCTTTCCATTTGCTTCTTGCTTATGTATCCAGCAAAGTTAATTTGTTCTTTTATGCAGAGGTGAAAGCTTAGTTTTCTACATACTATCGCCAATGTTGCAGAGATCTGTTAGGAAAATTTTTCTTTTTTTTAGAAGCAAGGTAAGAGGCCAAGAGCACTGCTAATTTCATTTTTTTTCGAAGCAAAAGAGGAAAAGTTCTTTTCGAAGCAAGAGAGGAAAAGTTTACGGAGTCTTTTAACTATATATGTGCTGGAGAAGAAAACTGGACCCCCAAGTCACTAACAAGAATGCTGACAAGCTAAACATCAGGCAATTTCTAATCTGCCAGAAACCAACCATCATTTCTTTAGCAGAGCTTGCTGGTTAGTGATGAACAACCGAGTTCCTCCTGGATGGGAAGAGCCACCTGTTGGTGATCAAGCTCCTGGCAATGAAAATTCAAAGATCCCTATCTTCTGAAATGTTCCAGGAGCATGTGTATATTAAAGCTCTACTTAAATCCCAGCGCTTTCCCTTCGGAACATACACATACATTTCAATGCTGTATCCAATTCCCACCATTTGCCAATCGTGTTGGTTAAATCCTGAAGGTTTGGTATCTGTAAACGTAGCACCCGTTAGCCAATTGCCAAACTTGTTTTTTGTGTTCATACAATCCCAGCAAAGGGTATTCTCATTTGTTTTCATTGTTCCCTCATCCTGATCTGATGGTTGTTCTGCAAGAGACTTATTTAAACATTGAATAAAAAATATACAAATGAATTTAATGCAAAGGAATACACGTTTTCAAAGTGCTCCTGCTCAGTCCGGACCTTGTTGTCGGTCATATGATTTTAGGTTTTAGGGTGTACCAACCTTCAAAGTGGCAGATGGCCCTAGACTTGCTTTGTCACGGCTTAGCGGACATGATCTAACTAGCAAATCTTTAGCACCTGAATCTGAAGTCACCAACAAGAACTTTTGTAACAAACATGACCCCATTTAAGCCATTTCGAGTGATTTTGGTGATCGTATGACAACGCAATCAATGGAACTAATGTGTTTGTCAAGTGTATCTCATCTGGTCCCAAGAATGAAGTAAAAAGCTCTAGCAAAGCAAAACACGAAGAAAGAACTCAAAGAAACGCTGAAGTGGACGAGTTCTGCAAAACACAGTAGGTTCGGATAATCCGAATACCCTAGGGTCGGATAGACATGCCAATGCACTCGGATTATCCGACCCTTGAGAATATGCGTAGGAATTTGACTCATAGCATTCTGCAGAGAGCCTGTCATGTGGCCTGGAAAATTGTCAGTGGGTTCGGATTATCCGACGATGGGAAAAACGCATGTCGGACAAAGGCTCGGATCATGTACTAGAGAGCATGTTTTCTCAGCTGGAATTCATGCTTCAGAATCGGATGATCCGACGTGGTGACTTCGGAGAGTCGAACTAATGGGAAGTAGCAATGATAAGTGACCGTTGTTTGGAATTCAAAATTGGCAGTGGCACCGAATGATCCGACATGTGATTCAGAACACGTCGGACTAATAGGTCGGATAAATGACGTCAGCAAAAGTTGCAAAGGGTAACGGCTATCGTGGAGATCGCAGTGGGGTCGGATGATCCGACGCCCTGGTCAATGGCACCGTCGGATTATCCGACGCCTATGCAGAAAAAGGCATAACGGCTACTCAACGGCTAATATGAGTTGGTGGCCTATATAAGCGCATCTCCCCGGCCATTTTAGAGTTGCTGGAGTTCAGAGAAGACCCACACACATCCAAGAACATCTCCAACCAACCAAAGATCAAATTAATCACATATTTAGGTTTAGCACATCCTTAGTGAGTGATAGTGCTAAGATAGCTCCTAAGTGAGTGAGTGAGCAAGGTTGTTGTACCTTGTGCTGTGGTTTTAGAGTGAACCATCACTTGTACTCGGTGAGCCGGCCATCCTTGGAGTCTTGGTGACTCGCTGGCACGTGTTCGACCCTCCGGCTTGGTGTGGAGCGGCGACGACAAGCTTTGTGCGGGGGACGTGGAGGCCCCCTTCCTTGGTGGAGAAGCTCCTTAGTGGAACCCGGGGCCAAGGTGACCGTGAGTGTTCACGGAAGAGATTTGGTGGCCGAGAAGCAATACTCTTTGTGAGTGCTTCAACAACGTGGATGTAGGTGTGCCTTTGTGGCTAACCGAACCACGGGATAAATCCTCGTGTCACAAGAGTTTGCATTCTCTCATCCCTCTTTATGCTTCCGCATTTACTTATTGCAATCTTTGTGTGCCTTTACTTTCTAGAGTAAAATCTTGATAGGATTAGCTATAGGTTGCATAACTGTTTTGGGATGAGGGTTTTCACACTAGAAGAACACTAGTTGCACATCTAGATAGTATATCTTAGTTTAATTTATGTGCAAATAGTTGGAGCTTGAGGTTAAGGTTTTTAGTTTGCATAATTCACCCCTCCCCCTCTTAGGCTACGAGCACCCGATTCCTTTCAATTGGTATCAAAGCCGGGACTCACATCTCTTACAAAGAAAGCCAATTCCATTGACAATTTGTGTTACCGGCTCATAGGATCGGTATTAGACTTCACCACCTAGTGAGTTAGCTCATCGGGGAAGAGATGGATTCTTTAGGACCTCCTCCACGGTTCGATGGCACGGACTTCCAACGATGGAAGGTTTTAATGGAATCTCATCTCCAAGCAAAGGGCCTAAATGTTTGGAGAGTCACTAGTGAGGGCATGAAAAACAAGGGTCAACAAGAGAAACAATTTGATGCTATTGCAAAATATGTAATCTTGAGTTCTCTTGAGGATAAAATTTTCAATCATGTGTTTGCTTGTGAGAATGCTAAAGAGCTATGAAAAACTATCATTGAGAACCATGAGTGCACAAAGGATGTGGCTAACGAAAGATATCATATTCTCATTGATAGCCTAAATAGCTTCAAGCAACTAGATCATGAGAATGCCGAAGCTATGTACTCACGATTGAATATTCTTGTGAATGAGATTAATGCCCTAGGTGTCAAGAATATTGAAGACAAGGAACTCATTCGCAAGATACTCTACTCTCTCCGAAGGCCAGAATATGATTTGGTGACAACCATTCTCTTTGAGAAAGGTCTCTCAACAATGACACAAAATAAAGTTCTCAACAAGGTGACCGCCCATGAGCTTTGCAATGACATCAAGCCAAGAGCTCCACCTTCTTCACCAACACATAGCACTCTCACAAGCAAACAAGAAAAGTTGTTGAAGAAGATGGCAATCAAGAGAAGCTCAAGTGAAGAGGAGGAGAGTCAATGCTCCTCAAGTGATGAAGATGGAGTCATGCCCCCTAAGATTTTCAAGGAAGTGAAAATCACGAACAAGAGCTTGAAGAAGATCAATTCGATGGGGTACATGGTCTTCCTCAAAGATGGGCCTCACCATCAACTCATGAAGGTTGAGAGAAGATTCAAGAAGAAAAGGAGAAGAAGCCCAATGAAGAAGCTTTTGTCGTTCTTGGCGAATGGACAAACGGTGGTGAAGAATCAAGCACAAACTCAAGTGATGAGTCAAACAAAACCTTCACCACTCGCTTCAACACGGGCGCGACTTCATCATCCAACACATGCCTTATGGCTAAAGGTATGAAAAGCGATGTAAGTGATGATGACTCCGACTCTCCTTCCTATGAAGAGCTTCTTGACTTAGTTCATGAGCACCAAAGAGCAATTAAGAAACAATCTAAAAAATGTGATTCTCTTAATAATTTTAATGCTACCCTTGTTACAAATTATGATAATTTGTTGTGCAAATTCTAAATGCTTAGCAAGGAGCATGAAGAGCTCAAATTAAAAATTGAGAACATCACTAAAAAAACTAATGACTCTTTGGAAACGGAGCAATCTAACCCTTACAATGAGAAATGCTATGAGAGTGTTGTTGTAGAATTATGTAATGATCTCATTGCCAAGAAGAATGATGAGCTCAAGTAAGAAGTGGAAAGGCTCATGAATGACATGTCAAGATTGAAGGATAAGAGCATTGTCCAACCTTCTCAAGATAACCGTGAAGACATGGTGAAAAGGCTTGAGAAGGGGGTCCACCGTGATATGCTTCAAGTGCCATCAAGAAGGCCACAAGTCCAACAAGTGCCCTCAACAAAAGAAGAAGCTTCTGGATGAGAAGAACAAGAAGAAGATCACAATCAAGAGTTCTCTCATCTACACCAAGCCCAACCGCAAGAACAAAAGCAAAAGCACCACCTATGTGATCAAGAAGAAGAACAATGGCAAGGTGGTTGCTCACAAGGTTGGGAAGGAGGATTGGAGTTGGAACCGCTCCATTTGGGTGCCCAAAGAAGTCATTACCAACATGAAAGGGCCTCAAATAGTGTGGGTTCCAAAAGATACTTGAAGACCAAGGATAGGCTACGGGGGATTTGGAGGCTTAGCTTACAAGATGATGAGAAGGTTCAAGCAAAAGAAGCTAAACTCACAACTTGGACATTTGGTGCCCAAATCCCCCATAAGGTAATGGTAGCTAAATTTCAATTCATACATCATGTAGCTCCATTGCTTTTGTTAGGATGTTTGCATTGCATTTCCTAGTGCTATATATGGTGGGTTGCTTATGTCTTGCTCTAACACATGTGCAACCTACATAGTTTGATAAGTGTGTAGAAAGCTACACAAGAACACCTCTTCATGGTACAAGGACTTCATGAGGTATGTATTTTATTTTTGTACCATGAACACAAGCTATAGGGTAAACTTCCCATTGTTGTCATAAACAATGTGCATACATTTACATGGTAATTCAAACACTAAATGCACACATTTAGGGGAGTTCATCCTATGGTTTGTGATTTTGGAGACTAACATGTTTGCAAGTTTACCTTTTGTAGTCTCTCGATGGAGTAAACACTCAAAGAGAATGTTATTCACTCTCAATGTGAACAAACAACTCTATAAGAGTGATTAGATAAAGTTTTGTGCTTTCATGCATATTGAGACATGCTCTATCGAATTTAAATTTCCATATCTAAGTTCATAGACTATGTGCTCATACATTTGCCCACCTTGGTGTACCCAAATGCCTCTCACTCATTCTCTTTCAAGTGGTACAACCAAGGTAACTAAGTGTCCCCTGGAGGTATGCAAAGTTCTAAAACTCATTTCAATTGGTATCTTTATCATTTCTATATCCTTTAGAGCTATCTCCGTGCATGATATGATCTAATTTTTTTGTCTAAACATCTAGTTGTGCACTTGATTTTCACATTATCATTTTGTGCACATACTTGTGAAAAGCTTAGCTCATGTCATGCAAATTTCATATTTTGTGATCCACCTTAGTAATCATTCAAGTGGTATCTTCATCGATATCATACACATGGACCATGATTCATGGAACTAACTCCCTAGGCTACTAATATTTTTCTTTGAGCTATATTATTTTGCAAGGCCTTTTTAGGTGATTTGACTCCAAAGGGGGAGAAATGTGGCTCAAAGCAAGTATCTCCCAAAAGGGGAGGAATGTCTTCTAAATGGGGGGGGGGGATATGGGGAGAAGTAAAGGGGAAAAATCATGGATTTAGGGGGAGGCCAAGCCAACATTGGATGGTGGTAAGCATCCAAGCAAGTGTAAGTGGTTTAATTTGTCAATTCTTGCAAATTTATGCTTGCTTTGATTGTGTTGTCACCAATCACCAAAAATGGGGAGATTGTAACAAACATGGCCCCATTTAGGCCATTTCGAGTGATTTTGATGATCGTGTGACAATGCAATCAATGGGACTAATGTGTTTGTCAAGTGTATCTCATCAGGTCCCAAAAATGAAGTAAAAAGCTCTAGCAAAGCAAAACACGAAGAAAGAACTCAAAGAAACGCTGAATTGGATGAGTTCTACAAAACACAGTGGGCTCGGATAATCCGAATACCCTAGGGTCGAATAAACATGCCAATGCACTCGGATTATAAGACCCTTGAGAATATGCGTCAGAATTTGACTCATAGCATTCTGCAGAGAGCCTGTCACAGTGGGTTCGGATTATCCGACGATGGGAAAAACGCACGTCGGACAAAGGCTCGGATCATGTACCAGAGAGCATGTTTTCTCAGCTGGAATTCATGCTTCAGGATCGGATGATCCGACGTGGTGACTTCGGAGCATCGGACTAATGGGAAGTAGCAATGATCAGTGACCGTTGTTTGGAATTCAAAATTGGCAGTGGCACCGGATGATCCGACATGTGATTCAGAACACGCCGGACTAATAGGTCGGATAAATGACGTCAGCAAAAGTTGCAAAGGGTAACGGCTATCGTGGAGATCGCAGTGGGGTCGGATGATCCGACACCTTGGTCAATGGCACCGTCGGATTATCTGACGCCTATGCAGAAAAAAGCATAACGGCTACTCAACGGCTAATATGTGTTGGTGGTCTATATAAGCGCATCTCCCCAGCCATTTTAGAGTTGCTGGAATTCAGAGAAGACCCACACACATCCAAGAACATCTCCAAGCCAACCAAAGATCAAATTGATCACATCTTTAGGTTTAGCACATCCTTAGTGAGTGATAGTGCTAGAATAGCTCCTAAGTGAGTGAGTGAGCAAGGTTGTTGCACCTTGTGCTGTGGTTCTAGAGTGAACTATCACTTGTACTCGGTGAGCTGGCCATCCTTGGAGTCTTGGTGACTCACCGGCACATCTTCGACCCTTCCGCTTGGTGTGGAACGGCGGCGACAAGCTTTGTGCGGAGGACGTGGAGACTCCCTTTCTTGGTGGAGAAGCTTCTTAGTGGAACCCGGGGCCAAGGTGACCGTGAGTGTTCATGGAAGAGACTTGGTGGACGAGAAGCAATACTCTTTGTGAGTGTTTCAACAACGTGGATGTAGGTGTGACTTTGTGGCTAACCGAACCACGGTATAAATCCTCGTGTCACAAGAGTTTGCGTTCTCTCATCCCTCTTTAAGCTTCCGCATTTACTTATTGTAATTTTTGTGTGCCTTTACTTTCTAGAGTAAAATCTTGATAGGATTGGCTATAGGTTGCATAACTCTTTTGGGATGAAGATTTTCACACTAGAAGAACACTAGTTGCACATCTAGATAGTATATCTTAGTTTAATTTATATGCAAATAGATGAGCTCCCGATTCCTTTCTACTTTCCCATCAAAATTCTCCATCTAATCTTAGGAGCTGTTTGGATCAGGCTGTTTGTAGTGGTAATGGTAATGGTAACAGAAACCACAGCGCTATCTATTACAATTTAAAGGAAAACAGCTTTGTTTGTTTGGCTCCGTAACGTTATTCATTTCCATTATTGTGTTCGGCTGGGAATAAAGATGACAAGTAACATGATGCTTTCCCCTGTAGTAACAGATAAGAGACAAGCATCCAGTACTTATCTACGGATCATCAAACTTTTCTAAGATAAATTCAAAAACAGTACTATCAGTAAGAAGATCCATCACAAAATGAAAGAACAATAATAGAATTGAATACATAAGAGAAAGAACTTTAAAAAATGTGCATTCTTTTACAAATCATAATCTCAGATAATATAATCACCAAATTTATTTTTTTAAGAAAATAGAAGCTTTATCGATCTTAGACAATTACATCATGATGATACAATCATACTAAGATCCAACCCGACCTCTGCATAATTAGGATACACACAGTCTATAAAGTAAAAGAAACAAAAGAGCGACATGACAAAAAATCATACCGTAGCAAACTACAACATAAAACTTCATCTTCAACTCCTTGCCTCCTTCATTACCATAGCAACACCTAGACTTCGAATAAGGCTCCCAAAACAACGCCACCAACGTGGAAACGGTACGTGCACGCACTGCCATTGCAGTGACCCAACCAATTAAGGCCTGATCATAGGTTTTCACCCTAGAGAGCAATTCTTCGGAATTCAAACAATGCCTTCAACAAGACCATTATCAGGTACAACTAGTTAAGGTCAGAACTTGGAATTTCTTCCTGGCACCGAAGAATCAGTACCGAACAAGTACCACATAGACAAAGTCACCTGGTGCTGCTCCCCCTTCTTGCCAAGCCAATGCTATCAAACAGACAAGACTTGGCCCACTTCAAAGAGCCACGAACTCCAAGTCTAGCAAACCATCTGTAGCCTCGTTTGCCGTGAATACCATGCTACAAAGTGTCCAATATAGATACGTGCATAGTCCACCGGAACGAAGTGCAAATGGAACCCGTCTTCGGAGTAAGAGAATCCGCAGATTGAAACCAAGATGACACGAGCCTCTGGAACTGCATGGAAGACACATGAGAAAATAGAATGAAGATGTCATCGCCAGAAGTAGTCGCGAAACCCGGAACTAGCCTCTCCGTCATTGAAACCGGAGGCCCTCACGTGGAGGAACCGCGGTAGCACCGTCGTCGCCGACGCATCGTCTCCACCAAGCACGCGAAGCCGACAGGCGCCACCGCGCCGTTAATTGCGCCGAGGCACGCCTCCGGGGTGACCGCGGACACCGCACGCCAAGCGCGGACGCCACCGCTGCCGGGCGAAGCCGCACCTTATCTTTGTTGACACAGCTTCAGAAAATTTGCAATGATAATAGAATAACATGCCTTTGAGCTCCAAGTGTCTTAGATGTGGACATTGGCTTGTCAACTTATTCAAGTGAAAAAGCTGAGCAAACAAGGCCTCACGTAGTCACGTCTTAGAGCCTCAAAATGATAACAAATTCAGACGGAGCCAGATCGCCCATGGGCCTCCTTCAGCATCAAGGTCCACCCCAACGTTGTGGTTATGTTTACCATCTCGGTGAGACGGTGACATCACTAATCGGTGATGGAAGGTCGACCATGTGTAGCGCAGGTTGCATGACAAGTTTGTTCAAGACCTCACGCAGTCATTGATCCTATTTGTGAGCAAATAGGCCTTGTCAAGGCGGACGGTGTAGGAGACCATGCAAGACCTCTCTTGCGTGCTCGAGAAAAATTAGCACAACGAAATTGCTAACATGAAAATATTTTACCCTTTTATTCAACATGTGGATGCATTTCTGTCAGAAATTGGATAATGACGCTTCAGGTCTAAGGATCAAATATATAGAAAGCCTGGAAACTTCTCAAATCTATCTTTCAAAAAAAATAAACTTCTCAAATCTCTTAAGTATGCACACATGAGTGCAGTAGTATCACGGCCCATTCTGGCAAATTTATCATGCCCAATTCTGAATGCTCTGCACAGATTATCCTGCATGCACATATTGTCATTACACACACTAGTACCGCTACCAAATGACCAAAAAAAGGGGATTGATCATTGCAGCTCCAAACTACTACCATGTAGAGATTTGCTTGTGTGACCCTATCGGCTTTAGCACAAATAAATAAGACGGTAGTGGAATTAATGCAAAGAACAAGGAGGCACCAAATGGGTGCCTTTTTCTAGTCTACCAGACTACTACCATGTGGAATTGAAGCAAATATCTAAACAAATCATTGCCTAAAAATCAAACACTACAAGTTTGTTTGGTTGGCTTCAAATTTTTGCCCAGCTAAACTCAAGCCATATCCATAAAATTTTGCTGGCAGTTGATTCATGTCCTTAATATTTGCAAATAAAACTATGGAAAGTTAGTGGAAACTTCTTGAACCTTACCAGGGGGAATTGATTATCATATTTTGGCACTAAACCAAATGAACACCTAAAATTTTTGCTCTAACTTTGGCATGCCTTAATTTTAACAAGCCGTGGCTTGCCATAATTTTAGCTGGACAAAGATTAGAATCCAACCAAGCAGACTACATTCCAAAGAGACACTACAATCTAAATCGATCCATACCTTTTTTTTAGAAACATAAAGATGTCTCATATCTGATTCATATCAAGAAAAACAATGGGTGGACATAAAGAAAATAAAATTACACCGAAGAGTTCTCTAATCGTCTTCTTCATTCGATTGTTCGCCATCCACCAAAACTTAAAAAATACATTGAAAAGGCAGTAAGGAAAAGGGACACCTGCAAACGCCATCGCCACACAAGGCTTGAAGACCGCAAAAACTCGCTGCTTACAACGAGATCTAACAACCACTGAAAAAACATTGGCTAGGGAAACACCACAAGCAATGCAGGCTTGCAATCCTTCACCATCAAAATATAGTGTTGAACAAACTAGATGTTATCGCATAACAGATCAAAAGAAGAGGTTGAAGTCTCTATAACAAAAGACAACCAACTACATCTCCTGATTGGAAAAAATCGTCAGATTTGATAGAACTAACTTCCACTTAACCTTCATTGGTGTCGGAACAGACGCTGTCGAGGTAGGGAAAGCGTCATCGTCGCCACCACCTCGCCAATATCACTGGAGAACCAAACTTTAAAAAGAACTAAAGACTAGATTTATGTAGGGAATGGATCTCCGCTCCTCCCCCTACCGGCGAGGCTAGCGAAAGAACATAGGAGGGGATTGAGGGGGCGGCGATGAGAGGGTCTGGCGGCGGCGGCTGTAGGCATATACCTAAGAAAACATGAAAATGGCTTAAAAGAGAAGGAAGAACATACCAGACCAGCATTTTATCGAAAACCAAATAGCGTTGTAATCCGTTTGCGTTACATTTGGCCCAATCAAACACTATCAAAGCCCAATTTGCTAGTAGGTCCGTCCCGATCGAATTGACGTAGGTCGCCTTCTCCTCGATTCCCCTATCAAGGCCCAATTTGGAGTTCGTGTTGGGAAGGCCCAAAAGGCTAGAGCCCAAGCCCAAGTCGCTTTGATCAGTGGAGCACCTGCACCTTCGACTTCGTCCTCCCAGAAACAGCATTCCGGCGCCGCCGCCGCCCCGTGCGTCTCGTCATCCACTGATCCCCCCCCCCCCCCTGCTCCCCCATCCCATGGCTCTCGCGTTCGCATCTCACGCGCGCCGCCTCCTCCTCGCCGGCGCTGGAGCACCGGCGAGAGCGTTCCGCGCCCAGCCCTACCAAGGTACGCCCTCTCCTTCTCCGCCTCCTTAATCTCATGGCGCTTGTTTCTGCTGATTGGGGTTGGATCCTTGCGGGACGCAGCCAAGGTAGGCGTGGTGGAGTTCCTGAACGGCGTGGGGAAGGGGGTGGAGACGCACGCCGCGAAGCTGGAGGAGACCGTGGGCGGCGACCTCCAGAGGCTCCTCGAGGCCCGCACTCTGAGGCTCAAGAAGCTCGGCATCCCCTGCAAGCATGTAAGTCGCTAATTTACTTCTTCTGCTAGCGCATTGGTTTTTTGAGCATTTCGTCATGGTTGGTCGGATTTTGTTGCCTATTGCTGTGATGCTTTAGTAGAATTCTAGGACTGTTACATCCACTCTGAATCTTTTTTATTGTCGTCAAATGTTGGTGAGGAGTGTTACTGCGGTGTTTTCTGGTTGAGATGTGTAGCACTTTTCTCCATATACCTAGGTTGGCAAAAATGCGAGGTAATTTTCATGTTTAGAGGCTAGGGCTGGTTCTAGTGACTCATTTTGTTCCAATGGTGGGTCCCCTTGATTGTACTATACCTAGTGAATGGCTACGGAAAATAAAAAAAACTCAGATGTTGTTTCACTTATTCTCTACGGTGGATTGTATTATTCAATATCTTAACATCATCCAGAACTTGCAGTGAATACTCAATGGGGAATGGAAATGTGCTAAACTGTTGCGATTTCTTATCACCAAGAGCAGATTTTTTGGGTTGAAGTTGTCCACTTAGTTTTTTAGTTAAATTTTTTATGTACTTCTGTGATTGCTATGATCTCGAGAGGGCACAGGACCCAAATTTTGTATTCAAAACGTTGTAAGGAATATATGAATGCCATGCTTTGTTGTTGTACTGTCACTTCGAGGTGAATATTGGTTCATGTGTACTGTCATGTGGGAAATTTCCATGCATTTTGTTTCAGGCACTAGGAACTTAAACTAGAATTTGAAAGCCATCATCAAGGCATCAGCATTCAGCAATGTTTTTTTTGGATTGAAGGAGTTCTAAACCAGGCGGAAGCCATTTTTATGCGCTCACTTTTAACTGCAAGGAAATCGCCTGATAGATTTAGTCAGTTAAATTCTTGCATACTGAATTGTGGGGGCATTCCTTTGTTTTTTTAGGCTGTTTCCTAGGAAATGGTCTACGGATACTCGAAAATAATGGAAATCCACTACTTTATAGGTTAGTCAATGAGATTTAGCACCTCCTGACTTGCACTACAGACGCTTGTTAGATGTTTTCAGTTCTGAATAGTGTGAGTGATGTTCTGAGTAGTATCATCTACAACTGTATGTGTGCCTACTGAGTTTTTGGTTCAGTACACATATTGAGTTTTAATTCTAGAAATGCTAATTATATGTTTTTATTCAGTTGGGATTGTATTTATACAATGTCTGTCCTCCACTCTAGTGGTTTTTTGTACATAGTTTTCTAATTTGTGAAAACCAGGTAGAAGTTAGTTTCCATAGAGAACCCATTGTTCGAGTGCAGGAAATATGGCTTTTAATGTCCAAGTTTGGTGCTATCTATATGTCTAACTAAACTATGATTTTGGCAGCTAGGCTGTAAATCAAGTTAACAAAATCTTGTTTTACTTGAACCCAACATTGAAACGGTTGACCTCTTGCTAACTACTTATTTCTACTTGTAACATTTACTGTGGGTCAAGACGTGAGGTCTTGATCACAAGCATTCTTTTCTTGATTGGATAATGTTTAGCTGTTTACTTCTCTAATATTGTTTTTTTTGCTAATCCAAATTCTTAATTTATTATATATCTAATTCCCCTCCTACAATGCAGAGGAAGTTGATCTTGAGTTTTGCTCACAAGTATCGTCTTGGTCTCTGGAAGCCCCGAGCAGAACCAAGGAAAGTTGAATGAAGTTGGTTTGTTCTTGAAATGCCCACATTGAAACAATCAGCTGTTGTTGGCCCCAAGCATGTTTGAGACATGGATTTGGTGCTTTGTACTTTGACGGCCACAATCTTTGTTCTCTGCCCATGCTCATTTGCAACCACTGCGTAAAATCTAAAAAAACAGCTACCTGTGGTGTTGTTTTGTTCCCTTTGTAACAAGCCTTACCAATAATAGACGCATAGTTCCCGTAGTTTCTCACTTCATTTGTATTGATACTTAGGCATTTCTTTTACCAACAACATTGGCGTTTTGTGAGTGTACTTTAAACAAATTGATCGTGTTAAAGAGTTGGATCAGACAGTTCCATCACTCTTCAGTTTCTGAAACCAAACACACATCAAATCGTGGAGGCTAACGCAGAAAGAGACATCACTGACCATTAGACGTGTAAATCATCATGTATGTAAACAAATCATATAATCAATGCGAAGGTCCGAAGTTTTTGTAGCACTAGGTGTCCTTTCAAAGTTTCAAGTTGCAAATGCTTGTTTGGGACGCGACAACTTCAACTAATCCAGTGACAGTCCATCAAAAAGAAAAAAAATGAAAAAAAAAACAGGCAACTTTCAAGCGTTGGCATTCAGGATGCAGGATTACTCGGGTCAACCCAATGACCCAAAACCCAATCCATAACTAGTAGGGTAAAAACCCTATAATACAAACCCAAGAATAATATGGTGCCAAACTGGTGTTTATTAAATGGGTCATTGGATTACCCGAAAATATTACGTCTCGTAGTCTGATAAATCCCGCCGCTCGTGGAGATTGCATCGCTAGCTAGCAGCACCACTACTATCATCATGACTTTCTCCGGTGTGACCATTGTGGAAGTGCTCTCCCGTCTAACTCTGCTCACCGCGATGGCAACGCACCACCTGGAGCCGACGACGTTCGCACCTCCCGCGCCGACGTAGCCTGTTGCCGGCCTGGAGCAGTGGCTCCAGGTGAGGGGTCATCGCAGCACAAGCACAATACTGCGAGGCCGAGGCCCTAGTGGAGATTGTCATCTTCCTCCTCAACGGCGAGACATTTGCGGCCCGTTTGCTGCAGCGCCATCCGCATCATAGAGCGGCGCTGCTAGACCGCTGATGGCCTGACGCCATTGCTGTCCGTCATCGAGCTCACTCCCTGGGACCAGGAGGAGCGCTCACTGCAAGCGATGACGGCGACAGTTGAGGCATGAAGCACGGCTCGGCACCGCGGCACCGCCTCAACGTGGGGTTGCTGCGGACAGTGGTTCATGCACGCGAGAGCGTTGCTCTCCGAGGGAAGAAGAAAAAGCTCGCTGGTGTTTTTTTTTTGGGCCGATCCAAAACCCGAAACCCAGAGTTGTCTAGGATTGGATTGACCCAAAACCCAACGCTAATTAACTGGGTACAGTGGGTCAAGGTTTGGGTCAACCAAATCCAACCCACTTGCATCCTGAGTTGGCATGCACGGATCCTTCTCTTTATTTCGGAGCGGCATAAGTAGTTCATTAGTCATGGCGGTTATGAAAGGAAACAAGTGGACGTTTTATTTCGTCATGCATAGCAGTTTTTTATTATTATATCCTGAGGGTCAAACAATCATGAAGTTTTTCTGATATTTGATTCTTCATATCAGGATAGGGCATAATAACACAATACTTCACAACTAACATTTCTTTATTCCTCCTCCAAAAAAATATTTATTTATTTCCACTGCTTTGGTAGAGCTCCAAACCTAGCTCCATGCAAAACCCTGCCAAATGGGGTGCTTCACGACGGCTCCACCAGAGAAGCCCTTGAAAACCCGTTGTTTGGAGCCCAACGACCGAGGGGGAGCCAAAACAAAAAGTGGCTCCCCGCGGCTCCTCCATCTCTCTTGCCACCTTTGCCCCCGAGAGTGGCGTGAAAGGAGGTAGCCAACCTCTTCGCGCACTTCTCCCCCTTGCGGTGTTGGGCTCCTCCTCAGCCAACCTCGTGGGCTGCTGGAGACTGACAGCGGGAACTCGAGGCGGGGCGGGCGGCTGAGGAGGCCGAGCAGGCACAGCGGGCGGCAGTAGGAGCTCGTGGCACGAGTCACCTTCTCGATGGTCTGTAATTCTGCGCTACGAGGATTCTGTCATAATCGCGTCATTTGTAATTCTTTTCTTTTTAGTGAAAAACATGCTCAGGCACAGTCTCGAAAAGGTATCGAGGAAAAGTAATTTTTGACACTGATATTTGTCAATTGCTATATATAGAATATAAATATCTTCTTAAAATCTATTAGAAAACAAATGTATTGGTCAACTTTTGTACATTAATTAACGCATATATAATTTGGCTAATGGTTGGACAAAATTTAAAATTCAGTTTTGAAAATAAAAATGTGCCTTACATTAATATAACCCATGGAGTACTTTATTTAGATAAACCCAGCCTAGAAATTTAGTAGCATAAACCTCTGACCGGAGTACATTTATCTGTTGGGCTGTTCGACATTTTATTCGCTTGCTTGTAGGACGGAAGTCGACTAGTAAATCCTGAAGTGGTCGAGGTGGCTCTTCCGTCCGTCGAGCTTCGCCGAGAAGAAACGCCTCATGAATTCCGCGTAGCCCACAGATTTGTACCGAGCTCCGCCGCCGTCTTTCTTCACGAGCTCCGGCAGAGGTTCAACCATTATGCTCTGCAGCGGCTGGTGGAACATCGCCGCCGCGATGCGCTCTTTGTCCGGGTGCACCACGGCTCGGTGCTCAACGCTTCTGTACCTCCCGTTGCTTAGAATCTGCAAGTCGCAATCGCTCACCAGTCAGCACTCACACTAGTACCGTACCTCCCCTTTAATTTACTTCTTATTTAAGATACTCCCTCTGTTCTATGTTTTTCTAAATCCAGAGACTTTGCTACGCATCCAAAGTGTGTGAATTTTAAAAAACCAAAACAACTAATAATTTGGAACAGAAAAAGTATGAATCGAAAAAGTGTTAAACAATGTGATCATTTTACTATTACTTTTCCTAAGCACACACCATAAGGGTTAATAAGGAATAAACATAGTTAGCTGTACTTTTCCTCGATTACGCCACCGACGAAGACAGTGAGTGCGCCGTCGAGAGGCTCAACGTCGAGCCACTTGCCATCGTCCCTCCGGATCTGCAGGCCCTG
Organism: Panicum virgatum; assembly: GCF_016808335.1. Lineage (NCBI taxonomy): Eukaryota > Viridiplantae > Streptophyta > Magnoliopsida > Poales > Poaceae > Panicum > Panicum virgatum. The sequence continues at coordinate 17,837,374 of NC_053149.1, forward strand.
CACGTCGTTGACGTGGAGCAGCAGCGTCATGGCGCAGGCGTCCGTGTGCGGCGACAGGCCGATCACCTTGCCGGCCTGCCGGCACGGCGGGTAGTAGGTCACCTTCATGGTCTGCGGCTGGCCGCCGAACAGCTCCAGGAGGCGCTCCGGCTCCACGCCCATGTCCACGGCCATGAACCGCAGCAAGCACGACACCACCTTCGCCGCCTCCGCCGAGTACCGATCCACGGAGCTCCTGCAAACGTATCCGGATTCGCGGTAGACGACACTCAAATTAGCACCCTGCAGCAGATCGGAGAAACGGAGTGGGCCGCCGGCGGGCGGGCGGCCGGCCGGCGCACGTCATGAGTGGCGACCTGAAAGACGGAGGCTGGACGGGCCAGAACCGCATGTCGCGGGACTCGACGGGGCGGAGCATGAGGTAGAGCATGTCCGACCAGTCCAGCTTCTGGGCCTCGGAGAAGACGAAGACCTGGCCGTACCCCTCGAGGCCGTCCGGTAGCTGCGCGTGCACCTTCCTGGCCTCGAGTGGCAGCTTGAAGAACTCGGCTATGTCGCTCTTCACGTCCCGGATCACCTCGTCCGCAACTCCATGGTTGATGAGCTGTGAGTGATTCTCCAACACGATCGAGAATTACAATTTGGAATTCGGGTAGCATGCAAGAACTTGACAGGAAATAGCTTTAATCTGTGTTCTCGTACCTGAAAGAAACCCTGCTGGCAGGCAGAGCCGAGGTTCGCGAGCTCCTCTTCCGACGACCGCGGGTCGAGCAGCCTGTGTTTGTGTTGGACCTTAACCCGGCGATGTACGCCGGCGTCGAGGTCGCAAGCTCGCCGGAAGACGAGGTCTCACAGCAAGAAACACACGCTATCACTTGGACACAATAGTTTGGTGCTGCTTAAACTGGCAGCGTTTTCTGTTCTATTCTTCTCCTTTTATTGTGAAGTACAAGCAAAGCTCCTGGCGGTCGGCCGAACGCCGCGCTCACGACGTGTCTATAGGGGTGGTAAAGGGTCTAACATTTTGAACTAGAAAATCTAAGGACCGGGCTCTAATCTTATATACAATTTTGAACTAAAAAATTTAAGAATTTTGTTGGGCTGTGAAGAGACCACTGGGCTATTACCACCCCTACGTGTCCATCCCCACGTCCACGTCGTCCGGCCAGACCCAATCGCCCAGGTTCATGCGCGAGCTATTCTCGCTGCCACTACCTCCTACACGCACGGCGACCACACAAAGTCAGTGCTCGTGCGCATGCATAACAGAAAGAAACATGCAAGTCTATTTATAACGCGAGGCTTAACCAACAGCCTGCCGAGATCGACCACCGGGACCGCGCAGCCGGCGGCGGCGACCACCTCGGCGCCGACCTCCTCCGTCCTGACGTACCGTGCTAGCTGGCACCTGATCGCCTGATCCGTTCCAAGTCTGAGCGAGTGCCTGCACGTTGGGCACCTGCAGATGACCTCCTGCATTCGCGTGAGCCATTGACTGATTTGGTTCCTCTCCTTCCTGCAATCTAATCTTTTAAACTACTGATGATGAATATGCTGGCACATGTATAGGCTAAGAGTAACAGGTCTCTTTCTCTCTGCTGTATTTTACGTTTAAATCCTATAATCAGTCAAAGAAAGATAAGGCAGGGAAGTCATCTATATGGGTGGGTCAAGCACTCAAGGTAATATTATTGGCGTAATTATTAAAATTTACTCCCTCTGTTCTATAAAAAATACAATTCTCTGACATTTAAAAAAGAAATTCCACAAAGAGTGTAATCTAAGAAATTAAATCTCAACTATCAGCTGATTAAGTTGTCAGATTTGATTTACATGCTAAAACTAACTATATGTAGCCAACAAACAACAGCATGAGAATTTTTTCACACCATTAAACAAAATTAGAACATCACTTTTTATGGGACATAGGAAGTAATACCGTAGACAAAATTCACATGGTTCCACTAGAGAGTAAAAAGGACATTACTTCCCTGGAGGGCAGGTGCAACATCGCTTTCTAACATAGGCTATACATTCTGCAAGCTAAGAACCATTGTACATGCGTATGGGTCTGAGTAAACAATCAACGTTCAAAGTCCAAAGTTTGTCCAAACCTGAGTTTCTGACAATATTTGCTAACGAAATGTCATGGCACCGGCGGAAGGCTAGGTAGCTTCAGACAACTGCGAAAGAGTTGGGCCGGACCAGGTATAATTGTACAATTATTGCCTCAGTTTCTTTTTGTGTCATTGTTTCGTATTTCTCAAATCAGATGGCTCGTATGAGCATAGAAGAAAAGTGCAAAATTCAGTAGAAAAATCAACCTTGGAGTAGAGTGAAGGTACCCACAACGCTTCAAATCAAGGTGTTCATGCTTCTTTTCAAGAAAAGAAAGAGGATTTTGCAGGAAAGTTTCCAGCCAAACAGGTAAGCTCGTTTCATATATTACCTGGTGCTAAACTTTAGTTCGGACTAAACTTTAGTCCACGCCAGTTTGGATCCATATATGAATTAAACTTTAGGTGGGACATATATAGAAATATTCTTTTTACCCTTGGATTATACTATTTTTGTGCCTACATGCATATAGTCACACCTAATTTCGCAGTTCGCAGATTGGTTTAGTCCAAATTAGGTGGATTTTGAGGACTAATGGACTAAACTTTAGTTTAGGTGGAACTAAACTTTATTTGTCTACATTTTAGTCCACCTCTTTGGATCACCTATTGGACTAAACATTAGGCCTAGTCCATGGATCCAAACGGCCTATATATGTTTCTATCACTGAAGTTATTCATTATAAAATGTCAGCAAAACACGTAGAGTCGTAGAAGTATTAAAAGAAACATGTTTCCCGTTATATTTATCATGCATCACAAGTGCTTTTATTTTTCATAGTTCATCCATCAAATGATACATCATTAACCAGATAACAAGGTATCCATCATCCTCTTTGAGCAAATTAAATCTTGTAGTGGTCGAGGTGGCTCGCTCCTTTATCATGCTTCATTCGCTGATAAGAAGTGCTTCATGAAATCCGTGTAATCCACCGATCTGTACCGCGCCCCGCTGCTGCCTTTCACGAGCTCCTGAAGAGGGCCAACCGTCGTGTTTGGGAGTAGTTGGTGGAACATCGCCGCGGAGATGCGCTCTTTGTATGGGGTGCACTGTGACCCTATGCTCAACACTTTTGTACTTGCCGTTGCTTAACATATGCAAGTGTTAAAATCACATAACAAACTAGTTGATGGCTGGCACGAGTAGTACCACTACTAGAAAACAGGCCAAAGGTCCTGGCCAAAGGTACCAGCTGCTGTTGCAACCGGTACTAATGCCACACATCAGTACCGGCTGCAAAAGCAGCTGGTAGCTTTGGCCAGCGGCGATCAAAAGTAAGGTGTTTGGTACCGGGTTAAAACATCACCCGGTACCAAAACTTCAATATAGGAACCGGTTAGTGCCACCAACCGGTACCAAAAGCACAAGGAGGAATAGGTACCGGTTGGTGGAACCAGCCGGTACCTAAAAGGTGGACAATGGCACTGGATTTTGCCATGGCCCGGTGCCGCCACGTGCCCACAACAAAGGCACCGGTTGGTAACATCAACCGGTGCCTATGCCTTTTGTTTGGAACCGGTTGTTGAGCACCAACCGGTGCTTTTGAGCCACGCCTATAAATACCCCAACCCCTCCCCCCTCCAAACTGCCGTGAACTCACTGTTCATGGCAGCTGAGTGAGGGGAGGGGAGGCGATTTTTTTTATTTTTTTTCTTCAAAAAAGGTTAGTTATTTTTCTCCATAACTTAGCAATTGGTTTTTAGAAGCAGTTATCATTTAATTTATTTGATAAGTGAATAGTATTTATTTATTATAGTTATATGCATTATCAATTATATATTTGAATTCAAATTTATTATAGTATGAATGAACTATTTGTACACTACAATGATGTATATAAATGTATTGTGGACCTAGATGAGTCGGCAATGGATGTACATGGCCGATCGGCGTTCAAAGGAGTTTATTGATGGCGTGCATGAATTCATAGAAGCGGCCGAGAAACACAAGTATGGCGGTTTCATTCGTTGTCCATGCAAATTCTGTAAGAATGAGAAGGATTACTCATCATCAATAACCATCCATAGTCACTTGTTCAATAGTGGTTTCATGCCGAACTACTATGTTTGGACCAAGCATGGCAAAAGAGGAATTGTGCTGGATAATAATGTAGAAGAAGAGGACAGTATTCCTGACTTTGCAGCCAATTATAATTCCTTTTTCAACGACACTGCAATGGGTGAGCCTGAAGAATATACTGAAGGATACGTTGTAGAAGATGATCTTGGTCAGATGCTATGCGAAGCTGAGGAAGGTTGCAAAACAGAAAAGGAATCGAGAGATCTGAAGCGTATGTTGGAGGACTACTGAACATTGTTGTACCCTGATTGCAAACAAGACCAAAAGAAGTTGGGTACCACATTGGAATTATTGTAATGGAAGGCATCAAATGGTTTGTCTGAAGAAAAAATGTGGCAAGACCATTCCTCAGCTTGGCACACAACAAAAAGAACTCGAGCCCCTCCGAGTGCCAGGGTTGCCACTCCTACACCCGACGGACGTACAACTCCAGCCGGACCTACAGGCCGCAATATTTCTTTCTGAAACTGGATTAACGCTAGAGGAGGCAACGGGGCATGTGGAGGCAAAAATCCCTGTCGCTCGCACTATTACTCCATTCCAGCATGGAAAACCGTTCGACAAGCCCTCGACGCCTCTATCATCACCATTTGGGTTTTGTAAGTATCACTTACCTCTACATTAATATTTTTTTGTTAACAAGAACATAATTATATGTGTGCATTATAAAATTTCTATTGCATCGTTTAGACAGGAGATCCAAAAAAGCCGAAAACATGGATGGCACCATCAGATCGGCTTCATGTCTCCTTTGCTAGTCAACCAGAAATTGATCAACGAAAGTTACAAGGAAACGTGCGAAAACATGTACGATTCGTTGACTAGGCAAAGTTACAAATCCTATATATTCATACCATACAACTTTGGGTAAGCCTTGATCGACTCAAACCTCTGTTATATTACTAAATAAATACTAAGTTGTCTAATACATTTATGTATATATCCTATCTATATCTGTAGTTATCATTGAATTTTACTCATACTTTCCGTAGAGACCGGCAATCTTATAGTCTTTGACTCAATGAGAAATCCAAAGTCCGCAATCCAACATATCATAGACCCATTGAACAGGTAAGTTCAGTTTGCACAATCAAATCTTTTTTCTGTTAATAACAATTCATGAATATCAAACTTAACTTTGAGCGCAGGGTTTGGAAAAAATTTGTGAAAATAACAAAGGACGTGGTCAATGGAGGCCCGAACTGAACGTTAACATGGATTATCCGGTATGTTCATTCATAAAGATTTGTCTAGTTAAGTATATAATCCCAAATTGTTCTAAATTGAGTAATTTATTTGTTTCTCCTTAAGTGTGCGAGACAACAACAAGGAACTGATTGGTGCGGGTACTACGTATACGACTACTTGCACATCATGACTCCATGCGGGAAGGCTACTGATGAAGAAACGAGAGTACGTCCAAACCGTTCACTAGTATATTTTCATAATTGTACTAACGCACAGAATGTTAATGCTTTTTTCCTAAATGATAGATGTCTCAAATGGGGGATGAATGTTACTCTACTGATCGGATCAACGCCGTGTGCGAGCAGCTCGCCGGATTCATTTTGAACGAGATCTTGGATCCTAGAGGCGAGTTCTACCACGACGGTCACATCGATAGAGGACTTTCATCGACATCCTGATGGGACTAGTAGTTGGACGCTAACATGACTTGTACATTTGTAAATATTTTTAAACATTATGCCTTGATGTTTGTAAATTTGTAAATATATTAGTTCATCTAATTAGCTTAATTATATGCTCGCATTTCACTTTTAGTTAGTTTCAAATATTCTCTGAAAACGAACACGAACAACCAATGAACGTAGAGTACTGTAGAGCTTGAGTGCGTTTAGAAATTATAAAAGAATAAACAGTAATAAATATAACAAACAAAACTAGATTTGAGAAAAAAGGGAAAATGTTATTGGTACCGGTTGGAAATGCCAACCGGTACCAAAGAGGCTGCCACCTTACGTCAGCGTGGAAGCCTCTTTGGTACCGGCTGGTATTTCCAACCGGTACCAATGGAAGCCTAAGTCACCGGTTGAAAAACCCGGTGTCTTAATTAGAGGCCAATGGTCGCGGTTGCGGGGCACCGGTTGGGAAACCGGTGCCTTTGGCCTTTCTCAGCCGGTGCCCAAGGCCCGTTTTCTAGTAGTGTACAGAGAATAGGACGCGTATGGCTTGATCCAACTTATTCATCGGACATAGACCTTGGCATTTAATATAATGCACATATTTTTATGGGTTAATTGGGTTGGTACCACTACAATTTTTCAAAGTTTGGAGATATACCATTACAATTTTTCATATTGGAGATACGCTACTAGAATACATATTTCTCCACTTTGGACCCACACGCAGTGTATACGAACTTGGTATTTTCACGGATAGACTTATTTGCCCCTTTCTGTTGATCAATCTCCCTCTCTTTCTCTCGTACATGGCTCACCCTGCTCTACGTCGACGATTGCACGGAGGATTTCGTCGACGAGCTTTCACCCAACGCAAAGATCGGGTATGCTGTGGACGACGTCGAGGGAGAGGGAGACAACGAGGAGGACGACGACAACGGCGATGCCAATCATGGCGACAGGGACATAGGCAAAAGTGAAAAACAGAGCCTGAAGCCATGGCTCGACGCCTCGACCCGCGCGAGCTCGCTAGGGCTTTGGACGGCTGGGACCCGCGAGAGGTGGCCGACCTGGAGGCAGGGTTAACCATTTCGTTTTCGTTGCAAATCCCGGTGTTTAGCGAAAACGAAATTTTGTTCCGAAATTTCGGTAAATTTCGGCGAATTTCGGTGAATTTCGGCCGATTTTTTTTGAATTTTGAATTTTCAAACGAAATTTTCCGAAAAATACCGAAATTTTTTTTCCCGGTAACTAGCGAAAACGAAATTTTTCGCCGAATTTCGGCGAAATTTCGCCGAAATTTCAAACCCTGCCTGGAGGCCGTCGGGCTTGTCTGGACGCCGCGGCTGGCGTGCAAGCTCATGCGTGCGTTCAAGAAGGCCGAGACAACGTGGGAGTTCTTCTGCTGGCGGCGCTGAGGCGGCGGCAGGGCAGGCGCGCGGGGGCCTGCGCCCACGGCAGGCAGCCTACGCTTGCTGTAGGCGGCGACCGCGGTAGGCAGGCAGCGCGCGGCACGTCTGGGCCCGCGCCTCCTCTGCTCAGGTCGGGGGCGAACGCAGAGGGGCGCTGTCGGTCTGCTCTGCTCCGGTCTGCACCGCGCGGCAGTGGGGCGCGGCCCTCTCCGACGACCAACTCCAGCGGCGGCTAGGGTTCATGAGCGGGGCGAGCGATGTACGGGAGAGAGGGAGATTGATCGATAGGAAGGGACAAATAGGTCCATACGTAAAAATACCAAGCTCGTATACACTGCGTGTGGGTCCAAAGTGGAGAAAGATGTATTCTAGTAGCACATCTCCAATATGAAGAATTGTAGTAGTATATCTCCAACTTTGAGAAATTATAATGGTACCAATCTAATTAACTCTATTTTTATTGATAATTATTAGTTTTCTAAAAGTACTGTTATTGATTGAAAGTGATGAAATTATAACACTATCAATACTTTTGTCAAAATAGATTTTAGGTGTCATAGCCCAGCTTATCCTTCTTTAAATAATGGACCTAATATATCAAGCACTAAACACGTTTTCTCCTATTACCATTTCTAGCTCCCAATGTATTAATCGTTTGGTAGCAATTAATTGTTTGATAAAATATATTTTTCTCAGAAGGTGTGCTTTTATGCAATGTTTTCTAAAATTGAAGCGCTAAAGTTTTTAGATAAAAGCATAAACTAGATAAATAACTACATTTGCTTTAAGCCATTGACATTATTTGCAATTATCCAATACTCATCATGTAAAATTGACTTAGAAAATATTTAAAAGATCTTTCTAATTTCTTTTGGATGAAATCCCCTCAAACATATTTTCTAAGTCTGAAATCCCTTGAAACTTTTAGGTTTTTCCTAAATTTAGTTTATTATAGTACAAATATTTATAACACTAATTTTGGAATCACTTCATTCCTCCACAACCAATCAATATTAATTTTGTCGCTTCCTAGTAGTAGTAGTACATTTTTTAGGGGCAGCTAGTTGTTTTTTATCCAAAGTGACCAAGTTATCTTTGGAAATAATCCTAGTGTACTTGGTCCAATGTGTTTGTAATTTGTAGGGATGAAATGAAATATATTTTTAACTTATATGAGATTACAAATATCAAAAGATAATAAAGTGGTCAAAAGTGACTGATATTTGAAAATAAAAAGTAACCCCTCCTTTATTCAATGAATGACCAATTTTTATTAGGATGAAGCTACCTAATAAAAAGCATCATGAATTACTTTTAATTGAATCCTTTGGTGCAATTTTTGGACACTAAACATGTGTATAATGTGACTTATAAAAAACAAATCAGCATATTCCAATCATCTTCAATATGTTCTTCCTTATTGTTATGTCTAGATAATAATTTTTGGCAATCAATTCACACAAATATCTCTTTTGTATGATAGAAAAGTCATTTTATAGGGTGCCTGTACATATTCTAGAACTTAACAGTATACTTTTTTTAATGATGAATGAATAACATGAAATTTAAACGTGATTTTCTATATATATATATATTATTACTTATTGTTGTTGCTGCTGCTATTATTGTAACCATTGTTGTTAAAAATATTTTCAGGATTGGACTATTGATGGGTCTAGACTTTTCAAGATGGTTCAAACCAAGTTATAGGATCATATCATTCTATAAATTTGTTTTCCTATAATTTTTTATATTACTGTTATAACTATTGTCATTGCTGCTATTCTTGGTACTAATGATGATAATACCACTAATGCAATATTACTTTTCCTATTATTACCATCTCCTTCCAAATACCTATTAACTTTATCCAAGACACACACACATACCTAGTAGTACTAGTTCTAAACTTTGTTTTGGAGGGCCTGCTAGTGTATTTCTAATTGGAAACTGTCAAGTTAGCCTCATAAATTATATAAATGTACTTGATTCAACATGTACATGAATAAGATATATTTATATGTCTTAGGTTCAAATTTATATGAGGTTACAGCAATTCAAAAGATGGTCAAATGTGACAGGCTTTTGAAAAGGGAGCGAGTACAAAATAACATCCATCCGTCCATTTAATGCATATTTTTATAAGAAAATTAAAATTACATTTTAGCCTCATTTCTGTAATTTTGTATATATAACCATTTGTTAGAAAATCAACCCCATCCTAAAATTCCATTGAACATGAAATTTAGTGGGTTCGGCTTTCATACACTAAAAATGCATATAATTGACTTATGAAATTATTGTGAAGTTTGACCTTTCAAAATCAAAATACACCTTATATATGGACGGTGTAGTATTTCAAATTATATCTCAGTATTCGTGAAATCAGTTGCGGTACAAAGAAGAAAATTTCACTTATTGGCCACTTAGAAGTCTGTTCAAGATGCAAATGTCCCGCATATAATCTTCGTACTATCGAAATCTTAATTGACAAACTTCCAGCACAGGGGAGGACGAGAGAGCATACTGCATATTAGGCTCTATCATACTTTTCATTTGGTGAAATCTGCAGAGTTTGAAATAATATTTAATTTTTGAATTATTTTTATCCAATGGTTTAGTGTGACTTATGCCTACTTCTCCATTCTTTCTTTTCTATTTTTGTGATAGTCTATGTACACGACGTCATTGATGACATGGCGTGTGACGTCACTAATGATGTCGATGATGGCAGCCCATTTTAAAAATGGGCCAGTCAGTTGGGCCATTTTTTTGACCCACTATCAAATCAAAGCCCACTAAAGAGGCCCATTAAAAATTGAGCCCATAAATTTCAATTCAATTTCTCAGGGATATAACAGCCCAATTTCTCAAAGATTGTAACACTAAAATGGTCATTACAGCCCAAAATACACATCAAATATACCAGCCCAAAATAACATATTCAACCTCAAGTTTACATGCAAAATAGATATAACAACAGTCACATTCATTTTTCATCTCTGCTTCCAGAATCAAACAACAGTTCCACAAATATAGTTGAGGTTCAATAAGCACAAACAACAAAAGGTTTGGTTTCACGTTGTCCACGGTCTGCTACAGACACAAACCCAAAAACAAGAAAAGTCTGAGCACCGAGCACCAACCAGCTTGTACGTTCAGGTTCCTCCACACCAGCAGGACCTGTAGCACATATAGGTAGCAGTTTGATTCCAGAAGCAAAGGCAGCAAAAGTTCCATAACAGCACCTACAACACCAAAAAACAAGTATCGGAAACAAATTAAGCCACTATTAGTGAGGCACTCCTGCAGCAAAAAAAAACAGTTATGTTGCAACATCAAAAGATTGGTTCTAGCAAAATCTAACATACCATCATGCCTATCATCATGGTCGATTTTGACCCAGAGCAAGGTCAAGTTTAGCCTCCAACTCAGCTTGCTTCTTGCTCAAGCCTTCCATTTGTTCGCGCTGGTTGTTGACAATCAATCAAAGCTCAGCATTTTCTCTCTTCTCCGCTTCCAGTTGTGCACTCAACCTTGGTCGCTTAGTCTGCATCCCCACATTCTGAAGGAACACACTCTTCTTGTTGTTGCGCTCAAGCACATTAGCTACAACCTGAAGCACAGACTTGGGTTGTTCACCTTCTGTTGGTTGTGCAGCCAGTTGGGTTTTCATTTTAGTCTAGCTAAGCCAGCAGCAAACAAGATTCAGGATCATGGGGCAGTCTAAAATATCCAAGTAATAACAGCACCATTAGAGAGCAGACTTACAATAACTGATTGTACAGCATGTGTGTAGCCCTTTTTCTTGCTGAAGTGGCACATTTGGAACAATTCAAATGCATCGTGTTCTTTATCCTCATCCTGATGTATCTGAAAAAAATATTTATATGGAGCAAGTTACTTATTTGGTCAGAACAGTTGATAGTAGGACAAAATTTAAGAAACACCATGGACATTGGACATTTATACTGTTGCAGCAAGAAGTAATATTTTATTGTTTTACAAACTGATCTTGGCAACTTATGGAACTAGAACATCATTTGCTAAAACATGATAGAACAACAAGTTCAGTTGAAGAGAATGAATATCTAGTTACGACCAAGAAATTGAAATCTATATAGAAGATGTATGGATACGAAATGAAAGGCACAGCGACATGGCTAACATACAAAATTTTCTGCAAAAATCGGGTAGCTACGGGAGCCGGTTGTTTGATGTAACAAAACATTGCCTCGGTTATCTTTGTTCTTTTGACATGTCTCCAGTTCAGCAAGCAGCTCTTCTATAGTGAATTGACTTGGTTGCTCATTGCTTCGATGAAGTCCAGCAAACTAATTGTTTCTTCGCAAACGAAGACCTTTTGGGAGGAATCGAAAATGCCTAATATACCCAATTTTGCTCCTTAGGTTGTATGAAAGAGGGTGCTTGTCACAATGAGTACATGCAAAATAACCTTTTGTTCTACGCCCTTAAAGAGTACTCAAAGCTGGATAGTCATGGATGCACCACAAAACTGCAACATGAAGGCTAAATGTCTTGTGAGTACTAGCATCAAAAGTTTGCACACCCTTCCAAAGATCAAGTAAATCTTCTATAAGAGGCTCTAAAAATATATCAAAGTCCTTCCCAGGTGATTTAGATCCTGGAATAAGTAAAGCCATCATGAAGTTTGACTCCTGCATGCATGCCCAGGGTGGAAGGTTGTATGGCACAACAAATACAGGCCACATGCTGTATCTTGAGTTCTGTTCTGAAAAAGGATTGAACCATCAGTTGCAAGTCCAAGTCTAAGATTTCTTGCATCTTCTGCAAAATCTGGATATACTTCATCGAAATGTTTCCATGCCTCGCCGTCAGCTGGGTAGCACATTTCCTTCTCACTAGGCTACCTCTTTAACTTGTGCCATTGTGCTTCCTCTGATGCTTCTTTGGTTGCAAACATCCTTTTTAGCCTAGGTGCTAGTGGAAAATGCCGCAACACTTTCTGTGGTATCTTCTTCCTTTCTGGGTCCATTCATCTTGACAGACCACAAACAATGCAATTGTCAAGCTTGGCATATTTCTTTCTGAATAGCGCACAATTATTGTAGCACACATGTATTGATTCATATCAAAGACCTAATTCCTTTAGAAGGCTCTTTGCTTCTTTATATGATTTTGGGAGTGTATTCCATTCCGGGAATGCTTCAGCCAATAGCTTCGTTACTACAGAAAAAGCAGAATTGCTTATTCTATATAATGACTTCATATGAAGCATCTTTACCACAGAGGAGAACCTTGAGAATTTTGTACAACCAGGATAAAGTTGACGCTTTGCCTCTCTCATGGCTATTTTGAAAAATGAATCTTGTTCATCAGGCATCAGCTTCCAGATTTTCTCCATCATGTCTTGTTTGTTCTTCTGCAGTGTTTAGATCTCCCAAAACCGCTTCTAAAGGATCAACACCATAGTTGTCATCATCTATCATATCTATGTCACGAACATCAACAGGATCATTAATAACATCTACATCCAAGTTCTCTCCATGATGAATCCATCGATTATAACTATTGTCCATTCCATTAATCAATATGTGCTTGTTCACTACAGCCTGACATTGATACTTCTGATTAAGGCATCTACCACATGGGTAGAGAATCTCAACCTTTATCACTGAATTTTTCACGAATGAAGCTCATAAATTCTTTCACACCACCAATGTGCTCGGGGGAAAACAATTTGCTATGCACCCAAGTTCGATCCATCTATTCAAGCATAGCAGAATAACAAAAATGAACAAGTATGCACCAATTCAAAAAAAATCACGGTAAAGAAAGAAGATTACAGATAAATACCTTGCTGACTGGTGGCCGTTGTCGAGGTGGGGGACAAGGTTTGCCTCACTGCCGGAGTTATGGTCGCAAGACTGTGATGCCGTCGATGTTGTGCTACCGCGGTCGGGTCGAGTCGGCAATGGTGGGGATGTGCGGGATGCCGGCAATGGCGAGCACCGGCCGTCCGGGATGAGGTAGTGGCGAGCTGGGGCCGGTGACATGGTACTGGTGGGCGAGAGCGGTACAGGATGGGACGGTGGGGGTGGAGGCGCCGTTAGGAAGGGAAACTCGATGCGGATCCAGTCGATTGGATATTCAACTTTGTATAACAACGAGCTTCCCTTATTTTTATAAATCTTCATCTTCCTACAGAAAACAAAAGGGTCCGAGTAGTATAGTGGTAAGGCGTGCGTTCCCCTTCCCTGAGGTCGCGGTTCGAACCCCTTCGTCCCCTTAAAAATATAAAATGATCTAAAATCAGTTTTGAGCAAAAACTATATAATAAAAAGAACTAAAACCAGTTTTGAGCACAAAAGGTTTTGTGGTGTGGTGCTATGTCTCAAACATCTCTAGTTTGAGCTCTGCCGTTCAAACCCGAGTGTTGGTGTTTACCGCCAAGCCTGCTCAGGGATACCCTTAGCAGTAGGGTTTATAGGTAGGGATCGACTGCTCTAGAACTAGATGGTACAAGGAACACAAAGATTTAGACAGGTTCGGCCGCGAGTTTGCGTAATACCCTACGTCCTGTGTGGTTTGTATTGCCTTAGGTGTTGATGATTGTTTGGATGGGGTCCCTGCCCGCCCTTATATATCCGGGGAGACAGGGTTACATGGAAAGTTCTAGCCGAGTACAGTTGGAGTCCTACTACAACACAATCGGGTAGTTTCTTTTGTACTGCAGCTAGTTCTACACCTATTTGAGTAGTTACAAAAGAGGTAAGGTATATCCATGAGCTATCCCTTACTCTAGAACATTCTATGTCTATAAGAAGTCCCGCTGCCTCGGGTCTGACAAGCCCCCGAGCTCTTCATAGCCGAGTTTTGCAGGCGTCGAGTACTTGGCAGGGCGTCTTCGAGTTCTTCAAGTAATCAGAACCTCCTCCTGGTTACTTTTGGTCCTTCCTTCAGATATGTCGAGTAGTCCTTCAAGTACTTCCGTTTGCTTCGAGGCTGTGAGGTGCTCAAGCCCCGAAATCTTGATCATATATGGTGCGCGAAGTACTCGCGCTCCATATGGAGTAGCCCCCGAGCCTTAAGTTGAATCGTAGAATCAGACTGCGGGTCACTTCAATCTATTTTCCAAAAAATTTGAAAAATAAATCTCTGATGCCTATATCCAGCAGCCCCCGAGCCTTAAATCAAAATCCCTTTTGCTGCGAGTAGCCCCCGAGCGTAGATTTGGAATTAAGGATTTAAGTCGTGGCATCAGATTTTATCCTTTAGATTATTTGCAGGATTCATCAGATCCGGAATCCGAAAAGACCTCTTTTTCGGGTAAAATCCCAGAAAAATGATACAATTGGATCCGCCACACTGATTGCACCCAAAATAACCTCAGAAATAAAACCCGGGATGTACGGCTCTTTATTCCATACTCACGTTGGATGTTACTATTTGGAGGATCTGCATTATTGCAACTTTGACTGCGTCCGTGAATGCTGCCATGAATGCATCCGTGAAACGTGCACTGTTGGTTCACGGGTTCTCCTCAGTAAGCCCCTTTGTGGCTATAAAAGTAAGGGGAGAGGCCTTTGCCAGAAGCACCAAAATGTAGCGACTATGACTTTTCCTTGGTGTTCTTACTCTCGCCCTCCTGAGATTTGTGTAGTTCCTTCCAACAAAAGATACTAGAAGAGAAATTGCGAGTGACAAGAGAAGTCTCAGCTGCCTCCTCCTGCATCCCTAATGCCCTTGTCGGATCCATGCTGGATATCATGTCCTTGCATCTTCCAATGAGGCAGTTTTGGGGTCGCTGGGTTGAATCTTGTTGTGTCACATCCTTAGGGTTGCCTGTTTCTAGGTGCCCAAGAACTGACATCTCTGGCGGGGAAGCTTAATCTTGCCACAAAGTGTTTAGGGAGAAAGAGAAATTTCTCTGCAATATGCTACAAGAGGACTTGCGAGGTGATTATTGTAATCTGCCTCCATACTCTTGTAGCTTATCTCCCTGAATACGAATAACTTTATTCCAGAAATGGGAATAATAAGTTTGTACTTTGACACGGCCTCGGGCCGATCTAACTGCAGCATGTTTCTTAGGAAGCCAAGAAGTGTGCGTGCAGACTCGAGTCATTTTGTAAAGTTATGTAATAAAAAGTACTTGAGTTGTAATGTCGAGTAGTTGTACTGTGTCGAGTACTTATCCTTGTTTTGGAATGTAATCCTAGTTAAGGGAAAAGGATGTCGAGTAGGCGACTAGGGATGTGAGTGTTTTCTTTTCCAGGATGTAGTCTCCGAAAAAGGAATATCTCTTTTAAATCCCGTTTTTTTCCACGATTTACAACGGACTGTTGGCCTGTTGGGTGTTTTTACCATGTTTGCCACCGTCATTATAAAATGAAATGGTGACTTAGGTTTTACCCCACCGGCCGCCACTAGTTTTTACTGCTTTAGATCTGTCTTTCGCTCTCAAGCTCCCAGATCCAAAGTTCTTGCTCCTTGTCGTTCTCCGTCCTCCTCTTAGGGTTTCCACCAGTTTATGCGCATGAAGCGATCTGTAGACTTCCGGATGGCACCTAAGAAGACGACCAAGGGGAAGGGTGCGGCTGCGGAGCCAACCCGCGATGAGGAGTGGAACACCAGTAAGTGTTCCCAATCTGATTTGGAATCTCTAGTGTCGCAAGGTCTTTTAGCTCCCAGATCTGTTATCCAATGGCATCCTGCCTTGGGTTCGGATCATCCGTATGAGAATACGGGGGAAGTTGTTGCTTTCACCTCATACTTGGAACGACGATTAGGGTTTCCTTGTTCTTCTTTCTTTTCTGGGCTCCTGCGCTACTACATGATCCAGTTGCATCATCTGACCCCAAATTCCTTTGTTCATATGTCCATCTTCGTGCATTTATGCGAAGCTTTTCTGGGCATCGAGCCCCATTTTGAACTCTTCCGCTACCTTTTCCATTTGAAGCCGCAGCCCAGCAGATTCGTCTTAGATGTAGTAGGAGGCTCGGGTCTCCAACTTAGGTAAAGAAGAGATAGAGTATATATCCCTTATGACCTTAGTAATAAAGTAATCGAATGGAAGCCCAAGTGGTTCTATGTCAAGAACCAGTCGAGAAGTTTTCCATCCATTACTCCCGGACCTCCAATCCAATGGCCCGAGTGAAATAAAAAACCAGTCAATGAGAGTCAAATCTCTGAACTACTCGATCGGATTGCCATTTTGAGACAAAATATGTTGACTAGGGAGGCAGTCATGTTTGATTGGATGAAGCGAAGAATCCAGCCATTGCAAGCTCGAGAATCGTTCGGATTCCAGTATCAGGAAACAACTGATCCGTCAAGATTCTCGGAGGAAGAGATCTCGGATGATGTAGTTTTTAGTCGAGTAAAACAACTTCTGAAGAATGTAAAGAAAATCCCAGTTGTTCCTAGTACATTTTCTGCTGCGAATCCACCGAAGCAGGTACTTGATAAGAGTAGTCGATACGTAGAAATCGAGTACTTTATTATAGTGTAAATCTGATAGGATTTGCTTTCTGTAGGAGGACATGGATCGCTTTAAGAGTAGTCCTTCGCTACCAGGCATTTATTCGCCCTTTTGTTCTTCCAATTTCCTCGATCTATTAATCAAATCTTAGTATGCTCATATGAGATTTCATATAAGCAGTACTGATGTCCAGACTTGATTGTGCAGATGAGGCAGTGTCTGAAGAAAGGAGTGATGGGGAGCACAGCCCCACTCCAAGCGCTGATGCCCAGACCGAGCGCCTGAGGAGTACTCGGTCAGTGGCGAGGAAGCGTAGCAACTCCTCCAAAACTACTAGCGACAGGTGAATAGCTAGTTATATTTGCAATCGAGTACTTTCTAGTTGTCGATTTGCAAGTTTTGATTTGTGTTTTTGCTTTTCTAAGTCCGGCGGCTAAGATGCCATGAACCTTATCATCTGGGGATGATACTGCGGTGGTACAAATTGTCCCCTCCACCACAGTGGACCCGTCAAGTGGGATCGGGGCTACTCCTTCAGCGAGTAGTTCTGATATAAATAAGACCGTCGATGCGGGTAAGCTGGCCGTGATCATGAAGCCTGCCCGCAAATTTGGCGTTGTAAGGATCACCGGGGTGTCCGACCCTAGAGAGGGAGGGGGTGAATAGGGTCGCTAATCGCTTTCTATCCTAGGGCTCAATCTATTTGCATGAGATAAAACTAACACATCCTACACATGCTAGTTATGACTAAAGTTTATCTATGCTACTCTCTACTTACCCCTAAAAGACTTGCAACCTATAACCAATCCTAATCAAACTAACTAGGAAAGTAAAGGCACGCAAGATAGAGTAAATGCGGAAACGTAATACGGTAAGTAAAGAGGTAAGGGAGAGAATATGCAAACTCCTGTGAAGACACCAAGACACACGATTTAACGTGGTTCGGTTAGGGCACAAAGTCCCTCCCTACGTCCACGGCCACTTGTCCAACAAGAACAAGTGTGATGCCGAGTCTCTTCGCTTGATCACCGTCTTGCGTTCGCCACCAAGGCTTCCGGCAAGCAAAGGATAAGTGGCACCAAGTCACCAAGACAAGGCCACCGCCACCGTCTCTCTTGAAGCGTCACCAACAGCACCGTCTTCACTATCGGAGCTTCTCACCAAGAGGGGTCTCCTTCCCCACACAAAGTGTTGTTGCCGCTCCACACCAAGTCGGAGGGTCACACGACGAGTACACGATTGCTTGCCACAGCAATACTTTGCTCAAGGGAGCTCTCGCAAGAACTAATCCCTATACAAGTGCACAAAGCACTCTCTCAAAGCTTCTCACAAGCTAGATATGACACTAAGCTTTGCTAGGATGGTTGGAGATGTTAGTTTGCTTGGGCAACACTTCCTTCAACTTTTTTGGCGTCCAACCATATGCAGCAACCGGCCTTGGGGGGTATATATAGCCCACACACCCCAAAAGAGCCGTTGGAAAAGTGGCTGACAAAAAGCGCTATCACCGGTTAAACCGATGATCCACTTTGTGTCATCACCGGTTTAACCGGTGAGCACCTTTTTCCAACTAGCCGTTATACTTCAACGGCTACCTTAATCTACCGACGTAATCAACCGGTGAATGTAACTGTCCCAGAGTTCCCGAAAACCAACTCTCTGGACAACTACACCGACGTTCACTTTGCCTTGATCGCCGATTTAACCGGTGCCTGTAAAACTCCTGCTGCTTCTTCGGCCTCCAAGTCCATTACACCGGTGAGTGTAAAACACCCAACGCTGGTTAATCCGGTGCGGCCCTTCGGGCCTAGCTACGCCTATCTTCTCTTTGTCATCACTTGAACCTAAAAGCCTGAGAATGATCATCTTAACATTCATATTAGTACAAGTATTGTGTTGTCTATATCAATCACCAAAACATTATATTGAAATATGACATGAGAGGCCATTTTCGCTACAGGCGTCAAGGGGTTTGCCCTCATAAGAGCTCATGCGTAAGTTCTTTAGAGCTTGTATATGTAGGATCTCTTTTGAATCTAGTAGTTTGTAACTACTTTGTCTTTGCAGAGATGCGGTCCTGGGAGAGGACGTGGGGGCTAAGAGCCACTCGGCTTCTCAGCTGAAGCTGGGGAAGCCCCCGAGTACTCCCGATATGAGTGCTCCTGATGCGGAGGCTATGGTTGACTCCATGCTTCTGGATTCTCCTTTACCCCATTCTGAGAGGGCCAACGAGGAGACCCCGGAAGGTGGTGGAAGCGGCAAGCTTCCGGAAGAAGGAGAAGACAAGAAGCTTCCTAAGGGAGGCGATAATAAACAGCCTGCGAAGACCCCTGCAGGTAAGCTTGTAGTGCCTTGTAGGAAAAGTATCCTTTTATTTGCTCTTATTGTAATTTAAGTAGCATGTTCTTCCTTTAGATTCCCAAGTCACAGGGAATACTGTAGGAAAAATTGAAGAAGTGCCCAAGAGGGTTGTTACAGAGGTGGTGGCAAGTGCTTCCCAGGTCACATTGGGAAGCAATTTGCCAAGAGAGAATGTGGAGCTAGCTGTCAAGCTGCTAGAAGTAAGTAGTCGAATACTTCGAGTATTTTTGGAGTAGATCGAGTAGTATTCTGATCTTTTTGTTTTGCAGAAAGCACCGGGACGAATGAGTGTCCAGTCTCTAGATGAGATAGAGCTAAATGCTCTCAAATAGAGGGTTAAAACACTCTCATCTGAGAAGAATGCTCTTGAGGGGAAGCTGAAGAAGCTTTCCCAATCTAAAAAATGTTAGTCTTTGGCATTTAATATGCACTCGACTAGTAGATCTGCTTAGTGTTTATAAGATTTTCTTTCTATCGAGTACACAGCTTGTGCCAAATCTTTAGAGATTCAGGAGAGCTTGGTACTAGATTTAAAGATTCTTATATACCGCAACGTAGATGAAATAGAGAGGCTTAAGAAGATCAAGGAGGACTCTGACCGTGATGCAGCGACGGTGCTGCAACAACTCAAGACTTTGTCAAAGTCTCGAGACTCGATGCAGCGAGAACTCGTGGAGCTGAGAGAAGCCAGAGATGCTGCCCTGGAGGTGGCGGAGGCCATGGATATCCCGCAAGAAGATGGAGACAAATCGCTCACGCTGGCTGGGAGGCTTCGCAGAGTCTCCGACATCACCCATCAGTACGTAGGTCGCGTGCTTGGGCTGGTGAAGTCTTATTGGCCAACCACTCGTCTGGACGCCCTTGGACAAGGTGCCAAGGCTGACTATACGGAAGATCAGTTCCGTGAGTATTTGGCGGAAACCTCCGGGGTGGCTGATCAGATTGTAGAAGCCTTGAGTAGCGCAGAGTCTCCTTAAGCATGTCTTATAATTGAATTGGCGTGTGAGCCAGAAGTACTTTGAACAAATGTTGGATATTTGTGTAATGTTAAGTACTTGGAGGTAGGATTATGGAATCCTTTGTTGTGTCGAGTAGCTGCACTCGAGGGTCCTGAGTGTAGGCGGCATCGCGCCCACTCAGCTATAACAATATATACGATGCATTGTATCCGTAAGTGTCTCAGGAGGCATTCTCGAATAGAATCGAATCTGTATGGTTCCGAAACCATGGTGCTAACCGGTTAGGATTGAATCCCTCAGGATTAACCAAGTGGGAATAGCACTATGGGGGTGTTCAAAGCCGTAGCTTAGTATGGGTTTCCTTTTCAAAGGAAATGTTTTATTAGCGCGTAGCTATTGTGGACTTTGTTGTCCAAATCGGGGGGAGATCTCATTTAGAGTATCTAGGAGGTATAAGGGGTTTCTTGATAGATAAGAGGACAGTCAGTTCTCGACAACTACTCAGAGTACTAAGGGAAAACAGGAGTTCTTTTTGTATCTCAAGCAAGCAAGTAGTACCCGTCAAGTACTCGAGGCAAAAAGACTCTGTAGCGGAGATTCCCATAGGAAGCTAAGCAAGCGGGAAAATTGTGTCACCTTATTTTAGAGTATCATGAACTTACCTGTGCTCCTTAAGGGATTTTTGTAGTTGACCATTTAGGATAGACCTTGTTTGGTTACCCAGATAGTATGCAGCTGTTCACGAAAATGGCCCAAACTACTCGATCGTATCGAGTAGTATGTCCTTTAATGGACTGGATTGGTTTCTGGAATAGGACTGTTAGGATTGAACTCTGTTGAGTTAACCAAGACGTAAATATTCTAGAAACATCCCAAACTTACTCGAGCAGAGCGAGTAAGGTGTCCTACCTGAGGACTGGAGTAACTCTTAGGCAAGTCTGTTAGGTACTAAACCCGTCGAGTTGTCCAAGACGAAGGTGCCAAAAGAGTATCCAAGACCTACTCGAGCCAGCGAGTAGAGTGTCCTTTAACCAAGGACTGGAGTAATCCTTAAGATAGAACTGTTAGGTACGAACCCCGTCGGGTTGCCCAAGACGTAAATGTCAAAAGGATATCCAAAGCTTACTCGAACGAGGCGAGTAAGGTGTCCTTTTAACTAGGAACTGGAGTAATCTTTAAGACAGAACTGTTAGGTACGAACCCCGTCGGGTTGCCCAAGACGTAAATGTCAGAAAGATATCCAAAGCTTACTCGAGCGAGGCGAGTAAGGTGTCCTTTTAACTAAGGACTGGATTAACTCTTAGGGCAAGTCTGTTAGGTACTAACCCCGTCGGGTTGCCCAAGATGAAGGTGCCAAAAGAGTATCCAAAACCTACTCGGGCGGGGTGAATAGGGTGTCCTACCAGAGGACTAGAGTGCCTTTTAGGACAGAACTGTTAGGTAGGAACCCCGTCGGGTTGCCCAAGACGTAAATGCCCAAAAAGCACTCAAGTATGAACCATAAGAACCGCTCAATAGCTGCTCGAGCCGAGCAAGGCTTTCGAGATGGGGTACTGGTCGTGTGAGCGAGAGCCAAGTAGTCGATATATGAAAAATCGACTTTGTTTGGATTTGTCGAAATTACGATGGCTGTAAAGTGACAGACTCAGACTCTTAGACCTACCCCTTTCTCGTTAGACGTGAGCAATTGTTTACGTGACTGGATAAAATTTATTCGAAGAAGGAACTTAGTTGATATGATGGTCGACTAAATTAGAGGTAGAACTAGTCGATGCAGAGGTCGACTAGATTTATCGGTGGTGTCTCCTTCAGGAGAGGTGCCCCAAGGGCCTTGCGAAGTGAGTCACACTGGAAGATTGTGTGAGAGCTCTTTGGGTGGATAAAGTACTTGCGTAGCAGTACTTTGTTGATCCTGTTTCCGCTCTGAGACAATTCACCTTGATGCTGGGTGCGTGGTTTACCCTGAGGGCGGGTACTAATGGTTGCCGACTTGTGCTTCTTGAAGGGAGCGGAAGCCCTTGGCGGAATGCGGTAGTTGGAAGAAGGGATGTATGCCTCGACTTCCTCCTGTTCTTTTCTCCTTGAGATGATGATGTTGCGCGCATCATGCCCAACATTGATCACACTGCGGAGGTCGCAGTTGGAGTAGTCGTAGTTGTTGCCTTACTGTTCTTGTAGGGTGTTAGCGAGGCGCTGACGCCTGAACGCCCTCTTCTGGTTGAGCTGGCGACGACGCTCGTAGAGGTCTTCTGCTGGATTCTGCTCATCCATTTGGACGGTGACGGTCACCGCTGGAGGAAGAGGAGGAGCAGGTGGGTCCTTATTGGTGGTAGCTTGGGCTTCTGTGATTGTAGGAGGAGTAGTTTCCATATTGTCGGAAAGGTACTCGTCGAAATCATTAGAATTGTAGTCGTCAAGGTTAAGATGCTCCGTGGGGTCACCCCCAGGTTCTTCGGCGATATGAACCATGAGGATTTCACGGCAAAGGTCTTGAATTTCTTGGTCTTGTTTGCCTGAGGACGGGTCTAGAGGAGTGCTCTGTTGGTAGGGCAGATCCGCTGGCTGTGAGCCGGAGGCGTTGGGATCTTGTGCTTTCCTGAGATGCACTGTCCGTCCTTGCGGCGTTGCATATATAATCAGGTTAGGGAGGGAGTCCTAATCGGACTTGAGGTTCTTAGCCGAGTTGGACTCAACTTGTTTACTATACTGGATTAGGTCATCCAATTGTTCCTCCAGGTCGGAGGAGTACTCGGATTCGGAGTCGGTTAGCCCACCGATTTTTGAGTATGTATGCTTTGGCTGAGCGAGAAGCGGTATGCCCATCTCTACACGGAGGGCGTTCTCATTCATCCAGTGTAACCATGATTGAGTAGGAGTTAGCCCCTCAGGCTCCTTAATCCAGGGTTTATCATAGATTGAGTCGCTGGATTGTTCTGGGGCCTTGGCTTTTCCTTTTTTAAGCTTGGCCAGTTCCGAAAGAGTGTCAGCATGCTCGGTTGGTTTGGCCATGGTGTCCATGAACAGCTCGACATTGTCTGACCACTCTTCAAGATCGTCAAATGGTTCAAAGTTCTCGAGACCGTTCATGAAGCAATCAAAGTCCTGATCAAACTTGGACTCGACTGGTTTCAGAGTCCGAGTGTGAGCAGGTTTCGGTGAAGGGCTCTGAGGTATCCTGGAGATAGACGGTCCCATCCGAACAAGCCAGGGGTTTGTCTCACCAGCTCCCCCGCAGATTCCTCCTCCCGATTTTTGCTCTTTGTCTTGCAGAGTGCTTTCAGCCACCTTAATGCAGTTAGCAAGCTTTGAATTTATCTGATCGATCCCTGAGAGCATGTCGCCCGACCTCTTCTGCGGCGGGTTTAGTGCGTTAGGGTTCTGCTGTAGCACAGATGGGCTGAGAGCGGTTTCTGCAAGTTTGATGCAGCCCTCTATCGATCGTGAAACTTGATCCACTCCGGCGAGTAGTTTTGAGTTTTTGATCTTAGGGCGTTTGATTGTCTTTAGATGAGCCAGGTATTTTCCAAGAGTTTTGGAAAAGTAAGGCTTTTCGGAATCAGAATTTGTGTCGAACTTGACCAAACCAAGAGTTTGGTTTTGAGTTGTCACGTTTCCTGGGTTGTCCGAGTCGAGTTCAGGTGGAGCTCTTTTCTCGTCGAGATCCGTGGACTCGCGGATGCCGGCGAGTTGGGAGCGGGTTTTCGATTTAGGCGAGTTAGGCGTGACAAGGTGGCTGGAAAAGCCTCCCGTCCCATCAGCCGTGCAAGCCCAGGAACCAAAAACGAAAGTCGTGCCTTCTGGCACGCTGTTGGCGTTGCTTGATCCAGCCATCGAATTCGTTGGTGAACTCGCTGAAACCCCCTACCTGGCGCGCCAGCTGTCGGTGTTTACCGCCAAGCCTGCTCAGGGATACCCTTAGCAGTAGGGTTTGTAGATAGGGATCGACTGCTCTAGAACTCGATGGTACAAGAAACACAAAGATTTAGACAGGTTCGGGCCGCGAGTTTGCGTAATACCCTACTTTCTGTGTGGTTTGTATTGCCTTAGGTGTTGATGATTGTTTGGAGGGGATCCCTGCTCGCCCTTATATATCCGGGGGGACAGGGTTACATGGAAAGTTCTAGCCGAGTACAGTTGGAGTCCTACTACAACACAATCGGGTAGTTTCTTTTGTACTGCAGCTAGTTCTACACCTATTCGAGTAGTTACAAAAGAGGTAAGGTACATCCATGAGCTATCCCTTACTCTAGAACATTCTATGTCTATAAGCAGTCCGCCCCGGGTCTGACACCGAGATGAGCACCTTTTGTGCTTCATTTTCTTTTTCTATTTTTGTTTCCTCCCCTTGTGCTATATATGACAAGAATTCTAAATTAATTATTTGCGACGAATTTGCTAAAATGTCAAAGGTTATGGGCTGCTTCATGAAGAAATCGTCAAAGGTTATGGACTGCTTCATGAAGAAATCAACAAAACGTCACTATGTTATGGGCCTGATATCCATATTGCATATTCATGACGATCTCTGAAAATGTTACAAAAATTTCGTCAGAATTCGTCACAGATTAAATGGTTTCTTGTAGTGGTATTGAAGGCCACAAAATAAATGGATATAACAGCAGGTAAAATCGTGCAAGGGAATTTGAAACTATGATTAGTCTTTTGCCTTTTTTTCATATATAGGGCAGTTCTTGCAGTTTGAAGTGACAATTAGAGGAGGGAATCTATCTATCCATTGACAGATTGCCACCCATAAAATCGGTCGCTTTTTGCAACAACAAATCCATCCTTTCATTGTAGAATACGTGTACCAAAATTGCACCTTGTATTTTTGAACATTTTTTTGTATATGGAACAATTATTAGCAGAATAGTACAAAATGTTAGTCTGATTTTATGAAACATTTTATTTCTCTACCTAGAATATTTTATTTTATTATTAATCGGAACATTTTACTGAAATACGGGAGATCATATATTTGGACCTAATGTAACAGTACTTGCCTCGAGTGTGTCACCGACGTTGACGATGAAGATGAATGCACCCTCGAGAGGTTCAACGGCGTGCCACTTGCCATCGTCCCTTCTAATTTGCAGGCCCTGCACATCGTTGACGTGGAGCAGCAGCGTCACGGCGCAGGCGTCCGTGTGCGGCGACAGGCCGAGCACATCGCTGGCCCGCCTGCACGGCGGGTAGTACGTCACCTTCATGGTCTGCGGCTGGCCCCCGAACTTCTCCAGGAGGCGCTCCGGCTCAACGCCCATGTCCACGGCCATCGACCGCAGCAAGGACGACGTCACCTTCGCCACCTCCGTCGAGAACCTATCCACGGAGTTCCTGCACATGCGTAAGGAATCGGCCGGAGTCAGGATAACTTCAATTCAACTGATCTGGAGATGGAGGAAAAAACAGCGGCCGGCCGTCTGATCTGGCGGCCGGCCGGCCGGCCGGCGCACATCTTGATGACCTGAAGGACGGAGGCTGGGCGGGCCAGAACCTCATGCTCCGCGACTCCATGGGGCGAAGCTTGAGGTAGATCATGTCCGCCCAGTCCAGCTTCTGCGTCTCGGAGAAGACGAAGCCCTGGCCGTAGCCCTGGATGTCGTCCGGCAGCTGCGCGCACGCCTTCTTGGCTTCGAGCGGGAGCTTGAAGAACTCGGCTATGTCTCTCCTCACGTCCCGGATCACCTCTTCCGGCAGACCGGCACGCCATGGTTGATGAGCTACAAAATTAAACATGCATGCCGGTTGTGGGTGTGCTCTGCTGACCAACGAGAATTCCCCGTTCGTATTTCACAGGAGATTAACAATCCCATTCTCGATCGCAGAAATTAAAGATTTCTGATGTTGATCTTGATCATCGACGCCTTCACGTACCTGGAAGTAACCCCAGTGCTGACAGGCAGAGCCGAGGTTCGCGAGCTCCTCTTCCGACGACCGGGGATCGAGGAGCCTGCCGAGGTCCACGACTGGAAGCGCGCATCCGGCGGCGGCGGCGATCTCCTCGGCGACGGCCTCCTCTGTCCTGACGTACCTGTCAGGCACCAGCTCGCCGGAGCCGTTCCAAGTCTGCGCGAGTGCCTGCACGTTAGGCACCGGCAGAAACCCACCTGTTTTCGGGTGCGCCATTGGTTGATCTGGTTCTCTCCTGTTAGAATTAATGGGCCAAATGCCTATTAAAAATGATTACTAAATCCCAAGGCACATGATTTTGGGGTAGTTACAATTGTAACAGTACCGCATTGGAAGTTGAGAAGGGTGTTGTCATTTTGGATCACAATTTGCTGACTATTAACTGACCCGTGGTTAGTGACTAGTAACGGATATTTCAATGGCTGGGAGTTACTAGTTTTCATGGCATTAAGCTAGGCAGCCAAAGGTCCTTCACGGTGCCTTTCATGGTGCCTTTCATGGCATTAAGCTAGGCAGCCAAAGGCCTTTCACGTAGCCTTTTGATGGCATTAACTTGAGCAGCCAATGGTCACGCCTGAGGCCTATAGAGAGGCATCATTTCTCTATCTTCCAAACGTACAACACACAAAGCTCCACCGTTGTGCTGCATTCGTGCTGTCCCGTTCCGGTTCTTGCGTGCACGAGCACCGGAAGAGTAGGCCTCCAAAACGCTGCTGTCCGTGAGTTCGCCTGCTCGGGTGAGGACGGCAATCACATTTTTGGGGAGTGTCGGCGGCGGCACGACTACTCGCTTCTATTCCTGTTCTCGGCGGCGACGTCAACTCCTTCTTGTTCGGGCGATGGCGCGGTACGACTTCTTCCCGGCGCTAGGCGAACGAGCGTGATCGTCACTGCAACATCTCTGCATTGCATCGAGCGGGACGACTACAACAACAAAGCACCATGTCGCTTTCGGGTGCTTCCGGCTCTGCCGCTGGGTATGCTAATCGTATTCTCAAAATTGCAATCTTTGTGATTAGCATAAACACTGTGATTGACATGCTTTATTTGAGAGTTTTCACATGTCATGCTTTGCTGGTTAGCACTAGTTTCATGTTCATGATGACTTTGATGATGAATTTCTTTGATAAGCACATATATGATATCATGATCATGCATTTCTTGTTTGCGTCATATTTATGGAATAAATTAAACATGAAATTGTCTAGATTTCTAACAATCCAAAAACATGATTTTAGACAATTTTCATCTGTTGGCTTTGCGGGTTTGTTGAAACCACCGCCGTTTGAGGGCACTCACTACAAGAGATGGCGCCAGAAAACTATTATGTGGTTGACCTCTTTGCGTTGCTTTTATGTGGTGACTGAGATGCCTGCTACTGTTCGAGCCGTTGATGAGCAATGTTAGTTCGATCATGATGACACCAATTGTAAGGCTGGCTTGCTGAGTGTCATTGGAGATTCTCTCATTGATGCATATATACAGCTTCCGACTGGTAAGGCTATTTGGGATGCACTTGAGGCCCGTTATGACGTTTCTGACGCCGGTTCTGAGTTGTACGTCATGGAGCAGTTCCATGACTATCGGATGGTTGAGAACCATCCGGTGGTCGAACAGGCTCATGAGATACAGGTACTGGTGAAGGAACTTGAGCTGTTTGGGTGTGCGCTCCCTGATAAGTTTGTGGCAGGTTGCATGATTGCAAAGCTGCCACAATCATGGACTGACTTTGCAACGTCTCTCAAACATAAGAGGCAAGAGTTTAGTACTGCTGAGCTTGTTGGGACTCTTGATGTTGAGGACAAGGCTAGAGCAAAAGATGTTAAAGGCAAGAAAGTCGTTGAGGGGAGTTCTAGCGCACATGTGGTGCAAAAGAGTCGTCCCAAACCACATAAAAAGAAATTTCAGCAAGAGCTTAAGCAGAAGCCCTCCACTTCTTTCAAAAAAGGGAAAAAGATGACCTAGGAAAAGATGAATTGTTGCACCTGTGGCAAGACTGGGCACTTTGCGAGAGAGTGTCTGGAGGCTAAGTGGAAGCCTCCTGCACAGAAATCAGTTAACATCGTTGAGACTGAAGCAGCTACTTCTGGGTATGGTAAATTTTTACCTTCTGTATTTTTAGTTTGTTATTCAACTGATTGGTGGGTTGATACCGGTGTAAATATTCATGTATGTGCTGACTTTTTCTTGTTTTCTTTTTACCAGGCCGGGCGGGCTGCCTCCTTGCTGATGGGGAATGGAGCGCGTGCAGCTGTTCATGGTGTTGGTACGGTCGATCTGAAACTTACTTCGGGAAAGACCGTGCAGCTCAAGAACGTGAATCATGTCCCCTCAATAAAGAAGAACTTGATTAGTGGCTCCTTACTCTGTCGTGATGGTTATAAGATAGTATTTGAATCTAATAAATGTGTTATTTCTAAGTATGGAACTTTTGTTGGAAAAGGCTATGAGAGCGGAGGCTTATTCCGCTTGTCTTTGGTTGATACTTGCTTTAAGTCTGTGAACAATGTGGTTAATAATGTTGAGACTAATATTTGGCATTCGAGATTATGTCATGTTAACATTGGCTGCATGTCCCGCTTAGCTAGTTTGAATTTAATTCCTAAATTTGATGTTGTCAAAAATTCAAAGTGCCATGTGTGTGTTGAAGCAAAACAACCTCGCAAGCCTCACAAGGCTGCTGCGGCGAGAGAGTTGGCACCGCTTGAATTAATTTATTCAGGTATTTGTGAGATGAATGAAATATTGACCAAAGGTGGCAAGAAATTTTTCATGACGCTTATAGATGATTGCACTAGATTTTGCTACGTGTATCTATTGAAAACAAAGGATGAAGCGTTGTATTATTTTAAAATCTATAAGGCTGAAGTAGAAAACTAACTTGAAAAGAAAATTAAACAGGTGTGTTCTGATCGCGGAGAAGAGTATTTTTCAAATGAATTTTCTGAGTTTTGCGTGGAGCATGGAATTATTCATGAGAGGACACTGCCATACTCACCACAATCCAATGGGATTGCTGAGAGAAAGAACCGTACTCTAACTGATTTGGTTAACGCCATGTTAGAAACTGCGGGACTACCTAAGGAATGGTGGGGTGAGGCGATTTTGACAGCGTGTCATGTCCTGAATAGGGTGCCCACAAAGAACAAAGAAATTACACTATTCGAGGAATAGGAGAAAAAGAGATTAAATCTCTCTTATTTGCGAACATGAGGTTGTTTGGCAAAGTTGAATGTGCCAATTAACAAGAAGCGAAAGTTTGGACCCAAAACCGTTGATTGTGTTTTTCTTAGTTATGCTATACACAGCGTGGGTTATAGATTTTTAATAATAAGTTCCAAAATACCGGATATGATTGAAGGTACTATCATGGAATCGAGAGACGTAACATTTTTTGAAAATGAAATTCCCATGAAAAATACACCTATCACTTCTAGTCATGATTCTATTTCTTTTGAGGATGTCCATGAACCGATAAATAATTATGATTTTGAAACTCATGTTTAAACTCCTGTGGAGGATAATAATACAGTCACTCGAAAGAGCAAGAGACAAAGAGTTGCAAAATCCTTTGGTGAGGACTTTATTATATACCTCGCGGAAGACACTCCTACAACCATTGCTTAGGCATATTCATCCATTGATGCTGACTTATGGAAGGAATCAGTGCAAAGTGAGATGGATTCTATTATGTCTAATGAGACTTGGGAAGTGGTTGATCTTCCTTATGGATGTAAATCTGTGGGGTGTAAATGGGTGTTCAAAAAGAAAATGAGATCTGATGATACTGTTGAGAAGTACAAGGCAAGGCTGGTGGCTAAGGGCTATACACAAAAGGAAGGAGAAGATTACTTTGATACTTACTCACCAGTTGTCCGACTGACGACCATACGTGTGCTCATATCCTTGTCTACCTCACATGGTCTTCTCATTCGTCAGATGGATGTTAAGACATCTTTCTTAAATGGAGAGCTTGAGAAAGAGATTTATATGGATCGGCCTGATGGATTTGTGGCAAAACGTCAAGAGGGTAAGGTTTGTAAGCTGCTAAAATCCTTGTATGGCCTAAAGCAAGCTCCTAAGCAGTGGCATGAGAAATTTGATTAAACTTTAACATCAGCCGGCTTTGTGGTGAATGAAGCTGATAAATGTGTGTATTATCGGTTCGGTGGAGGTAATGGTGTCATTTTGTGCTTATATGTGGATGATATTTTAATATTCGGGAATAATATTGAAGTCATCAAAGAAGTGAAAAATTTTCTAACAACTTTGAGATGAAAGACTTGGGTGAGGCTGATGTTATTTTTAACATTAAGCTATTGAGAGAAGAAGGAAATGGTGGGGTTACTCTTGTGCAGTCCCACTATGTGGAAAAGGTGTTAAATCGTTTTGGGTACGATGACTGTGCACCAACTCCAACTCCTTATGACCCAAGCGTGATTTTGAGGAAAAATCGGAAAATTGCAAGAGACCAATTGAGATATTCACAAATAATTGGTTCTCTCATGTATTTGGCTAGTGCAACCAGACCTGATATCTCGTTTGCTGTGAGCAAACTAAGCCGGTTTGTGTCAAATCCGGGAGATATTCACTGGGTTGCTCTTGAGAGAGTACTATGCTATCTAAAAGGCACAATGAGTTATGGAATTCACTTTATTGGGTATCCATGGGTACTATAAGGTTATTGTGATGCTAATTTGATTTCTGATGCTGATGAGCTGTATGCCACAAGCGAATATGAGTTTCTGCTTGGAGGTGGTGCTGTTTTCTGGAAGTCTTGCAAGCAGACTATCGTAACGAAGTCTACAATGGAAGCAGAACTGACGACATTGGATAATGCGGGCGCTGAAGCCGAGTGGCTACGTGAGCTCCTTATGGATTTGTTGATTGTAGAGAAACATATACCGGCTATATCCATGAACTGTGACAATCAAACTGTAATAACAAAGGTGAACAGTTCTAAGGACAATATGAAGTCTACAAGGCATGTGAAAAGGCGCATGAAGACTGTCAGAAAGTTGAGAAACTCCGGAGTAATATCATTGGACTATGTCCATACATCTAATAATCTGGCAGATCAGTTTACTAAGGGTCTATCACGCAATGTGATAGAAGGTGCATCGAGATCCCGTGAATTAAGATGGCGAAACAAACTAGTGGATGGCTGAGGGAGAGACTCCTTAGAATAAAGTCTAGCTCATTTGAGATGCACCGTCTCTCCAATACTATTAGGGAGGTTGATTAAACTCTTAATGTGATCTGAGTGGCTTGGTAAAGCAGGGATGTTGTCCTACAGGACATCCTAAAAGGAACACACCTATATGAGTTCGACTGCTAGTCACAGTCTATGAGATCGGGTAATCTCTAGAGACTCATGAAAGGCACGGGAGTACGACTTATATGCTCCAAATAGAGGGGATGCAGTTTGCAGCCTAGTATCGGTTAAGGGCTTGAGTGAAACTTGTTCGCACAAAACTGTCAATTCAAGGCATAGTCCACTATTCAGTTGTGATCAAGTATAGCTCATGCTCTAGGTGGATGTTCAACCCTAACCAGGTCTCCATCGAAACACCGGTATATCTAAACAACGGTGGAACTGAACATGTGTCTTGGAATTTGGTGGGGATTGTTAGAATTAATGGGCCAAATGCCTATTAAAAATGATCAATAAATCCCAAGGCACATGATTTTGGGGTAGTTACAATTGTAACAGTACCGCATTGGAAGTTGAGAAGGGTGTTGTCATTTTGGATCACAATTTGATGACTATTAACTAACCCGTGGTTAGTGACTAGTAACGAACATTTCAATGGCTGGGAGTTACTAGTTTTCATGGCATTAAGCTAGGCAGCCAAAGGTCCTTCACAGTGCCTTTCATGGTGCCTTTCATGGCATTAAGCTGGGCAGCCAAAGGCCTTTTACGGTGCCTTTTGATGGCATTAACTTGAGCAGCCAAAGGTCACGCTTGGGGCCTATAGAGAGGCATCCTTTCTCTGTCTTCCAGACGTACAACACACAAAGCTCCACCGTTGTGCTGCGTTCCTGCTGCCCCATTCCGGTTCTTGCGCTCACGAGCACCGGAAGAGTAGGCCTCCAAAACGCTGCTGTTCGTGAGTTCGCCTGCTCGGGTGAGGACGGCAATCACGTTTTTGGGGAGTGTCGGCGGCGGCACGACTACTCGCTTCTATTCCTGTTCCCGGCGGCGACGTCAACTCCTTCCTGTTCGGGCGACGGCGCGGTACGACTTCTTCCCGGCGCTAGGCAAACGAGCGTGATCGTCACTGCAACATCTCTGCACTGCATCGAGCGGGACGACTACAACAACAAAGCACCATGTCGCTTTCGGGTGCTTCCGGCTCTGCCGCTGGGTATGCTAATCTTATTCTCAAAATTGCAATCTTTGTGATTAGCATAAACACTGTGATTGACATGCTTTATTTGAGAGTTTTCACATGTCATGCTTTGCTGGTTTGCCCTAGTTTCATGTTCATGATGACTTTGATGATGAATTTCTTTGATAAGCACATATATGATATCATGATCATGCATTTCTTGTTTGCGTCATATTTATGGAATAAATTAAACATGAAATTGTCTAGATTTCTAGCATCTCCTTCCGGGGAAGGAGATGATGGTGATGATACTTCACTTGGTCTTCTCGTGCTGAATACCGAGGCCCTGAAGTACTGATGAGCGGTGATGCTGACATGTATTCCTCCCTTCCATTATTGTGGGCATATTTTAGAAAGCAAGTGCTTTTCAAAGTGGAAGATTGTAATCTTCGATTTCTATACATGATGCCACTTGCTATAAAATCAAACACTATATTAAAACAGTTTGAAATGTGAATCTGTTAAGCAACTATTGTACACTAAACATAACATGCATGTGTATCCACTTCAGTTGGTGTTTCGTGATAGCAATAGCTATTTTGTGCACTGTTGGTCAAAGTTCAGGCCTTCGAATCTGATTGATGGCTCTTTCGATATTCCCCTTGCACCCTTATTGCGGTACGTGTAGACTGTACTACCATCCAGGCAGGTGTGACCGTGGGAGATTGCTTTCGGCCATTTCAGAACAACTTCAATTGTTTATTCACAAAATTGGTGTGGCATAATAGCAATAGCTAGCCGATGGTATATTACCGATTAAAAGTTCAGACTCCAGTTCTGATTGATGGTCTTAGCTCTTGTTTAGATGCATAAAGTTTTGACTGTAAAACATTGTAGCACTTTCGTTTGTATTTGATAATTATTGTCCCGCCATGAGTTAACTAGACTCAAAAAATTCGTCTCGCAAATTATAGACAAACTGTATAATTAGTTATTTTGTTTAGCTACATTTAATACTTCATACATGCGTTCAAAGATTCGATGTGATAGAAAATCTTGTAAAGTTTTGAAATTTTAAAGGCATCTAAACAAGGGGTTACAATAGACAATTGTATGACACTGACAGAGTGATGGACAGCTAGGTTCACGCAACGTCGAAGACGATGAAGACTGATGAACTAGTTTCTTTAAATTCATCCAAGTAAACCATTTCACTAAAGAAGCAATATCTCTCTTCCTAAATGCCTTCACTGGAATCACACCTTTTGAAAGCCACCTCACAAAAATAAAGCTTAAACCATCATATCACCAATCTACTCGTAATAATTTACGACATGGGTGCTCTGCAAAGGGTTTCCACAGTTTACAGGGCCAGGGGAGCAAGAGGGCCAAAAAGCTTATTCGGTGGAGCATATGCAGATCAAATGGGGCACAACGTGGCTACGGCGACAGCTAAGCCCAGCCATCATACTCATTCAGTAAAACTCGTGATTTCACCATGGGTTTCCAGCCTCGTAGCCATTCCAGTGTTTCTGCATACCAAGCACGGAAAGGTCATGCTAGTCAAGTCTAATATATACACTGGTGCGATAAATAAATAAATCAACAAGTATGCGATGACATACTTCAGACATACCAATATGCACGACGAATCCAAGATAAACTGGAGAAGAAAAACAAATATAACAACCTATATGATACAGTAACTTCAAATCAACTCCGTAGTACCTTAGAAGGTAATAAATATGTGGGATATACTTTCCATTTCATGGGCATATCATATCAGGGAATAATTGAGAAGCAGCAACTAGTTTTAAAATTACTGTGAGGAGCAATATATCATGCAATATCACAAAGAAAGGGGTGTCGCACTTTAGAACAGCAGAGGAACTGCAGGTGCTGACAGCTGTAACATTCTTCTTGTAGAACAGGATGGAGATAAGACCACCATGTGGTCTGACTGATGATATAGATGACCTATGGAAAGCTTATGCTGGTCCCATGCTTTGAAAACCCCTGTATCATCAAAGGCAATGAGTTTTTAGGCAGTGTTGCACGTAACATCACCGCTCAGGGTTCAAGAAGTGCAACGACTTACAGTGTTTTATTTCATCAGCAATCCTGTTCACTGAAAAATATCAGATATCGCACAGCAAATCGTCAAGTCAGACACAGACATCAGTAAATCACACACAGCACTAACTGGATAACCATGGATGCAGTTGGTACAACTGGGTACATGTGAATATGTGGTGAAACAAGCATGGAAGTAGCATGGTATCTGAATAACACATTGCACCTATTATTATGTACTCTCTCCGTCCCAAATTATTGATCATTTTAGCTTTTCTAGATACATAGATTTTGCTATGCATCTAGACATAATATATATTTAGGTGCATAGCAAAATCTATGCAGAAAAACCAAAACGACTAATAATTTGGGACGGATGGAGTACTTGGTTGGACATTTGATTAAGGAACTAGGTGTATTTTCAATAGGACAGTGCTTCATGCACTACAAAAATAAATCAGATGTGTATGACAAAATGATAATGAAGAATTCTGAAAGAAGAGAAGAAATGAGATCTTGTGATGGACAGAGGAAGCAGAACCAGATCCTAGAATAGATATCGACGTACAAACAAGGAACAACAAACGCAACTAATCATCAGGTTCAATTATATATCAAAATTGCGAGCAAGACATCTGGGTGCATCACCATCATAATACTCTTTAATAAAAAAAAGGTGAAATGGCTACATCTTCTAAAGAATCCCTACATCATTTAGTGTTATGCAAGGCTCAATCTCTTTGTTGACCCTAAGATTGAAAGAGGGGGTAGCACAGGAGACAAGAAAAATTTAGTGCAGCAGCAGCAGAAACTAATTTTGGGGTAGATGGCCAGTTTGTGCATTTAAGTGTTCACAAGTAAAAATTCCAAAATCAAATGATGAAAAGGAGGTGCCTAGCTTGCATGCAGACAGCTTTTTTTATATAATTTTGACAGCACATTTACACAGTACCATTATGAGCTACATTGGGAGAATGGCAGCCCAAGACCAAGCCCTTGGCATAGCAGTAAGGGCCTGATGAGTCCGGCCCAGGTGGGATTGGATGAAAAGTCCGACACACCGATCCGGATTCCCCGAATCCCACAATCTTAGCACCGACAGCCGAAAATACGACGCACCGATCCGGCCTCAGGAGCCACTAGGGCCCAACGACCTGAACCTCGGCAATCTTAGCACCGTACTCCGGCGCACCCCTCGGGGAAAGGCCCAATCACCCCAAAAGACTAGTCTGATAGGAGAAGGGTGGCTCTCCCTTTTAAGATAGCTTCCTCCTCCCAAGCTAAGCAAGGTGGGATTATTCAGAGGCTCACACGGTCGCCGCCCGACTACAACTGGGCCACTTTTGGCCCATTTTTGTTGCGCCTTTGCCAGCGGGTAATAGTGGAGGATGTCCTCATCATTCCCACCCCCTTAACAAGGGCCCAGCTCTGATACCAAATGATGAGTCCGGCCCAGGTGGGATTGGATGAAAATCCCGACACACCGATCCGGATTCCGCGAATCCCGCAATCTTAGCACCGGCAGCCGAAAATACGACGCACCGATCCGGCCTCAGGAGCCCACTAGGGCCCAACGACCTGAACCTCGGCAATCTTAGCACCGTACTCCGGCGCACCCCTCGGGGAAAGGCCCAATCACCCCAAAAG
Source organism: Panicum virgatum (assembly GCF_016808335.1). NCBI lineage: Eukaryota > Viridiplantae > Streptophyta > Magnoliopsida > Poales > Poaceae > Panicum > Panicum virgatum. The sequence continues at coordinate 17,873,374 of NC_053149.1, forward strand.
ACTAATCCGATAGGGGAATGGTGGCTCTCCCTTTTAAGGTGGCTTCCTCCTCCCAAGCTAAGAAAGGTGGGATTATTCAGAGGCTCACACGGTCGCCGCCCGACTACAACTGGGCCACTTTTGGCCCATTTTTGTTGCGTCTTTGCCAGCGGGTAATAGTGGAGGATGTCCTCATCAGGGCCTTATCTTCTTTAACTACAGTCTACAGGATCGCAATAGGCTTACTTATCTAGACTCTAGAGGCCCCCTTAACAAAATAAAAATAAGATCAGACTGGATAATGCCCTTATAAGAAAATAGATGAGATACCAAATAACTAATTTTTATTGAAATTTTTAAAAAATATTCAAAATAGATATTCCTGTTGTGGAGGATGAATGCAAATAACTATCATTGTGGTGAGCTGTCACTATAGCTCATGCAACTGTCCACTCTGCATCACACATGTAAACAGTAACGCTAAATACCATAGCAAGTATTTAGACTTGTTACATGAAATTATACTAGTAGGTTTCTCATCAAACGTACTTTGATATCATTACATTTTTGGTAAGTTCCATCACATAGCAAGTCAAAGACAATTACTGGACACAATGTCGCTGCCCTAATTGCTCGTAGAGAAAGGAATGAAATGAAGGTAGCAAATGAACGACATTAACATTGAATAAAAGGATCCCTTGAATAAAACTACATGCCCTAAGACAAAGAGTAGGCAGTATTATTTTACCACTAAACTCAATAATGCTTTTACATATATCCTACAGTTCTCACATAGCAATTGCCAGTAACAAAAGGCTATTGTCTCTGGCCAAAGTCAATTAATGACTGAAGCTATTTGACAACAAAGGCACAGTTGTAAACTTAAGGAATTAGTCAAGCACCATTATATTTGGTATTGTTGCGAAGTGTAAGTATAACTTCAGCGAACAGCTGTCATAATGTAATGGCGATTAACTAAGAAATTTCTAGCTCATAAAGGAGGTCAGGAGCAACAAAGAAGATTTATTGCTAAGCGCTGCCAGCGCTGGTGAACAAGAATTCATTTGTGAATACAACATAACAAATGTTAACATTTCTCATAGGTTACCAGTCGGTATACCTTGCCAAAGTATGAAGAAGCAGAAGATAACAGTAATAATCAATGCTACCAGGTTTCCAATGGAAGATGCTGGTTTGGAATTCTTCATCTTCTTCAGCGCCTTCATACGCTCAATCCTAGCCCTTTTTAACACTGCAAGCTCAGATAGTTCACTAATGAGCTTCTGATCAGCAGGGTCTAATGGTGAAGAAGTCGGTGGTCTTGGAGGTCGTGGTGGCTTCTTAGACCATTTTTTCTTTTTATCACCAGCTGCTTTATCCAAAAGCCCAACCTTAATCTCCCCTTCAGACTTCATAGACTCTCCACCTTTAACAATGGAATCTTGACAGTGTGAAGAGCAGCAAGATATGTGGTGACCCTTATCCTCCTTCAGTGCTACAAGGTCATCCCATGAGCCATGCAGCTTTCTCTTTGCATGTCCAGCTATCGTATTAATCTTCATCCCATTATTGTCCTCTCTGGGTGGCAAGCAGTTGCCTTTCTCCAAGTCAACCAATATATCTTGGTCATGTACTTCATTTACCTCCATTAGGATGGCAGGAAAATTTCTAAATAATCAAGATATAAGAAAATAGACCTCCTTCCCAACTAGCAATCAACTGCCTGCAGCAAAATGTTAGATATAAGGCAATCCATATCAAATGCCAGCCAGCTATAAAAATGTGTGCAAGCATCAGAAGGGGTAACAATCCAACTTCTCACAAATTACAAAATCAAGTAGGATAGATTCTCCTCATGCCATTGCAGATGTCTTAATCCGAAAAGGCCAATTGTTTACATGCTTCCACCATAAATTAAGACAGAACCAACCTCAAGAATAAATCATACAGGTAGTCCTGTTTGTCCACAATGTAGAGAGGCAAAGAATGGGGAGCACCACACGCCCAATCAGGGGGGGTGTCACTGATATATATAGCCAATGGGCTTGAGTATACATGGTAGAGAATCTGTATACATGAATGGCCAATAAATGCAATAAAGGCAATAAAAGCCTACAGCTATACATATCTCTAATACACAAGCTTCAACAAATCCTCTTTCTCTTAGACTCACACGGCTTATAAACATTACACCAAGAGTTATCAACACAAAAAGGACCACTGGAAAAGTTAACTTGATCTACTAAAATAAACAAAAAGAAATTGCAATATTCTAATCTAATGAGAACCCCAAGTAATCAAATTCTCAAAACTACTACCACTGGTGCCAAGTGGAAGTCGATCCAACACTGTTGATGATCAAACGGTTTTGGCTTTGACCATATAAATATCCAAAAGTGCACATAGTTAATAGATTAACAACATAAGATTGGTATTTCTAGATTAATAACATTTGAAGTAATATGTTCCTACAGATATTACTAATCAAAGTGTTGCTGGAAACCATGCCAAGTTAGGATCAAAATTTTCTGTCATCATATCACTGGTATCAGAAATGCTCATTGCCTATAAAAGCACAACTACAAATCCAATGGGAAACATATCAGAGCGACAGTCAGAGAGAGACGGCTAAACGCGAAGCCAACTTGAACCCGCTAAGTTGTTACAGGTGCGTATTGGTGCCCCTAAGGGTCACTAACACTAATCTGCTTTTGTTCAATTACAATATTACTAGTTTTTCAAATTGTGACACAGTTTAAAGAAGTAAAACTACTAATTGAACTAAAGAGAGTCATTGGTGACCCTTAGGAGCACTAGTTCACACCCCTAAAAGTTGTTGAATCCTGATTCAATTACTCAGCTAACCTTCCCGGGACCTCAAACTCGCCTGTTATCCAGTTTCCATTGCGCACCCACCCCCCAACCCCCAGGTTCAGTCTCTATGCATGAGTGATGAGAATTAGGTCATCTTCAACGCCGTGCCCCCAACCAATCGCCACCGTAGAAACAGCTATGCTCGGACGCGAGCTAGGCGAGTGCTTGCAGGACGTCAGTTTGTCTTTGCAGAATCTGCGGTTGTTTTGGGAAGACGGGGAAGAGAGGAAAAGTAAGTGGTCCTAGAGAAAGCGGGTCGCACCTTCATCGGGCAGCACCTTGTGCTCATGCTCGTCCTCGCCGCTCTTGGGGGAGACGGCGCGCGGCTGCGCCTTCCCTCCCAACCGGATCTGGACCGCCGCGACGGGAGGGCGCCGGCGCCGAGCAAAGGCGCGGAGTCACGGCGGAGATCGAGCGACTGAGTGGCGTTGCCAGAGTTGGTCGAGCACGGGAAGCGAGGCGGAGGCAACACGCGCGGGGAGGACGCGGAGGGCGAGCGGGGGCGGGGAGTCGCCGGCAGCGGCCGAGCCCTGAGGAGAACTGGAGCAGGACAGCAGGGGCAGGTGGGTTGGGCTGGAGTGCGGGGAACTGGTGATGCAAACGGGATGGGCCACGGTGGTTTATTTTCAAAACTTTTCAATAATGAATATGCAAAACGTCTAGATTCATCTGAAAATTTAATGGGGCGGATTTGCTTTGAAATATTGATTCAGGAAGTTTGAAAACAAAAAAAATCTAGGACACGTGGGAGTTTTATAATATGCTTCTTCTTCGAGAAATTTTTTCACTCAAGTTTGAAATATTTAAATTTTTTCATGCAAAATGTGATCGAGCATCTATAAAAATGATAAAATAAATAAATAATCTTAAATAAATAATAAGCGTTTACATATTTTCCTTCATAGGTACACAAATGACCACGTGTTTTAGCACATCTGTGCAATCTACATAGTATTACACTAGTTACGTGCATCTTCACTAGTACGTGTGAACAATGCAGTGTTACGATATCCATATATAACAAAATGTATGGTTATAAATAAAAATAATTGAATACTTCAACATTAATTACTTTCATTAACTACACTAGTTAGGTAGCTTAAAATTTTTTGTACATGTTGTTTGTTCAAAGAGAAAACTTCTATATATGATTCGTGCGGGATCTAGGACTTTTTCAATTGGTGGGCAACTTGCTTTCACGACGAGCAATGGAGATTGCTACCCGGAAGAATAACTATATGTGCAATTAGAAACCCATTTTGCAAATACCCCAACCAAGGGCATCTTAGTCCATGCCAAGTTAGTATAAATTTAGAGTAAATTGCACCCACCATACAACAACTTGTCAGGTGGGTGCAAATTGGTCCAACAACTTGTAAAACGCTCAATTTAGTGCAACAATTTGACAGGTGGGTGCAGATCGGTCCAACAACTTGTAAAATGCCCATCTTAATGCAATAACTTGGCTAATAGGTGAATTCACAGTCCAAACATTACACGGCAACGTAACTAACGCAAAGTCTCAATAAAGAGTATATTCATGTTAGGATAAATTACTAAGTATTATTTGACCATTGATTTTTGTGTTGCGCCTCGTGGCAATGTATTTGGCCAGGATAAAGACCATCACTGTTTAGAAATTAATGTTATGTCTTTATATTAATTATTATTACACAGTAATTTAATTTTAATTAAAACTATTTAATTTCATATTCAATATTGAAAAATTCACCCTCACTGTTTCTGATATGTTCGATTATATGCACTGTTAAACTAAAAAAGCCAATACATTGATACAAACTATTGATACCTTTTAGGAGCTTGGTATATATATTTTTAAAGCCTCATATATTCATTAGACAGGAAAAATGAGCTAAATAAACAAAAACAAACATGAGCATTGTTGAATACATGAACATAAACATAGAAGAAACCTAAGGTTCCAGGGTCTCTCTTATCGATTTCAGTGTTTGAGTGATGCTAATGGTGTAATTCTAAAATTTATTTGCATTTGAACTAATAAAAAATTATACATAGTTGAAAAGCGACAACCAGATCACCATCAATAATTTTCATTTATAAAATTTAAAATTATTGACGTTCGTCTACTTTGCATAATATGTTGCTGTTGTAATGGTGGTTAGATAATATATTATTTTTATTAAAACTATAATTAATTTATTATGAGAATAAAATTATTGGTGTCCATTGCAACACAAAAATCTACTATCAAATAATATGTTCCGACGTGAATATACTCTTTATTGTGACTTGACGTTAGCAAATATATTGTCGTGTAATGTTTGGACTGTGAATGCACCAATTTACCAAGTTTTTACACCAAATTGACCATTTTCTAAGTTGTTGGATCAATCTGCACCCAGCTATTAAGTTATTGTATTAAATTGAGCACTTTACAAGTTGTTGGACCAATTTGCACCCATCTGCCAAATTGTTGTATGATGGGTGCAATTTACTCATAAATTTATTTAGTTGTAAACTGTAGACATGTAGGAATTAATTTTTGTGAAGTGATTTTTTTTAAAAGCACCCGGCAACAGAATTGCCGTGCATATATTGATAGAGAAGAAGTGACTTAAAAAAAACACCAAGCAAACTCGCAGGACAACTAGCTGTTAGAAATGAAAGTGAACAGATGTGTTTCCATTGATTGATTATTGCTTATATACAAGACCAAGAGATAAGGGTCCAAGGGACATGTCCTCTTCGGATGACTCCTTCATGAATTGTAACTACCTAATGACATCATAATGATGTCATTAATCTAATTAACTACTTAATTACAGAATTTATCACTAATTTTCAATTTCTTCATAACACTCCCCCTTATCAATTTGTCCTTCTTGTGGTCTTGTAATCAATTTGATCTTTTTATGGTCTTGTAATCAATCGAATAACTCTTTGAAAATCCTATGGGAAAAATCAGGAGATGCGATACAATATATAACTCCCCCAAAAACCTTTCAGGAAAAATGTGAGGAGAATCTTTGGAAAATCCTGTGGGAAAAACTAAAGTAATAACGGTATACCAGGCAAAACTCCTTGAAACCCAGTGGGAAAAATAAGAAGAAACACCATAATATACAATTATCAATGTTAGTAGACTCTTGAGTTTAAACCCAAAGTTTTAGTCTATAAACACCTTGACCCTATGGTCAATATGCTTCAAATATCATCTTCCAAAAATCCCGGTGGGGAAAAACTAGATGATATAGCATATATCTTTGTTGACATTACCTCATCAAAAAATTTATATGAGAAACCTCAAAAGGAAAAACTCACATAAAGAAAAGAGTACAATGTATCGTATGTTCCAATATCATCCACCAAAAACTTCTTCAGGAAAAATGGATGATATGACATAGTCTTGTGTTGATATTGTCTTATTAAAAACTTTATATGAGAAACCCAAAGGGGAAAAACTCATACAAAGAAAAGAGTACAATGTGATGTTTTCAATAAGTTATTAATTAGAGACGAGATACTCTCCCCCTAAAACTTGCAAACCTTTCATACCAATGTACTCTACACATAGGAAATGTGGAGTATAGTAGACCTTGTGAAATCTCTTCGAGATTATCACAAGTATTTAGTTTGCAATGTTCATATGCCCATATGACCTATGAAACAGAACCATCTTAATGCAAAATATTGCATTAAGTATAACTTGTCTCCATCTAAACAATACAAGTTGCATTACATTTACAGATAATGACATTTGATTCAATAGAATCAGATCCACATAACTTCAGCATGGGACATATCATTCTATCAAGCTATACACATTCATGTGTAGCCTTGTACAATGCAATATCAAAATGATTAGTGGAATTAACCATTAAATGCCTACTTAAAGACTATTACAGAATGGTCTTTCCATATTCCTGTAAAGCTTATTTTAATAATTTGGAATTTTGGAGATTTTATAGATAACCAGAATCATAATATCCACGTATCATGGATTATACCAAGTCCGTATTTGCTATTTTTAAGATATTAAACATACTCTTAGCTTCAATCTACCAACCTTAGGTAGGAATAGCACTGCTATTAGATAGTGAATTTATTGCAAAGATAATATCCGGCCGGAAACTTTTGCAATATATGTATTAGCGCATAAATAGCACTGGGATAATGGATCATATGTCCTAATATCTCAATTCAATCACTATGGCATAAAAAACAATCTTCCTCATGCCTTTCTCTATCATGAGGTAGAACCACCATAGGATTTCTTTTCATATTGAGTCATTCAATATGATATGGATATAGATAGCTTTACTATAAAAATCTGGGAGAAAATACTTGGATCCTAAACACAAAATAAAATTTTGGTTTAGACCGTATCACCCATCTCTAAACTCCATCTTTAGATTACAATGTGCTCTTAACAAGTGTTCATTACCAATGATGTCAAGATTATTGACAATCATATAATACTAGAAAATCCAATTAAGGATTCTGAAATGAACACCACGTGTAATCAATTTTGCATCCTTCAATATAAAGAATATGTACAAAGTTGATTGTACCAAAATCAACTTAACTGTCTTAAGCCATATATTGACTTAAGCAATACACGGTATATATTGCGATTTTATATATGAGTAAGTATTGGATATGTAAACTCCTTCCCGGAAGTTTCATAATATACCAAATCAAGTGATTATATGTAATCACTACATCTATCAACTATCAACTGCAAATATAGATGCTTTTGTACTGCCAGTCAAAAGTTAGTATCGGAAATTTATAACTTACTATGGAGAATAACCTGCATTAAAAATCAATGCTCTGGGCTTTTGCGTAAACCTCTTGTGCTACTAGTCTTGCTTTAATCTCACCACCTCATTGTTCTCAATCCATTCTAGGATGAAAACACTTTTGTACCCATAGTAAAGGTACATCTAGGTGTTGACTTTACTACCAAAACACCTCTCTTCTGGTGAGCAAGACTATCTCTGTATGTATAACATTACTCAACAAGCTCCAGTAAGAGTGACAAAGCACTCCGCCATGGTCTTATTAACTAGGTAACTTTGAATAATGTATACAATTTATTCAGAGAAGTTTGTATCGATACATGTAGTCTTTATATGAAATAATTCTCCGGTTATCAAAACTTAAAAATAAACCCTGAATGACTCATCGTGACTTCCTTAAACGAGAGTCAGGGCTTTCCGATATCCCAGTATCAGTATTTTGGTGCACCTTTGAGCTGGGTTGTGGATTATAAATATCCACAGAACATAAGATGTCCTCTAGGTATCTCTCAACCAAAAGTTGAGTTTCATTTACTATTTTAGAAGAAAAGTCTTCTATTGCTAGCATAAATAATCCTGTTTTATGGCCATACTTCTCCCCCTCTTATTTACAATTGGGAGTTGAGTGGTTTTACTTAGTACCACTACTCTTTCTGGCACATACTTGTATCAGATTAATAATTAGTAAATACATGTGGCAGTTTATTTGCAATACTATACAAATCAACAATTCTTTGAACTCAAAGTTCACTTATTTTAGTACGTGATCCTGAGCTTGAAATGCTTCATGCATTCAAATATTTTCCAGACATTATATATGGTACTTCTAATCTCCCCCAAATGCCTGAAAAACTCATTTATACTAAAATCCAGCATACATGTTGTAAATAGATCCTCTCTAAGAGATCTAGATACTAAACAATAGACGGAGATTTGAAATCTCAGATTGATCCCCAGTTTCCTGTGTGAACCCATCAATATATGGTGCGGTGGTGAGAGTGGTACATATACAACGTAACTCAATCTTACGCAAATAGAAAATCTTCATGTATTTCCACGTACTATATGCATATGGGGGATATGTAGTTAATCATAAGTCAGGAGTGTGTAAGTTCACCTAACTCCAACACGAAATTGGCAATAGCAATTTACTAATAATGGTCCTGCTATGACTTAATGTCATACTTATAGATTCCAATTTATCCTTTTGAATATGTAACTAAACTTTTGTTATACCAAACAATCATCATTGTAGGTACAAAAACTCAGTAGTGTTCGCGATAATGCTCATAACAAAGAGGCATTATCTACTAAATGTATGGCTAAGTGTGGATCTTCCACACTTTAGCTCATCTAACAGTTGTATCTTTACAACCATAAAATGCCAGAACTGTCCATACAATCTTTGTATCAGATCCATACATATTCTTTTGAATATGATCAAGGAATCTAAAATAGTCAATCTGATTTTAAGATAAGAGGGTCTTAAAATCTGTTTCCCTATGGTACTTACTATATCCATACTGTGGAAAATCATGACCAAAAGAATTGCTATTAATTTTTCACGCGTCCTTTGGATGGCTAAGTTGATCATTCCAAATCTTCAATAGATCAACAATGTGAAAAAAATTTATACGCAACATATTGTACGAGAATGGTTGTATAAATAATATAACAAAAAAATGAGTCTTATCTCATTTCTTATATGCCATATTCTTAGGAAGAATGATAGTGGAAGAATTGAACAAACTATCAATGCATCGCATCAATAATGACCAAAATTATTCCCTCTTCTTGTCATAAGAACCAGGAATATTTTGCTTCCATAAGTATAGAGTTTGTGGTACAAATGTCCACTAGGCATATATCATTCCCCATTGGGATAATTCCCATACAATCTATATATCACAAGAATTCAATAAAATTCTCGTCTAATATATAGAAATCCATAAATATTGTCGAGTATCAAATATGATACTCACGATAGTTATGCATTGACAACAAGTGTTACAACATATTTCGATGGACATTATTAAATAATATCGATGGACCATGAGATTATTCTAAATCTCGAATCAAGTCATTCAAATTATAATCAACGATCTTGTTGTCCATGAATTTTAGGTTCTCTTATGAGAAAAATAGAATTGTTTGTTATGCGATCTTATAAGATCCAGTAAAAACAACCAATTTCCTAGAGAGCTTCAAGTGTAGGATTGAAAACCCTGTATGTCGTAGCTCCTGTTTTATCCCTTATTGATGCTTTATATAGATCAAGTTTTCCTTCCATAAGATATTCTTATCAATAATCTTTATGAATATTGTGTATTAATAACAGTAATGCACAATTTTCTTTGATCTATAATAAATGACCCCTATCAAGAGTCATTAAACTCTTTTATTAGTTTATGGGATAAAACCGATATTAATGTCCATTGTCTATGTGGGATATTGATGCCAACGAGAGCGAGTTCAACAAACTCCTCTGAAGTCAATATCCACAACTAGTGACAAACCATTGATGTAATGAGTTTACAACTAAGGTAAACTCAAATCACTATGGTGTTGTAATATCAAATGCAATATTTTACAATTGTATATCACTTTTGGATCATTGTAGGTAACCACATAAATGTGTAGACCATACAATGAATCATCATAAATTTTGTTATACACAAGACAAATAATCTCTAAGTCAGAAACATAGAGTAGTTCTTTATAGTAGGCAATGTAAATTGCTGCCTAAACACGGTCGCTGGGCAGAATAATTCACAAGTAACTAAACGCAGCCTTTGCTTAAGACTCTACTACCTTGTGTAATAGCAAAACAATATGTTGACAAAGAGCAATCCAAAACCTTTATTTTGATTAAAAACACAATGTAGGTAATCATCATGTTTCAGAGAAACAAGATGTAGACCTCTCAGTAACAGGTGATTAGATCATTGCTATGGCACGGTCTCAGGGCAGAATAATTCACAAGAAATTAAACGCAGCTAATGCCATAGACTCCATTACCGTGTGTTAATTAATCAAAATAATCAAGGTATTTATATTGCACATTTTAATCCATCAAAGATTAATGATCTTTAATGATAATCATATCTTAGTTAAATTTCAACTAAGTCACTAGCAAATTTAACTTGTATGTGGTGCAAAAGTGTGGTTTAGGGGCACCTACATACTCAATTCTATTATATAATTACTAATGTAACTTATGTGTTGGTGCAAAAATAAGGGGTTTGGGTGCACCACATACTCCAAAAAAAAAAATAGAACCAAAATGGTATTGTAATATAATTAATCAAACCACAAAATATATTAAAATGACAATATCTAGCAGATATAGTGCAACAACAAAGCACCAAGTGCTATAGTTGGGTAGTGGCATAGTTTATGCAAAATCTCGTAGGATTAAAGCAACAATCCACTTCCTATATTAGCCTCACTAGCAAAAATGGTTTGCCTACCATTTTGCCTTTTCTGATTAGGCTCATATGAATCTAAAACAATTCATGCTTAATTAACTCTTAATCAATTTAGAGGATCCAGTTTTGTTGCAATTTAAAATTAATTGCTAAACAATAAATTGACAAACTATGTATATTTAGACACGAATAATTTTCTGGTCTTAAAAACAAACAAAATATAGGAGTAAAAACTCTACCATACTAACAATGTTAGAGTGGCTAAATCAGAAAATCATAGATATGGAAAATATGTCTAAATATTAACATAGTAAATTAACTGCAATATAATATTATGATGCAATTTTTAAAGACTCATAGGTGTCAAAAACTATCTATTTACTCTAGGTAAATAAATTGCATCATAAGAAATTTAAACACAAGGTCTAAAACAAGAAATTATTCAATTATAAATGTAATTTATTGTAGTGTTGTATCTAGCCTAGGGGCTAAAACAGAATAATCTAGACCTTCAATATTAATATGTAGTATTGAATATACTAAAAACATGTAAATGGAGGCAAATCTGGGGTCTTTTTTCTAAAAATGCGTGGAAGGGAGTGGGGTCGGCTCGGCCCAGCCCGCCGCGGGCGGCCTGCCGGCGCTTTTTTTCTTTTCTATATTTAAAAAAATCAAAATTTCAAAAATATATGTCCGTTTCGGAAAATTTCAAAAATATACCCCGGTCGCCCTATGGGGGGCGACAGGCCCTAAATGTATTTTTTTCTTCAAATTTGCAACGAGGTCCCTGGCCGGGGGGGGCGCGGGTGGAAGGGGGGCCTGTCACCCCCCCCCCCACGGGCGACCGGGGGCCCCACACACAGGCGCGAGAGGGGGGCCTGTCGCCCCCCCATCGGGCGACAGGGGGGCCTGTCGCCCCCCCCCCCCCCCCGGCGACTGGCCCTTCCCCTCCTATATAAGCATTCTACCATCATTTCCTCCTCATTTGAGCCCAAAAATTCCACCAAAAATCCAGAAAAAAAGAGATGGGTGAGGAGAAGGTAAGCGGCGAAGCCCTGCCGGATTGCGCACTTATGATCTACAGGTTAGTACATTTAGCTTATGTATTTTTCCATTGGTATTGTAGAGTAATTTAATTTAATTAGTGCTATAGTAGAACCATTTAAGTAGGAGTTTAATGATACTTTAGTTACGTAGTAGTAAATTAGTTTAGAAAATTAGTACTACGCGTTTATTATTACAATTGCAAATTATTACAATTGCAGTACTACTAGAGACGTGTTTATAAATTAATTACGATTTAGAATAGAATTTCGCATATGCAGTATAGAATTTGAGTGTCATCACATAGTTATGAATACTTATATGTTGTAGTTGAAATCCATACTTAGTTTTTACGAATTATTGAATAAGGTAGTGAAGTAAAGAGTATAACTCGATAAGTTTTCTGTGATATACAGATATATCGAGCAAGATGCAGTTTCAAGTATTTTTTGGTGACTACAATATTTTGTATGGGCCAAATGGAGTAGACCTTTATGCCTTTAAGTGCACATCTAGCGTCATAGATAAACCTATGGAGAGGAGTTTTTGTTCCATATGTAAGTGGCTGCAGCGTGGGTTCCGTGTTTATCCGGAGACACATGTGATGACCGTTCAGTCTCTTGTTAATTGGGAGGTAGAAAGTGATTTATGAGAATTGATGATGATACACAGCACTGATGACTGGCAGAAGTACATGCAAGCAGCTCTAGAGCGTGGGTGGCCTCTGGCCATTCTTGTTCAAATCCAGGAGAAGACACAAAATGAAATCCAACATGGTGCAGATCAAGCAACTCCGAGTATTCGAAGAGAGGCCAACTATGTTGACCAAGATGAGTCAGAAGAGATAGAGAACCAAAACATCGGACCACAGGGCCTTGCTGATGAGGGAGAGAGGATACATAGCATTGTGGACGAGATGGAGGCAGAAGATTAAACCGCAATAGAGATAGAAGAATATGAGGGCTCGTCTGATGACGAGCAGTACTCATTGCCAAAAGAGTGGAAGGAGCATGGTTTTAGCAATCATGTCGCAGAAGACGAACGAAATCAGGAGTGGGAGTACAGAGGGAATGGGGTAGTGCAAGGTGCAACATATCCAAACATTGAAGCCGTAAAAGATGTTGTGAGACTATGGGCAATATCATTGAAACGAGAATTTAGAGTCGTAAAGTCTGGCAGTAAAGAATATGAGGTGAAGTGTGTGAATGATGGATGTCCATGGCGAGTACATGCATTCAAGGGAAAATGGAAGTCGAACTGGAAATGTTCCATTGTGACAGAGCACACTTATTTGCTGTCAAAAGTTCTTCCCTCGCATCGCAATATATCATGCGACTTTGTTGCAAAGCAAATATATGGGTTGATTATGGACAACCTAAATTATGAGCCAAAACTGATTGTTCGACACATTGAGCAGACTTACCAGTACACCATTAGTTATTTGAAGGCATGGCAGGCTAAACTAAGGGTATTCGAGATGCGGTTCGGCACATACTGGGCATCATATGATAACCTACCTCGTATGTTATCCCAGGTTGCTGCTAAAAATCCTAGAAGCTTTTATGACACATACCTCGTACCAGCCATGACTAGGGGGCAAAGCATTCTGCAACGAGCCTTCTTTTTCCTAGGTGCCTATGTTAGGGCATTTCAGTGTTGTCTTCCGGTGATCTGCATTGATGGCATATTTCTGACTGGAAGGTATAAAGGTCAGATACTCACCGCAATCGGGGTAGATTGCAACAACCAAATAGTTCCGCTCGCATTTGCATTTGTTGAGAATGAGAACTTAGACAGTTGGTATTGGTTCCTTGAATGAGTGAAGGTTCACGTTGTTGCTGCACGTCCAGATGTGTGCCTTATTAGTGATAGGCATGCAGGTCTGCTACAATCAATACTGAAATTGCAACGTGGAACTGCGACAACGCCTCCATTGTGGCCCGATGTCCAAAACAGGTGGTGCATTAGGCATATGGGTGCAAACTTCTATGACCACTTCAAGAACAAGGATCTTAAGAACATGTTTAAGAGGTTGTGCACCCAAAATATACTGAGAAAATTCAATGCATTATGGCAGATGCGTGATCAGTTGACTACAGAGCTAGTGAAGGTAAGGGCATCAGGAACAAGCACGAGTCAGGCTGCAGAGGCTAGGGATTCAATTGAGAAGCCATTTTCACACTGGATTCGAGGTGCACCTAAGGAGAAATGGTCATTCCTTTATGATACCAACGGAATATGGTATGGTATTCAGAAAATGAACCATGCAGAGTGTTTCAATATGGTTATGCGTTTTTGTCGTGCCTTTCCTCTTGTGGGAATTGTTGAGTTCATCATGTATGGGTGCATGAAGTATTTCAGAGAGCGTTACATGGCTGCAAGCATAAACATCAGCAACCCCCAAATTCAGTTTTGCACAAGAGTGATACAATATATGCAACAGAAGATTGAAAAGGCCTAACTGCACCGCGTCATATCGACAGGTACAATGGAGCATAGATTTGAGGTTCTATGCAAGGATAGAACTGGTCGTGGTATCCGTAGAGATAGGGTGGTACAGGAGAGTTTAATTACAGTAGATGGCAAAACCTTCTGCTCCTGCATGAAGCCTAAGTTATTGCATTTGCCATGCTCGCATCTCATTGCGGCATGTGCAGAGTCTGGGTTGCAGCCAGGAGTTTTTGTTTCACCTTACTTCAACAAGGAAGCAGTTGTATCCACCTGGGTACATGAGGTATACGGGATTGGAATAGTGGGACCTTTCATTCAGGATAATGATGATAAGATGTTTATTCCTGATCCAGCCACTAAGAAAGGCAAAGGCCGCCGTCGGACACGTCGTATTCGGAATGGTATGGATGAGTCCGAAGCAAGTAAGGCACAAAAGCGTTGCAGCCAATGTGGAGCATTGGGTCACAACTACAAGAAGTGTCCTCAGAATGAACTTCACGATGCTGCTGACGTCGGTCCTTCCGGAAATCCCAGAGATGGAGCACCTCCTACGTTCAAACGACCATCGGCGAGAATTGCTCGTGGAAGGCACTCTGTGTCATGATCCACCAGTGTGCAGTTTGTACCTATATACTAATCGTGCATGGAGTTCCACTTGGGATCTCTCAGCAGCAGACACTGCAGCCCCTTTTGCGTCCTGAGCAACAGGTGAGGTCTCGGGATCGTCACACCTACTCCGAGGGCCATGTCCGCGCCCAGCAGAGGGCTAAGAGGGTCCGACGCCCTAGGGGTGGTTAGATATATCCGATGTTTGTATCTCTGATGTTTATTTGTAATAAGATAGCTGTGGACCGCTTATTTGTATCCGATGTTTATGATTGTGGTAGTTTACTTGTCATTTGTTTCTATAGATACTATTGATGTGAACTTGTTATGTTTGTGGATTCCATAATGCTCGTGAAATAAGGGAAGTTCTTGCGAATTTTTTCCGTGATTTAATGAAGGACAAGTTAGGTGCGGTAGGAGTTAGCGGCCGAGATCCCGCCGACGATGATGACGACTACCGCATACAGTGTAAACTTTGTGACACGCTCGTATAGCTCAAAATAGGGACCATAGTGTATCTAGCTGCGAGTACGAGATCACAAGTTACCACTGCTCAGCACGGCGATCACGGGTTTCCCACATGTCGCATTGTTTGCCCAGACATACGTGACAAAAGACGACAACCCAATAGCAGTGCTCTTTCACCATTTCAAAAAGATGTGACAACACGGCAACCACACCGGCTCACCTTCGAAGCAGTCACTTTGGCGAGGACGACGGACCTGTCATTCTACAGCGAAGGTCTGTGGCGTGTAGTAGGGAAGGCGGCATCTAGGCGCGATCGACCGAGCGGCAGCAATGCAGTGCTGTGAGTCTGCATGCACTTAGATGCTCTACATGAACAGAGATGCATCGAGTAGTCAGTTCGAGAATCGAACCTAGCCTTTTCAGTGTTATGTCAGCTAGCCTCTTCACTGTGTTGTCATGTAGGCTTTTCAGGTGCATTTACACTCCACACTCCGGGTATCAGACCTTTGTGCGCCTATAAATACTCCGAAGTTTGTGAACTCCCAGCAGCACTCAAACACCAAAGCTCATTGTATACCCAATGTCTGGAGGTGGGTCTAGCGGGAAGAATTACTACGGTTTTGGGAAAGAAAAAGGGGGAAGAAAGGGAGACCCCATAATATGGGAGGGGCCTCTTGGACATGATTCCTTTCCGGAACAAGAGTGAATTTACTAATGAAACTCCTTTTCGACAATACGATAACCGTAGAGAACCGTGGCCAAAATGCAGACATGGTGAGGATTGCTTAGTGCAGATGTGCACCGACGGGATGGGTAATACTCGGTTGTTTCATTTCTTTATCTTCATTGAGACACCTTACATAAAATTTGTTTTGCAGTCTTCCGATGCTCCAGAAAACGGTGGTTTTACTAGGTGGGTCGATCCTGCACCAATTGATTCAGTTTAGGAGTTCATCGAGTACCTCCAGATAAAGATCTTTGATCTAGAATGCAAGGTGAACCATTACGAGGAAGTGAGCGAGGCTAACAAAGACGACGAAGATGATGATAACAGCAATGCGGCCGCTTCACAGGATAACACATGCACTATTCCTTACTGCAACTGCCCTTGTCATAGGAAAAAGGGCCCTACGCCTCCGCCACCACCGCCTGCACCACCTGCAATGGGTGGATACTGCGGAGAAGGCTCAACGCAGTTTGCTGTGTGGGGGTACGGCTACGAGAACTACCCTACTGCTAGTGACATGCTGCATCGTCGTGTTTGTTGTGTTTTTTTAAATTACCTAAGGCATGTTAGGTTAGTCCAGAATCTGTTTACCGTAGTTTGCAACGGGTTCTGCCATGCCACTGTATGTGTGATGTGTGTTTCATTATCATTGTATTATGATGTAAACTTGATAGTTCACATTATGTAATACATTTCTTAGTTCTTATTTCTTATCGTTATATTAATTAAATGTGTGCTTTTTAGTATTTTAGTGACATGAAAAGCTCCGAAAATATTAAGGACAAGTTCAAAGATTTCATAGATTTCCGGCTACAACTGCAAATTAATGGTAAAAGTTACAACACACAGAGTCAAGCTCTCAACTGAAAACATAAACAACTAATTGCAGTGGCATGTGCACGCGACAAGATAATTTCTTGTTGCATCTAAACCTACCATGCCTTATGGAATATAAAATACCGGGATTACATGGTACTACTCTATAGAGTGCACCGAGGATATTTGCCCTTCCTAATTGCTTCGGGCCCGGCTTCCTTCACACGGCGTGCCCTCTCTCGCTTTCTCTCCCTGTCAGCTTCACGTTCCGCCGCCGCCTTACGATCCACCTCCTCCATCCTCTTGCGGATATCTTCTTGCTCTTTCTTGCGCTTCTCCTCTTGCTGTTCCTCGTGCTTCATTCGGCGCCAACGTTCTGCAGCCCACCTTACTTGTTGTTCCACAAAGTCCTTTGTCTGCTGCGACTGCACGGTGTCAAACCACTACATAAAATCACAAAGAGGCGGAGGAGAATTTGTCCAACAAAAGTTAGAATCATAACTCAATGTTAGGTCACAAAGAAAAATAGTGTCTGTTGTCATCTCCTAAAACCTCAGATTGCATGAACTTGCATAACGAACCGCAGAAGCACATTGGCACATCAATTCCTTCGGGAACGGTGGCTTCACACTTGCTCCACGGAATGTAGGTTGATCCTGACGAAGACATTGGCGCTATAGTGTGGTGCGCCAAATGACGAACAATGATTTCAATAATGCACATATCGTATACCAAATCGATGCGTGAAAATATAGGTAATGTCATAATTCTATTACCTTATGCTGCAATATCAATAAGGTACTGTCATAATTCTATTCTAATTCATAATTAATTTAAAAACAAGTCTGTAATAGTACTAAAATTGTAATACTAAACGAGTGTTCTGAAGCACCAAATCTAATTCAGCTAATCCGCTAATTAAATTAAATTGTTATACAATATCAACGGATTCATACGAAAGTTACCGGTAGATCACAAGTGCGGAATTCGACAGAGATTTTTGGTGCAATTTTTGGGCTCAAATGAGAAGGAAATGGAGGCCAGGACTTATATAGGGTAGGAGACCCCCGTCGCCCATGGGGGGGCTGTCGCCCCGGGGGGGAGCGGCAGACCCCACCCCCTCCCCCGGCTAGGGACCTCTTTGCAACGGACGACAGGACCCCGTCACCCTGGGCCGGGCGACCAGGGGTATTTTCGAAAATTTTCAAAACGGACATATATTTTTGAAATTTTTATTTTTTAAAAATATAAAAAAAGAAAAAGACGCCCTGCCGGCGCGATCTGGGAGCGGCCCAGTAATCGGCCCATTTGCCGAGCGGCCTTGCTTGGCCAAATGGTAGGGAAGGGGCGCCTTCCCCAGGAACCGCCGCCGCCTGCTCCTTGGTGGAGCGCCGCCGCTGGCGTCGCCGGCGTTTGGCTCCTGGGGTCACCGCCCCATGCGCCGCCCACGCCGGTGCCGAGCGCCGCTGGCGCAGCCGCCGCCGGAGTCGAGCGGCGCACCACCCTCTCCTGCTCGTCTACCTCGAACCGGCCCCCGTGCGCCGGCCAAGGCCGGCCGCCTGTTCCGGTGCCCCGCAGCACGGCCCCCTGCGGCCGCCGCGAAGCGCCCCCGCCGCGCCTCCGCCCTTGCGCCGTGGTGGATGCCCGGCCGGCCGTCCATAGACGCCACACGCCCGAAGATTCAGCCAGTGAAACAATCCTGTCGGGGTCGCGGCTGCTGGAGGTGCGGCCGTGCTCTCCGCTGTCGAAGATGCCGGAGCCGAGGGTTCCTCGGTTCAGGAGAAGGGCGGAGCGCCCCTGCGTACGACCATGGTGCTGATGGAGCCGTTCGTTGGGGGTCAGAGCGCCGTGAAGCGGCACTGGTATTCAGCGATAGAGGACTCGGTGGTGTCCTGAGTCGGCATCGCCTCTGCGACCATGAAATCTCATCGAGTTTCCCTCGAGGACGAACTCAGCGAATTGCCCCTGTGTAGAATCGAGAGTAGAATCGAGTATGCGAGGCCCTGTCAGCCTCTGTTCTTTGATTGATTGTTGCTTATATAGACCAAGAGACAAGAGTTGAAGGGACATATTCTCTTGGGACGACTCCTTCATAAATTATAACTACCTCATTAATTTAATTAACTACTTAACTACAAAATTGATTACTAATTCCCAATTCCTTCGTATAGCAAACCATCGACTCTCAGACTATCAAACCCACCCAAGCACACCAAAGCAACAACAATGAGGGAGGAGGTTCCACAACGATGCCCCCAAGAAGGAAAAACAACATCACAGATACCATCATCGCCGACCGATAGCACTAGATTTTTCAACCAAACCACATAAGAAGCAGGAGCACTTGTGTACGAAAGGATTTCACAACTTCTCCTATTACTGAAAAGGGAAGTTATTGTTTTGTCCTTTGTGGTGCTAACTTAGCAGTACTTTTTGTTATTTGATGATAATAAATAAGTTAAATAGCAAATATTAACCAAGACAGGCGGCCAAATGACAGCTAGCTTAATAATAAATGGGCCAGCAGCTCAAGGTTGAATCATTTTTCAACCAGTTTTCGTGGTGATATATATAGGATCACTATTTCGCCCATATTTAGCATGTGCAATCATTTTTACCACAAATATCACCATTCTAACCTTTCTGTTTGTGCATAGTCGTCTTTGATCAATACATTTTCAACGGGAGCCAGCAGTAAATAAACCGCCACACGACTCCCCGTAACGAGTTGAATAGGCCAATAGGGTTTATCCAATGGGGACTCTTTTGGGATTACTAGCGTCTACTAATCCATTGCCGGGGATCCTTCTCAAAAAAGGAAGTGCCAATCAAATCAAGTAGTAGATGCGATCAGCTCATGCATGCGCCCCCGATCATCAGCTACCAAAAAAACAGATGCCGAGGGCGCCGGCGATCCCGTCCGGCCACGCCTACCTCTCCGTCTCCACCTTCCGCTTCGGGTCCGTCGAGATCGCGGCCACCGTGACCCGCGACGCCGCGGTGGCGGACGCCTGGGTGCGGGGCCTCCGCGCCTCCCACCCGTGCGGCGCGCCCCTCGTGGTCGGCCTCGACTGCAAGTGGAACAAGCAGCAGCGGCCCGGCCGGGGCCCCGCGTGGATGGCCCCCCGGGCGGCCGTCCTCCAGCTCTGCGCGGGCGGCGGCGCAGGCTGCCTCGTCCTGCAGCTGCTCTACCTCGGCCGCGTCCCGGAGGTGCTCCGGGCGTTCCTCCGCGACCCGCGGGTGCGGTTCGTCGGCGTCGGCGTCGTGGGCGCCGCCGCGAGGCTGGGCGCCGACCACGGGCTCGTGTGCGCCGCGACCGTGGAGCTGGCGGGCCCCTGCGACGACTACCTGGGCCTCGCGGGCGGGGGCGGCAGGCTGGGCCTCAAGGAGTACGCCAAGGAGGTGCTGGACCTCAACGTGGAGAAGCCCGACGCCGTCGCCTCGAGCGACTGGGAGCGGCGTGACCTGGAGCGCGGCCAGATCGGGTGCGCCGTCGTCGATGCCTACGTGTCCTACAGGCTGGGCGAGAGGGTCTTGTTGGGCCGCTGACGCAATGCTGGGCCTCTCCTCGCGGCCCGTCGTCGTTCGTTCTACCTGCTGACCTCTGGTCACACTTCGTTAATCCGGTCGTGATCTTGTTCCTGCTAAATGATGAGCTATTCGTCATCATTAGTCAGATGCCCTGCTTTTGAGTTTGGCTCCAAATTGGAAGATTGTATGAGCAGGCTCAGGGAACATATATATACAAGACTCGAGTCTCTGGTAAATCAGTTAACAAATTGAGTTTAACTGCGATGTGTTTTTTTTATCAAAGATTCGAAGCTGACGGATGGACATTTTCTTTGGGGTCTTTGGTGACTTCGATCATCGTTCTGATCTTAATGGAACCAATGATTTTCCAATGTCACCATGCTAGATTTCTTTGGAGAATCGTTCAAACTGCTTTCGGTTTAGCACCATCCAGCTAGGAATGCATCGCATACGTTTTGCTCTCGTTAAATGGTGTGGATAATACACTTAAATCAATGTGGTATCTAGAGACTACTGTAGAGTTCTAGGCTCCTTTTGGGCATTGTTGGGCAAGGAGGATACAGAGGAGTTGTGTGTTCGCCTTGCTGCTGCATATGCTGAAATCAACAGCAATTGAATTACTGGCCAAAATATGGATGGATGACACAAGGAACACAACATTTTGACTAAATAAGATGGCTCTATTAGTGTTTATGTTGGTCGATCATGTTTTCTTCCATCTTCTTCTAAAAAAGATAAATTATTTCCACCCTGCATGTTCTAATCCAATGCTACATAACTCCAACATTTAGGGGTTCCATCATGTGATAAACACAGGGACTAATTAGCATTTTGGGTACCAAGTTGCAGATCGATCAATTATTAGCAAATAAAACAGAACACACTGCACGACCTTGCGCAAACTCCAATAATCAAAGTAGTAGGCCAATACATATAGCGACCTAAATTTAGATAGATGGATGGATAGATAGATAGATAGATGGATAGATAGATAGATAGGTAGGTAGGTAGGTCGGTCGGTCGGTAGATAGATAGATAGATTGATAGATAGATAGATAGATAGATAGATAGATAGATAGATAGATAGATAGATAGATAGATAGGGCAAACAAATAACACGACCGAAGCAGATAACACGACAATGCAAGTGATCCGACGATAGCCACACCGTTGATCCTCTGATCCATTCAGTTATTAGTTGGCGGTGAGGACCCTCTCGCCCAGCTTGTAGGACACGTACGCGTCGATGCACGCGTACCGGATCTGGGCCTCGTCGAGGTCATGCTTCTCCCAGTTGCTCATGGTCACGCTGCGGGGCTTCTCCATGGCGAGGCCCAGCACCTCCCTGGCGAAGCCCTTGAGCCCCAGCCTCCTCCCGCCGGCGCAGCGGCCGAGGCGGTCGTTGCAGCGGGACTCGAGGTCGACCGGCGCGGCGCACGCGAGGCCGTAGTCGGCGGCCAGCTTCGCGGCGTCCTCGCCGACGCCGATGCCGACGAGCCACACGCCGGGGTCGGCGAGGAGGCTCCTGACGGACGCCGGGACGCGGTCGACGTAGAAGAGCTGGAGGACGAGGCAGCGCGCGCCGGCGCAGAGCTGGAGGATGGCCACCTTGGAGGTCGTCCAGCTGCGGTAGTTGGGCTTCCACTCGCAGTCCAGGCCGACGATGAGGGGGCCGCCGCCGCGCGGGTGGGCGGCGCGCACGGCGCGGACCCACTCGTCGGCGGCCGCGGCGTCGCGGGTGACCGTGGTGTCGATCGTGGCGGA
This sequence comes from Panicum virgatum, assembly GCF_016808335.1. Taxonomy (NCBI): domain Eukaryota; kingdom Viridiplantae; phylum Streptophyta; class Magnoliopsida; order Poales; family Poaceae; genus Panicum; species Panicum virgatum. The sequence continues at coordinate 17,895,846 of NC_053149.1, forward strand.
GCCGAAGCGGACGGCGAGGCGAGTGGTCGGCCCGGAGGAAGCTTGGCTACTTGTTGCCATGGCGAAGCGCATCGACATCGTGGGTGGCTAGCTGCTAGCCTGCTACGGACTACGGAGGGAGAGCGATCTAGCCGCTCTGCGCTCCCTGCTCTACTGACCGGCTTGTGATCGAGGGAGGAGGGAGTATGATATGACCCGTTGATGAGATAGATTATATATAGAGGTCTTGTACGTATTTATACTGCTGCTGAATGGCATACGGTATGTATTTGCATAGCACTCCGATCCATTTCGTAACTCGTAGCGTCAAATTAAAGCGTAATCCCGAAGAGTCTGTTAGAAGCGACGGCGAACAAAACGATGAAAAATAGAAAGATCAAACCGTAGAAAGACACGAAGATTTAACGTGGAAAACCCCTCCAATGCGAAGGGTAAAAACCACGGGCGCCAGCCAGCAAGAACTTTACTATATCGGGTGTTTGTGTACAACGCCCAGCGGCGGCTTACAAGAGGAATAATAGGATTGATATTCTCCGGTGAAGCCTATGGGTTAGATATATAGGAGAGTCACGTGGTCTCCTCAACTTCTACTAGCAATGTGGGATTAAAAGTTTGCACCACATGGGCCTTAATGGGCCAAGCCCAAATTCCAACACTCTCCCATCAGAATTTGGATCACAATATAACATACTCCACCTTGAGACAAATTCCTTCTTGTAGCATATCAAAAATCATCACCTGAACACAACAAAGAACAGAACTTCTGGCGCCAAATAGCCTCTTGGGCTAAACTATCAAACCAACTAAGCTTGAACAAAGCTCAAACTTAGCTACAGGAATTGGTTTAGTCATCATATCAGCTGGATTATCATGAGTACTGATCTTGCATACCTTCAATTTACCTTGTGAAATAACATCACGAACATAATGGTACTTGACATCAATATGCTTTGTCCTTTCATGAAACATCTGATCTTTAGTGAGGCAACTAGCACTTTGACTGTCACAGAATAGATCAATGCAAGAACCAACTCCACACAGCTCAGTAAACAAACCTTTCAGCCAAACTGCCTCCTTGCACGCTTCAGCAATAGCCATATATTCTGCTTCTGTGGTAGACATAGCAACAACAGGCTGCAAAGTAGCCTTCCAACTCACAGCACAACTGCTAACAGTGAACACATAACCTGTGAGTGACCTGCGCCTATCCAAATCAGCAGCATAATCTGAATCCACATAACCAATGAGTCCCTGATCAGTTCTCCCAAACTTCAAACAAGAATCTGCTGTTCCTCTGAGGTACCTGAAAATCCACTGAACTGCCTTCCAGTGTTCTTTACCAGGATTAGACATGTATCTGCTAACCAAACTCATAGCATATGATAAATCTGGGCGAGAGCAAACCATGGCATACATCAAAGAACCAACAGCACTAGAATATGGGACTTTTGACATGTATTCAACATCCTCCTCAGAACTAGGGCACTGAGCAGCTGACAATTTAAAGTGAGGTGCAATAGGAGTACTAACTGGCTTTGAATCATGCATATTGAAACGCTGAAGAACCTTGTTAATGTAATTATGCTGACTAAGAAATAATAAACCAGATTTTCTGTCTCTAGTAATCTCCATACCTAGAATTTTCTTAGCAACACCAAGATCCTTCATATCAAATTCACTACTCAACAATTTCTTTACTGTAGTGATTTCTTTTCTGCTCTTGGCAGCAATAAGCATGTCATCAACATATAACAGCAAGTATATAGGTGATTCCTCAACAATCTTAATGTAAACACAGCTATCATATTCAGATCTTTTAAAACCATGTAACAACATAAATGAATCAAACCTCTTATACCACTGACGAGGAGACTGTTTCAAACCATACAAGGATTTCTTTAATTTGCAAACATAATTCTCTTTGCTTGGCACTATGAATCCTTCTGGCTGATCCATGTAAATTTCCTCCTCAAGCTCTCCATGTAAAAATGCAGTCTTCACATCTAACTGCTCAAGCTCAAGATCATGCATAGCAACAATACTAAAGAAAGTCCGAATTGAGCTATGCTTCACAACTGGAGAGAACACATCATTATAGTTAACACCAGGAATCTGACTGAAACCTTTTGCAACTAACCTTGCCTTAAATCTTGGAGGCTCACTAGAAGACAAACCCTCCTTTCTCTTGAAGACCCATTTGCAGCGAACAGTCTTCTTTTTCTCAGGCAAGCTTACAATCTCTCATGTGCCATTCTTCTCAAGAGACTGCATCTCCTCATGCATAGCTGAGATCCACTTCTCCTTATCAACTGAATCAATGGCTTCAGAATATGTTGCTGGCTCACTAGCATCCTCCACCTGTTCAGCACAACTCAAAGCATAATAAGTCAGATTACACTCCTCAATTAAACGGTTTGGAGGTCCACAACTCCTCTTTGATCTGCGAAGAGCAATAGGTAAATCTACATCCTCCTCATGCTGCAAATCAGACTGTGAAACTGGAGGTGAGTGCTGAACAGTATCAGGAACACTATCTGAAACATCATTACCAACAACTTCATTTTCCTGGTCATCCATAAGCTCCACCTGCACACTAACTTGTGACTGCAATTTCTCAACTAAAGCATCATCTGTGGACAAACTGTCAGTAAACATCACAGATTCATTGAAAACAACACTTCTGCTCATAAAAGTCTTTCTAGTTTCAGGATTCCACAATTTATATCCTTTGACTCCCGAACCATAACCAAGAAACAGACATTTAATAGCTCTAGGCTCTAATTTTCCATTATCAACATGAGCATAAGCAGTGCAGCCAAAAACTCTCAAGTGTGAATAATCTGCAGGTGTACCAGACCATACCTCAATAGGAGTCTTCTTGTTGAGTGGAATAGAAGGCGATCTGTTGATCAAATAACATGCTGTATTAGCAGCCTCAGCCCAAAAACGCTTGTTCATATGGGCATTGGACAGCATGCAACGAGCCTTCGAGATGATAGTCCTGTTCATACGCTCGGCCACACCATTCTGCTGAGGAGTGTATGGTATGGTGTGATGCCTAACAATGCCTTCTTTTCTGCAATAATCATCAAAAGCATCCGAACAGAACTCTCCACCATTATCAGTTCGAAGCACCTTGACCTTCTTCTCAGTTTGCCTTTCTATCATAACTTTCCATTCTATAAAAGCAGCAAAAGTATCATCTTTGCTTTTCAGAAAATAAGGCCAGACTCTTCTAGAGTAATCATCAATAATGGTAAGCATATAACGAGCACCACCATATGAAGGCTTACGTGAAGGACCCCACAAATCAGCATGAACATAATCAAGTGTACCTTTTGTGGTATGAACAGAGGTATTGAATTTGACCCTCTTATGCTTACCAAATACACAATGCTCACAGAACTTCTTGCCACTCAGAATGCAGCCATCCAGCAGGTTTCTCTTCATCAATTCTGCCATACCGAGTTCACTCATGTGTCCAAGACGCATATGCCAAAGGTCAGTCTTACTAGGTTCAGCATTAGCAACATTAGCAGCAGAAACAGAACCATGCAAAGTACAACCTCTGAGAACATATAAATTTGAAGGATTGAGATCACCCAGCAAACATACAAGGGAACCTTTAGATACCTTCACAACTCCACCTGAACCGGTGTATTTGAGTCCTTCTTTATCAAGTGTGCTCAACGAGATCAGATTTCTTTTCATCCCTGGTATGTGCCTTACATTCTTCAGTATGCGAATCATGCCATCATGGGTCTTGATCTGAACAGAGCCAATGCCAATAATCTCACACGGGTTATCATCTCCCATGCGCACAAAATCACCGTTCTGCAAAGACTCATAGGAACTGAACCAATCTCTATTAGTGCAGATATGAAAAGAACATGCAGAATCAAGAATCCACTCATCATGACCAGCAACACAACCAGCAAAGACAACCAAACAATCTGACTCAGAGTTTTCACCAGCAGAAGCAACACTAGCCTTACCATCAGATTTATTTTTCTTCTTCTCCTTATTCTGCAATTTCCAGCAATCCTCAATCATATGAGATTTCTTCTTGCAATACTTACAGAATTTCTTCTTGGGACCTTTGGACTGGGAGCGGCCTCTACCGTCATTGCTCTTGCCACGATCGTTGTTATCACTTGAGGATCTTTGCTCTGATCTGCCTCTGACATGCAAAGCGTCGCCCCTAGAGGACGAGCCATCTGTCTGCACCATGCCTTTCATCTTCTCCTTAGACTGGAGTGCCTCACAAACTTCCGCAAGGGTTAGTTCATCACGGCTTAATAGTATGGTGTCACGGAAACTTGCATAAGAACTTGGCAAAGAGCATAATAAAAGAAGACCTAAGTCCTCATCTTCATACTTAACCTCCATCGACCCTAGGTCAGCAACGATCTCCTTGAAGACAGATAGGTGACCCATCACCGAATCACCCTCCTGCATCTTAAGCGTGTACAGCTTCAACTTCATATGCAATTTACTGGTAAGATCCTTCGACATGCAGATCGATTCCAGTTTTAGCCACAATTCTGCAGCAGTCTTTTCCTGCAGCACTTCTTGTAGAATATCATTAGATAGATGAAGCTGAATAAGAGAAAGAGCCTTACGGTCCTTGCACTTCTCCTCATCGGTCCACTCATCCTTCTTTTTCTTCCCGAATTTTTTCAGCGCCTCATCAAGATCATTGGTTTGCGCCAGAATAGCTCTCATCTTGACTTGCCACAGCGAGAACCTTGTCTTGTAGTCCAACATCGGTAGATCATACTTCATCGACGCCATCACGAAACCCAAACTTGAAACCACGGCTCTGGTACCACTTGTTAGAAGCGACGGCGAATAAAACGATGAAAAATAGAAAGATCAAACCGCAGAAAGACACGAAGATTTAACGTGGAAAACCCCTCCAATGCGAAGGGTAAAAACCACGGGCGCCAGCCAGCAAGAACTTCACTATATCGGGTGTTTGTGTACAACGCCTAGCGGCGGCTTACAAGAGGAATAATAGGATTGATATTCTCCGGTGAAGCCTATGGGTTAGATATATAGGAGAGTCACGTGGTCTCCTCAACTTCTACTAGCAATGTGGGATTAAAAGTTTGCACCACATGGGCCTTAATGGGCCAAGCCCAAATTCCAACACTCTCCCATCAGAATTTGGATCACAATATAACAGAGTCGTCCTCTCCTTTTAAGTTACCGAGCGAACTGAAGCACTAATTAGGAACTACGGGAAATTGTGGTGTGATTGTACTGGTTTAATTCGTTCATCGGTTCTGCTGAGACGAAATTTGACCGAATACCACATTTGTAGCCGGCCCGCTGGATACCCAATGCATGTTTGGAAAAGGTCACAAAATAGCTACCGGCCATCAAAGCCGGTCGGGTTATCCTGATGGAAGATCAGATACCCTCCACTACCGGAAAACCGCAGTATGTCGTATGCTAAGGCCTTTGCCACGAGTCAAATATCGGGCACTCGGCAAAGAGACAGATCTAAAGTATTCAGCAAAACCAGGGTACACGATATATACACGGTTTGTCAAGTGCCGGCACTCGGCAAAGCACACGTCGTAGCCTATCTTTGCCGAGTGCGTTAGGGTCGGCACACAGCAAAATCGGCTCACGTGGCCGCCATGCACGCCGGCCGTGCACACACGGCCGGCCGTGAAGGCCTGATGGCGTTAAGATTTCCGTGTGCAGCACCCATGGCACTCGCCAAACTACTTGCTTTGCCGAGTGTCGGGCTGTGGCACTCAGCAAATCATTGTTTGCCGAGTGCCTGAAATCCAGCACTCGGCAAACATATTTTTTTCCTTTTTGAATTTCAAATTTTTTTTTCTTCCCTCCTCTAACTTGAAAACTTATTCCCTGGTGATATATAATACATTTATCAATTGATTTACTATATTTTGTTATTTTATTTTGTTTACGGAAAATTATCGGTCGAAGTCAAATTAGAATTGGAAGTGGGTCGAAATTTCGAAATAATTGAAAAGAAATTTGTTTGCATGCGCATACAATAAATATTGACTCGGAAATGTAATCTTGTGTCTTCTCCTTTTTGCAGAATCAATCGAGGGGCGGCATTGAATGAGCCTCCAGACGAGCACTCGCCGGCGACACAGTGGTGAACTTGAGGATCTGACAGGTGATAGGTATTGTTCGACTTCGTACTTGTGCTTGTTAGGCAACGGACTATATGTTGGACTTGTGGATGTTGGACTTGTGACTCGATATTGGACTTGTGACTGTTAGACTTGTGCTTGTGGATGTTCGACTCGCAATTGTGGACTAAAGTTGAACATTATGTGATATTTGTGCTATACGTGCGATGTTTGTGATGGATGTGTCATATGTATATAATATAATAACTTTTTGTGTGTGTATATATATAGTGCTATTTTTGATGTTCCAATGAGTGGAGCTTATAAACGCGAGAAAACAATCAAAAAGAAAATGAAAATGTAACTTTGCCGAGTGCATTTACCTAGGCACTCGGCAAGGTTTCTGGGAAAGGACTTTGCCGAGTGCCTAGGCAAAAACACTCGGCAAAGATTTGTGGTTTGCCGATACCCAGCTGAAATACACTCGGCAAAATATTGTTGTTTGCCGAGTGCCAGCTGAAAGGCACTCGGCAAAGTAATATTCTTTGCCGATTGTCAGCTAAAAGGCACTCGACAAAGTAATGGTCTTTGCCGAGTGCCTTTCCGTCTGGCACTTCGCAAAATCGCCGTTAACGGCAGTTTCACCGATGCCCTTACTTTATTTTGCCGAGTGCTTTTTTTTGGCACTTGGCAAAGGCTTTGCCGAGTGCCCGAAAAATAACACTCGGCAAATCATTCTTCACCGTCACATATTTCGTCATGTAAACGTTGCCGAGTGCCGCACTCGGCAAAGCCTTTGCCGAGTGCAATATGGGCCTTGCCGAGTGTTTGGGGCACTCGGCAAAGCAACGGAATCCGATAATGCTCGTCTACTCATTAAAGTGTGTTGTTTGTATCTAAAAGACTAATGTCACTAAGAACTACAAAATAAAATGCCATTATTTTCAGGCGAAAGAGAATTGCCATTTGGTGTTTTGGAGACTCATCTTGCTTCAGATTGGATTTATCAAGAGAAAAGTCTAAACAATACTTTTTGTTTTACACTTTCACTATAGAGACTGCTAGCAAATGAGTTCAAAACAACAAAACATTGTTGTTGTTTCTGGAGGAACTGAATAGGACAAGCCCAATATTGAACATATATGTTTGTCTGTCTCTCTCCTCCACAGGGAGGATAATTTGTGGCTCACAAACTTAAAGCTATATAATAGCCCACAAGCCCAATAAACCCATGCTTGTGCATCCCTGATTGGTTGCTTGATACAATGGTTGGGATCGCTTTTGAGAGGGAGTAGCAAGTAAAAACACTAGCTTCCTTTTTCATCAGCCAGGAGCAAACATCCACTGCAACATGACAGAAAAGAGAAAGGATAATAAGAAGTAACTTTTGTCTAGATTTAGTGGCTCTGAATTGGTCGCACTAAGTCAGTGATCCAAGGCTCAACGTTCTTCATCAGCACCAAACCTGATGAACACGTCATACAATTATTAGTGCAATTCAATTTGGTCAGTTGGTTTCATAAAAGCATCAAATTTGTGAGGGTTTTTGTCAGTCCAGATGAGTGCACTTCAACACAAAGTAATTTTGATAGATGATTAGTTTGGGTAGTGAAACAGTGTCTGAATGACCTAAAACTTCATCAATGGATATGGGGCTTGCGGATCTACATGCCAACCAAAATCCATATGTGAACCTGTTATTTGTAAGATATGAACTTATTAACGAAGGAGTTAGACTCGGTGACCTCTTTGTTTGACAATTATCATACTTGTTATTAGATTACAAATTATTTTTTGGAAGAGGGACACAAGACCGAGCAAATGGACAGTGGGCAAACCAAAGGGGGGCCTTGATCTGTTGGCTGAAATTATGCCATAGCATACCCTTGAAAAATTAAACGATAGTATACCTTCGGAAAATTCAAACCAAAACCAATTAATATCCAAAATTCCCAGCAGAAGCATCAAACTTATTACAATTCGAAGGATATAAAAAATGATTACAGAATATGTTTATCAAAAAGAAATACGAAGACAGTTGATGTTTATTGAATGTTTGTTTCAAACTTTTATTAGTTGTTTGGCTACCAAGTTTGGATCCTCTTGCTAAAATTCAGTTGCTAAAGTTTAGCAACTTTGGATCCAAATAAGTCTTGTCATCTCCAAGAGTTTGCCATATTTTACTTGGCATATCTTGTGTTTTGCCAACTTCTAAAAAGATATGCCAAGTAAAAAAAGAGCTTATCTCCAACAGTTTGGCATAATTCACTTGCCAAATCCAGATCTAACTTACATCAGGAACCCTGAGAGAGAAACAAAATTTTATTTATGTCCTTCCACCTCTTGAAAACATAAATCAGGAACCCTTCTATGTTATTTATTTCTTTTTTCACCCTCCCACCTGACTAGAAACCACGATGCCAACCGTGCGCCGCGCGCGTATATTTACGCGCTGGAGGCTGGTTTTTCCAAGTTGCCAAAAATTGCCAAGTCTTTTGCCAAACTGTTGGAGGAGTATTTTTAACGTTTTTGCCAAAAATCAAAGATGACAACTCGATTTGCCAAACTGCTGGAGATGCTCTTAAATTTTAGTTGGACCCCAGAAAGAGTTTTAGTCATTAGCCAGCCTAGAGTTGTTAAAACTTGCTAAAAGTGAGCAAAGTTCAAAATACCCCCGCAATAACTCCACCTGGCAGGCTTGGGAAACAAAGCATAGGTGGGGGTTGGTGCAGAGGATTAAATGATCACTTAGAAGAGTTTAGCAAGGAGATTCACACAACGCTACTAAAAGTTTAGCAATCTAAGCTTTAGTTTGCTAAAAAAATCTCCAAACTTTAGCAAGCTAAACTTTAGTTGACCCTGTTTGAATGGAGAAACTAAAAGTCATTAATGCAGCCGCACAAAGACCATGTTAGCCCCAGCCCCCCCCCCCCACCCCACCCCCTCCCTCGAGTGGATAGGGTTGGTCCAAAGGAGTAGGATGGAAAAGTGGAGCTTTTAAAGCATCTCCAGCAGTCTCCTTTTCTCCAAAAAAAACTACCAATATTGGAAGTGGAATTGCTCTACTAGGCTCCCAATACATGTCAAACTACTAATATTAGAAGTGGAATTGCTCTACCAGTCTCCCAATACATGTCCCCTTCCCCAATATTTTTGGGGTCTCGCTAATTTACGGTTGACGGTAGGGAGGGGCTCCCTACGGTCGATCTCCCGACCGTTTTTTTCTATTTTTAGTAATTTTTTTGTCGTTTTCCGATTTAAAAAAAAATTAAGAGAAATTTTGGAGAGAGAAAATTTTTTGACGAAAAATTTTGGAGACCAAAAAAAATTTCAAGCAAAAAAAGGAGAGCAGAAAAAAATTTCAAGAAAAAAAATTGGAGAGCAGAAAAAATTCAAGAAATTTTTTTTGTATCATTAAAAAAATATTCATCCGAAAAAAAATCAAAGGAATTCAAAAACAATTGTTGAAAAATTTTTGAAAAAAAAAACTGGATCTGGCGTGGCGGCGGGCGGCGGCGCCTCCTCCCCACCCCGCCGCCTCCCCTCCACGCCGCTGGCCCGGCGCCGCGCCACCCGTCCCTGCCGCCGCCACGCCACGCCACCCCTCACCTCCTTGCCGCCGGACCGCCGCGCCTCCCCTCCCCGCCGCCGGCCATGGAGCAGAGAGAGGCCCGCTATGCCTCCCCCTCCCCACCGCCGGCCATGGAGCAGAGGGGGCCCGCCGCGCCTCCCCTCCCCCGCCGCCGGCCATGGAGCAGAGAGAGGCCCGCCGCGCCTCCCCTCCCCCGCCGCCGGCCATGGAGCATAGAAAAAAGGGAGGGGGAGGAGGCCAGCCGGCCATGGAGCAGAGAAAGGGAGGGAGAGAGAGGAAGGGGGAGGCAGAGGAAAGGGATGGGGAGGAGGACGGCCGGCCATGGAGGAGAGGAAGGGGAAGGAAGGGGGCGGGGGAAGGGGAAGGGGATGGGAGAGGCGCGGTCGCCATGGGGAGCTCCGAGATCCAGGAGAAAAAAGGAAGAGAGAGAAGAGAGCGGGGAGGAGAGAGAGCTCAGCGGATCAGCGGAGAGAGAGCGAGTGGGGTCCATCACATGGGTCGGTCGTCGACTGTAAGTTGGTGAGTTTACGGTCACCCGCAGATTCATCATTGCGATATTTTTTTTGGCTCATCCCAATATCTTCTCCCACCACTCCTCAAATAGAGGGAGAGTTCCATCCTCGAGAAAACAACCGGTTCTATTCGCGCCTCTTTTTTCCCGTGACCTCCCTTCCCGCGCTTCCTTCCGCGCCACCGCTGCCGCCCCTGGTCGCCGCTCGGCCACTCCCCGATGGTGCCCACGGGCCAAATAGATGCGCCAAGGTCTGGAGTGCCATCCCCAAGCGGCGGATTGATGGACGGCCACCGGCAACAGCCGTACCCGCGGCTCCGCAAGCACCTGCACGCGAGCCCGCGGCAAAGACACCCCCAGCATCCTCGGCGGCGAGGCAGCGCTGCCAGGGATTAGGGCTTCCACATCGCGGGGGCCGGCAGAACCGGACGTCGCCTAGGTCGACCACAATGGCCCCTATGGCGAGGTCCATAGGGACGACGCGGATGGCCCCTCCGGCGATTTCGCACGCAAGTGGAACAGCCTCCACGGCGCCCACAGCACCTCCTGCCCGTCCTACCGTCCTGCTCCCATCCACCGTGGCCTTCCAAGGCTCTGAAGATGTCGACAGAGATGACGGGCTCAATGTGTTCGATGAAATGCCCCCAAGGTATGTTGTACACCAAAGCTGCTATGTTCTAACCTATGCACGTCCACATTATGGTTAGGTTGTGATCCAAACTATTTACTTTAGGAAGCTCTCTCTATACTGAATGAGAAAACAATTTGTTGTTAGGATGTTTGGTTATTATTGTCACTTAAAAATGTCCAAGCCAATGCATTGTTCAAGCACTTGAGCAGCTTGTGCAGAGAAAGGATAGGTAAAATATAGTTACTCCTATCTACGTGAGGATACTTTTGATTCAAGCTAGTGATGGTTGCTTGCCTTATCTAACCTGCATGAAACTGTACAGTTTAATTTAATACGCAAGGATAGGCCAATGCATTGTTTCCTACTTGAATTTTACCTTGTGAGAACTGGTTGTAAAATAAACCTGAATACCTGATGCTTTTGGTAGCTGCTGACAATCTGGTATAAGATTCATACTAATGAAAAACTTTTTTATATAGTGACCCTTTCTACAGCAATATTGTCGCGGGATTTCTTGGGTACCCACAGCCGGGTGGCGGAACGCACCCGCCTATTCCCAAAGAGGGAGTGCTCGGGAAGGTACTAGGCGATTGGCTGATCTTGCTCTGAGATAGGCACACAAGAACACACGATCTAGAGTGGTTCGGGCCGCCGGAGCGTAATACCCTACGTCCACTGGAAGAGGTTTTGATCTTGGTTGTGTATGAACCTATCCTCTGCCGGGTCTTGGCTTTCTCCCAGCCTGAGTTTTTCTTCTAGCGGGCGCCCCCTTTTATAGACCAAGGGGTGCGGATACATAGGACGTCGGGGCCCCGACAAGTGGGCCCAACATGACTGTGCAGCATACTGCGCAGAGTAGTCAAATGGCTACAGTGGTTACGAATCTTTCCTCTGATACGCTTTCATGCCCTGCTAGCCCTCTGACGAAGGGTGGTCTTCTCTTGTCCCGTCAGCAAGGTGCCCGTTGGGGGAACGTAGCTTGCGGCGTGACCTGTTGAGGCTATTATGTAGGCGTCATAATGGGTGAAGCCGAGTCGTCGTATCCATCTGTTATGGCAGACTGACAGGCGCGGCGTGGGCGGCGCCAGCAGCCCCACTATGCATCTTGGTAATACGCGATCAATAGTGCCCCCTGGTCAAAGAATCGCCTCGGCTTCTGCTACATCAATGTGGACGTCCTCCTATCGCAATGAATACAGCGGTAGGTGAACTTTAATATGGAGACCAAGCAGCTTTATATACGAGTTCTGCGCTTGCAGACACGTGGCGGCCCCGGACCACCCCGAGGCGGGGTGTCGATTCCTTCTCTTGGAGAGGGGTCCGGTCACTATACAGGGGGTCCGAGTCCCCAAAAAGGGGGGTTCGGGATTCCGCGGGGATCTGGACCTCCACGGGAGGTCCGGAGCCCCCGGCTGTTCGGAATGAGCGCCTGCTTCTTCCGGAACACGTGGTGCTCCCGGACCTTTCCCAACCAGAGAACGGGTCCGGGACCGTTGTCGGGTGAACAGGGCTTCCGGACCGCAGGGGTCCGGCTGCTGGACGTAGTTAAGGATAACTACAAAGCTCTTCTTGCCTAGACACAGCAAGAGGGGGTACCCCAGTCCTGGGGTACCGACAAATATGATGGCTGATTCCTTCAACATTGATGATATCTCCTTGTCCAATCAGTTTCCAGTGGCAAGTAATGAGGATGTTGTTGAAGTGAACCCTACTCCTACTGCAAAGAAGAGATGGGCTAGATCGTCCAACTACTCTATTGACGAGGATGAGGCTTTGGTCCTGGCATGGGAAAATGTGAGTCTTGATCCAGTCATAGGAAGGGATCAAAGCATGAAAACATATTGGATGCGTATCGCTGAACACTTCCATCAAAATGTGAGCAAACCCTCTAACTGATCAATCATTTCGCTCAGTCATCGCTGGAGTACAATCCAAGAATGCTGCAACCGTTGGGTTGGTTGTATTGTGCATGTTGATCGTTTGCATCCAAGTGGAATGATATTACAAGATAGGGTATGTAACATATGGTCAAATATTTTAATATTAGTTTCTTATGAGATGATCCATCCTTATTTGAGTAATCATTTGTTCAATGTGGTAGACTAACCTCATTCACAAGTTGTACAAGGACAAGGAGAAATAACACATACCCTTTGTGATGTTGCACTGGGGGACATTGCTTGAACACAATGAGAAGTGGATCAATAGGGATAATGATGGTCATCCACTTAAGAAGAAAGCAAGCAAGTCCTCTCCAGAGTTTGAGAATGAGGGAGATGACAGTGAGGATGACGATGAGTTGAATGGCATTCCAAGCTCAGTGAGGACCAACAAAAGGAGATCTCCTGGGAGGAAGCAAGAGAAGGAGAGGCTAAAGAAATGAGGAGACGGTGTTGTGTTCTAGTCTGCAGTTCAAGAGATGATTGCAACAAAGAAGGAGATGGAGGCCAACAGGAAGTCCGAGAAGGAATCAAGGTGGATTGAAATCAGGGCAATGGAGGAGCGCTAGGTGGCAATTGAAGAGGAAAAGTTGAGAGTCCTTGGAGACGAGGCGCAAACAAAGAAGATGAAGCAAGAATACAAGATCATGTTCATGGACACTACTGGGCTTGATGAGAAACAAAGAGCGTATGTGGAGTCAATGCGTGCGCAAATTCTATCATCAAGGATGAGTGTCGGTGGTAGTGGTAGTGGAAATGGGAGTGTTTGATGCTCAATGTTTTACTTTATTCATACTTTATTTGGACTCTATGTTATGTTTGAATTAAATTTAAACTTAAATTTGAAATTTATGGATTTCAAATTTTGATGACCTATACAGGATGTTGACATAATGGTTTCAGTTATTTGGATATCAAAATGAAGTATTCACTGTGTTTATGTACATGTGCATATAGAAAATAGAAGAATATTGAGTATTGGGAAAAGTTTATTGGGAAACTGCAAAAGTATCTCTCCCAATAGCCCTGAATTTGGTATTGGGAGATCTCCCAATACTAGTTATTGGGAAGTCATTATTGGGAGACTGCTGGAGATGCTCTTAGTCCTCTTTAACTGCCCTAGGGGATAATGGACTAAAGTCTTTACTTGTTTGGTTCCCTAGGTAGGAACTAAAAAAAAGGACTATATGTGGACTAAACTTTAGTTGGGTGGATTCAAACAGTCGAAGAACCTTATTGTTTGGATCTATGGAATAAACTTTAGGTATAAAGTTTAGTCCATTATGTGATCCAAATGGGAACAGGCTAAAATTTAGTTTTATCCCAACTAAAATTTAGTCCATTAGTAAAAAAACGACTAAAGTTTAATGGTAATGACTTCAAACCGGCCGGCCATACGTTAATGCATCTGCACGGCCGGCTCTATCCATTTGATTTGGCCTAACTCATTCTTCTCCACACATCTCGCATCTCTCTACTTGACAGCCCTCTCCCTCCTCCCCTCGGCATCTCCTCCCTCCCTTCCCCCACCTCCCTTCCCCACGCGAACTTCTTTCCCCTGCGGAGCCATCCTTCTCCTCGCCTCCGGTCCCCTCCTTTTCCATGCCCCACCCTCGGTGAGAGGGGTCGCAGCGGCGCGAGGCCACGGTGCCGAGGGGCCGCGGGCGGCGGAGGGACCCTCCCCCAATCCCAACGGAGGGGCAGCGGCAGGGCAAGGGTCACGGATCCGCGATGCGGCACGAAGGAGCGGATGCAGGGTCATGGTGCGGGAGCCGGCGACCGTGGCGAGCGGCGCGGAGCAAGGGGCCGCGGGCGGCGGTGCGGATCCTTGGAGACCACGGGGACGGAAGGACGCGACACGAAGGTGCAGATGAAGGGCCGCGGCGCATAGCTGGCGGCTGTGGTGAGGGCCGCGGCGTGGAGCCGGGGGCCGCGGGCGAAGGCGTGGATCCCCGGGAGCATGTCAACGGCAGGGCGCAGCACGAAGGCAGATGAAAGTTAGTGGTATTCCCGTAGCTGTGTTTTATGTGGTTTCTTGTGCAATCACTTCAGCGATTTAACTGATTGAAGATGCTTTTTTCTATGGATTTTTTAGTGGACACTGAAGCACAAATCGATAATTGATGGTAGGAGCATACCAATATGAAAGTGAGTTCTCCTTTCGGCGATGTGGACAATTATTTCTCGTTCACACTAGCTCCCTGGTCTCTGAATCACTTGATTTTTTTTTGTTTGTTTTTTGAATTGGCGAGTGAGCGAAGTTGAAATTGGAGATAACAGGGGGTAGGGATGGGGGCCTCATTGCCTCAACTGTTTTGCTCTGATTCTAAAACATGTGTGGAAGGCGTTAAATGGTCTGATCTGCTCGGTTAGGGTTTGAGAGCTCATCATTGTTAGTTACATTTATTTTATAAGATGTGTGCTGATAGTACATGGACATAAGAATCTGGTTTATGTTATTGATAGTGTTTTGACGATCTGGCAAAGACAAGGGCTAGGGAATTATCGATCTGGATTTTCAGTTTTTGTAGTATGATTTTTCAACATACAGTTGACACCTTATTGCATCTTTTAGTTTTGCTGCCTTTTTTATATGTTCGGCTTAAAGGATCATGCCATTAGGCAAATATCATGGACCTGACTTAGACAAGAGTACTCTTTAGACAATAACATAGGTAGGGATCAGGCAACAATGTTGTTCTAGATAGGCAATAATATCTCATGTATTTATGCATTATTATATCTTACAAAAGAGTACTTGCAAATAGTGTTATGGTGGTACTTAAGTGTTGCTCACTTTTGTTTTTAGCTTTTGTTTTCTTCTCAATTACTTGAATGCTTGGCTTCTGTTGCCATTAGACGCATCCCCTATGTTTTACATCTTGTTGTCTCTAGTGCACCATACAAGTATACAACCAAGCAATGGGTCAGCTTTCTTACATTAAAAGGAGTAAATTTGTTAGGCCTAATTTTTAGTTTGCTCTGTTAAGTCTCTATTTGTAACTCCAAGGAAATTCCAATATCTATGAAGTCTTTACTAAAACTTACAGGGCAAACATTATGAACTGCTTGTTTTAGGTCTTTTCCTCCAAAATAATTTCTTAGATTGATACCATTCTTTTGTTTTCTCACTGCCTTTTGATCCTTTTCAGTAATTCTATGGCATCACCATGAGATCTCCCTTCTGTGTGTGCTTTGTTAGTTTTGTTCCGTTGATTCTCTCAGCGATAGAAATTAGGCAATAACTGCTGCTAAATTAGGCAAACCAATATACTTTGTAGGCAATAATATAGTTCTAAATTAGCAATAATACAAGTGTGAACTTAGAGGGCTCCCAAGACCACAAGAAGTGCATGCCCATGTTAGTGATCTGTCTTCTTGAACTAGGCGTAACTATATACCATTCTTGAATTAGGCACAAGCATGATTCTCAGTTAGGCAGTAGTTTAATTAACAGAAATGTTCCATTTGTCTACTCCAGAATAATGTTTTTCTTTACTTAGGCATTTGCTTATAATTTCCCGATCTTCCTACTGGTCATTTTTTGGATTTCATATATGCAACTTATGCTCAACCAACAAACAAATTAATCATACTAGCCAAGCATCAATCTAAGCAATAATATGTTAAGAACAAGGCTAACTCAGTGCATATATTTAGGCATTTCTTCTGATTTTCATATATGCAACTCAATACATATATTCAGGCTTTAGAACAAAAGCAAACTCAGGACATGTTATATGAGTTTTCCTTGTTTATTTTTACCATTGGGCAACAATGTGTTATTAGCAAGGAAGAATAATTCAAGCTCTTAGATAATTATCTGTTATGCCTCACTATTTTCCACTATACTACAAGTTCTCTAATCAAATCATATTCATTCTAAATATTTTGCAGGTATCCAGCAGGAAAGAAGGAAGTACTGGTGGATAGAAAACAAGAGCTCGGCGACTCCCCAGTCCCCAGTGGCCCAGTCTCATAAGAAGATGGTAACTCTCCCATCTAATCCCTCCCTCTTCCCTTCCCCTCAGTCCTAGATCCGCCAGTAGCAAGTCAGTTTGTCCCACCCGATGTTCTCTAGCTGTGTAATGAGTTGCTGGGAAGCAAGTTGCTTGTGGTCGTACAGGCGATGAACGTTTTTCACCCATGTTTTTGCTGTGACCTTATGTTGTACTTCTGATCAATTATCTGTCCCAGTGAAGATAAATTTTCAGTCCAAAGATGATTGAAGATTTGTTTTAGCTTCAAGCCATTGACGTGTCTTCTTGATTAATGAATGGCTTGTGCTTAAAATCACGAAATGTTGTATGAGTTTTCTTTGTTTATTTTTACCATTAGACAACAATGTGTTATTAGTAAGGTAAAATAATTCAAGCTCTAGGCAATTGAGTCTAAGCAAATCATTGTTATTAGTTAGGCAAAATAATATTTTTGGTTAGGCAACTTTTTGCTATAGAATGGGCAAAACAGTACATTTGCCTATAGGCAATTTCTGATGAGCTTTTTATTTCTGGTGTGTCTCTACTGAAAATTAGGATAAACAAGCTAGTTGTTTATCTCATCTGAATTATTTTTGTTTGTTTTTCTTTTTAATTTGTTATGTGTTGCGTGCTAACTGAGTTCGTTCTCTTTATTTTGTTGTCGCATGGCAGGTCATGAAAGGTACTCACCAGTTATGCAAGTGTGAAGCACAGAAACGTGTATTTCTGATTGTATACATTTATGAATAGCTAGCCTTCCCTGTGATGCTTTTGATTTTAGGGGAGGATGGGAGGCAAATCTATGTGTAAATAGCATATTATATAATCAAATTGCTAGATTTATGATCTTTGTAGTTCAGAATCTTGTCTTGTAATCATATGCACATTCCGGAAAAAATGCAAGCTTCGTTTCATGCAGTTTTTTAATTTTTTGAATTATCCTCTGACAATGCTTTTGAGTTACAGTGGCAGTTTTATCTAAATAAGGAAAGGGGGGGAAATCTGATTGTCTTTGTTGCCAAAAACAGATAGGCCGCATGGCCGGCCTAAATTAAGGCCGGCCGTACGTTAGCCGGATCCTTAATTTCATCCATTTATGTGTTTCGAATGGTTTGCCACCTAATGTTTAGTCCATTGATCCAAATAGGTATGGATTAAAATTTAGTTATCTAATGCTTTAGTCACCTAAAATTTGGTCCAGACTAAACTTTAGTCCTACATTATGCAAACGGGATTAGTGGAGTATAATTAGCGTGTGCATTATTCGTGACAAAAACGGCTGAATATAGATTTTGAGATAATGAGGGTCCAATAAGTCATACAGAAAGGCACGCTTCTATAGTGAGGGGGCACGTAACTTACTCCCTCCATTCCTACATTTAGATTTTGTTTTTTTTTTTGCAAAATCAATAAAAATAATTGTAGAGGTTAATAATATAAAAAGTATGTTAGCAGAACCAACTATTATAACATGTAATTTCTTATTTGAAATAATTTGTTTTTAGAGAATTGGTTAAAGTTTAAAAAGTTAACTTAAAAGGAAACTAAATATAGCTATATTCTAGGGGGAGGGAGCAGTAAATTTACTACTGCTACTATAAAAATAAACATTTAACAATTTTTTACCACTGCTGCAAAAATAGTGGACCAAATGTAAATTAGAAGCATGCATGCGTGAGAGGCTACGCGATTAGACGTTACCTTGCAACTCCCTAGTGGCCTCATTATTACTTCTACAGAACGGTTTTCAGATACCGAATTGAACAGCTGGTCGTTCTTTTGAATGTACCGAATGAGTCAGTAATTAGATCAGTCTCGTCTCACCAGGGAGTGTCATCGTACATTTACCAACATTGCGAATTAAGTAACTGAGTCAGAGAAGTGTTATGTTGATGATACTCATTTCACATTTTATCAAACTCCTCCTTCTCTTTCTATAAAACCAGTCTCAGTGGAAATGTCATAGCAGTGTCATAAGCATTAAATTTTCTGATATAGCAATGTTTTTATGAAGAAAAAGAGGATGAAAAGTGTTATGAAATATGAGAGGTGTATCATCACTATAACACTTTATGTTTTTGTAACTGTGTCGATGACAATTCCACTGAGACTGGTCTAATAACTCTGTCGCATTAGCAAATTTAATATTCAGGACACTTCTATTGAGATTAGCCGCCGTCTCCCAAGGAAAACTTGACAAAAAAAATTATTAAGTCCATCGATTACTTAGTTTTTTTTAATCGACACCCAAGGAGAGCTGGCTGGCCGTGGTACTAAATAGGGATGTCAATTAGCGACTCTTAAATACACCTCCAACTCTTTTTAGTTCAAAATTTTATATTATTTTTCTAAAATCAGATCTCATTTTGAAAAGTTAGTAAAAAATTTGAACTAAAGAGGGTTTAAAGTGCACCTAAGAATCGCTAATTTGCACGCTAGTACTAAACTACTTGTACAGTCATACACATTTTTGAACCTTCATGAAGTTTGTGGAAGGCAAGGATGCGAAGGAGCCGCGGCAGTGTCTGTTGCCTACACAAAAGCAAAAATCACGTGAGATACGCATTCGCGCACAGATTACAGACGCAAACATGGGAACCGAAACGAATAGTTGCCAAATCGCAGAAGCCCAGCCATGGCGAGAATCGATACGTTTCCAAACTCACCCCCCGGATTTACTCGCTTCTGCTCTCCCTTCTGCTCCTGGCCAGTTAGTCTTCTCATCGTCATCATCAGGGCAGCAGCATGAAGCGCCGGCGGCTAGGGCCATCTGCCAGAACGATGGCGCTGGCCGTGGCGCTCGCCGTGCTGGCTTCCATGGCCGCCGTGCCTCGGGGCCGCAGAGACGCCGCGGCCACCGTGGTGCGGACCATCTTCGTCAATCGGAACGGGAGCGCCGACTTCGAGTCCGTCCAGCACGCCGTCGACTCTGTCCCGTTCGGCAACGACCAGTGGATCCGAGTTCACGTCGCCGCTGGCGTCTACAAGTAAGTGATTCACGCATCCCTTGTGTTGCTCTAGTTTGAATAATGTAGTAGTTTTCGTTCAGAGTATTTTTTGTATTTTCAACCCAGATTTGCTTCATTTTCATATCAAATTTTCAGTTAATTTGTTCGTCTATAAGTAGTAATGAAGCTAATTTTGCCTCTGTTTTTGATGATGGCGCATGCACGAAGCGAGAAGGTGACCATACCTCAGAACAAGAGCTTCATCCTGCTGGAAGGCGAGGGGAGGCAGCAGACGTCGATCGAGTGGGCGGACCACGCCGGCGGGGACTCGAGCACCGCCGCCTCGCCGACGTTCGCCGCGTACTCCGCCGACTTCATGGCCCGCGACATCACCTTCAAGGTCCGTCGTCGTCATCTCCAACTAATCAAACCTCTCATCCCCGCCGATCACGCGCCGGAGCTGCTGCTCACGCGATGGGATTGCTGCAGAACTTGTACGGCGGGGACGGCGGGTTGTCGCCGGCGGTGGCGGCGCTGGTGTCCGGCGACCGGTCGTCGTTCTACCGGTGCGGCTTCGTGGGCGTCCAGGACACGCTGGGCGACATGGGCGGGCGGCACTACTACGAGGGCTGCTACATATTGGGCGCCATGGACTTCATCTTCGGCGACGGCCAGTCCATCTTCCAGGGCTGCGACATCCGGACGGCCCCGACGCCGGTGTCGCCCGGGTTCATCACGGCGCAGGGCCGGCAGAGCGAGGCGGACACGAGCGGCTTCGTGTTCAGGGGCTGCACCGTGCGGGGCGACACGCCGGCGTACCTGGGCCGCGCCTGGCGGCGCTACGCCAGGGTCATCTTCTACCGGACCGACATGTCCGGCGTCGTCGTCGGCCAGGGATGGGACGCCTGGAGCTACAAGGGCATGGAGTGAGTAGTGGCCCGGCCGCCGGCGGCGTGTCGTTCAATGGATCGGTCGGTGTGCCGCAAATCTGATTGGTCTGGCCGTTTGATTTGCAACAGGGACACGCTGACGATGGTGGAGGCAGGGTGCACGGGGCAGGGGTCCAACCGGACGGAGCGGGCGCCGTGGACCAAGGCGTTGAGCGACGGCGAGCTCGCAAAGTTCGTCGACCTCTCCTACATCTCCGGCGACGGCTGGCTCGACGCGCAGCCACGGTAGTCAGTCAGCCAGCAATAACGATGACAAATTTACTGGTCGGGTTGTGTCAGCTAGTGCAGCAGAGAGCTTGACAATTGCAAATTGCCAAATTCTATTGCCCGAAAATGAATTTTATAAACAAAACAACTCAGAAGGCTAGCACCAGACTCCATTTTGCGGGAAAACTTCTTTGCTGAGTCCTTGTCGTGAAACAACGGAAATATCATATGGCCCAACGGTTCATTTTGCTGGACAAAAATCAGGACTAGAGACTTGAATTTGCAACACATAAAACACACAAGCTAGTGCTGACTAGTGACGTCCTCTCTCTCTCTCTCTCCTAGTTTCACCATCAATCACAACTTCCAACTTTTATGCAACTGTGCTCGAGTTTATCAAGTGTACAGACAGCTGGAAGCCCTAGGTGACAGTATTAATTCCGTGCACAAAGAATGATTCTATCTCACTTAGTGTAGAGGACATCCTCCCATGGGTGACGGTAGAGTGGCTGCTTGAGCCTCTTCTGGTCAAAAGTGTGCCTGTGAATCCAAGAAACATATTTGCTCAGAAAAGTGAGTGGTTACAAAACCAAAAACTCAAAATAGAAAAATTAACTGCAACATGCACAATCATTACATAGCAAAACCAGAGAGAAATGTCAAAAACCAATAACAGAATAGGACTCACCCAATCAGACCAATTGAACGTGCAAGGACGAAGAGCCCATTAAGATAACCAATCTCAACAATCTCGTCGATCTCCTGTTTGGTGAACATTCCACTTCCAGATAGAAGATCCAAGAAAAGCGACCCGATCGCACCATCGACATTCATGACCAAATTGTTGGCTTTCGACAAGGTGTAGGTCTCAACCTGAACAGCGTATTCCATGTACTTGACTGATGGGAAATGTGTGTGAGCATATTTTTGTAGAAGCTGCACACGCTTGTCCCTGTTGTCCCTGCTCTTTATCCTATTCCACAGACAAGTGAACTTAGTGCAAGATCAAATGGATAACTGCTCGTATTTTCAGTGCAAAGACTTTTTATGATAACATCGCGAAAAGGCTACACGTGCTTACCTGTGACCAATCCCAGGGACACGGATACCCTTCTTTTTCATGCCTTCAACAAACTCGTAAGGCGTGAGACCCTGCAACCAATTGATACAGACCCATTAAGAGTGATTAATCAATATAAGAAACATGGAGATTCTATAAACAAAAGGAGAATCTAAGTTGGCTCACCCTATCGTATGCATCTTTGAAGTATCGGGCTGCATCATCAATTGCTCCACCAAAACGGGGACCAATTGTCAATAATCCTGCAACAACAGCATTCCATCTTAATGTTTCAACCATAAATATTGCTACTTCATGCAACAGTGCCCCGAATGGTATAAGTTTTGCATGTAGAAATCAAACAAATGCTCACCAGACACCAAGCTGGAAACAAGGTCCTTTCCAGCCCTAGCAGTAACTATAGAGTTGTGAGCACCGGACACACATGGACCGTGGTCAGCGCAAAGCATGATGCATATCTGGAGACACATGAAAACCCCTTTTATATCAAATGAACTCCAGATATAGAAAATTAATGTTGGTTAGAAATATCAATCACTAGTACAACTTTAAACCTCTGAAGAAGATAGGATAACACCATCACTCCATCAGTAAGACATATATGCCCATAACTTATAACTTACCTCAATAAACTGAGTGCAATAGCGAGGAAGACTGCGCTTGAACCACAAGAGAGAGATAACATCACCAACGCCATAACCCTGTTCAATAATTGTAGACATAGGGACACCAGCATAGCATGGTTCCTCGCCTGCATCGCAAGAATGCACCCAAAATTACCACATCGGTTCAAAGGGATGAGACAGACAAATGTCGAACTTAGAGCACAAATAGAACAACAAGGCACCACCAATCTAACCTCTGTCATCAGAGATAGTGGAGATGATATGGGTAGGAGCCCGGACCTTCCCACTCTTGATTGCAGTTTTAAGGTCCTCAGGAATGGGAGGAGGTGTAATTTCAGTCACAGGAGAAATCTTTCCTTCCTCAGCCTGCCAAATATATTTAGCCTCAGAAGCTTGATTCCCACATTCCTGATTATCCAATACTAATGCTTGGAAGGCAATCACAATGCAGAAGACCTCATCAACATACCAGTTTGTCAAATGTCTCCTTAATAGCACTTTCGAGAGCTTCATATGAAGTAGGCACAATTGCCCCAGCTTCCCTTAGTGCCTGATTCTTAGCTTGGGCAGATTCCAACTCACCACCACTCTTAGCACCCTATTATATCCCAAAAAAAGATCACTGGATAGTAAATATACTGTTCTTCTAACAGAAATAAGGGGGAGATAAATGCAAATAGTAATTTCAAACTTACAGCATGGCCAAACTGCACTTCTGATTTGAAGAGACGTGCGCACGTTCCACTAACCCATGCAACAACTGGTTTCTGAACCTTTCCTTGTTTCAAGGCTTCAACAAGTGAATACTCGTCTTTTCCACCAAGCTCCCCAAGAACAACCATCATTTTAACCTAAAGCCAATAAACATGGAGTACAAGAAGTTATTGGTATAGTAATGCTCCATGCATGAGTTACAAATGGTGAATGTCCAACATTAAGCTGAAAGCTTTCTTTTATGCTGAACAATATACAAGTCCTAAGATTTTGTCGGGATGTAAAGGTGTGCAAGACTACAGTACAGGAGTAGTCTAAGAAAAATAGAGAGCAAAAAGGATGTGACCAAGTTAAACAGCAACAATAATGACAGTTTATGGATGCCAACACAGACAGGAGATATAAATTAGTCAACCATTGGAGAGTTCACCATAAAGATCAATGACGAATAAGCATACTGCTAAAAGAAAACTCGCACTAATTTCCATATAAAGATCTAAACCGGTTCAAATGTCGAACCTGTGGTATGTTATTAAAACGCAGAATGTGATCAGACAGAGTTGATCCAGGGAAAACATCTCCTCCAATTGCAATTCCTGATTACATCAAAAAATTGTTAGCACAGATGCATTTTTCATGAGCATAGAAATATTGAATATTTGCATTTCTGGACAACTGTGTTACCTTCATAAATACCATCTGTCACTCTGGCAATGGTGTTGTAGAGCTCGTTTGACATACCACCCTGTTGGTGCAAAGAAATGTTAGTTTGTCATAGCCCCATTGGCATTTGTGATGGTTTATAATCATTCAAAAAGACACAGAATATACAAATGATAATGAAAATATACTAGCCAGTGGGTCAGAAATAGGATAGACACAAAGTTCGTAGTTCAGGCAAGAAAAAATAATTGCATACATTTGCATGTTTTAGCTAAACATAAAGCCAAGCCTCATGTTCTACATTCAAATTCTAGAAAGCTGCTTAGCGATGATATACATTCTACAATACTTTCATCTGCTAAGAAACAGAACATTAGCTCCTTCTTAGCACCAGATAGACATTTAAGTATTCATGTCGACAAGCTAGAACTTTAGTTTCTTTTACTACAACTGTAATTACTTGAACCATTTTGATATTTCTGTTGTTTTCTTTACTTGCTCTTTTTGGTGCCAGTAGCTCTTGTTTGGTTTCATCTCTAGCTTACCCCAGATTACATGGGAAAACAAGGGTTTTGTTGCTGCTCATGTTGTTGCTGTATGTAGACAAGCAAACAAAATAATGAAAGAAGGGTATAAAGGCGCTACCGATTTAGACACAAAACCGACAGATCCAGGCCTGTAAAGCTTGCACTGAATTATGTTGTCAATGGTTCCAGCAGTATCACCAATCTTGAAAGCACCAGCTTGAATTCCTCCAACTGTTGCAGGTCCAATGATGACCTACAAATAATACTAAAACTGCTTAACAAATGTAAGGGACAAATATGCAGATGCCAGATAGGACATGGAGTGTGTGTGTGCCAATAGCAATATCTAGATGAACCACAGAACCAGAAGCCATTTTATTTTATAAACTTCTTGAGATGGATGTGATCCTTTACTGATATGAAATGAAAATCTATTGATTTATGATGATAGTCCATAGATGATTCCTCAAGTCCAGAAAAGAAGTTTGTTCATGTAAGGCTTAGTCCTTACCTTGTTATTAGCACGTGCATAACTAATTAGCTGCTTTGCATCTGATTCAGGAACACCCTCCGCAATAATGGCTACAACTCTTATTGTTGGCTGCTTTAAAGCTGACATTGAAGAAGCAGCAGCACTGAAAAACAAGCAAATATAGTTAACATGTAGTTACTCAAGACCATGCACTCTTTCGCAAATGAATAGCTAACCTCCGGAAGGATGCAAAGTTGATAAATACATCAGCTGTTGGGTGCGCATTGCAGGCAGCTTCAATTCTACAAAAGATATGGAAGTAAATACCAGATTGTGATAATAATTAGATACCAGACTCATCTCCACCTAAAATAGAACTATTTTCTTTGTCAATGAAATGGTCATACAAGGACCTAGAGAACTTACGTAGGATGAACTGGAATAGCAATTTCCTCTTGTCCAAAGAAAAGTTTCTGAAAACCATCAGAACCAGGATTGATTATTCCAGCAACAGAAGGTGTTTCCCTCCCTATAAAGAAGCAAAGAGTCGGTAAGGAAAAAAGTAAATTAGGAATTCAATTCAAAAAAGAATAAAGGCCAGATGTGTACCACAGAGGAAGTCAAAATCAAGCATCCGTTGGATTGGAAGTTGCTTGTAATTGTAGAATAATGCTTGGGTAGTTTTCGAGAAAAGTTGGCCCGTCGCCATTATTTACTTCACCTGTAAAAAAAGAACTCAGAATGTGATAACAAAGAATAGTTTACAGAACAGATAATGCAAAATCATGATAAATAAGCCCCTCCGCAGTCCTTGTACCAACACTTGCACAAAGACTTGAACGGTTGAATGGATGGTACGACTAAGCAAATTGGGAAACAAAACTTCCAGGCAATATTTATTATGCTTAGACAACCACTAATGGTCAAAACACACTACTCAAGAAAGTACTATTTCCAATAATTGCTTTCTAAACATCCATATTTAATTGGAGGACTAGAGCTAATTCTACTTCTCAATAATCATCAAGATAAGGAATCATTTTCAGTGATCACAAACAATGAATTGCAGGAAAAACTTATAGCAGGCACACAAAAAAAAGCATTCACAGTGCTAAGTAAGCTATAAAGACATTATGCAATTAGAACATGACCATATTAAAAAGACAAAAGCACTTAACAAGACAGGACACTCAGATTTAAGTGTAACCTTTCTTTTCCAAATCCGCTGTACAACTCATAAAACAGGACATTAGACGATCCCAGCAAAAGTATAACATAAAGGAGCTGAAATCGTAGCAGCAAATACATCGTCAAGTACGACAAACCAGAACATTTTATTGGCATCATTGCCCCCAGCTACTTCCATGATTCATCAATGCCAAAATGGAGCAAAAAATATGCTACAACATGCAACCTATGATTTGTCAAAATCCCATTGCTTCTCTAAGATCCGAGTCTGCCAGTTATCAGATTCAAATCCAAGTATTGGTAACCCTACTATTCCCGATATCCAAATCTTCCATTTCTTTTAACGTCGGAGTCCGCCAGTCATCAAATTCAAACCCCCAGTACCGATAACGCCACCACTGCCACAATATCATAGGATTCTTCCAGTCATCACTTGCAAAACGAGTTACAACGAGCAAAATCGACCCCTAGAAAATTATTCAGCCAGAACCGAGTATCAGAGTTAACTTCCGAAACACGACAAATTTAAACCCTCGCTAATTCCCGGACCCAAAGCCACCAAATCCAGCACTACCAAGCCGCGAGATCTCCTCAGATCCATACAAAATAAGCACCCCCGAAGTCCAAATCACCAGTACCCGACAAAGCCCCCCGACTCCTGATACTACTACCGGCGCAGCAATCAGGCCGAGCTCGCGCGACGGGATCGCTGCCCGGTCGAATTCAGATCACACGCCGCATGAAGGCAGGCCCATTCCCACCGGAACCGACTAAATCCCACGCGCGCCGCGAGATCCCCGCGCCACCCCGCGGCCAGCGGCGCGCGCGGATCCTCAGATCCGCGGCCCGGCGATCCGTGCCGCCGAGCGTTCGGCCTAATGCCGCACAGAGCGAGCCGCAGCAGCAGCAGAAGCAGGAGGAGCAGCGGGAGAGTGTGCATGCTGCGGGGGTGGGAGCTGCAAACCTTCCGAAGCAGGGGGGCGAAGCCGGGCGCGGCCGGAGGGGGAGGCGGGATTTCGCCGGGAGATCAGTGGTGCGTCGCTGGGGCGGGCGGAGCGGAGCCTGGGCCGGAAGCAGAGGGATTTATAGTGGCGGGTGCAGGATGGGGGGGCCGGTGAGGAGTAGGCGAGGCGAGCGACGCACTCCCCATCTACCACGCGAACCACGAGCACCCCCGCCGCGAGGACTGTCTGGACCGGGTCCATGAGCCGTAGTAATTGACTGCTGGCTGGGATCAGTGTCAGCGGCAGCCGTACATGTCTAGTTTTGGTTTTTGGTCATAAGAACTTTATTTTGGACTGGTACATGTTTGAATATGAGCACGTCCTGGAAGTTTTTTAGCTAAAAAAAAGGAGTTTGACAATAGGAAAGGTATGGACTTGACAAGTGGCTACGTGTTTTAGCATGTGTTCATTTTCTAAAGTTATCGTTATTAAGAATTACCATCCGATGCTAAAAAAACGGAATATTGTAATTTCTACAATCCTCTATTGACGCGTGCCAGCATCGCTCCTACTTCATCACAAAGGCGTGTGCTTTATAATAAAAATAAAGTTGTAATTTTCCATAGGCTTTACTAGAACAATATGATGTTGGTTCATGCTCATCCTATACTAAGTTTAACAATGATTATCATCACAGATATCATCTGTACAAACATTAGCAACATATGGTTTGATCTTGGACAAGGTTTCGGAGATACGAAGCTTAGCTAGGTTATGTATTTTGTGACACTGAAAGATGTCAAGGGTAGTAGTGTGATCAGACATTGAGACATGCTATCTAAAGGATCTATCAAAACCTTCATATTTTCTTTTTCAAATAAACCCTAAAAAGACCTTCACAAGTCAGCAACTACAAATAGATTGCATATCCAACAAGCGACTATTAGCAGTAGATTGACCTTTGCACGTCATCTATTAGTAGATGGAGGCTTCTACACAGAGAGGGGTCTCCGGATAAGGTTCCGAGGAGACCCCCCTCCGCCTCATATACCGCGTCGCTGGATTAAAAAAGAAAAAGAAAAAAGCGGCAACATCATCTTCCTCAATCTCGTCTCCTCCGCCCGACCCGCCTTCCTCCGCCCCCGCCCCCGCCCCGCCGCCAACCTCCCCCTCACCGGCGTCGCCTCCAATGCCGGCGAGCACCGCCCTCTCTTCCCCTTCCCTTTCCCCTCCCCTTTCTTCTCTTCCTCTCTGGCCAGATATGCACGGGTGCCCCCGCCCTGCCGCCGACCTCCCCCTCGCCGGCGTCGCCACCGGCGAGGACCGCCGCTCGAACCCATCCCCTCCGCTTCCTTCCTGTTCACCTCCACCGCTCGTCCCAGCCGCCGACCATGCCCACCGGTTGTCCACCACCACCCGGCCTGCAGCGCCATCGCCGCCGGCCTCGCTGCCCACAACCCGCCTCCTCCGCCGGGCCGGCCGCCGCCCACGGCCATCCCTCTAAAGCCGCCGGCCATGGAAGCTCCCCCAACCCGAACCCCAAACCCTAACCCGAACCCTAAGGCCGCCGGCCTCCGCCGTCACCCCGGCCGGCAGCGACCCCGCCGCCGACCGCCCCGCCCACAACCCGCCGGAGATGGAGTAGATGATCGGAGAAGGTGGAGAGTTACTTTTTTTTGGATTTGTTACTTTTGTTCTTCTTTCCCTTTCTGGCTTCTTCATCTTGTAATTACCTCCTTTTTCCATATTTGGGGGGCTCTCGATTTAAGCCTAAATGGAGAGGGCTCTCCGTTTAGGATTCACCTTAGTAGATATATGAACGGCCCAATTGGTTCCCCTGCATCTCGACATGGCCAAGCTCGCCGGATGCGACTTCGGTCTGATTGGTTCTTGCACGAGGGGTTGAACCAGGCCCGCGCCATGCAAAAATGTCTGACCAGCCTGCATCCAGAGATACGAAAAATATCAGTCGTTTCCCTAGAGCCAAGCTCTGTTGATGCAGGATGCGAGCACTTGGTGGGTGGAAAGGCTATAAAAAGTTGTTTGCACATGCATGTGCTTAACCAAATAGCAGCTACATCAAGCCATGATCATAGAAGATAGGCAACCAATCAGTAATATCTTGCACGAACTGAGCCGGGCTTGTGGCGGACAGGCTCTAGGATACGTGCCAAGCTGGCCACATCCATGAACCAATCAGGCCCGAAGTAGATCCAAGCAGTTGGAGGGTGATGCGAGATTTCATTGATAGATCAACTTGGTGTGTCACAGGAATAGACAAAGCAAAGCTAGGGCAAAAAGCATAAGATAAGATATTTATAGTGACAGGTGGAGGATGAGGGATGGTATGGAGTAATGGGACCATCCCCCACCTCTCATGCATCTACTCATGAGCTTGTTGATGGTCGTTAAGTGCGAAATATGACCGTCAACTATACTCATTAAAGAAGGAAAACTATACCTCTTACTCGCATATTTGTATCACTAACCTAGCTCCACAGTTGTTTTCGAGAATTTATGTTTTCAAGAGCACAAGTCCGGAATAAGAGGAAAACATGACGAATACGCAGACAGAAGTCACAGACGATCGTGTCCTGCGTAACATGAGCAAAGGAGGCCCACAAACCAGACCAAACCGACCAACCAAGCCCCCGCACCGACCATCTAACATCAGGACCCACAAAGCAGCGAACCAGAGAAGGTCGGTGGGAAAAGGCGCCAAGGGGGGGTTGGCCGACCCCACCTGTCTGCCTCTCCCACTGATGTTCGGCGGAAAGCTTGATCCTATCCTCCTGAAGGCGGTTTGGCATGTTTCCATGTTTAGAGATGGCGGGAACCGACCTCTCGAGCTATAAAAGGGGTCTCCCACCACTCTCACCACACACACACCACTTGAAGGCATCTCTCTCTACACTCTCTTGTGACTTGTACTCCTTAGGATAGTGGAGATAGGCTAGTACTTCATCTCCTTAGAGAATCCAGTCGTCCTCGGGGTCGGCGAGCAACCCTCGGCCTCTGGTATGGCTTTATATTCTGACTTTCTCTATGCTATTCATATTGAGTTCGTTCTTGATTATCTTGCTATGTTAGTAGCTTGCTTAGCCTTGAACTGTACTTTATCAAGTTATTCTAGTTGCATGCTTAGACCAGATGATCTGGGTAAGGATATCGGTTCGTTGTGCTTTCGGGCTTGCCTTAGCATCATATTTGTCCATCCAAAGGGTGGGGGACCTGGGGGTGCTAGGGTAGTGACCTCATATGCGGGCATGGTGCCCGAGTATGCGGGATCCTTCGGATATGATGGTGCTCCACGGTGTGACTGGGGTAGACCGCAGGTGGTGACAGTCCTGTCGGTCTGCTGGGAAGCTGCTTCTCGGTTAGCGTACTCCCCGACGTTCGGGTACGGTGTAGGAGTTCATGCAAAGATGAAACGGGACTGGATGTTCTCCAGTGCGGGTCATTCTCCCCGATGTCCCTAATTTTCCGGTACCTGCAGCTCTAAGCAATGTGGCTAACGTAACTTATCTGCTAACATGAATAGTATACTATGAATCTTTGCCTATGCTCCCACTAATCTTAGGATTGCTTGTTTATTCTTTATTCATGAGAGTTGGTTATTCTGTGTGTGTCACATTACCCCTGATTATCCTTTATATATCACTTACTCCTGTATAGTCAGTGGTCTTCATCTTACTTCATACGTGTCATGGTTATGCAACTAAGTAAATACACTTTACACAACCTAGCCATCCCTTGGGAAAATATAAATAACGATACTCTGAGTACTTCCGAGTGAAATCCTACAACGGTATATCCGTGCGCTTGCGGATCCTTCTGTAAACATTAAGACATACCACACCGGCATTTTCGAGGCGCCGTTGCTAGGAACTAACCACTCCTAGTGATGACACTAAGAAATGCCAACAAGCATTTCTGGCGCCGTTGCCGGGGACTAACCACTCCTAGTGATGACGCTAAGAAATGCCAACAAGCATTTCTGGCGCCGTTGCCGGGGAAGGCACTAGGTGTAAAGTTATTTACTAAAGTACATAAACATGACAATATAAGTAAGAGGTAGCTACTGCTTATACAGGCTAATGTGTTTATCTTTTTGTTTTCTCCTGATTGGATGAAAACAGGGTAGTGTATGTCTGGTTTTTCCTTGCCAACAAATTTTGTTGAAAATCCCGAGAAGCTCGTGAGAAGGGTCCGACCTCGCGTCGTTCCTCCTCCGATCTCGCAGTCGACAAGCGAACCAGCTTCCCAAGCACCATCAACTGAACTCATGGCTGAGAAGACTCTCCGCGACTTCTCCGTCCCCTCAGCTGCCAATGTGGCAACTGGACCCAACGTTGATGTTGGGGACGTGAACTTTGAGCTGAAGTCCAGCCTCATAAACATGGTGCAGGCTAGCCCATTCTGTGGCAAGCCGAACGATGACGCCAACACCCATCTCCAGAATTTTCTGGAACTCTGCAAGACCGTAACCATATGTGGCGTTATGCCTGATGCCATCATGCTCCGCCTATTTCCTTTCTCCCTTCTAGGGAAAGCGAAATAGTGGTTTTATCATAATAAGGAAGCCGTCAGCACGTGGGACAAATGTTCCACGGCGTTCCTCGCTAAGTTCTTCCCGTTGGGCAAAACCAATGCCCTGCGCGGAAGAATTTCAAGTTTCCAGCAGACAGGGATGGAATCCATCCCAGAAGCTTGGGAAAGGCTACAAGAGTACATACTCGCCTGTCCTCATCATGGGATGGACGAGTGGCTCGTGCTCCAAAGCTTCTACAACGGGCTAACAACAACATCCAGAGCCCACCTTGATGCTACTACTGGAGGAGCCTATCTCAACCTCAATTGCCAAGGCTACGGCCTTAATTGAGAAGATGGTCTCCAACCAGGGCTGGAACGAGGAGCGTTCCCAGCCCAGAACCAAAGGCAGAATGCACACCATCAAGAAGACGGATATGCTCACCACCAAGCTTGACCTCCTACTGAAGAAGATTGATGAAGGGAACCGGCAACACATGCCTGCTCCTGTCCATGCCATGAACTCATACTTTATGTGCGAAGTTTGCGGTGACAGTGGACACTCGGGGAATGACTGCCCCGAGACCCGTGAAGACGCATCCTACATCAACAACAACAACACTGGGTTCCGTCCACAAGGAGGCCAGGGGTGGGGTCAAGCACGCCCACCATTCCAAGGAGGAGGTAACAATTTCAACTCAAATTTCAATTCGAATTTCAATTCGAACCAACCCTCCTTGAGAGACCTAGTCTTTGGCTAAGCTAAAATCAATGAATCTTTAAACAAAAAGCTTGCTGTCAATGATAAAATTTTAGAAAGCATACATGCAAAATTTGAAACTCTTTCTTCTGCTCATAAAAATCAACTAAGTTTCAACAAAATGATAGAAACTCAACTGGCTCAATTCGCTGCTGCTGTTCCTGTCTCTGAAAACGGGAAGATCCCGAGACAACCCGAATCCCCTGTTGAGACTGCAAATATGGTATCTACCGGGTGGGGCAACCTTCCCCGGCAGACTACTCGAACTAACCATGCAGGCAGGAACAATCCCCCGAGGAATGACACTTGGGATGGCTAGTAGCAGCAATTCAAGAAGATCCAGGGGTCCCCATGATCAGCTGCTCAATCTTTGATTAATACTATGAGCACGCGCTCTGCGACCTGGGGGCCAATGTTAATATTATGCCCATGGTGATATACGAGAAACTTTTATACCCTGCTCTCTCCCCAACATACATGTGTGTGCAGCTCGCAGACTCTACAATTCGGTACCCCGAGGGGATAGCCAAGAATGTCCTGGTCCGCGTGCGAGATTCCTTCATCCTTGCAGACTTTGTGATCATGGATATAGAGGGTGACCTCGGAATCGAGCTCATCCTTGGGCGACCATTCCTGAGGGCTGCCAAAGCAAGAATAGATGTGGGCAGAGGAGAAATCCGCTTCCGCGTTGAAAAGGAGGACATGTTCTTCAGATTCAAACAGAGGGAAAGAGCAGCGCATCCTGAACCGACGGGATGACGAAGGGCAGGCAATCTGGGATGCACCAGAATCCCCACTACCAAAACCTACGACCACATGATCCAAAAGAAGACGCGCGAAGAAGCTTCAGCTATACTGCACCAAGGTATCAGGCTATTCTTACAGAGAGGGCCAAAATTGATGAAAGGAAAGATAACAAGCGCAAGTTTCTGGAAAGCAAGTCTCGTCAGTAGGATCGCTTCCAGAAATGAAGAAGCTTCAGCTATACTGCACCAAGGTATCAGGCTCCAATGCAGTATAGGACTCAATCTCAAGTGACAGGCCCACAAGCCTCTAACACGCAGTTCCGAAGCCAGAACACCATGAACGCCCCGCAGAGCAATGCAAGCCAGGTCACCACCAACAGCAGCAATACTAGGGTCTATTTCAATTGCCGAGAGACAGGACACTTCATTGCCAACTGCCCCTATGCCAAGAACAAGCCTGCTACATCAACCTTCTCCAACACGGTGAATGGACCAAGGCCAGTTCTGTCAGGTGCCAACCGAGTGCCCATCCGCAACAACAGCAACGCCAACAACAACAGTCAGCAGATGAGGCAGCCCCAGCAGTCTTTTGGACGAGCCTACGTCAACCACATCAACGCACAGGAGGCTCAAGGAGCTCAGGGCGTAGTGCTCGGTGAGTACCTAGTCAGCTCAGCTCTTGCAACAGTATTATTTGATTCTGGAGCATCACACTCATTCATATCCTCGAGTTTTGTGGAAAAGCATAACATACCTACAGTACTACTAAAAACACCCCTAATAACCCGGACGCCTGGAGGTGACATCAAGTGTCAAGTAGGTTGTCTACGGGTATGGATCAATTTAAGTGGGGTAGAATTTTTAGCAGACTTAGTAGTACTTAAGTCTAAGGGGATAGACGTGATCCTTGGAATGGACTGGCTAAGCCGACACAATGGTCTCATAGGTTGTACTGACAAGGTGGTACACCTAACAAACCCGGAAGGAGTACGAGTGACCTGCCATACCCGAGTAAGTGGATTAGACCCAATGGTGTTTAGCATGGAAGCCAAGTCCTTAGAAGAAGTTCCAGTGGTAAATGAGTACCCAGATGTTTTCCCGGAAGAACTCCCTGGGATGCCACCAGATAGGGATATAGAGTTTGTCATCGACCTTGTCCCTGGAACCGCCCCTATAGCCAAGAGACTCTATAGGATGGCAGCCTCCGAATTAGCAGAATTAAAGAAGCAGCTAGAAGAATTACAATGAATTGGCTTCATCAGACCAAGCTCATCGCCTTGGGGAGCCCCGGTTCTATTTGTCAAGAAGAAGGACGGAAGTATGAGGTTGTGCGTAGATTACCGGGCACTAAACGAAGTCACTATCAAGAACAAGTACCCCCTTCCCAGGATCGATGACCTCTTTGATCAGTTAAAAGGGGTCAAGTACTTCTCCAAGATCGATCTGAGGTCCGGATATTTTCAGCTCAAGATTAGGGATAGCGATATCCCGAAGACAGTCTTTGTCATCCGATACGGGCAGTTTGAGTTCACAGTGATGTCTTTTGGACTGACAAATGCACCTGCTTATTTCATGAACCTCATGAACAAGGTGTTTATGGACGAGTTAGATAAGTTTGTCGTAGTCTTCATCGACGACATACTTATTTACTCGAAGAGTATTCAGGAGCACGAGCAGCACCTGAAAGTAGTTTTGGAGAAGCTGAGAGTGCATAGGCTATACGCCAAATTCAGCAAGTGTGAGTTCAGGCTGGAGAAAGTAGCCTTCCTTGGTCATATTCTGACCGCGGAAGGAGTAGCAGTGGACCCCGAGAAGGTCAAAGCAGTTTCCAACTGGCAGCAACCGACCAACGTCAGTGAGATCAGAAGTTTTCTTGGGTTAGCTGGGTATTATCGGAGATTCATTGAAGGATTTTCCAAGATAGCCCGGCCCATGACAGAGCTACTCAAGAATGAGAAGAAATTCACCTGGACGGAGTCGTGTGGAAGGAGTTTCCAGGAATTGAAGCGAAGACTGACGACCGCTCCAGTACTAACCCTACCGGATATCCATCGGGATTTTGTCATCTATTGTGATGCATCCCGACAAGGATTGGGTTGTGTACTAATGCAAGATGGGAAGGTCGTTGCATATGCTTCTCGCCAGCTCAGGTCTCATGAGCAGAACTATCCGACCCATGATTTGGAACTTGCAGTCGTAGTGCACGCTCTTAAAATTTGGAGGCATTATTTGATTGGAAATAAGTGTGAAATCTATACCGACCATAAGAGCCTGAAGTACATCTTCACCCAGCCAGATCTGAACCTAAGGCAGAGGAGATGGCTGGAATTGGTTAAGGATTATAACTTGGAAATCCATTACCACCCGGGAAAAGCAAACGTATTAGCCGATGCCCTAAGCCGAAAATCCTATGGACCCAAGGACGATCACCTGCGCGAGGAAATGGCACGATTAAATGTGCACATTGTTCCTCGAGGTTCCAGCCAAGTGCTGAACGTCCAATCCACACTGGAGGACAGAATTAGAAAGGCACAAAGTTCGGACAAGGGGCTGATG
The DNA here is from genome assembly GCF_016808335.1 of Panicum virgatum. Classification (NCBI taxonomy): domain Eukaryota; kingdom Viridiplantae; phylum Streptophyta; class Magnoliopsida; order Poales; family Poaceae; genus Panicum; species Panicum virgatum. The sequence goes on from NC_053149.1 coordinate 17,931,531, forward strand.
GAAATCCGGAGGCAGACTGGAGAAAATAAGGCACCAGATTTTAGGGTGGATAATAGGGGAACCTTATGGTATAAAGATAGAATTTGTGTGCCCCAGAAAGGAGACTTCAGGCAAATAATCATGGATGAAGCTCACAACTCGGCTTATTCCATTCACCCCGGATCCACCAAAATGTATATGGACTTAAGACAAAAATATTGGTGGAATGGAATGAAGGCGGATATTGCACGGTTTGTCGCCCAGTGTGATACTTGCCAAAGGATCAAGGCCAAACATCAGAAGCCAGCAGGGCTATTGCAACCCCTACCCATCCCGGTCTGGAAGTGGGACGAGATAGGAATGGATTTTGTAGTGGGTTTGCCCAGGACCCAGAAAGGTCACGACTCCATATGGGTAATAGTGGACCAACTCACTAAATCGGCTCACTTCATACCCGTACGAACCAACTACGGCGGGGAAAAGCTAGCCGAGCTCTATATGAAAAACATAGTAAAGCTGCATGGTGTGCCCAGCCGAATTGTCTCAGATAGAGGGACTCAGTTTACCTCCAGGTTTTGGAAAAGTCTGCATAAAGCCATGGGCACCAAGTTGGATTTCAGCTTCGCTTATCACCCGCAAACAGACGGCCATACAGAAAGAGTGAATCAGATCATGGAAGATATGTTGAGAGCATGTGTCCTCACCTATGGCAAAGATTGGGAGCAGAGTTTACCTTATGCGGAATTTTCATACAACAACGGCTATCAAGCAAGCTTGGGCATGTCACCGTTCGAAGCTCTTTACGGGAGAAAGTGCAGAACTCCCCTAATGTGGTCAGAAGTTGGAGAACGGGCCTTAGTCGGACCCGCACTCATCAAGGAAGCAAAAGAAAGAGTTGCCGAGATTAGAGAAAAGCTAAAAGCAGCCCAGTCTCGACAGAAGAGCTACGCGGACAAGAAAAGACGGAAAATAAGTTTTAGTCCAGGAGATTTCTCGTATCTCAAGGTTTCACCCATTCGAGGAACCCGAAGGTTTCAGGTACAAGGAAAGCTGGCCCCTCGGTACATTGGACCGTACCGAGTTCTGAAGAAAGTCGGAGCAGTAGCATACCGTCTGGAGCTACCGGAAGCAATGTTGGATATACACCCGGTATTTCATGTCTCACAATTAAGAAGGTGTTTAAAGGTACCCGAGACAGAACACATGCCAATAGAAGCAATAGATCTGCAGCCAGACTTGCGATATCAGGAGATACCGGTCAAGATTGTAGACACTGTCACAAGAAGGACAAGAAATTCTGAAGTACGGATTTGCAGAGTTCAGTGGAGTAGACACGGAGTTGAGGAAGCTACGTGGGAACGCGAAGACGCTTTGAAGAAGGAGTTCCCCCATCTGTTTAGGAGCCAGCCGAATCTCGAGGACGAGATTCATTTTAAGTGGGGTAGGTTTGTCACATCCTGGAAAATTTACCAAATAAATCACACGCTAATTTTTTTTCAAAATTTCTTTCCATCGTTGAGCTCAAAACCCACCTAAACCCCGAACCCTTTTTCCCGGAATCTTTCCATATTCAAAGTGTCCGATTTCCGACCCTCGGCCCTTTCCCTGTTCGCCCTCGACCCGCGAGTCGCAACCGACCGCGCACGCGTGCCCGACCCTGCGCGTGGCCGACCGGGCGCCGCGATCGTCGCCGCGAATCTCTCTTCTCTTTTCCCTGCCGCGTGCACCCAAGCGCCGCTTGGCCGCAAGCGCCGCGCGTGCCCCACCTCCCCTGGCCCGCGCACACGTGACCGACGCCGCGCATGGCCGACCGCGGCCGCGGTCGCCACCGGCGCGCACTCGCCCCCTCCTTTTTCCTTTCCCATTTCCTTTTCTCTTTTTCTCCATTTCTTTTTTCCCTTTTTCTTTTTCTTTTCTCCCTTTTCTTTTTCTCTTTTCTCTTTCTCTCCCTCTCCTTCCTCCCTTCCCTCTCTCTGCCCCGAGCACGGCTCGGCCCGGCCTGCCCCGGCCCCCTTCCCCCCTGTCGCGCACGCCCAGCCGCGCCGCCCCTCCTCCACGCTCGGCCTGCTGCCGCACCTTGCCCACGCGGATGAGCGTGCCCAGTGGCCGCTTGCCCACGCGCGCCGCCCCGGCCTGCTAGTACGCCCATGCGCGCGCACACGCACGCGGCCTCGGCGCGCCGAGCCGTGACACGCGCGCACGCCCACCGCGTGCTCACGCCGCACGCCGTGCCCCCGCCGCTGCCACCTCCGCGTGCCCGCGCCGCCCGCCGGCCCGCGCCAACACCGCCTCCCTGTGCCGCTCTCGCCGCCGGTCACGCGCACGCGCGCGCACTGCTCGCGCGAGCGCCGCCGCCTCGCCGCTCGGGCCACGCAACGCGACGTCGAGCTAAGCACCGGGTCCCTCCACGTGCTCGCCTCCCTCCTGCACCGTGCCGCTGCCGAGACGTCGCATCTGCACCGCCCTCGACGCGCCCGCCACTCCCCGATGCGCGAACTCGGCCGAGTGCCATTAAGGCTCGCCGGGCGGCACCAACCCGCCCCGCCCGCTCCACCGCCTTAGCTCGCCTTTAATAGGGCCCCCAGTGCCGCCCCTCCGCTCCACAGCCGCCTCCACCGCTGCACAGCCTCCTCCCGAGCCCCAGCACCACCGCCACGCTCACCTCTGTCGCTCGCCGCCCGCCGCCGTGGACCGACCTCCTAGCTACGCCCCGGCCCAAGTCGAGGTGGGGAACAAGTTCCCCGAGACCCTCTCTCCCTTTTCCCCTCCCCTTGACCACCACCAAGCCTCCAGGGCTCCGGCCCAGGACCGCTGCCACCTGCTGACCACCGGCCGCCGTGGCCAGGGCGCCTCGGGCCATCTCCGCCCGAGCCGTGGCCGGGGATCCACCCCCTGTGCTGCCCTCCCCTTTTTCCCTCTCATCCCGACCGCCCCCGAGGCCCGGGCCGCCGGCCAAGCCGTCGCCGGCGAGCCGCCTCCCCCTCCCCTGTTTCCCAGCGATGGGAAAGGGGGAAGAAAGGTAGTTTTGCCTTTAGGCCCCCGCCCTCCTCTCTATTTCTTTAAGAGTCCTTCCACCTTTCTAACTATTTTGCAAAAGAAACCCCCTCTCTTACTATATTTCAAAACAGACACTCCCAGCTTATGAAAACATTTAAAAATAAGCCCCTGCCCTTTCTAGTATGCCCCAGACATTTCTGGAAATTACAATCTAGTCCTCCCCTTTCCAAAACTAATTACAAACAGGTCCCTGGACCCTTACTTAACCCCTAAAACCTTATACAACCTATCATTTGATGCGCAAAACGACTTCGGATCGATCTAAAACTTTACCACGCCACTCATGACATAATTTTGTCCATGCCATTAGGAAACCGCCCGAAAATATTACTCCAAACTCCATATCTTAATTATTTCCGATTCGAGCTCGACGATAAAACTTTTATTTCTTTTTCTTGATTGTGTGTTTGTTTGTATGCGTCGTAGATCACGGTGTGAACGAAGGAGAGCCCGGTGACGAGCAGTACTGTGAGCAAGCGAACGAGGATCAGTTCTGCGATCCCGAGCCCGAAGGACAACACCTCGATCAGGACTTCCCCGAATGCTTCGAAGACGGCAAGTTCAATCCCATCCTTTGATGCATGCTTTTGTCCTAGGTTTTATAAACACAACCTATTGGCCTGTTTTACAAAATTGCATATGTTTTGTGTGCTGAAAACACGGTTGGATAGCCACCCCTTGATTTATTATAACCATTCCTTGACCACCTAGATTAATGTCTGAATGTGTTTTGTTTGGACGTTAATCACTGCTAGAATGCTACGCTTAGGACCTTAAATTCAATACAACTTGTTTTATAAAGAAAAGGTGTGTGTGTGGGAAGGGATAAAAATGTGAGATTTCGAAAGATGTGTCTAGACGGGATGGATGGCATTTCTGTGTGATTTGCCGATTGGTGTGCTCGTGCCTGTGTGGCTGGGCAAGGAAGGGAGATATCCATCTTATCACAATTAAGGACCGAGTTGATGTGTCATCTCACCTAACTCCACTATCGTGCAAACCACTCGACCGTTGTATGGGCAACGGCTTAGCATAAACCCGACTAGTTAGTCTGATAGCCATCAGGAGAGCTGAGAGCAACGGGTGATCAAGGAAAAGGGATTAGCTCTGTGTGACTTATGCCCCTGTTAAAACCTCTGTGTGATAGGTCAATGACCCCTTGGTGCATCCTGTGATGGCTAGTCAGGTCTAGCTAAGGTGGGTAATGGCTTTGTTGGGATCTGCACCGACACCAAGGTGATCGAGTTGCGGTACCCCGCTTGTGGGTAAAGTTGCACACCTCTGCAGAGTTAAGAATCTATTCGAATAGCCGTGTCCACGGTACTGGGCGAGTTACGGTGTGGTCACATAACTAGTGTTTAATGTGGGATGGGATGGCGTGAGTTGTTTTGGAAATGTGTCCGGCAGTTGTGCCGTGTGCTATGGCGGATGAGGAGTTCGGTAGCAGTCTTAAAACTTGGATCCTGTGTGGATCAACGCCTCGTGTTACTCGGTACAAGAAATACTGGTTTTGGAAAATGCTTTCTTTTAAATGAACCCCTGCATAAAATATTGCTTTCCGCAAATCAAACCCTAGCCTTATCCTTGATTTACCCTGTGCATTATATTCTGTTTATACCCCCTCCGTGGGTGTGGTTGGACTTGCTGAGCACGTTTGTACTCACCCCATTCTTTATTTTTACAGAAGAAGATCCAGACTTTGTACCTGACGACGTTGAGTAGGGACGTCCTGCACCCAGCCTTGCCTGTGGATTTGGGTCACCCGCAGGAGGTTCCGCATGGCGCAAGACTCTGACGACCCTCTTTTTATAGTTAATATCATTCTGTTGATATGGGTTGTAATCCTCGCGATAGTGGCACTTCTCTGCTCACTATCGCGTAGAGTTGTACGGTAATAAACCATCTGATGTAATAAACGTGTCATCAGCCTCCTGGGACTGATGTTTGTATCACATTTAAGTCTTCTCTTATGAGGGGACGCTTCACCGGCCGAACCCTAGGGTCGGCCGACCCCACCTGGCAACGGCTCCCTGCCAACCTTTTCAAACGGCTAGTACTCTTTGTGTTCAGCTCCTAGCCGTTATGCCCGGGCATTCTCTCTTTAAATAGAGGCCGAGGGGTGAGTGTTGAGCTCTCACACTCAACTCTCATTCACTCACTCCCTCTCAAACTTTGCTCTCAAATTTTCATTAGATTTGTGCTCAAGATTTAATTTCAAGAGACCTCTCTCTCTCATTTCTTTGCTGCAAGAAAAGAAGAGCAACTCAAGGGTAAAAACGTTCAATTTGGTTTCACTAACATAACCCGTTTCGAGTTGCATTCATTTTTGTTCCATCATGAAAGGCATAGGACGGAAGGTCTCCAGCGCATTAAAGAAGATGACGGGTGGAAGTTCATACCGTTCGCGGGGTGGCTCAAGCTCATAGACACCTGAACCTACGCCTACACCAAGCACGATAGACTACGAAGAGGAAGAACAATACGAAGAGATGCAAGCCGAACCGCAAGCCGAGGTCATAGGGATTGATGCGGAAGATGCACCATACCTCGACTTGCGAGATGATCGTGAATGACAAGGCTATGCCATCCTCAAAAATAGAAGCTTCGTACACACCCGAGCCTTCGATCCGGACCTCCTCATCAAAACAGGTATGTACAAAGACTTCTCTAACGTTTGGCACACAATTGGATGGGATAACTTCATTCCCGTTGAGGAGTACGGTTCCCGACTCCTCACCATCCAATTTCTTTGCACTCTTCGGTAGGTGGAAAACAGGGTTTATTTTTTACTTTTCGGGGAAGAATATTTGCTTTCTTGGAAAACTTTTGCCAGCCACCTCGATTTCAACAAACGCTGGCCTATTTCTCTGGACCAAGCTTGCCGAGGTTTTAATCGTCATGAGTTTTGGGGCCAGATTTCGGGTCAAGTTGTCCATGGCAAGTTTGCACTTCGGTACAGCGATATTCATAATCCAACTCTTCAGTTGATGCACAAGTGGTTGACCATCACTCTCTTTCCAAGAGATGATGTCCGACCCGTGCGCAACGATGAGTTGCTCATTCTCTATGCCATGGTCAACAAGATCAAAATATCCCCCGCGCAAGCTTTGGTTAAGCAATGGCTTTCGAATTTCAAGATGACGGGTCCTATTGAGTGCACTTCTTTGATTACTCGTACCGCTACACGTATCGGTGCCTTAGAGGGGAATTTTATTCCTTTCATTGAGGGCGACCGTGCGTATATCGACGAGGACTATTTGATCCAAGGTCACACACTCAAGAAAGGCCCGAATGACTCTTTGATTTTCTTTTACATGGGCTATACAAATAAGATTTCACTGCCCAATGCAGAGTTCCATTTGTATAATTGACATTCGCTAACCATCCCTCTCGTTCCACGAGAAGGGGGTCGTAGGCATAGATCTTCTAGTTTGCCTGGCAGGATGACAAGAAGCAGGACCAGAAGGGAGATAGAGCCGACGCCACCGCCTCAGCAGCCACATCACTCATATCAGCATGAGACCGGTGGTTCGTCATGGCACAGTGCCAGCACTGAGGAGTGGACACGGCAGGCACCAGGCCGCCGGTCCACTAGTTCCAGCTCCGGTGGAGCCCCGAACCTCATCAGACGGACATCTTCGTCCCGAGGTTTCGGTGCCATCACCCAGCAGCTAGGTGAGCTGCGGGTGCAGGGCGACAACATACAAGAGACGCTGAACCAACACATCGACAATACCCAAGCATGGCAGCATCACACTAGCGAAAGACTCCAAGACATGGAGCATTCGTAGTTGCAGCGACAGGAGGAGTGGAGGGCATACTGCTGCTGGACGGGTTTCAACCCCGATCAGTCATAGTGAGCCTGAAGCTAGCTTGGGGGAGGACTCTCACAAGAGGTAACTTATATCATTTATCTTTACTGTTTTTTCATAACCTTGCATGAAACCCATAAAAATTTGCAAAATCAGAAAATCCATAAAATTTGCATAACTAAAAACAAATAAAAATTTGCAAATCTTAGAAAATACCAAAAATATTTCTTTAATATGTGTAGTAAAGCATGGTGTAAGCTTTTCCTTGTTGAGATGATGAATAGTTGCTCTGTTAATTTCATTCATATGCTTAGTTACAACTTTATGCTCTACCTAGTTTTGGGTTTGGTGGCTTAAAAATGTTCATACCTTAAACTTGAAACTTGTGGGTAGCAAAGAGCATGATCCAAATCTAAGTTGTTGTGAGCTATGATATGGTTAAGTAGAGTTGCTATGATCCTCTCTTGTGTGATACTTGACATCCGGAGTATTTAATTTTGAAAACACAAAAATATAATAAAGTTCCTCGATGATATGAAATTCCTATCCAAAGCCATATGTTGTTTTTCATTGCAAAACCTTCCACATATGCAACTTGCTATCTCATTGAGCTTTGTCAAATTATTGTGACCCTTAGTGAGATTCATTTCATACTCACATGATCAAGATCACGTACACATCTCCACCACATGCTATGCTTCTACACTAGAAGTAATCAAAATTTCATCCATCCACAAAATAAAACTCCAAGTCCATGTATGACACCTCTCTCTCAAAAATACATCAAGGATATGGGGCTATGAGAAAATAAAAGATGCATACCCAAAGAATGTATGCCACATGCTTCGGCATGTCAAAAAAAAAAGAGAATAAAAGATGCATACCCAAAGAAGGTATGCCACATACTTAGGCATGTCAAAAAAAAGAAAAAGATAGCCCCTTATCCAAAAAGAAAGAAAAAGAGGGAGTTGATGCATACAAAGGAGTTCATACACCATCCACCAAAAATATCCACACACTTGCACATCTTGATCAAGGTTTATGACTTGTTTCTCCTTTGGATCCGGTCTTTGACTTAGCAAAATATGAGAAGCAGATATGCCTTCAAATCCTCCATACCTACAGCTCCACAAAAATAGCCATTAGAGATAGGTTGAGGAAGAAAGACAAAATAAAAAGGCTTGGTGAGGAATTATACACATTGAGCGATCCGAGAGATCATCCGAGGAACTTTATAAATCTCTTTTTGAGAAACTTTACAAAACCTCCGGATTGACGGATGAACTAAAGAGAAAGAAATATGAGCACTCTATGATACCATTCTGACTCTCAACCACCAAAGATGAGGTGAAGCTATAAGCACCACAGGAATAAGGTAAGAGGTAAGAACAAAAGGGCAACTTATTCAAAATCAAGGTAAGAAGCATTCGGTTGTGCCTAAGTATAAGTTGGAAATTCAACATTGTAGCAATTCCTGATCAATAACAAGCGCCTTGTTTTGCTCAGGGACGAGCAAAAGGCTAGCTTGGGGGTGTTGTTTGATGGTCGTTAAGTGCGAAATATGACCGTCAACTATACTCATTAAAGAAAGAAAACTATACCCCTTACTCGCATATTTGTATCACTAACCTAGCTCCACAGTTGTTTTCGAGAATTTATGTTTTTAGGAGCACAAGTCCGAAATAAGACGAAAACACGACGAATACGCAAACAGAAGTCACAGACGATTGTCCTGCGTAACATGAGCAAAGGAGGCCCACAAACCAGGCCAAACCGATGAACCAAGCCCCGGCTCTGACCATCTGACATCAGGACCCACAAAGCAGCGAACCAGAGAAGGTTGGTGGGAAAAAGCACCAGGGGGGTCGGCCGACCCACCTGTCTTCCTCTCCCGCTGATTTTTGGCGGGAAGCTTGATCCTATCCTCCTAAAGGTGGTTTGGCATGTTTTCATGTTTAGAGATGGCGGGAACCGACCTCTAGAGCTATAAAAGGGGCCTCCCACCACTCTCACAACACACACCACTTGAAGGCCTCTCTCTCTCTACACTCTCTTGTGACTTGTACTCCTTAGGATAGTGGAGCTAGGCTAGTACTTCATCTCCTTAGCGAATCCAGTCGTCCTCGGGGTCGGCAAGCAACCCTTAGCCTCTGGTATGGCTTTGTATTCTGACTTTCTCTATGCTATTCATATTGAGTTCATTCTTGGTTATCTTGCTATGTTCGTAGCTTGCTTAGCCTTGATCTGTGCTTTACCAAGTAATTCTAGTTGCATGCTTAGACCAGATGATCTGGGTAACGATATCGGTTCGTTGTGCTTTCGGGCTTGCCTTAGCATCTTACCTGTCCATCCGAAGGGTAGGGGACCTGGGGGTGCTAGGGTAGTGACCTCATATGCGGGCATGGTGCTTGGGTATGCGGGATCCTTCGGATATAACGGTGCTCCACGGTGTGACTAGGGTAGACCACAGGTGGTGACAGCCCTGTCGGTCCGCCGGGAAGCTGCTTCTCGGTTAACGTACTCCCCGACGTTCGGGTACTTGTAGGAGTTCATGCAAAGATGAAACGGGACTAGATGTTCTCCAGTGCAGGTCATTCTCCCCGATGTCCCTAATTTCCCGGCACCTGCAGCTCTAAGCAATATGGCTAATGTAACTTATCTGCTAACATGAATAGTATACTAGGAATCTTTGCCTATGCTCCCACTAACCTTAGGATTGCTTGTTTATTCTTTATTCATGAGAGTTGGCTGTTCTGTGTGTGTCACATTACCCCTGATTATCCTTTATATATCACTTACCCATGTATAGTCAGTGGTCTTCATCTTACTTCATACGTGTTATGGTTATGCAACTAAGTAAATACACTTTACACAACCTAGCCATCCCTTGGGAAAATATAAATAACGATACCCTGAATACTTCAAGGTGAAATGCTACAACGGTATATCCGTGCGCTTGCGAATCCTTCTGTAAACATTAAGACATACCACACCGGCATTTTCGAGGCGCTGTTGCTAGGAACTAACCACTCCTAGTGATGACGCTAAGAAATGCCAACAAGTATTTGTGGCACCGTTGCCGGGGACTAACCACTCCTAGTGATGACGCTAAGAAATGCCAACAGAGCTCTTCTATGGCACAAGTAAATCTGGTCATAGGTCGAGTTTGATAGGGTTGGGTCAAAAAAATCTAGTGTTTTTTCTTCAGCCTGACCCAACACATGGTCGAATCGAGTCGGGTTAAACCTGATTTTTTATGCACAATTTTTGGAGGAGATTGGCCTTTTCAGATTTTGGGTAAAAAAATCAACCCATTCCTCTCCTGATTTTTGTTGTAGATCATAAATTTTAGCTCAAACCTAGAAAACATATTGGTTGGGTCGGGATTTCTTTGGGCAAGCCAGGCAAAGTTCAGAGTCTGGCAGCATAATTATATGCCATGAGGACTATATGGACTAGGTCCAACCCATAGGAATGGGCTTTTAGATTTAGCATCAACCTCTGGAATGGGTTTATGTGGAAATAGGATGCTGGGATAATTGTACATTGCTATTTTTATATATCCAATTTTAGTCATATGTATTTATTGTGTTCTTGACTTGTACTGGAAAAACATTAAGAAATTTATTATCAACAAGTTGCAGTTAGCATGTATTTTAGTGAAATAGAAGGAGTTTGTCCATGGGATGGAAAATGGTACATACTCTTGCATGGCTTTGAGACATAACTATGTGTCTTGCTTCCATATATATTTGCCTAGATTTGTATATTGATGTTGAATTTTAGTTTCATTGATCCACCCACTTTACATAGCTGAACATTAATAATTTTGTAGATCGTAGCTTTCATCTCTATATAAGCAACTAAAATAATACAGCAGACATGACAAATATTTATTTTGGGATGCATATGTCGAATTACAGTAAGAACGATTTTGCTACGATCTTGGCACATGGAGCTTCGTAATGTGTGTAGCATGGCACGACAATATCCAACAACAATATAGTCGTAAATTGTACATACATGAACTTGTTGAGACTTAAGAAAGTATGATTATGCATAAGTGGTCATATGTTACGAAAACAATTTTCGTGGCCATCAGGTCTTAGACATTACATCACTACAAAATGTTTTCTCCAAATATCTTCCATACATTTTTCACATACAATTCATATTATGAGCCAGCTGTGGACATGGTGATGGTCGCCTCATGGTCCATTATGTGAAATTGCATTGTCACATTTATACTTCTTAAGGAACCGCTTAATAAATCAACTACTTGTACAAATGTGCTTTACATACCGCTCATAAACCTATATATGAAATAACTCCATTTTTGCCCTTTTTGTATTTTTAATTAAAGTGAGTTTAGAGATAGAGTTGTGTGGAGAAATTGTAATACATGTCCCCATCTCTAGTTTAATTTATAAATATTATCAGATTGTTTATAACTTGTCAAAATGGAATTTACACCATTGAGACAATCTTCAGCATACCAAAAGATTTGCAAATATTTTATAATAATTTTACTAAAGATGGGAATGGACACTTCCTCCATATAATCTCATAGCTAAACTCAACTTAATCACAAAAACTATAAAAATATAAAAAGAAAGCTGGAAGGAAGGAGGAGTCAGGGTTTAGGAAGGGTGGAAGCATTTTAGCCCAACAAAATTTTCCATGGGCAAAAAAATTGTCATATCCTTATGTAGAAGAAACTACAAGCAGAAAGCTTGGATGTTAAACCATTAGGCATATTGCATTCTTTCCATCCTAAATAAGCTAGACCTAGTCGTAATTAAAAAGCTCATCTAGTGAGTTGATTTATTGGAGGTCTGCACATGAGTTAAGTCTTTGAGATAATGTAGTTGCTTCGAGATGAAAACTAAGTATTCAACGTTGCAATTTCAACATGAGTAATAAGAAACTAACGATCTACATGTCTAGAAACTTCAAACTTAGTTTATAGTACCTACTAAGAGAATGGCCCCGCAATTACTGGACTGTAAGGCTTCTCCAGCGAGAGGTTGAAAGTGAATCTTCATCTAACTTGGTACGTGCATGAGTTGAATATACCGCTGAAGAAAGCAAATCTCATCAGGGAGAGAGGGGAGTCAAATCATAGTTGAGAATCGATCTTGACAAATAAAAAATGGATCGGTCCCATTTATCAAGCTTTATTACTCGGGCATTTGCAGCTTTAGAAGGGAAAAAACCGTTCTTTTATGGAGTGTGAGACCTATAGATTGGTTTGGTCCAGAATTCGTGTGGAGTGTGAGACCTACAGATTGGTTTGGTCCAAAATCCAACTCAAGTAAGAGCAAGTAACATAGAGAGAAGAAATCGGACGTTTGGCTTACCGCCGCCTAAAGTGGGTATTCCAATTTCTACTTGTGGGTCTGAATAGACTCAACCGCTAGCACGAAAGCAAGCGCATACAGCCAGTTACATTATTAGTCCTCCTCTAGTGCTTATTATTATGTGGCTGCGTTTTAATGATGGGTCAACTCGCTACTTGAGATGGCCTACGCGTTCAAAAATGGCCTTCTGTAAGTGCTTAATTAGGAGTCCAAACACATCACGCCGCAGTAAATTCGCATCCATGCTTTGGCCCGTAGTGATGGTTTTATCTGTTGGTCTATGCGCCGGGTTTACGTAGGTCGCATTGCAAACCAGCGAGGCCGGCTTCGGCGCATCGACAAAATTGGTCTCGGCAGCTGACGGCCCCACCGTGTGTCAATCCGGGCCCACAGGCAGGCAGGCGGGCGGCACGTGCACTCGTCAGATCACTATCAGGCGCGGTGCCACTGGTTCTTGCCCTTTTTTTCTCTTTTTTTGAGATGGCTACTGGTTGTTGAGTGAATGAAATGGATTCGCAACCGAATCCGTGGCACCCCTACTTGGATCGTACTCCTACTGCTAGGCATGGCCAATGCCCAATGGAACCGTGGGCCGCCACACGGAAGCGAGGGGCTGACGCCGGGCCCACGATTGGAAAGTGGCCCACATGTCATCGTCCCGCGCGTGGGAGGAGGGTGTTTAGCTGGGTCAGTGTGGGCTTTTTGGTCGGGTGGAGATCCCGAGGTCGTGGCACTGATCGTTATGGGGAGGAGAGGAGGGTTGTCTGCTGTCTCTGCGTGGGCCCCGGAGGGCAGAGGCAGAGCTCGCACGGTTCAAGCTCCGAGGGTGGCTCCTGTTGTGTATACAAGTGGCGTGTGCGTGTCACCCCAAGCTCTTGTAGCTCTACAGTACACGGGTTCGTCCACCGAGCACATGGCCGCACGATCAAATCCAAGACGAACGAAAGATGTTTGACTTCTTGATGACTAATCAAATTCTTGAAAAAGTATTCTCCGTATGGGATGTACGGTTGAAACTAGAACCAAGAGAAGTTTTTGAACGAGCAAGAATCCGAAGTTTCTAACAGGTTGTTAACGAAATGACAAAGATTTGCTTTTAGAGAACTCTTGCTATTTATTTGTCCAAAGATGGCCTTTTCCCCCTTGGTACAAGTCTTTCTTATTTGTGCCTGTCTTTCAAAACATATTCGCCCCCGGCACACTCGTTTCTTCCCTTGTTAATTAGTTGGGGCCCGGCGTCTTTCGTTAAGAACAATGCAGCAGCATGGACCAAACAAATGCATGCCATCCATGTACAGCGACAGGTCAGCCGACGCGTCGTGGTCTAGCTGTTTAAGCACACCGGCAGGCACACATAGCTTCTAACGCTCCCCTGACGCTAACCCCCAACAAGACCTATCAACGTGCGGATAGCTCCCTAGCCCCTAGTGTAGCAGTCGGTCCACGGTCGCTTAATGATTCCTGTAGTTGCAATCCACTGCCCACGCCAGGATTAATTTGGTTGCGATGCCAAGACTGAAAGGAACAAGAAAGGGTGTCTGGTTGCCTGGTTGGCGGCTAGTGGTTGGTACTCCAGCTTGGTACATGGCACAGATGCATTACCAGATCCATGTTCTTTTTCCGTTCTGATGAATGGAATGCTTTGGAGAGCCTTCAAGTCAAAGCAAGTAAACAGGTGAGGTTGCAGCAAAAGGGACAGAGAAAAGAACAATTGATAGTGGTACTAATCAGTTAGTTATGCCGTAGTAGCATTTTTGGTATTCTTGATAGGTGTGGCACCGTAGCCTGACACTTGTTTTGAGTGTCATGTATCAGCCAACCACTAGTTCAGCTGGCACCATCTCATTCAGTCATTCGGACTTTGGTCCCACTGCAATTGAGTCACTAACCCACGCATCAGCGATCGGCAACAAGACCAGGAAAGTCTCGTCCCTCATTCGTGTGCCCAAGAATAAAAAATCACTAGGTGATACCTCGCGATGCTTGGGATTTCTTAAATAAAATTTTAAAGTCAAATTTGAAAGTAGAAATACTAAGATGATTGTATGGCAGCATTCACAAAAAAATTGGTAGAAGATATAAATAAATAGTCCTATCCTAGTGGATAGTGATGTGACGTATGATATAATGAGTTCCTATATGACGTGGATATATAGCTGGCATGTTGAAAAACATAGATGATATAAATTTTACTTGCATGTTATTTTTTTAATCAGATGTGGTAAAAATCGATAAACTAATAGAAGAAACACCAATATAATATTTGATCACATTATAGAAGAATAAGTGATGAAAAAACATCGATATATCACTTTACATTAATAGATTAAAGATCAAAAGTATTGCATAAATAACATGGACATTTTTTTGTTTATCGGATCAGGTAAAAGTCGATACGCTAGTAGAAGAAACCCCAATAAAATATTTGATCAGATAGAAGAGTAGGTGATGAAAAAATAACGTAGATATATGACTTATATTAATAGATTAAAGATTAAAAGTATTACATATAGTGGAGATGACATGAATATTTTTTTGTAATTAATAGAAAAACATGAATAAATTGCATAAAAGAATTGGGACACTTAGTAGGCAATGATGTGGTCACTTTTGCATGAAGAGATAAAAAGTTAGCGAAGGCCATCGATATAGGGTATCGAAGCTCTCTATTCCTGCGGAATTCACGCCCCAGGACCGCGGCTACGTCGCTCCTTTTGGCGACCATTCGATCGGAGTAGATCCGGCCGTCCATAAGCAGCCAGGCAGCCGCGTGGAGTTTTGCAAAAAAATCCTTCGTGTCTATCGAAATCGACCCGCAGTCCGGAGAGGCCCTTGGCCTATAGTCGGAGTGGCTGTTTTCTTACATAAAGCCCCCTGCTGTTCGGAATAATTAACACGAATAAGAGAGAATTTGAAAGCTGGTAGCCAGGCGCGTGGAGTTTTCCAAAAAACCCCTTCCTGTTTACTGGATTCAACCCGCGGTCCGGGACGGCCCTTAACCTACAGCAGGTGCGGCTGTTTTTTTAAACTAAGAACCCCTGACGTTATGAATACTTAACACAAAGAAGAGAAAATTCGAGGTCGCCGGCAATTTTGCAAAAACACGCCCGCAGTCATTTTCGCGGAGAACCCCCTGCCGCCCTCTCCACGCGGCGCCTGTCCGCCCCTCAGCCTTCCCCCTCTCATCCAAGGATTACCTTATCGGCGATACATCATTTATCAGTGACCTCCGGTAATGATAATCGATTGATAATCAGTGAATAATCGCCAAAATCGATTGGTAAGAGGAATCAAATTCAAAAAACGAAAATCGGTTGATAATCGATGCAAACCGAACGATTTATCGCTTCGCCAACTGAAAATATGTTTTAGCAGTAAAAAAATAGAAAAGTTTGATAGCATTTAATTTTTTAGGTTATGTATAATATCCTATTAGATAAATTACACATAAATGCACAATTTTACATATGGAATTGCCTAAGAAATAAACATGTTTACATATTTTGCCCATGAAATTGCATGAAGCACATGAATTTGCACATATATACAAACCACGAAGTGCATAGTCCATATAAACAAATGAGTGCATAGTCCATACAACCCTCATAGTTCACACAAAGAAAAGAATGCATAGTTCATACAAACCTCATAGTGCATAGAAACAAAAGAGTACATAGTCTGTACAATCCACATACAAACTAGCAAGCTCATAGTCTATACATGAAGGCATTCGGCATATCAATTTAATCATTCTTCGTTCTCTTCTTGTTGTTACGTGTGATATCCATAATAATATTCCTAAATATTTAAATGAACTCAAATAAGAGGGGAACACATATCGACGCCACGATCACAGCTCCCTCGCTCCCAGCTGCAGCATCATCGATAATCACCGCATATCTATTGATTATCGGCCTTAATCGCACGACAACCAGTGGATGGTAACGGATCGTTAGATAAAATTATTTTTTCCCTCACCAAATAATTATTGTTTTCATCATGTGACAGCATTCTGGAATCAAGAGAAACTCTAGTTTTTTATAAAAATAAGTTCTCTATTTTTTATGAATTTTTTTAAATTTTTGAATTTTGCATTGAAATCCATCGAAATTCCAGTCGGTTTTTATTTTCAGCTAGTATCGATAACGATAAATGATCGATTTTGAATTCCCTGCTCTCATCTCCCCCCTCTCTCTCTCCTCTCCCCCCTTTCCCCGCCGCTGCCGCCTCCGACACCGCACCGCCCGTCGCCGCTACCCTCGTCGAGCTAGAGCTGCCTCTGCGGGCTTCCCCTGTTGGTGCCCGACTCCCTCACCTTCCTCGCGTCCTCAGGGCCCGAGGGCGCGGCGCGGTGACTGCGGCCCGCGGTCCTAGCGCGCCCCCGCCGCAGCCGTCCCCTACCTCGCCGCCGGCAACGAGGTGCTGACATTATCATCATCACCGTCATCGTGTCTTGGTGCGTCGACATTGCCTCCGCCGGGAGCGACGCTGTCGTTGACTTGCTTCTTGACAGCTCATGTGGGGGATCACACGGGCAGCCTAGGCCCGCGTCTCTGGTGATTGATTCCTAGGTAGTGGCCACGGCCTCGTGTTGCCTGCTCCAATTCGCCTTCTTGTACCAATCCACGCATAACAAGAACGTGATGCCAGGTCCTAACGTTTCTTCTCTTGTTTGGATTTGGCTAGTTGCCGTAATTTAGTTTGGGGAAAACTTTGCAATAGTCAAATTCCACGGAATTCTTGATTATGTGCTGCACTTGCCTCTTATCAAGATAATTTCTAGCAGTGAAGCATGATTCTCTTATGTCATGTAGTAGTATTTAGATGTTAAGATGCTGTGTGAATAAAAGCTAGGACCCGAGCTTACAAGTGGAAAAAAAGATCATACTCATGTTTTGCAGTACTAGGATGTCAATGTCATGTCATAGTATGTGCTGAATTTGAGCGTTCCTTGTTTTTAACCTTTTATTGTTGAATGGGTTATAGAATGGAACCTATTTCAATGGGTTTCTTTTTTAGTGCCGAAATTTATATTGATTCCACTTGATTGATTGGTAAAGCTTCTTGCTGGGAGTTCTTTTTTAGGAATATAGAGGAAAGGTATAGACGGGTAGCCTGATGGGATTTCTTCCTTGGGAGTCATAGGAACTGGTAGCAAATGAGAGCTCATCTATTTGGATGACCAGCCACCACCACAGCTTCTCTGCCACCTTTCAGGTATTGCTTTTGCTACTTAAGGATGTGATTTTATTATGTCAAATGTTTGAGTGCTATTTATATATGTTTCGGTTCATGTCTTGCTTCCGTTGTGCTTGTTAGCCGATGAGAGATGCCAGGTCCAACCAACCTGTTCCTTCCTGATTCTGATTTTATTGCTTTTGTTAGCATGCTAAGCAAGTTCATTCTGAGCTGACATCACTGTCTAAACTGGTATATGGGTAGGCTATCTGTTACTACTTCAGTGTTGATGAGATGAATTGATGTATGTTTCAGAGCTTTGGGAATTGATTTAGCATGGATTGTGTCGTGGTGCTGCAAACCACAGCCGGGTGGCGGAAGGCACCCGCCCTAGCCCAGAGTACATGGCTGTTGGGTCCCCGACAGGTGGGCCCAACGATATAGTATAAAATAACATACTGTTCATACATTATGGCGTCGCAGGCAAAGGAGATCTCTCTCCTGGATTCCCTTGCCTGCTCCTGGAGTCCCTCGTTCATCATGTCCAAGCGCTGTCTTGTCAGAACGGTGCCAGACGTAGCTAGTGGCGTCGTCTGCCACGTAGCTGGACGGGCTGTGTAGCTTGCGGCGTAGGCGGCATGATGGAAAAGTGATGTGCCGTCGTATCCATTTAATGCTGCAGACGGGCTCTGCGCGGGTGCGGCATAGGCGGCTACACTGTATACCTTGGTAATACGCGGTGCACAGTGAGGCCTGACAAAGGCTGTCCCGCGTCCGGCGGCGGCAGAGCACACCTCAGCCATCTGCATTAAATGCGGTGGGTGGGCGAGTCTTCCAGCGGAAGGCTCGCGCTCGAACCCGTGCCTCCAGGACACGTGGCGGCTACGGACCCCCACGCAGTATGGGAGATCCGGATGGACGTAGGAGGTCCCGGATCCCTATGGGGGGGTCCGAGGCCTCGGCTGTCGATACGGATCTTCCCTTCCTTAGGGGCACGTGGCGTCTCCGGACCCATCCCCAGGCGGAGAACAGGTCCGGGGCCATTGGCCTGGTGAGGAAGGAGCCTGGCCCATGGGCCTGGCTACTCCGTCCTTTGCGCGTAGTTACGGATAACTACGCGGGTCCTGCCTTACTGCAGTAGGAGTGGGTATCCCTGCTACAGGGTACCGACAGTGGCCCCCGGGCCCACCTTGGGGGAGGTACGAACCCGCAGGTGGGGCCACTACTGCGACTTGGCTCTGCATAGCTTGAAGCTTCCTACTGCAGGGGACTTGACCGGCTTTGACCATCTATCGGGTTGTTTGCTGCCTCATCGCTTCGCAACGGCTTACTGACTCATGGCCCCCACATACAGTGGTTCACCTCGTCACGCGCGCGACGCTCGGCATTGTTGCGGCCGGAATAAACGAGATATTTACTATCGCCGCAGTTCCCGAAAAGCTCGGCCACGCCAACGCTTAATACGTGCACGTCAGCTCAGCTTCCACCTCGCTTCGCACGCGGGCGACGGTTCAGATCCCGTCTTTTCACACCTTTGTTGGTTACCCGATCACCCCGACAGGTGGGCCTGGGCCCCCATGTCATGGACTGGGCGGTTAACACCAGGTGCAGGCGTCGCTTGAGTTCCGGCGACGGTTCCGGGGCGCGTCGGTTGAGTCAGGCTTTATAATGGGACGAACCGTATACCGCGGTTACTTTCCCGCATTCGCCTTCTTCCTTCCAACCTTTGCGCCCCTTTGCCTTCGAGCTTTCCTTGCCCCTTGCTCCCCCACGCAGGCTGCTCCTCACCTCCACCGAGAGATGGCATCCCTTGTTCATCCCCGCCGCTTCCAGACCGAGGAAGAGTTGAACACGGTGCGCCGCCTGCTTGGGTGGAGTGCACAGGAGACCGGCTGGGGGGTCCGAGCAGGCTCGGTTCCCCTTGGCAACCTCCGCGCCGGGGAGTTTGTGCTATTCACCTCGCACATCTCCACTGGCGTGGGACTGCCGATTTCTTCGTTCCTGCTACTGTTGCTGGAAGACTTCGGTCTCCAACTTCAGCACCTGATGCCCCACTCCCTCCTCCTGACGTCCATCTTCGTGCATTTGTGCGAGATGTTCGTGGGAGTGCGGCCCTGCGTCATCCTCTTCCGCTACTTCTTCATCCTGGTGAGGTCCGGAAGGAGCAAGGACGAAGTGGGGGGGGTACTACTTCCAGATGAGGAGTGACCTGTCGACTCCTTACATTCCTGGCCTTACTGGCGGGAAGTGGGAGGAATGGCGCAGGGATTGGGTGACCGCCACCACCGAAGCCAACGAGCGCCTCGCCCTGCCGACTGAGGGGCCCACCACCGACCGTGCATCCTGGAGGGCCAAGCCGTCCCTGCAGCCGGAATTCGACTCTGTGCTGGGCAAGATCAGGTCGCTGGTGGAGAGGGGCCTCACCTTGTAGCACGTGCTTGGAGATTTCCAGAAGCGCCGGATCGCCCCCCTGAAGCAGCGGCCGCGCCCTGCTTGGAGCTTCACCGGCCTTAACGACTGCAGCAGGACCCACCACGGAGAGGGGAGCGACCTGACCCAGGAAGCCTTGGAGGTCCTGGTGCGGAATGTGACGGGAGATGCCTTCATCCCGGAGAACCTGATCCTTCCTTAGGGTATTGTTCCCCTATGCGAGGACTCCGCGAGGGTGGCGGTGCTGGCTACCCTGCCAACTCTTGACGACGGGGGGCTGGCCCCACGCCAGACCGGAGGCGATCCGAACCGTGGGCTCCGGATCCCTGGAGCGTCCGGGGATCAAGCTACGCTGTGCGCTGTGGGGTCCGGTGCCACCACGAAGGGGAAGCAGTCCATGGCCAGTAGCGCCGCCACAGCCGGTTCCAGCCAGGTACAGAGTAGCTCTGGTGCATCGTCGGGGGATGCAGGCCGGCGCAGGCTACTCAGGGGTGACGGGACCCCAGTCACGGAGCCCGCCATGAAGCATCAGAGGACCGCTGAGGGCGCGGGCCAGGGTAGCACCCGGGCCACCGGCCCTCGCGGGTCCTCCGGGGCGACTGCGCCGCCACCATCGCCACCGAGAGATCCCTCCTGCCGGCAGCAACAGCAGCAGCAGCAGCCGCGGGAGCAGCCGCAGCGGGCGCGAGAGCGGCAACAGCAGCAACAAGTTCAGCCCCGAGTTGCGCCCGCGCCGCAGCCACGGGAGCAGCAGCAGCTGGAGGAGGAGCAGCCCCGGGTTGCGCCTGCATCGCCGCCGCGGGAGCAGCAACAGCAGCAGGAGCGGAGGTCGAGCCTCCGAGGATGCTGGGTACCCGGCACTTCTGGGTTAGTGTTACTCTGCTTTCTTCCCCTGTGCCAGGTGCTCTGCTTTTTGTTGAAGGCTTCTCCGCTTTGTTGCCAGGGCTCCTCGCTCCAGCAGTTCTTCTACCATCGCCGGCTCGTCGGTGCTGACAGGCGCGTCATTACCAAACTCAGCAGCACCTAACTCTGCAGCAGCAGGGGCGCCTGTGACGGGCACGGCAGGCGCAGCGGCGGCGGAGGCGCCGGTGCTGGGCACAGCCGCATCCGACACGGCGGCGGTGGAGGCGCCGGTGCTGGGCGTAGCCGTACCCGACGCAGCGACGACGAAGGCGCCGGTGCTGGGCGCAGCCGCATCCGACACGGCGGCGGCAGAGACGCCGGCGCTGGGCGCAGCCGCACCTGACGCAGCAACGGCGAAGGCGCCGGTGCTGGGCGCAGCTGCACCCAAGGCGGCGGCGGCGGAGGTGCCGGCGCTGGGCGCAGTCGCTCTTGATGCGGCGGAGGCGGAGGCACCGGTGCTGGGCGCGGCCACACCCGACGCGGCGGCGGCGGAGGCGCCGGTGCTGGCGCCACCGCCCCTGACGCAGCGGCGGCGGAGACGCCGATGCCGGGCGCTACCGCACCCGACGCACCGGCAGCGGAGACGCCGATGCCGGGCGCTGCCGCACCCGACGCAGCGGCGGCGGAGACGCCGGAGATGAGTGCTGCAGCGGAAGCTCCCACCTCCAGCTCCGATCCTGTTGCAAAGGAGGAGTTGGAGGTGGTCTTTGGCAGGCAGCTCCTGCAGCTCTAACTCCCGGAGGAGGAAGCGACTCCCCTTCCCCAGGTGCTGACCCAGGTCCGGCGGTCGATAGTGGACGCAACTTCCTCCACCGAGGCGGCCTTCTGGCAGGAGTGGTCTGCCCTGGAGAGCGAACGCCAGCGCCTCTCCAACTGGCACACCCGCCTGGAGGCGCACAGGAAGGCGGAAGCTTCCCGTGCTGCGGAAACCCAGTCAAAGCTCAAAGCCGACCAGGAGGCCTATCGAGCCAACCTTCTGAAGGTGTTCAACCGGGACCTTGCAGTATCGAGCCGGGAGAAGGCCCTGGCCCAGCGGGAGGAAACTTTTGCCTTGGAGGTTGTTGGCTTCGCGACTCAGCGGTCCGACCTCGAGACTCGCCTCGCGGCCCAGCAGTCCGAGCTGGAGACTCGCAGCCAGGGTCTCGAGGTCCGGAGGCAGGAGCTCGACGTCTTCTCTGCGACTCTGCAGGGATGGCGCGAGCAACTGCAAGAGAGAGCAGGCAAGCTGACTGTTGCCGAGGCGGAGCTG
Source organism: Panicum virgatum (assembly GCF_016808335.1). Lineage (NCBI taxonomy): Eukaryota > Viridiplantae > Streptophyta > Magnoliopsida > Poales > Poaceae > Panicum > Panicum virgatum. The sequence continues at coordinate 17,953,499 of NC_053149.1, forward strand.
GAGGAGGATCGGAAGTCCCTCTATAAGCGGGAGGCCCACGCCACCGGCATAGAGAAGGAACTTGGGCGTCAGCGGGACTCCCTCAAGAAGCTGGAAGAGTGGTCGGAGAAGAGGAAGGCCGAGCTCGAGGAGAGGTCCCGCGAGGTGGAGGTGGCCAAGGCGGCTCTGGACACCCGGGTGCAAGAGGCGGTCCTGGAGGCGGTCCGGAAGCACCAGGAGGACCAGCGTGTGGAGGCCCAGCGGATCGCTGACTGGGCGATCGAAGCGAGCCTAGCACTGGTGCCACTTGGAATGAGCCCAATCCAGGTGGCGGAGCCGCCAGCTTCGATAGCTGACGCCCTCCCAATGCTGAATTCTGCTTCGGATAGGCTCCAGTGTCTGGGGCCGGTCCTTGCTGGCCAGCTCGAAGCTGAGGGTCGCGAGCTGATCCGGATGGTGGAAGAGCACATCTTGACCTGCCTCCGGAGCCACGACCCGGCCATCTCGCTGGCGCCCGTGGTCGATGGCCCTGTAGCGGAGACGGAGGCCGCCGCTCGAGATAGCGTGCAGGAGGTCGTCGACTTCGTTGCCGCCTACTTCAAGCGGGAGCCTGCAGACCCTTGAGCTGGGCATTGTATCTTTGTATCTTTTGCATTATGTAACAACATTGTACTAGTTGAAATTTTGGAATAGAAGAAACTTCAACTTAGCTTTTTGTTAGTTGTTGGTTTGTGGTATACAGCACCCCGGCGCCCTGGCCCCCTGGCGGATAGGTTCAGTTGATTGGACCTGTCTACCACCTGAGCTGTAGAAGATGCTCCGGACATCCTTGGGCATAGGTGCCGCATAGTTTGCAGACTGAGCGAGTGTCTTATGCCTTTCCCTGCGTAGCAGAAAATTCTACAGAGAGAAGAATCAACTTGCTCGCATGCTAGAAATGATACTGCGACTTAGCTGCTTGACGTATGCAGATGTCGTGGCATAAAGCGAATGTCCCGGCCCCCTGGGAGATAGTCTCAGTTGTTTTTGAGTCTGTCTACCACCGAGACTGGATCTTGATCTGCATGAAACTTTAAAGTGGATGCCGGGACCCCCTGGTAGGTAGGCTCAATGGTTGAGGCTGGCTACCACCATTCAAGGTTTGGCCTGTGTACCACTTCAAAGTTACAGCTTTGTAGCAGGCCCGTGCGAGCTATTCTGGACCGGCGCCCAGTCTAGTACAAGGTCCGGAGCTCCAGATATACAGGTCCGGGCACTTCAGTGTTTGTTACAGAGTGGTGGAGTGTGTAGGCTTAGGGTGCGAGACCAGGCTAAGGCGCTGCACAGGGCTCCGGACCACTCCAGGAAACAACACGAGTTCTCCGGACCTAGATCTGATGCTCCAGACCCTTCCTAGGAGTGGGTGAGGTCACTTTGTCGTATTCGATCCTTTGAGATATGGAGCTGGACATGCCGTGTAGGACTGAGGAATCCAATTCTTGAGCTAGAAGGAGGTCCGAGCCCCTAATTACCCGGCTCTAGGTACTAGAGCACTCGTTACAGGGCGGTGGAGTGTGTAGGCTTTTGGGTACGGAACCGGCTAAGCGGCTACACAGGACTCCGGACCACCCCAGGAAACAAGCACCCCATCTCCAGAGCAGGTCCCTAGGGGTTCGGACCCCTCCCCAGTAGCAAGATGGTCCGGTATCTGTACGGCACTCCAGCAACTCAATACAGATCTTAGTTGTAGCGACAAGAGTGGAAGTCCGCACGGGGGTTAGAAAGGACAAAAACTCGAGAATTAGAAAGCGAATTTAAATTTTGACACAAAGACAGGACTGGGAGAAAGTCTTTCCTTTGCAATCTTGATGTACATGGCTTGCGCGATGGATGCCAGAGGCCGGGTTTACGAGATCGGACCTCTACCGCTTTGAGCCGCGCGTTAGCCGACGGTGCGATGGATGCCAGAGGTCGGGTTTACGAGGGTGGCCCCCAACCGCTCTGGGCCGCACACTAACTCTATCTTATTACAAAGGAAAAGTTTATTTCCCTGCTCTGCCTAGGTGTAAAACTTACGCAAATGCTCTATGTTCCATGGGTTGGGCAGCGGCACTCCATCTTTTGTGGCGAGGCGAACGCATCCGGGCCGGCATACCTCTGTAACCTGGAAGGGTCCCTCCCAGCTGGGGGAAAGTTTGTGGAGCCCTGCTCGGCTCAGGATCCGTCTGAGGACGAGGTCGCCAGCCCGGAGCTCCCTACTGTGCACGAACCGTTGATGATAGCGCCGGAGCGCCTGGTTGTAGGGTGCATTTCGGATTGCTGCTCGCCATCTTCGTTCGACAACGAAGTCCACGTCGTCATGCCGCAGCTGCTCCTGCATGGATTCGTCAAAAGCCTGGACCCGTGGTGAGCCCAGGTGAATTTCTGGGGGAAGGCATGCTTCAGCCCCGTAGACCAGGAAGAATGGAGTCTCCTCGGTGGCTCGGTTGGGTGTCGTCCGGTTGCCTCATAGTACGCACGGAAGCTCGTCAACCCATTTGGCACCATGCTTCTTCAAGCAGTTGTAGGTGCGGGTCTTGAGTCCCCTGAGGATCTCTGCATTCGCTCTCTCAACCTGTCCATTGCTGCGGGGATGTGCCACGGACGCAAAGCATAGCTGGATGCCGATGTCCTCACAGTACTCTTGGAAGAGTCTGCTTTTGAATTGGGTCCCGTTGTCCGCGATGATGCGGTTTGGGACGCCAAATCTGCACACAATGGACTTGAGGAATGCGACTGCTGATTTCTTAGTAATATTCACCACAGGGGTAACCTCCGGCCACTTTGTGAATTTGTCGATGGCGACATAGAGGAATCGGTACCCGCCGATAGCCTGGGGGAATGGCCCCAAGATATCCACACCCCACACAGTGAATGGCCATGAGGGCGGAATCATCTGCAGAGCTTGAGCCGGTGTGTGTATTTGCTTTGCATGGAATTGGCATGCTTTGCAGGACCTTACCAGCTCAACCGCATCCTGGAGTGTTGTTGGCCAGTAGAAGCCATGCCAAAAGGCCTTGCCAACAAGCATGCGAGATGAGGAATGACTTCCACACTCGCCTCCATGGATCTCCGCGAGCAACTCGCGGCCCTCTCCCTGGAAAATGCACCGCATGAGGACACCATTGGCGCCACGGCGGTAGAGATCCCCTTCTACCACCGCGTAGCGTTTAGCCAATCGGACTATGCGCTCAGCGGACACATCGTCATCAGGGAGGATGTTATCTTTCAGGTAGCCCCGGATCTCGGAGATCCATGCATCGGGAGCTTCCTGAGTAGGTGGGAGTGGCTCAACGAGGTCACCAGGATCCTCAACAGAGCACACAGCCCAGGTTGGGCACCATAGGTGGGATGCCACCGGGATTGCTAGCTTCGAGGTGCTAGCTTGATCCCCTTCACCCAGTTCAGCAGGCTGGGTGGTAGGTCTCAGCAGCCGTCTCTCGAAGACGCCCTCGGGCACGGATGCCCAGGTAGATGCTCTTGCAGAGAGATCATCTGCTGCTGTGTTGAGTTCGCGGGGAACATGTTGCAGTTCCAGGGCGTCGAAGTCCTTCTCGAGCTTCCTCACGTGCATGAGGTATGCCGCGAGTTGGGGATTGTTGCAACTGCAATCCCCTCGGACCTGCTTGATGATTAGCTGGGAATCGCCCTTCACCAGAAGCTGTCGGACCCCCAATGAGAGGGCTTGCGTCAGGCCAAAGATCAGAGCTTCGTACTCCGCCATGTTGTTGGTGGCCTTGAACTCAAGGTGCACCATGTACTTCAGCTGATCTCCGTTTGGGTCGATGAGGACAACACCAGCTCTGGCCCACTTCTCGCAGGCGGACCCATCGAAGAAGAGTGTCCAGTGGGGCTCGGTGAAGACTGGTGTCCTGATTTTCGGCTCCGGGGGTCCGGCGTTGACGTCCGGACCCCCAGAATTGCTTGGGGAAGGAGTCCACTCCACTATGAAATCAGCCAGGATCTGGCTCTTGACTGCATGGCGAGACTGGAAGTCCAGTTGGAACTCAGCCAGCTCTGCCGCCCACTTGGCGATATTGCCTGTGGCGTTGGAGTTGTGCAGGATCGCTCTTAACGGGTAAGAGGTCACTACGACAACTCGGTGTGCCTGAAAGTAGTGGCGCAGTTTCCTAGACGCTATAAGTATCGCGTAGATAAGTTTATGCGTCTCAAGATACCTGGCCTTCGCCTCATGGAGGACTTCGCTGACATAGTAAACTGGCTTTTGGACGGTCCGGACCCTGGTTACCGGGTCCGGTTCGCCCCCTTTCACCATGTCTGGTCCTTGGTCCCCCAGCGGCTCTGGGTTCCCACTGGGATGAGGCTCCCCCGGACCCCCTTGTGCGGGGTTTGGCCCTTCAGGCTGGGGTGAGGCTGACGGGCCCCCGTGTCCGGGGTCCGGCTCACCACCCTTGGCCGGGGAGACCCTGGTGTTCCCCTGGCGAGCCTGCTCCGTCCTTTCGGTGACCAGCACCATGCTAACTGCCTCCGCAGATGCAGCAAGATACAGAAACAACGGCTCACCGGGCTCTAGAGCCACCAATACTGGCAGCGAGGTGAGGTGCTACTTCAGTTCCTGGAAGGCCTGTTCAGCCTCTTCGGTCCAAGAAAATGGACCGGACCACCTCAATAGCTTGAAGAAGGGAAGGGCCCTCTCAGCCAGCCTCGATATGAAGCGGCTAAGAGCAGCGAGAGATCCAGTAAGCTTCTGGACGTCCTTGATGCGGCCAGGAGGCCTCATCGCTTCGATCGCCTTGATCTTGGCTGGGTTTGCCTCGATGCCTCGATGTGAGACCAGGAAACCAAGCAGCTTCCCTGCTGAGACGCCGAAGATGCACTTCTCGGGGTTCAGCTTCGTGCGCGTGGCGCGGAGCTGGTCGAAGACGAGGGACAGGTCCTCCACTAGTGTTGACCCTACCTTAGTCTTGACCACAATGTCATCGACATAAACCTCAACAATATCTCTAATTAGATTACAGAAGGTTTTGTTCATAGCTCGTACAAACGTGGGTAAGGCATTCCTTAGACCATATGGCATGACAATGTAGCAATAAAGCCCATCTACTGTTACAAAGGCAGTATGCTTCCTATCCTCTCTAGACATCTGAATCTGGTGGAAACCAGAGTATGCATCTAGGAAAGACAAAAGGTCACACCCGGAGGTGGAGTCCACGATCTGATCGATACATGGAAGGGGATAGGGGTCTCTAGGGCATGCCTTGTTGAGGCTGGTGTAGTCGATGCACATCCGAAGCTTCCCGTTGGCCTTTGGGACGACGACCGGATTGGCCAACCACTCAGGGTGGTGGACCTCCTCGATGAAGCCAGCGTCTAGGAGCTTGCGGACTTCTTCGCGGATGAAGTTCTACCGCTCCACGGACTGCTTCCGAGGCTTTTGGTGCACCGGCGTGGCGTCGGGGTAGATCCTCATATTGTGCTCGATCACTTCCCTGGGGATCCCGGGCATCTGTGACGGTTCCCAGGCGAACACGTCGACATTTGCCCGGAGGAAAGCGATGAGTGCGTCTTCCTATTTCTCCTCCAGGTTCCCCGCGATGCGGGTGGTCCTGGTGGAGTCCGCTCCAATCTGCACCGTCTTCACGGGAACATGGTCCGGATCGGACAGTTGGACCTTGGGAGCCTTTGTAGGTGCCCTGGGTTGCGAGGTGGATGGATCCTCCTCGGAACATGCAGCCTCTGCCGCCAGAGCATGCAGTCTCTCAACTGCAGCGACGGCAGCGGTGCGGTCGCCCTGCACGGTGAGGACTCCGGCAGGAGAAGGCATCTTCAAGACCAAATACCCGTAATGAGCAATGGCCATGAAGCGGTAGAGTGCCGGTCGGCCAATGATGGCGTTAAATGGGAGGTTCACCTCCGCAACATCGAACAGAACGCTCTCTGTGCGGAAGTTCTCCTCGGTCCCGAACGTGACCGGCAATGTGATGCTCCCCAGAGGGAACACCGGATGTGGGCCCACTCCGGAGAATGGGCGAGAGGGAGTCAGCTTGGACTCCGGGATCTGCAGCTGCTTGAACACTGCATAGCTGATGACGTTGAGGCCAGCCCCACCGTCGATCAGCACGTGATAGAGCCTCATGTTGGATATGACAGGAGCGGTGACTAGAGGTAGTACACCAGCTCCGGCCATATTCTCCGGGCAGTCGGATGGCCCGAAAGAGATGGTGGTGTTCATCCACCTCTGGTGCGGCGCCGCCTTCGGGACCCCCGGCTTCACCGAAAGGACCTCTCGGCGAATGGTCTTCACGTCCCGCCGGGAGACAAGCTCCCAGCTTCTGCCGTACATTACGTACAGCTTCTTGCGGCAGTCGCCGTTGCCGGAATCGGAGTCGTCGTCGTGGTAGACGCCCTTCAGCTCCCGAGCGGGGGACTGGTACCCCAGCTCCTTCTCCCCAGCAGCGGCTCCGCTATCAGAGGCTTTCTCCTTGCCAGGCCGCTGGCGAGGAGGGGGTGAACCATCCTTGGAGGACTGCTCACGCCGCCCACTGACCAGCTTCGCGAGCTTCTGGATCTCGCGGCAGTCAGTGGCGCTGTGGCGAGCGGTGGGATGCACTTGGCATGAACCTCCGCTTCCACCTTGCGGGCGAGGGCGTTTGCCATGGGCATTCTGGCCCCCAGCCGCTGCTGCTGCTGCTGCCGGCGCCGCTGCTGGCGCTGCTGCTGCAATGACTGGTCCGCCAGAATGCGGCTCCCCACGACTCCAGTTCTTGTTCTTCTTCTTCTTGCCACCGCCCTGAGCGGTAGCACCGGAGCCACCAGCCTTGGCGTCTCCGTCATGGGGGGCTGAGTGCCATGCACGGCCCTCAGCGGCCCTGGCACACTTGTCTGCCAGGGAGAAAAGCGTAGTGACGCTTTCCACCTCGTGCGTCGCGAGCCTCTCGAGCATCTTCTCGTCACGTACCCCCTAGCGGAAAGCAGTGATAATAGATGCATCTGAGATACGAGGAATGGTACCCCGTACCTTGGTGAAGCGCGAGATGAAGGCCCGGAGCGTTTCTCCGGGTTTTTGCCTCACGGCGTGAAGGTGTGCCTCCACACCATGCTGCTGGTATGCGCTGGCGAAGTTCGCTGTGAACCTCGCACAGAGCTCTTCCCAGGACTGGATCGTCCCAGGTGTGAGGTTCATGAGCCAAGTCTGGGCTGGCCCAGACAAAGCTACATGAAAGTAGCTCGCCATGATGGCGCCGTTACCACCAGCCACTGTGATGGCGGTAACGTACACCTGCAGGAATTCCGACGGGTTAGTGGTACCGTCGTACTTCTCCGGCAGGTGCGGGCGGAACTTGGACGGCCATGCCATGGCGCGGAGGTGCTCCGCCAGCGCAGCACAGCCCACCCCAGCCACTGGTGCGCCTGACTGTATCTGGGCGTTCACCGGGGGCTTGGGCGCCACCACGTCCAAGTCGGTGTTGAGGTTGCGGCCCTCAATGTTAAGACGGCGCTCTCGCGCCCTCTCAACGGAGATGCGGGCATCCTCTCCCGCGCGTCGGCGGTTGAGCTCCGCCCGCAAGTCTTCTGTTCGTGCACCCCTCACGGTGGTGGAGCGCAAGGACGCCGACGCACCGCCCTGACGCTGGCAGTAAGGTACTACCGTGTTGCCGGGCGGAGGTCGTTGCCCAGTCCTTGCAGAACTGGGGGAGGCCTGAGCCAGATGGAGGAGACGGTCAACGTCGTCCCGCCACTGCCTCAGGGCGTCTGGCGAGGCTGCCTCAGCCGGGGGGTTGCGAAGCAACTCCCTAGCCGCTGCCAGCGCTCCGCCGCTCGCAGCTTGTGAGGGGGCTGGGGGCCCTTGATGGGCGCCCTGATTCTTGCCGGCGAGCAGCACGCGCCGCCGCCGACGGTGGCTGCTCCACAGGCACAGTTGCCCCTGGAGCAGGGACGCGAGAGGCGTGTGGCGTGGAGGACACCACACCCTCTGTCATCTCTACGTCGTCCACACGAACCATGGAGACGAAGAAGAGATGAACTGCGACCAGCTAAACGCCCCTACCTGGCGCGCCAAATGTCGTGGTGCTGCAAACCACAGCCGGGTGGCGGAAGGCACCCGCCCTAGCCCAGAGGGTGTGTACTCGGGGGTTAGCTAGTCCTAGTTCGATCTCCCTCAAGAACACGATGAACACAGCAAGATTTAGAGTGGTTCGGGCCGCCGGAGCGTAATACCCTACGTCCACTATGTGTTGTATTGCCTTGCCTCGAGAGAGTTCGAGAGAGCTTGTGCGTTGTGTGACCGTTCTAGTCTGCTTGTCGTGCACAGCGAGCGCCTCCCTTTTATATCTCAAGGGAGGCGCGTACATGGCTGTTGGGTCCCCGACAGGTGGGCCCAACGATGTAGTATAAAATAACATACTATTCATACATTATGGCATCGCAAGCAAAGGAGATCTCTCTCCTGGATTCCCTTGCCTGCTCCCGGAGTCCCTCGTTCATCATGTCCAGGCGCTGTCTTGTCGGAACGGTGCCAGACGTAGCTAGTGGCGTCGTCTGCCACGTAGCTGGACGGGCTATGTAGCTTGTGGCGTATGCGGCATGATGGAAAAGTGCCGTGCCGTCGTATCCATTTAATGCTGCAGACAGGCTCTGCGCAGGTGCGGCACAGGCGGCTACAATGTGTACCTTGGTAATACGCGGTGCACAGTGAGGCCTGACAAAGGCTGTCCCGCGTGCCGCGGCGGCAGAGCACGCCTCAGCCATCTGCATTAAATGCGGTGGGTGGGCGAGTCTTCCAGCGGAAGGCTAGCACTCGAACCCGTGCCTCCGGGACACGTGGCGGCTCCGGACCCCCACGCAGTATGGGAGGTCCGGATGGACGCAGGAGGTCCCGGACCCCTATGGGGGGTCCGAGGCCTCGGCTGTCGACACAGAGCTTCCCTTCCTTAGGGGCACGTGGCATCTCCGGACCCATCCCCAGGCGGAGAACAGGTCCGGGGCCATTGGCCTGGTGGGGAAGGAGCCTGGCCCGTGGGCCTGGCTACTCCGTCCTTTGCGCGTAGTTACGGATAACTACGCGGGTCCTGCCTTACTGCAGTAGGAGTGGGTATCCCTGCTACAGGGTACCGACAGATTGATTGTGGGAAAGGGAAATGTTATTTTAAGCTCAATTTTTCCATGATACCATGTAAACATTTTGACACTACAAAATGAGCTCCTGCAAATTCAGTTGGTTTCAAGGATCTATTATGGTACTGCTAACCAGTGGTGCATCCAGTTAATCATAAACTTTTTTTGGTTGAATATGTTGTTTATGTCCAAAATATTATATCTGAATACCTGCACTACTCTAAATCTGTTGGAGAAATTTACATAGGTTTAGTATTATGGATACTAACCTTTTTCCTTTCTGAATTTCTCTGGTCAAGTTTGCAGAGTTTAATGTTCTTTGCGTGTTTAAATTTTCATCACAGCTTACGGAAACGCGAAAGGAGGATGGCTAGGCCTCCTATTGCTGCCATTTTTGGGTGGCAGTTACATTGCACCAGCTTACTTCAAGATGTGTGCAGATAGTTTGTTGAATATTAAGGCGTACCCAGATGTTTGACAATGCAGAAATCTGCAAGATTTAAATCAGGCATTGGCCTCTTTCTATTGATGCTTGGCAGCTAGCTCCTCAATACAGGATAAACTGATATGGGAGATTCGTTCATGCTCTACCACAACCTTGTCCTCTGCTTAAAATTTTACAGGAATCTGAATCCTAGGTTTACTCAAGATCTTAAAATCTTTATTACAGATGAATAATATAATATAAAACATCTCTATTTTTTAAATCTTGTCCAAACATGCCTTTAAATGTATGAGTCTGCTTTCTATCTATGTAGCACAGATACGGATACGCGTATCGGTATAAGAAGGATACGGATACGCGGATACAGCAATTTCCTAAAAAAACCCGATACACGGATACGTTTTACTATTTTTTAAATAAATAAATAATGGCACATATTAAGTTTGTAAAAGCAATAAATTACCTTGCAATAGCAATTACCAGCCAAAGCAAAGACCGGTTCCAATTGTGATGTCCAATTGTCCATTCTCGAGCTCTCTTTCTCCAAGTCCAGAGTTACCATAAATTCAAAACATAGCAGCAGCTCTCAAATATCCGTCCTATCCTTCTCTCACACTCTCATTCCTCTACTCTCTTCCTCTACTTCTCTTCCCCACCGAACTCTCCCCTTCCTATTTCCCCCTCCGCCCCGTCCCTTCCCATCTTCCACCACCGGCCCCTCCACCCTCTTCCCCCTCTGCTGCAGGCTGCAGCGTGGGGCAGGCAAGAGCGCGGAGGAAGGGAGCAGCGGCGGGCACACGGGCAGCCGGCTCGCAGGGCCGCGGCGGCGCGCAGGCAGCGGGCGCGCGTGGCCGGTGCGGGCGCAGCGGCGGCCGGCGCGCAAGGCAGGCGCGGTCGCGGCTGACGGGAGCAGCATCGGGTGCACGGGCAGCCGGCTCGCAGGGCCGCGGCGGCGCGCAGGCAGTGGGCGCGGCTGTCGACGGCTTGCGGGGCTGCGGCTGTCGGCGAGTTCGCTGGAGCTTGGATCCGCGTGGCTGGAGCCTGGATCCGCATCGTTGGCGGCCGGCGAGCAGGGACGGACACGCCGTTGGATACGTCGCCGTTGGATACGTATCCGTTCGTGAGTTTCTAGCATCACTGTTTAGGGATACGCGGACACGCCGTGGATACGTATCCCAGCCGTATCCCAGGCGTATCCGTGTCGGATACGTATCCGACACGGGATACGCCCCTTCCCTGCCGTATCCGTGTTTCTGAGCTTTCTATTATGATGGTGTTCCTACCTCTTGCCTGATCTTCGTACTGAAGTATTGTTGTCATCACAGGTAAACCCTGATATGGTTCCAGAGTATAAATCAAATATGGTACAAAGGCATTTCATCTCAGCTAGGAGACACATCATAAGGTAAGTTTGTAAAAGAAAATATGGTTAAATGTGATATGTATTACTTTAAGATGTGGATTGTTCACCAGTAAACTATTTCCAAGTAATCATAATATATTCTACATACATTTAAATTTGTTCATGACGATACCGTTAGTACATTCTTTATCGAAAATCTTGCCAATTTAGCACATCATGCTTTCCCTTATATATAGGTTTATTATTAAATTTGCTTCTTGCCAATCTATACTGTTGATTGAACATTGTGTCACATGGAGAACCAATCTAGACCAACCGATCAAGATTATGCCCAAGGTTACAAGATCATGTTTACAGATTGCTTCACGTTTCTGATAGCCTCTCAGGTACAGCTCATGAGTTCATACTTTTATTCAGTTTTGAGATAAGTGTTGTGTAGGAATGTTGCCAAACACAAAACTTGTAGTTCATAATGCTGTTTAATTGTGTTGCAGGACTCACTGGATGCACTAAATGAGATTCTTAAAGAACATGTACCAATGAACCATTTCAGACCAAAGTGAGCATCACACATATTCACTTGTAATTTTGTTTTCTGAATATCTTTTTAATTGGGGTATCCTGATTCCTGACTTGGTTGATAGCTAGATTGTTACTAATTGCGTACTTACCTTCTTACTAAGATATTTTTTTGGTAGTATTTTAGTGGATGGATGCCAACCATATTCGGAGGACCCATGGAAAATCATAAAGATAAACAACCTAATATTTTAAGGCGTGAAGCTATGCAACCATTGCAAGGTAAGATACTGTCACTAATACTCTCCTAGCTTTAATTTGAAATTGATTATGCAGTTTACTTCAGCACTTGATTAGTGTAATTATTCAGTCAGTTTATGTCTTTCAAGAGCCCAATATGCTAGACATTGTTGTAATGACTAATGCACGAACAAATGAGGTGATGGTGACTGCCAATATTCATTCGGTTCTTTTTAGAAAATATATCATTGCCACGTGTAAACATTAACTTTAAATATAAAATTCGTATTCATGATTTTTTTTTTAAACATGTGCGCGCTCTACGGTGACCGGTCCTACGTGCCGAGCCTCGTCCTCTCCATGCGGTACCTGCACGGCACGCTCGCCGCAATGGAGTTCCAGGGGAGCGTCAAGGTCTCCTCCGCGCATGCCTCTTCCGTGCTTGCGATGCCGCCGGCCCTCGGGGTGCCGTCGCCCTCAAGCTTGCCGCTCCTCGTCGCCGCAGCCCGCTTCCCGCTGAGTCTGCACAGCGTGTTGTTAGGCGACGACGCGGCGGGCTCCTCGTCCTCGCAGCTGCCCATCCGGGCCTCCCCGGCCGTGGTTCACGTCGAACCCGCGTACGAATGGCATCTCGTTGCAGGGACACGCCGTCGCCGTCTCCCAGTTCCACATCGGTAACCGGCTGCATTGCCTGCCGCCGGCATTGTAGCAGGTCAGCTCCACGCTGCCTTCCCTTATCTTTCCTTGTGGATTTTGCTCTCTATATTGCCAGGATCTGGTGGGCTAATATTCGCTTCGTTAGGGAATCAGTTAGCAACTGAAAAGGAGGATCTTTTTCAGGTAGACCTTTACAAGTTTAGATTTGGAATCATTAGGTGTTTTCAAATACAATTTTGGGATATGTCTTTTTGGCATCTAGGTGTTCTCAAATTCAATTTTGGGACGATATGCCTTATTTGCATCTGCTGTTTCCAAAGTTCCTTGTTTTTTGAACGAGATAGTGAGCTTAGTACATTAAGCATGAGAGCTTATAACTGGCTCATTTTTCAGCTGGGTGCTTACCAATTGCTGTGGCTGCGGTACCATTGAAGGTTAATTTGGTCGACCTTGTGACAGGATTATCACCTGCTCTAGCTTCCTTTTTCTCTGTTTGCTAACAAAAAAAAAAGTCTAACGACAAGATGATCCATATGTGCAATTTGTGCTTGTTTCGATCTGTTTTGGTCAATTCTTGCTTCTTCTCTTAAATGAACGAGCAGCACTCCTGCTTACTTTTTAAAATAAAAAACTTCTCTGAACACATTGTTATATCGGCATCTTCCTACCTGACAAAGGGTTGCAGGGTAGTTTAGTGTGTCCATTATATGTTCTAGTGACAAATTTGTTCACCATGCATTATAACTTATATACTAGGTGCACTTTTAGCTTAGCCATGACATTTGTGTGTATAATTTTCAATGGCTTGCGATTTTTGCTGCTGCAGATGTTTGGTAACTCCCACGGTCACTATTTTGCTAATGGTGCATAAGTTCTTCATATGAGAGAGAGAAATAAAGAGGTACCTATGATCCTATAGTTCCTGTAATATTTAGGGTGTTTCACAAATGAATAATGTAAGAAAAGGTAAAATTGTGTCATTAATTTGTTAAGCTGTCGTGTTTAGTTCATAATATTTTTAATGCAGACGGTACATATTGACAGAAATGCAGCTTCTAGGGCCTGTCGGAAGGGCAGGTAATATATTGAGAAATTGAAAACAAAAAGGATGAACTGCTATCAGGAAACTGGTATGCACTAATAATTCTTATGTTTCTCATTGATCGGGCTACCGTGCATCAAGTTACTTCTAGCAGTTTTTGCTGACTGCAAATGCAGACTATTTGCACGATCAGTTAAATATACGTTGATGCAAACATGACCAAATTCAAGTGGCAGACATGACCCTACCGGATAAGGCCGGTGTAATTCTGATTGCTTAATATACTATTAACACAACAATTCCTTACCATGCGTCACTACCCAAACAACATTGTAAGACAAAACAGGCATAACAACATAAAAAAACAATTACACTACCAACATTTGCACTAAACTGACGTAAGCATTTTTCATTTTTTTTTAAAGGCAATTTCCTCTTTAACACCGCATTAATGGTGCGCCCCAGACTCTAGTATAAATTAACTATCATACAACAATTTGGAATGACTACACACCTGGCTTCCGCGTCAAAACTTTAAGCCAAAAGTGTCACAAAGGGACGATCAACTTTCAGATTTCTTTTCATCTGCAAAATTACTTGAGGGGAAACCGAACAGCTAGCATCTACTCCTGACGTGCTCATTTTGTCAGTGCTCATTTCTCGACCCCTAAGAGTAAAGCTAATTTGGCGTTTACACCCTCTTTCTTATTATATTCTTCCGTGGCTCCTTTTTGGTCGGTGCAACACCTGACCCGAGGGAAGTCATTCCTACAGCACTCTGGTACAAGTCCTTTAACCTGTACAAATCAAACATCGACGAATATAGTTACTAACCCATTGTTACCAGAGTTTGTACCATGAAATCTGCTGTCAGAAAGCAGCAAACCTTGGCATACTGATAACCAGTGCAATCACAGAAACTCCAACTATGAGCGGAAACACTGGTGCTGGGGTCAGTTCCTGCATCATAAAAAAAAATTACATGATTTCCTAAACAGATAAAAATGCAATTAAATTTGACTCACTAGCATATCAAAGTTTCAAGGACTAGACCAAATCTGCTGGAAAAATGACAAATCATTTCATTTACCCCAGCAGTCCCGAGGGATTACTTCTAATCCCCAAATATGTAAACAAGAATTGAGGTAAATTACATGTTTCCACTTCATTTGCAAATCTAGAATGCATAGAGTATCTTGGTGCTAACAAAAAGAAAATGACCACAGCATTTTCTATTCTTCGTATGCAGTATAAAGTACATAAAATATCTCACTCGGTGCTGCATAAACAAGGAGATTAATATTTTCTACCCCTCATGTGCAGTATGGGTACCTCTTAAGCAAAGTAACTCATGTCCATAGTTCTCATCTCTTCAAGTTTGAGAATGCAAATCAACCAGTGCCAGTTGTGTGGAGAAATTACCTGCTTCTGATGGCGCTCTTCCGTTTTATATTTAAGGGGGCCAACATGAATTTGGGGTTGCTTTTCCAGATCTACTTCGACCAACTCTGATTCAAACCTATGGGTATGTGATGGAAGGCCAGATCGAAGCTGAACAAGATGCTTGCCTTTGGGCAAATCTCTCACTTCAAAGTAGTATGAAAGAGGAACAGGAAGAACAGATTCTACTCTAGAAGGTTCTGCTGCTGATCTGATTTCAACAGACAGATGTGGCTGCAACATATCAATACCATCACCTTCCACGTGACCACTCAAGATTGTTACTTCTGGGCGTTCAAATACCACAAAATCAATACCAGTGATATCTTCATGACCAACCTAGAAATGCATATGCTGTTAAATATAAACAATAAAGGAGCACAAGAAGTGTGTTATCTGTAACTGAGAATGACATTGCAAACAGTATTGGACTTCAAAAAAAATTATGTTTAAACTTACATCAACTGACAAATAATCTGGTGATGCACGCTCAACTGCTGCAAACTGGAGATTATCTTTTGCAGCCACTCTTATAGAGTAAGTTGATCCAGGAACAAGTCCTCTAAGACGAAACCTACCAAAAGAATCTGTAGTAGCTTCCTCATAATAACCTGTGGATTCAGATCTTGCTTCAACAAAAACACCCTCCTTTGGTTGACCAGTTAACAGTGTTACAGAACCCATGGCACTACATTGAAATGTTGGTCAAGTTAGTACTAAGATTGGTAATGTATAGTATACATAAAAATAGTTTTCAATCAAGCATGGATCTTATCATAACTCATGAATCACTTCCCGTGCACATGATGTGGGAACCATACAGCAAAACTACTAGATAACAACTGAGCAGGTTAAGCTAGGTGTTCATCATTTTGTAACAAGACCTACTGTTATCAGTAAAGCACCATTTGAACCACATATGGAACCAAACAAACATAAGTGGTGGGTCCATTTGACACCACTAGTTAGCCACTCATGAGTTGCCCATGCAGCAAATATAGCGGTACTTTACCTGGAATGACACTAAAGCACTACTATGGATCAGTAACAGTGACATAGCAAATACAGAGTCTCATTGTGAACTTGAATAAGGCACAAAGCCACAAACTTTCTGCAACCCGATATGTGTTTCTTTGCATATAGACACGAGAAATATTACAGACCAATAATAATTGTTCAAAAACAAATAATGAAACAGACCTATAAGCCACTCTGGTTGCACGGAATTCAGTCTCTCTAGATTCCCCAGAATTAAGATCAATAGCAACTGCTGATGGATTGAATTTATATTCCTACAGCAGAAACATCCAAAACCATTAGCAGCTCTCCAGAAAAAAAAAACAAATATGATTCTGCAATGTCTCGATGACACATCTTGTGCTCCTCCATGTATTGCTTCCAAATTTCAAAAAGTGCGTCTGATTATGAACTAACAAAAGTTTATGTGGCGACAGGATTTCAAGCACTCAAACTCAACCCACATCAGGGATATTAAAAAAAATCTAAATTCACAAAACTCATTAACCTGTTATCATATTTCTTAGAGAATTAATGCAAACTTCAGTCATAAGTGATAAAATTACATTAAGTAAACATGGGATGGCAACTGATGATTGAAGTTATAGTTCCAAATTAAGTAATTAACATTCATGATACATTCATGAACTTTTACATTATTAAGCAGATGGGATACAAAGATTAAGAGAGAGAGAGCATAAAAGAAGAAGCACCTTAAGAAGAGGTCGGAGATAGAAACTTCCAGGAAATAAATTGTCAAAGATGAAAGTTCCGCCAGAGCTACTAATTGAGTTATTTCTGTACCCTTCCTCACCACTCAAGGATAATAATACTGATGGTAACAGCTCCGAATTTTCACCATAAATCCGGACTGATATCTGACCAAGCTTCTGACAAGCAAATGTGTATGGGCCAGTTCGCTTGAGATGATAACCATCCTGCACGAAGGTCAAAAATGATATGAGATAGGATATTCAATAAAACACCCCTTTGTGATTTCTGATTAAAGATTCCTAGTTATGCTGCAATTGTAGCTTAATGTTGCAGCTTTCTAATAATGTTAGGCCATGTCTCATTAAGCAGAGGCCAGAAGTTTATGTCCAGGGGCAAACAGAATACTAATCCCACCTAGCACAAATGGATGTCATTTTAGAGTTGAGCACAATAACTGGACAGTGATGCTCCCGTAATTGCCACTACTACAGGTGTTGTACATCATCAACACCACAGCAATGACCTATTCCTTAGACATCAGCATCTTGTGTCTTGCGGTAATTTAGTAGGAAGTTTAACTAAAAATAGAAACATATGCTCAAAATGTTATACAAACCTTTGAAGCTTCAACTTTATATTCTATGTCATCGTACAAGGGACCTGCAAAGAATGATCCATCAGAATCTGTTTTTGTCTCTGTTGCTACATCCCCTTTGTTCAGATGGGTATAGCTGCTCTTTCCAGCTGATAGAATCTTGACATCGACATCAGAAGTTGCAGGTGACACTGATCCTTCAAGGTACAGACCAGTTTTTGCAGTGATTTGAGGAACAGTGTCTTGGCATCCATTCACAGACACTGAATACTGCAGTTTAAAGATTGCAAGCAATTACAACCATGGTTTCAAATTTTTTTAAAAAAAAGTTCATTTATCAACTGTCGCCCACCTGTTGTCTTGCTGGATAAAATAGAACCTTTTTCCTTCCAGTGCTGACAATACGGCAAATCATGTCAGTATAATAAAACATTTACATAATTATTTTCTGATAAAAGAAAAGCTATCTCCGAAAAAAAAGAAAAAGAAACATAAATGAAGCAGTCTACAATAAAGATAAAGAAGGGTTGAAGTAGAACTTCAGGCCCCAAAAGAACTAGAGCCTCAAAGCATTCTGATTAATATGAACATCCTGGTTGCAGAAAACAAAGTAATGGAATAGAACACTATACCTAGAATCATGAGGAACAAAGATGAAGTCCTCCCCAAGGTCAGCCCAAATAAAGTACTCAAAGGAAGCAAAGCCATTCTGATTACTCTTTCCAAGAGCAGGTTTGATGGATATCTTTTCTACGAAGCTGCCATCACTCTTTAAGACATCCACGACTATATCCTTGGAATCAATGTTTTCCTGAAGGGAGCCCACGTCCACATGGATTTCACCTTTTACAAGATACTTCTTTGCGCTGATATGAACCAGCTAAAAGGGAAACTTTCAATGTTAGGGTGTCAAAATAAACCTTGTAGGAATATAGATATATGCCAAGCAGGAAAAAGGCTCACCATGGGATTAGCTGTATCAAACAAAACAGATGAGCTCCCAAAGGAAATACAAGGATTTGTTAAATGAATCTCATGTTGCCCTGAAGTTTCGACACAAATTCTTTGAGATCCTTTCTGTCCAAGAAGAAAAATGGATTGTTGTTAAATGAAGGTTCCATTATGCAAACATAATGTATTCCTTTAGTTGTGAGATAGGACCTTTATCGACAAGTCAAGTTTAGAAGAATCTGGCAGCTGAATATATGCTTCAGTATCATGAGTTGAAACTAGCTCAATCCAGTAGCCTTTTTGTACAAACACAATATCCCTCACATCATCAGTGCCAATGTCTACATTCAAGGTATTTTGGTCCCAGCACCAATCATCCTTAGTTGAGCCCTCAGATGAAGAATACTTCACCTGGAAGAAATGTACAGGAAATAGTTAAAGACTTGGAAACACTAGCAAGTTTTTTTGTGTGGGTGTTTGGGGGGGGGGGTGAGCAGTAACTGTGACACGAGGTTTTACCTCTATACGATATTTCCCCGGAAATACTTTTGTGAATACAAAATTGACATTATCTTGCTCCAAAGTAGTTGTCTCCTTTTCCTGCTCAACACCGCCAGCTAATCTAACAAGTGAGACCAGAACATTTTGGTTGCATTCCTCTTTGCACGACACTTTACCATGAACATTTACTTGTGACTGCAACAAAGAGTTAATCCTCTGAGATATTATCTCAACCTAAAACAAATTATAAAACTTGGCGGAAGCTAACAAAGTGTTTCTAAGGAAAAGATAGGTTAAAGTGATGCTTTTGTTTACCTGAGAGAATGCCAGATCAAGCAATGGGCTATTTACATTGACACTAATAGATCCTGGTGAAAACATAAGACTAGAAGAACGTTCGGAATCTACAGGTAATGCAGATAACTGGTATTCACCAGCAGGAACCTGCAAAGTACAGCAAAGATGCCAAAGAAAGTTAATTAGTAATGATGTCATCTAAGGTTCAAATCAAGCATTGCAGAAGCTATTAACATCATAAATCGCCAAGATCATATTTCACAAGGGTATAAAAAATATTAACTGGAATATTATAGCATATACTCCTGTTGACAATCCTTACGGCCTATCAGTGCTTTGTGTATTATTCTCAATGCACAAAGGATTACCCACTGCAGGTAAATGTATAATATGATTTTTTGCAAGGGAAAAATAGGTGGGGGGCACAAACCTCAAAGCAAAATCGTCCATTTTCTCCCACTAATTTCCGTTGCGGCTTTACGTTTTCAGGTCCATGTGTTATAGTCACCTACCATCCCATCGAAATTGTAAGAATAGTTTCTGAAGTGATCTAACAAAAAGATGGATCAAGATAGTACCATTGCTTTTGAATTCGGAGTTACAGTTCGAATAATACCACATACATCATATCTAACTGATCTGATATCATGAATGCTGGCCAAATTTGGTAAAATCTAACAGAAAGAATGTATTTAGTTAAAATGTAAAACCAAGGCATTTGAGCTGTAAGTCTAACCGAAGATAATATTGTCCAAGCAAACTCAACATTACCATAAAATTCTCTAAACGGTTGAACTTATAGTGATCCTTCTCGGCTGTTATAGTATACTTCTTGGATGTAACCTATACAAGGCCAGCACAGAAGACAATTTATTAAAGATGGAAAACTTTATAATAGTGACTTCAATTTAAGTGTCATGTTGAGCAAATGTACAAACTCAAAGCAGGTGAAGTATCATGTATTCTTTTCCATGAAGTTAGGTAACTATTAGGTGATTGCCAAAAAAAATTATGAACCCTTGCCATTTCAAAGGTTCCATTGTGTCAATTCAGGGCCATACCATAACACGAGCTGAACAGTAAAATGGTATATGAAATACTAACACCAATTTTAAATTTCAGGATATATATCAAGTTTGCCGGTCAGCAAGCAAAATCCTCAAGAGTATATGATGCAAGCAAAGTGCACGCATGAATACATAGAATCCAAATTATTATTCTCCCCAAATTCAAGACATCATCGGTGCCCCGAAGCCGTTGTATGCTTTATTGTCTCTGCCATGTAGAGAAAGACAGGATATTATGCCAGGTTTGGAGCTTTGTCAAGCGCATATGCCAAAAGTGGTGTGAAGAAACAAAGTGATGGTAAAATAAACCAAGGGTACGATCAATTTGTTGAATGTTCCAAATGAACCTTACTGAGTTAATTTTATGGCTTGTTGATTTTTGGTGCTTGAAATCTTGCAGTTCACTTATTTTAGGAGTTATTAACCAAGCACTAGGTTTGGTCAGCGTTCTGCTGCGTAGTTTAATTCTTCAGTTGTTGTTTTTTCGCCTGATTGCTAGTTTATTTCCATTACCTTACAGAACTAATTTGCATATACTTGTGGCTGAAAGAATAAAAATAATTACTGAAACATTATATTCGATATCACCTCACTAGTATTGGCCTATTGTTGCAAACATGCAGTAGAATTCACCTTATTAATATTGTTGATAAGCACATAAAATACAGGCACTTCCATTTTGAGCATCTAATATAAGACAGCTTATAATACAGATTTGCAGCTTCTATATGAGACGTATGTTGAGCCACTAAACTGAGTTCATAATTTCTCTTCCCGTCAGTAGCTAACTATGTTACTTTTCACCCTTCATAATGAATGTGTAAACATTACTGTCATCTTGCAACCTGCTAGGTTGCACCACAACGACCATATTGATCAAATAGCTAGAAAAAACAAGTCCCAAAATGGCTACTGTGAGTTCGTAATGAAAAAAGAAAATAGTACAAAGAGAAAGTGACATCAACATGAGTAAGAGACTTCAAATATCAACATAGGTGCTAGATTTTACCAAATAAAACCAGTTTAGTACCTGATCAAGTCTGTAGTAACCAAGACTATCTGTTACGGCTCTCAACTGGCCATCGACTATAACATTGGCACCCTCCACACCCGCACCATAACCATCAACAACACGCCCTCCAACAGAAAATCCAGTAACCTAATTAAATATATATAAAGGAATTGCAAAAAAGTTAGTGATCAAATGAACAGTTCAGGGGGAAGATAATAACAAAACAGAGCATATGAATTAAATCATCAAATGGAATTCTTAAGGAGCAGAAAGATAGTCTAAAACCATCACACAATCCCTAAAACTTGTGTGCAGTCAACATTGCAACAGTTGAGTTTTGGCTCCTTGAATCATGTACAGTTTTCTATTTGTATATCCATTGCCATTTCTAATTACTATTCTGAAAGCATAAAGGCTAATTCAACTGGTGAAAAATCTAATCCTAGATTCTATCAATAGTACATATTTAATTTCTATTTTTTTTCTCAAACACGCAGGAGATCTGTGTATCATTATATTAAGAAAAAAAGGTAAAGAACACTAGTTACACTCACGCATACACCCATGAGGTTCTCAAATATATTCATTTTCTATCATCCTTGAGCGAACGACTTTTACCAAAACTTCTACAGATTGAACACGGATGTGAAGCAATGTCAAACATCACCTGGAATTTTTGGGAAATGGTCATGTGACCATGCTCAACAGAAACAGGAAGTGAAGATGGTGAAATATCAAATACAGTGTTCTCCCCCTTGTAGTATGGCAACAGCTCATAGCTACCTGCATATTATAGCAAACAGTAAAGGGTTAACATTATATAGGACCTGGAAAGAACAGAACATGATCCCCAGCGAATAAGAAACAATTAAAAGTGTTCACCATGAGTACAAGGAATCATGTTTGTGGTATATTTTCTCACTTAGATGTTACTTTCAGTTAGATGAGCAGAGGGATGTAAAACAATAGTTAATGTATTGATGCACTTGAAGACATCACAAGTATACATCTCACAAAGAAATCCCCAATAAATTTTACAAAGAAATTTGACATATGATTTTATCACACTGAGATGACATTTTATTCGTTGAACAAGTTATCAACATACCACAAGGTAGTGATCTAAACATGAACTTCCCATCAGCACCAGATATTGCATGGCAAAGAGCACCTTCCCTGGGTGCATCACTGAAATCTTGTGGGCAAGGGACCTCTGTTACATCATTTGAATATAAGTACAGGTGGACTCCCAATATCGGATTTCCCTGGCAAAGAAAATGCATGGAATATGTTTAATGTAAGAATTTGCTAAACAAAGCAAATCAAAATTCAAAAGGGATGTGCAAAAATATGGTCGCAGTGTTAGTTATTATTATAAATAAAACAGAACCATTCAGTTCTTCCCAACCTGTGCAACCACAGTGCCATAAATGTTGTATCCAGATACAAAGAAGACATCATCTGCCACAACATTTCCAAATCGCAAGTCAACCTGTACATAGTAACATGTAGTGCATAAGACAATAAGATCATTATTACATCATCAGTCAATCATATGTGATCCTTACCTCTGGTGAGCCTCTCAACTCGATATCATAATCAGGATGAGAAGCGTGTAATCTGTAACGCCCTGGAAAAGGGGCACAAGCATGAGAAAGAACAAAAAGGGCTATGCACAAAAAAAAATACACCCTATTTTTCACAACATTAGTTCAAGGTCACTATTGGCACAGAGCCACAGGATATGAAACTCAAGAAAGAATTTCTACAAAATAAATTCTAACCCATTCAGCATTCTCGCATTACTGAACTAATGGTTTGGGGTGACAGAGGCTGACGTGTTGTGAACCTCGTGGTGGTCCAAGGTGCTGGATGTGGGGAGGGGAGAGAGAACCATGAATAAATAAGTTGGCACGCTTGGTACGAGGTGATGAGCATAAGTTTATTTTGGGCATTTGAATCATGGTACACAGTCGCAAAGGCCTATATCCCTTCTTTCCAGTGGCAGAACTCGGGCAAAATCAAAGCAGGTTCCGAATTGTGCAACTTCGATGTGGCAAAACAGGTATCCCAAATAGTAAAGAACTCATTCTTAGTATTTATGATTTTGTAAACAAAACATCACATCAGTGGCTAGAAATGGAATCATATCGTATATAATTTTTTTTGTAAGATAGAACTAGAATATCCTAACAAAAAAACTGTGTGTAACAAATATACAGGAAATGAACAGTACTCGTACCAGATTTTGCATGTACAGTTACATTGTTTATTAAAAATAAAGCACAGCAAGCAAGGAAAAACCTGGAATTATGTTTGTAAACGAATATTCTCCCGATGATGATGTTAATGCAGATGCAACCAACTCATCAGAATCTGTCAACAGCTCAACTTTCACACCAGAAGGTCCTCCCCTTTTCGAGCAGCTCTTACCACCAACAGGGCCCACTACTTTACCCGATATCATGAACCTGCATGGTGTACACATGTATTAACAGCTGAACTTTCAATGTGGCTCTTGTTCATACAGAAAACAAACTAAATGTCTAAAGAAACAAACCCAGTGAATTGGAAATTTATATCTGCATTTCCATTGCATCCATTCTGATCGATGACGACAGGAACCTGAAGTTTTAGGTGGTGTCACCCGAGAAAAGGACAAATGTGCTTAGTACTGGTAAAAAATACAAAATGCAAATGAACGACAGATTCAGTCAAAGCATTATTTTACAGTTTCAGGCTTCCACGACCATCCCTTGGGTCCCTTAACTCTGACCACGAATGAACCCTGTGATGACAGAAGCAACAAGCTTTTTAGTGGCACAGCGAAGAACATCAAAACTTATTTTAGTGGAAATAGGGGAGAACATCAAAATTATGAGCTTAACATCAACATGGTCACAGAGTAACTTACGTTTTGTAATGTTCATTAGGAACTTAACTACTACCTCGTCACAAAATCAGTAGTACAAATATACAAAATATGTGAACGATGTAATGGCATGAAACTACTTTCCAAAGGCAAATATAGCTTGGCTGTTTTAAAAGTTTCAATGTGCTCGGCACAGCTGCGGCGGCTGCCAGCAGCTGCAGCAGCCGGCACCATGTCTTGGGCTGGTCTGCAGCCGAGCGGCTGTGCTGCGGCTGCAGCTGTTCAAAAATGTTGATGGGCACAGTTTAAAAATGCTGACTGCACACTACCCAAAATGTCGCACATTCCATGACTGGAGGGAGTAGTTTCCTTTAACCCTTGTTCTACTCGTAATAAATTCATATATGTAAACAAAATAAGGACGCTTGTAAAAGACAACCCAGAACTAACAGCAAACATAAGGATACCTTGTCATAGACTGGAATGAAATAGTAGCCATTAGGTGCACACTGTGTGCTTTCCTTAACCAAACCATCAGCAGTGCACAGCTCAACCTGATAAAGGAAGTTAATAGGGAATCAGCTTGAAGCTTAGTCCAAATAACAGACATAAAAGCATGTACACCAAGCATAAATATGACTAACAGAATATACTCAGAAACAAAAAAAAAAGTACGCCTACATTTATAGTCATGTGTTAAATGTAAGATTAGTTTTTACAGACTACAGTTTGCATAGTCATATGAGAATATCCCTCTGTGCTCAAGCAGTGAAGAAGAAAACTAGATCATAGCCTTGTGAGACTGTATCAATTTTGATAGAACAGAGAATGGAGTATTCAGCTAATACAAACTTTACAGAAAATGAATGCAAGTGGCTATTCAATACGCAAACCAACTATTATGCTTACAAGTGAACCTCATAACATTTACAGCAAAACTCTAAATGAATTTCCAACAGTTACAGCACTCTCAAAGTTAAGAAACCTCCAAATACATGAAACTAACCCAATTTTCATCTGCCCTATGACTAATTGGATCTGAGCATTCAGCTCAACAACGTGTAACCGATGTCCATCAATCACCAAAGCCACCATTAACTAGATCACAATGTACACAATATCAGCACTCAAAACACAAGGAAGCACAACACTTTAAGTTTGTGACCCTCTAATGACAATTATTAACAATCCTGATAGAATGTAAACCATCTATGCATCCCAAAACTGCAAACTCAGACGATAAGGACTAAGTTGCCGAATCCAAGTAACCAACAAAACTAGAGGCAATTCAAACTAATGCACATCGTTCCACTAGAGGCAGTGAGTCGAGAAAACAGCATCACGCAACCAGGACATCATCAGCTCGGCACGAGGTCCAGTTCAAAGACATCAAGCAAACTGTGCACTGAGACTATCCCAATCATTCATCAAAATACCAGGCACAGCACGATCACCAACGACATCCAGCAGAGCGCAACTACAAGCTTACGAGATGGGACAACAACTAGAGTGGGCCACACGAGGGCTCGGACGGCGTACCGTGATGTCGGAATAGTCGAGCTTGGAGTCCGACGCCTTCCTCGACTTGGCCAAGCCGGAGCTCGCCTGCAACCAAAACCCAAAACCCCAAGCCGCATCAGTGTAAACAACCTCGACGAGGCGAACCAGAGCGAAGAGCACGCGGAGATCCAGCAGCGTGAGGCACACCGACCTCGACGAAGCCGCCGCATCCGTGGATCTCGTCGGAGGCGGCCGCGGCGGAGAAGAAGACGAGCAGGAGGACAACGAGGACGGGGAGACGGCGGGGATCCATAGATAGATCGGATCTAGCGGGAGCGGAGCATGCCACCGGGGAGACGACGACGAGATCGAGGATAGCAATAGCTGCGGTGGTGGCAGTGGAGTTGAGAGATTTTGCTAGCAAGGGCTGTGTTTAGTTATCCATCACATTAAGGCTCTGTTTGGGGAGATTAAGCTTCTCCAAAAGCTCCACTTGGAAAAGCTCCACTTGATTCCCTAGAAAGCTGCTTTTCAGAGAAGCTACCTAGTCTATTTGGGGAGCTTATCCAAAGCGATTGTCAGGGAGCGGAGCTCCGGCCGCGCCGTCAAGGGAGGGAGCTCCGACCGCCACCGACCCCCAGTCGCGCCGCCTAGGGAGCTCACCCCACCGCCGCCGAGCCCCGGCCACGCCGCTCGAGGGCGCTGGAGCTCCGGCACGCTGCCCAGGGAGCTCGCCCCGGTCGCGCCGCTCAGGGGAGTTGGAGCTCCGGCCGCGCCGCCTAGGGAGCTCGCCCCCGCCCCAGCCGAGCCCCCGCCGCGCGCCCTGGGGAGCTCGCCCCTGCCGAATCCGCCCAGAGGAGGTCGCCCCCGGTCCCGAGCAGCGGCCGTGTCGCGCGGTGAGGGCCGGATCTGAAGGCCGGAGCCATGGGGGCTCGGGGCGGTGCCGACCGGCGTGGAGGGGAGGGGCGGCGGCACCGTTGGGCCGCGCGGAGGGGAGGAGCTGCACGCCGCTGGCGTGGAGGGGGGGAGCTGCGGCGGCCGGCGTGGAGGGGGGAGCTGCGGCGGCCGGCGTGGAGGGGAGGGGCGGCGGTGTCGTCGGGCCGTGCGGAGGGGAGGAGCTGCGTGCCGCCGGCGTGGAGGGGAGGGGCGGCGGCCGGCGTGGAGGGGAGGGGCGGCGGCCGGCGCGGAGGGGAGGAGCTGCGGCAGCCGGTGTGAAGGGGAGAGGCGGCGGCGGCGTCGTCGGGCCGCGCGGAGGCGAGGAGCGCCGTCGGGCTGCACGGAGGGGAGGAGCTGCGCGCCGCCAGCGCGGAGGGGAGGAGCGGCGGCCGGCGCTGAGGGGAGGAGCTGCGGCGGCCGGCGTGGAGGGGAGGGGCGTCGAGCGGCCGGCGTGGAGGGGGAGCCCGCGCGGAGATGTGGGCAGGGGATGGGTGGCGTCGATCCGAGCAAAAGCTCGGGAAGCTAGTCCTCAGCAACTTCTTCGCTTGTAGTGTAAATGAGGCTTCCGCAGCTTTTCGCTGGTTGGAGAATCTACCCCGTTTGGGGTAGATTGTAGCTTTTGGAGCTTCCTGCAATCCCAAAAGCTCTCAAAAGCTTCCCCAAACAGGCCCTAAGTGTTCGTTTGAAGTACTGAATAAAAGTCTATTTGCAAAAAAAATTTAAGGATGGGTGTAATTTTTCGAGACGAATCTAACGAGCCAAGTTCCACCATAATTGGCTACAGTGATGCTATAGTAACCGCCTCTAATTATCCTCTAATCATACGGTCAAATGCTTTATTAACTACAGCACAGACTACCATATCATAATTGTGGAAATTATTTTATAATTAAATTTCATTTAATACCACTAATTAGTGGTAAAAGGCAAAAACTTTTTCACCCCTCCGTGTCCGTGGTTTGAGATGGGCCTTTCCCCCTCTGGCTGAGCCTTCGAGAATGGGCTGGGATAATGGGCTTCGCGAAGTGCTCCCCACAATTTTCTTTTCATAATTTTTAGATTCTCATAATATCCCTTTTTTCATTAAACTATAATATACTAAATAGAGTGTCTCTTTCCATTTTTTTGCTTCTCTTGTCAATGTACTATGTCTGTGTAGAGATTCTGTGTAAAAGGGAAAATAGAAAAAAAATCACACATAAGTGATGAGAGCATAACCAGCATACACCATTAGCTTCGTTGCTAATAGATAAGAAATCACTTCACAATTTGAGTAAGAAAGATATAAGAAGCAGTCATCGACTGACAATTAAATACAAGAGCAGAGGTAATAAGAACGGGCGAAAACCGTAACCGAAATGAACAAAGCATAGATATCAGCGACTAATGATATTTTCGATCCCATTTTCACCTTTTGGGTGCCATGGTCCATGAACAGAATGGTATATAACTGGAATATTAATGTGGGCCAAAATAACAGAAAGTAGAACGGTAGTACGATATTTGATTTATAGATGGTTCTATTTCACTAGTTTTCTCCATTGTTATCATCGTCTTGAGGTCTATGTATGCCAAGCTATTGTTAACAAATTAGATTTTTTTGAAGAAATCAAATTACATATTTTCATTTTAATTCTAAAAAATACTAAGTAATTCAACAATTTGTTTAGTGACCTCTCTATAAAAAAAAAGTATGTGCAAACTTCCATGTTTATCACATGTTCTAACATGAGCAGAAACAGTAAAATGAACCGGAGAAGATTAAAAAAAGGATAAAAAATACTCAGAGGTACCAGGTGCCCCGTGGCCGTTCCTAGAACTGGAAATTGCGTCCATCCGAGTTATTTGATGGAGTCAATCTAGCCCATGTTTAAATGCATAAAGTTTTAGGTGTAAAGTATTGTACCACTTTCGTTTGTATTTAATAATTATTATCCGATCATAGGTTAATTAGGCTTAAAAGATTTGTCTCGAAAATTATAAACAAACTATGTAATTAGTTTTTTTAGCTACATTTAATATGTCGGTGTCCTGACCCGGGGGTCTGGCACTAACTAGTAAAGATGCTGCGTGATCCCAATCCCAGATAGTTGATGCAAGAGGTAACACAGACACGCACGGTTTTATCCTAGTTCCGGCCGCGGGGCCGTACGTCCAGCAAGAGGGTGTGCGAGTGCACTGTACTATATTGCACCGGGGGTGCCTGTAGTAGGGGATACAAGCGAGGCGAGAGAGGGAGAGAAGCTCCCAAATTCCTGCTAGAGGAGGTGATTGAGGCGAGTGCCAATATCGGGGCTCATGAGAGCGGGTGTATGTTCTACCAGTCGTGCTGAGCGTTGGAGAGTGAGAGCCCCACAAAGACAGAGCCCGCCTCCCCCTTTTATAGACACAAGGAGGGGCGGTGTACATGTACGGGAGGGGGGAGAAGTCGTCGTTCTTCCCTGAATCGGGGGTGTGCAGTGGCTGACTACTGTAAAAAGTACACTGTGCCGCACTAGAGAGTGAGGCGCCGGGCGTGGCGGTTGTCCTTGGCGTCGTCCTTATCCTTGCGGAGATCGCGCCAACGTCCTGGCAGCTCCAGCGGGTGGCGTGGTGGCTCCTGTAGAGGGTACCGTCCTCTGCGCTCGATGTGGCGGTGTTCCGATGGTCCTGCAGGCGGGGGTCTTGATCGGGTCAAGGTTCGGGCCGCGCGCCGAGGGTCGTGCTCATGCCATTCGAGGCCTGCAGCGAGGAAAGTACGAAGGAAGTACAAGGAATTGGCAGCACAGTGGAAGGAGCAGCACCGCGCACGTTCGCATAGTGCATCACAAGTTCCCACAGTGGTGCCACAGCGCCAGGGATGGCTGTGCAGTGACCGGAGTTGGCGGATAAGACCCTGGTCACAGTCACAGTGCGGAGTGGTGGCTTGACGCCGTCTGACCCAGGTGTTGTGGCGGAGTTGTTAGCATTTAATGCCTTCATACGGCGGGTGGGTGAACGGGTGTCCGTTTGTCCTTTCCGTCGAGAGGTGGCCTCGAGCGAGGCGGAGACGCGGGGCGCTGCTGAGGGTCTTGGCGGGGAGACCTCGAGCGAGGCGGAGACTGCCCTGCGGGTTCGGCGGGTTCGGATGGGCCGCACTGTATTCTTGGGCCGTGGATTGGGCTTTTTTGAGTCTTTTCCTTTCTTTTGGATTAGAGGGAGGCTGTAGGCCTTCGTGGGCCCGATTGTCTAATACGTGTTTGCGTTTTTAGGGCGATTTAGTCCCCTGGTTCTGATTATGGTATCCGACATAATACTTCATGCATGCGTTCAAAGATTTGATGTGACGAAGAATCTCGTAAAATTTTAGAAATTTGAAGAGGCTAGTACAATAATAGAGAGTTGAAATCCCGCCGGCAGTCATATATGAGTATGCACTTGTTTTCACAGCAGGCGCCATAGAGGCAGAGACTTGGAAAGGGAAGCCTCATGATCGCGGAGTTGACAACAAAGGGCGCGGATGGTCCTGGGGTGCAGGATGTGACCCCACTCCGCTGCCGTACAGCACCCGCAGGCAGGGTAAGCGTCCTTGCGTGTTTAGTTGGTGAAAAAATTTGAATTTGACTACTAATATATTTTGTTATTATTTGATAATTAATGTCTAATTATAAATTAATTAGTATTATTAAATTCATCTCTTAGGAATCAATTAGATTATGTAATTAGTTATTTTTTCAACTACATTTAATACTTCGTAGGAATTAATTAGATTATGTAATTAGTTATTTTTTCAACTACATTTAGTACTTCATGTATGTATTTAAAAATTCAATGTGATAGATACTGCACAAATATTTTTGGAAACTAAACGCAGCCTTTCATATCTATCGGGCCCTGTTTAGTTCCCTTTATATAAACGCAAAATTTTTTTGCGAAGGAATCTTATCAATTTGAAGTACTGAATGAAGTCTATTTACAAAACTTTTTGCATAGATGGGTTGTAAATCGCGAGACGAATCTAATGATGCTAATTAATCTATGATTAAGCAATAATTAGCGGATGTTTACTGTAGCATCGCTGTTGCAAATCATGGATTAAGTAGATTCATTAGATTCGTCTCGTGATTTACAGCCCATCCATGCAAAAAAATTTGTAAATAGACTTCATTTATTACTTTAAATTAGTAAGATTCCTTCGTAAAATTTTATAATTTTGTGTTTTTGCGTTTACAGGATGGTACTGGCCTCAATCGCCCACGCCCCCTCGAATCAGTCGGTATTAGGCTATCCGCTCAGCCTCAGCTCACACCACCGGCACGGCGCACAAGATGGCCGTCGCGTCCGACGTTGCCGCCTCTCCCAATGGCCGGTGTTGCTTCACGCGCTTCGCGGACCTCGCAGGTTTGCAGCGATCCGGGGACAGCTAACCACCTGCCCCGGCCGGCGCGGCGCGCTAGATACAGCGTCACTTCGACCAAGGAAGGCTTTCCCACGCAGGAGTTTTGGCCAAACTTTGTTGAGTTTTTTTGTTTGCGAAACAAAGCGTGAAGATTAGCGAGGTGGCCATCAGGCCATGTCCGTATCCCTCCGTGCTCTCCCAAGAAGACACGGAGAGCCCACCACCTGCACCTGCGTGGCTGCGTGCCTTTTTTTTTTTTGCCCGTCACTCCGTCTCGCATCACCGCGCACCACCCTACCCCAGTTTCCTTTAAAATTGCAAAACTTTGGCCGTGTTTGGTTTAAAACCATGAAAATACTGTAGCAACTTTGACTAAAAATTTAGAGTAGTAAGCGAAGTCTAATTACAAAACTACCTCCACAACCCCCGTGTAAATCGCGAGACGAATCTAATGAGGCCTTTGACCGCGCGATTAGAGGATGGTTACTGTAGCATTACTGTAGCCAATCATCACTTAATTACCACCATTAGATTCGTCTCGAAAAGTTACACCCATCCCTGAAAA
The DNA here is from genome assembly GCF_016808335.1 of Panicum virgatum. NCBI lineage: Eukaryota > Viridiplantae > Streptophyta > Magnoliopsida > Poales > Poaceae > Panicum > Panicum virgatum. The sequence continues at coordinate 17,984,661 of NC_053149.1, forward strand.
GGTTTTGCAAATAGACTTCATTTAATACTCCATGCGTACGAGATTCTCTTCTCGAAAAACGTGCGCGAAAAAAATCACACGTAACCAAACACGCCCTTTACTAGATTCCCCGTCACATCAAATTTTTAAACGCATGCATAAAGTATTAAATGTAGCTAAACAAAATAATTAATTATATATGTTGTCTATAATTTGCTAGATGAATCTTTTAAGCCTAGTTAATCCATGATAGGATAATAATTACCAAATACAAACGAAAGTGCTACAATACTAGATGTTGTTTGGTTACATAATCTTTTTTAAAATCCCTGTCACATCAAAAAGAATCTTACTATTTTATAGTATTAAATAAAATCTATTTATAATTTTTTTTGACAACTGAGTGCTAATTCGCGAGACGAATCTAATGAGCATATTTAATCTATAATTTGCTACAGTACCATCTGCTAATCATAGATTAATATACCTCATTAAATTCGTCTCGCAGTTTAGGGTTCTGCCGTTAGTTTTATAATTAACATTTATTTAATATACTTTTAAATGTTAAAATTCTATTTGATATAATATAAACTAAAATTTAGCCCTTAAACCAAACAACCCATTATCCATCTTGCATACTCCATCGGTCCGTCCGAGGCCCAGCCCCAGCGGGCGCAGGGATGTGACGGCGGCGCGTCGGAGGCCAGTAACGTCGCCGTCCGTGTCCCCGGCGGCGACGCGTGATGGACTGACTAGTGACTACTGACCACGGACGCGACGGGCGACGGGAGAGCCCGCCGCCTGGCTGTCCGAGCCTAACTTCATATGCGGGTGACGCGTACACTGTGTGCGTGGGACTGTGGGCCGTATCACCCTGAACGGCCCATGGGCCGATCGCGCGGCCTTCCGCTCGGCTCTGCCGCGCTCGGTTCCTCCCTTGGCTCGGCTGGCTGCCTGGCTCCGTTCCCACCCTCGATAGACGCGACGGGGCGCGCGGGGAACGACGCGGCGCTCGGCGTCGGCAAGCACGCGCGGGACGGAGGAACCCGAGCGCGTACGCCGTCCGGGACCGCGTCGCCTCCGCGCCTGCGCCTTGGTCCGGGGGGCGGGCAGCGGCCTCAAGAAGATGCCGCACCGGCACCGCGTCTATCGGTCGCCGGGAGCGCGAGTTTGGCGGGCCCCGCCCGCAGTCCACGCGGCGAGGCCCGAGGCCACGGCCGATCGGTATCCGAGCTCCCCCCCTCTCTCTCGCTGGCAGCGGTAGTGGAGCACTTCGCCGTAGCCATCACGTACTTCCGTCTCATTCCGTGCGCCCAACGAGGCTCGGCTATGTAGCCTAGCTCCGCGCCGATCAAGGCGTGCGGACTCGCGCATCCTCCCAGACTAGCTAGACGGACAGCACTACCAAAGTACCAACGGAACATTTTTTTCTCGCTCGCTGCCTGTATCGGCCGATGCGTTATACTAGGGCAAGTATATTTTAGTACTGCCCCTTTGTCACGGCTTGTTGAATGGCATCACCAAATCAACATGTTTGATGCACCGTTTCCAATCAGAACAAAGTAGCCCAGGTCTTATCACGGCAACAGTAAACCTGTTGTTCCTGTCACGAAAAGGGAATCATTTGACCCTAGACAGGCAGGCAGGCCTGATGATTTTGCCCGCGACAACAACCTTTGCCTGTGTTTAGTTGTTTACGTGTAAAAATTTTTGCAAATGAATCTTGCTAATTTGAAGTACTAAATGAAGTCTATTTATAAAACTTTTTGTACAGATGGGTTGTAAATAGCGAGACGAATCTAATGATGCTAATTAATTTATGATTAATTCATAATTAACGGATAGTTACTGTAGCATCACTGTTGCAAAATCATGGATTAAATAGACTCATTAGACTCGTCTCGCGATTTACAGCCCATCTATGCAAAAAGTTTTGTAAATAAACTTCATTTAGTATTCTATGTATGTGTCAAAACATTAGATGTGATGTTTTTTTGTGTTTATGGATTTTACGGGTAAAGATTTAAACAGAGCTTTTGTTGGAGCCACCCCCAACAAAGCACAGCAGCAAGGCCTCCAGGTCAATAAGATCAGATTCATCAGAGCGGTAATAACCCAACCAAAGATTAGAGATGTGTCCGAGGATTTGGGTGGGAGCAACCCCAAGCCTGACAAATGCAAACCACCCCAGCCCTCTGCCGCCGTGCAAGCAACGAAGCAATCTTGCTCGCTCACATGGAGATGAAGACTGGAGTGATGGACTATGCAGGGGTAGGGTAGGCTGTGGTAGGAGCGAGAGCGGAACACAAGACCTGGCAGCGAGCCGGGGCGCTGGCATTGAATATGTGCACGAATTCGTGTGTCGTGGGCGTTTCCGAGGCCTTGAGAGCATCACCCGCCTCTGGAGCCGCAACAGGCGACGCGCGGGAACCCCAGGGCAGCGCGCCCCTGCCCGGCTGCCCCTGCGCTGCGCACGCACCTAGGAGTAGATGACTGTGGGGACTTCGAGAGCTGCGAGCTTTCTGCGCCACGCCACAAATCCCTAGGGAGGCAAAACATGGGAGCACTAGTTTATCGATTAGGCGCTGTGTACATCTTTACATGTAAACGCAAAAAAAAACCGTAAACGCATTAAAGTAAAACGGAATCTTGCTAATTTGAAACACTAAATGAAGTCTATTTACAAAACTTTTTGTATGGATGGACTGTAAATCGCGAGACGAATCTAATAAACCTACTTAATCCATGATTTACAATAGTGATGCTACAGTAACCATCCGCTAATTATTGATTAAACATGGATTAATTAGCATCATTAGATTCGTCTTGCGATTTACAACCCATCTATGCAAAAAGTTTTGCAAATAGACTTCATTTAATACTTCAAATGCCCTGTTTACATCTTTACAAGTTTTTGCAAAATGAACTAAACACACCTTTATTATTGCATCTGGTCGACTTGTTGTCGGCACCCCAGGACTGGGGTACCCCCTCTTGCTGTGTCTAGGCAAGGATCTTGTAGTTATCCTTAACTACATCCAAACAGCCGGACCCCTGCGGTCCGGAGTCCTGTTCTCCCAGCAGCGGCCCGGACCGTTCCACAGTTGGGAAAGGTCCGGAGACACCACGTGTCCCGGAAGAGGCAGGAACTCGTGCGCAAGCAGCCGGGGCTCCGGACCTCCCAAGGAGACCGGACCCCGCAGGGTCCCGGACCCCTCATGGGGTCCCGGACCCCCTGTATAGTAACCGGACCCCTCACTAAGGGAGAGATCGACGCCCCGCGTCGGGGTGGTCCGGGGCCGCCACGTGTCTGCAAGACATGGCCGTTTGGGTTTCCATACCAACGTTCGCCCACCATTGCATTTATTGCGGTAGGTGAACGTCTGCATTGATATGACAGAAGCTGAGGCGTTTCATTGACCAGGGGATACTATTGATCGCGTATTACCAAGGCAGTGGAGCCGCTGGCGCCGCCCATGCTGCGTCAGCCAGATGGATACGACGGCTCAGTTTCGCCCATTATGACGCTACATAATAGCCTCAGCAGGCCACGCCGCAAGCTACGCTACTCCAACGGGCGCCTAGCTGACGGGACAAGAAAAGACCCCCCCTGAGTCAGGAGAGCAGTAGTGTGCATATCGGAGGAAAGATTCGCTACCACTGTAGCCACAGTCACGTTGGGCCCACCTGTCGGGGCACCAACGTCCTATGTATCCGCTCCCCCTTGATCTATAAAAGGGGGGCGCCGCTAGAAAACCTCAGGCTGGGCAAGAGCCAAGGCCAGCAGAGGATAGGTTCATACACACCACCAAGAACAATACATCTCCCAGTGGACGTAGGGTATTACGCTCCGGCGGCCCGAACCACTCTAAATCGTGTGTTCTTGAGTCCCTTTCTCAGCGTAGATCCAGCCCCATCGCCTAGTACTTCCCCGAGTACTCCCTCACTGGGAATAGGCGGGTGCGTTCCGCCACCCGGCTGTGGGTACCCCTAGAGCCCCACAACATTTTGGCGCCGTCCGTGGGGAAGAACAGGCGCTGACTGGATCTTCAGGCTTCTGGGGCCGTGTTCATCCTCTGCAACGACGAACAAGAAGATGAAGGAAGGCAGGGCCATACTCACTCCACCTGTCTTGGCACCGGCGCGGCAACGCCCTCGGTGCGGCGGCGCACGACAGCGACGCCTGCTGTGCGTCGCCACTGCGACACCTCGGAGCCGGCGTAGCGGCGCACAGCGGAGGCGCCGCTGGGCGCTACTGCCCCTACGTCGACTCAAGATTTTCTCTCAAGCGACGGCCACATCTCCTCTGCGGTGGCATGGTGTCGGCTCAAGGCTTCCTCTCAACATGGAGCCTGGAGCCGACGGCCATCCCGGAGGAAGTGGACCGTGTCGTCCTGCCGCCTCCAGCACCGGAGATCCACCTCAGCGTTGCTCGGTGCTGCTGCAGACAGGACCCCGCCTCCTCGCGCGGGGGCCCCTGGCGCTAGCACCAAGGACAAGCCGGCGAACGACCGCACTTCTCCACGCAGTCGCACCGGTCCATCTGCTGCGCAAGCGCTCTGGTTTCCATCGGCAACGGCGACGGCAGGGGGAGGGGGCCTCTTCCATTCAAAGCCAAAGAATTTGTCTCATGTCATGTAAGCATGTGACAGCTCTTAGGCAAGGAGGGGTCCCCCGAGCTCCCGAGGTGATGCTGGATGATGCGGTTCAGGCACGTCCAGGGCGCCTTCACCTCCGAAGAACACGCTGTATAGCATGCAGCCGTAGGTTACTCCTAAGAAAAGACTAAGAGAATTCCTCCTTTGTAATAACGTGGTGCCTACGTGTGTGTCCAGAGCGGTCAAGGTCCGACCTTGTAAACCCGACCTCTGGCCCTATCACACAAACAGGCAAAAAACGGTCCGGAGCGGTGGAGGTCCGACCTCGTAATCCCGACCTCTGATGTATACCGTGACAACCACAATAATAAAGGAGATTTACTTTCTCGGTTTTACCTAGGCTCCACCCTGATTACATTTATTCGCCTTGGTTTAACTATTCTTTCCTCTTGAACGGAGTTTACCTTTGTTGCTAACAATCCAAGTTAAGTTGCTGGCTTGTGGTCAGGAGAAGACACCCCTTCTAGCTGGAAGGCAGTCCGGACCCCCTAGGGACCTGCTCTGGGGAAGTGGTATTTGTATCCTGGGGTAGAGAAGCTCCGCGTGGCTTAGCCTGGTAATGTACCCTAAGTTTACGTACTTCACTACCCTGTTACAAGTACTCTAGTATCCAAGGCTGCTTGTCTTTAGAGGTCCCGGGCTCTCTTCTAGTATAAGGCCTGGTTTCTTTGCACCTTACTATAAGGTCCGGTAACATGCTTCATCGGATTGTCAGCAACGGTCGCTCTAAGTCCACTCCGGTGGCCCGCTCTGGCGGAGACCACTCGCCACGGTCGCTCCAAGTCCACTCCGGTGGCCCGCTCCGGCGGAGACCGCTCTCCACGGTCGCTCCAAGTCCACTCCGGTGGCCCGCTCCGGCGGAGACCGCTCGCCACGGTCGCTCCAAGTCCACTACGGTGGCCCGCTCCGGCGGAGACCGCTCGCCACGGTCGCTCCAAGTCCACTCCGGTGGCCCGCTCCGGCGGAGACCGCTCGCCACGGTCGCTCCAAGTCCACTCCGGTGGCCCGCTCCGGCGGAGACCGCTCGCCACGGTCGCTCCAAGTCCACTCCGGTGGCCCGCTCCGGCGGAGACCGCTCGCCACGGTCGCTACAAGTCCACTCCGGTGTGAAAGCATCTAGGCCCCTAATTCGAGTTTTGGTAATTAATGACAACGGTTTGTGGATTAACGATTTCATTTGAGATAATGAGTATAGGTTGATCCAAGGATGAAAGAGATTCGGTTGTGTACGTATGGAATTTTGGAGATGATGAGCAAAGCTCGGGCTCAAGGCAAAGGTATAAAATAGGGCCTTTGTATTTTACCGGTCACAAGGCGTTTAGTGGTTGAAAAGTGACCGGATTTGTTGGATAGATAGCCGTACTATCAAGAGGGGTTGTGTACTCATGCTTGACGGGTCTTTAGTGCCATTTTGCTCAAAATGTCTAGTTGCATGCATGAGGGCTAACGGCGTTTTGAAAAGATTTGAAATAGACTAAGTTCGAGAGCTAACTGAGTAACGGCGGACAGTCCGCGCCTGAGGGGCGGACAGTCCGCGCCCGTTCCAGAGAGCTTGCAGAGGCTCTGGTGGGCTGGCGGACAGTCCGGCCCAGAGGGGCGGACAGTCCGGCCCAGATTGGCGGACAGTCCGCGACTATTCCAGAGAGCTTGCAGAGGCTCTGGTGGTCTGGCGGACAGTCCGGACCAGGTGAGCGGACGGTCCGCCGGCTAATTTCAAATTTGTACCAGAGAGGTTGTTTCTCTGGTTTGGGCTGAAAAGTTTAACTGCGGACGGTCCGCTACTGAGGCGCGGACGGTCCGCAGGCTAAATCTCAAAATGTTCCAGAGACGATGTTAGTCTCTGGTAGGTTGGAACTCTTAACTGCGGACGGTCCGCCACCAGGGCGCGGACGGTCCGCCAGGGGTTAACGGCTAGTTCTGACATGCATTAAATGCACTCTGACTCACTGGTTTATAACGGCGGACAGTCTGGTTTTTGAACCGCGGACGGTCCGCGATTTCGCAGAAAAGAGTGTAACGGCTAGTTTTTGGAGGGATGTCTATATATACCCAATGCCCGGCCATTGGGTGTATCTCTTGGCCATTTGGATTGCATTCTTGACATATTAGAGCTAAGGCATCCCTCTCTCACACACACTTGCTTAGAGATTGCATTTTTTGAGAGTGTGAGAGCTTCCTAGTGCATTGCATCAAGAGTTTGAGCTTTGTGGCATTAGGGATACTTCAACCAAGCGTCATCAACTTGTTACTCTTGGGAGTTGCCGCTCCCTAGACGGCTTGGAGAAGTGGATTTCGTGGAGCACCTCCAAGGAGATTGTTGAGGAGCCCCGATTTCGGTTGTGAGAGGTCTTGTGCTCACCTCACCGGAGTGGTGAAGAGCAACTCTAGTGGAATCGAGGTGTGGAGCGGTTCCTTGATTCAAGCCGGCTCAAGATCAAGAGGTTCTTGATAGAGGAGCGGTTGATTCTTGGAATCCACCTCAACGTGGATTAGGGGTGACCGGCAAGTCATCGACACCACGGGATAATTTCTTGTGTCAAGCTTGGTTACTACTCTTGCTCTCTTTAATACTTGCATTTACTTTGAGCAATTTTCTTTACTAGAGCTTGAATTGTGTCTTGTCACCCTAGGTTGCAAACCCATCTAGAGATAGTAATAGTTTGACATAGGGCTTTCCTTTGTTACTAATTAAATTTCTCTAGTGGTATTGGTTTTAGTTTTTAAACCGCCTATTCACCCCCCCTCTAGTCGGTGTTCTTGATCCTACAAGTGGTACCAGAGCAAAGTACTCCATTAATTAAGGATTTAACCATCTTGGAGTAGAACAATGACTAGTGATCATGGGATTCATGTTGAGAAGCCACCGTTCTTTGATGGGAACAATTATGATTATTGGAAGACTAGGATGTCGGCTCATCTCAAAGCCATGAGTAGAAAGCTATGGAGAGTAGTAAATGATGGATATGTCATTTTGGACCCAAAGAGTTTGACACCCCTAGATGAGGAAAATGAGACACTAAATGATCAAGGGGTTAATGTGCTCTTTAGTGCTCTTGATGTAAATGAATTCAATAGAGTCAAGAGCCTCACAAATGCAAATGACATATGGAAGAAGCTCATGGAAATTCATGAGGGTACATCAACGGTGAAGGAGGCCAAGCTATACTTGCTTAAAGGAAATTTTAGTGAATTCACCATGAAGAAGGATGAGAGCATAGCCGAGATGTTCAACCGGCTAAATGACATTGTAAATGATCTCAAGGGACTTGGATTTGAGGTACCGGATGGGGATTTCAACCACAAGTTTCTTAGATGTCTTCCGGAAAGATATGACACAATTGTGACCTTACTTGTAAGGTCAAATGTGAAGACCGCAACTCCCACACAAATATTGGGAGAAATTCTCACCCATGACATGTTCAAGAAATCTCAAGATGAAGCTCATGGTGGAGAAATTGATATGAAAAAGAAAAGTGTGGCATTCAAAGCTCAAGATAGCAAAAATGAAGAAGAAAGTGGATGCCAAGAAGAAGAATCGGATGAGGAGATGGCTCTTTTTGTCAAGAGATTCAATAGAATGATGGGCAAGAAGAGCTTTGGCAAGAGAGGTCAATCATCAAGAAAAAATCCTTTTGTGGACAAGACTTGCTTCAATTGTGGTGAAGTAGGTCATATCATTGTCAATTGTCCAAATAAGAAAAAGGACAAGAAAAATGATGAAAAGAAGAAGAAGAAGTTCATCAAGAAGAAAAAGAATGGCCAAGCTTATTTTGTTGAATGGGATTCCGATGCAAGCTCCGATGATGATGATGATGATGACAAGCCATCCAAGGGAGTTGCCGGGATCGCCATCAAGGAGGCTCCATCACTCTTCTCTACACCACATTGTCTTATGGCAAAAGGTGGTGCAAAGGTACAACAAGATGATGAACTTGATGAACTTTCATATGATGATCTTGTTGAAATGCTTAATGATGCCGATGAATTCATGACAAAGGAAAAGGCTAAATTGAGGGACTTGAAGTTGAAGTTTACTTCTCTTCAAGATTCCTATGAGGAGCTAAAGACTTCTCATGAGAATCTCAAAGAAACTCATGAGAAGCTTGAGGAAGCTCACAATACCTTGCTTAGTCATGAAAGAAAAGCAACATTGAGCATTGGTGTTAGTTGTGATTTAATTGATGATAAATCTTGTGGTTCTAGCTCTACTAGTTCTTTGTGCACTAAAATTGATAACTCATCTTGCAATAAATCTCTCATTATGGAAAATGATTTGTTAAAGAAAGAGGTTACTTGCTTGACTAATGATTTGAGAAAATGCTATGATAGTAGAGCAAAGTTTAATCATTGTTGGGCAAGCCAAAAGTTCACCTTGAACAAGCAAGGGTTTGGATATATTCCTAAGAAAGGGAAGAAGGCTTTTGTGAAAACCAAAACTACCTTTGTGAAGAGTAGTGGCAAGCCATATTGTGAAAAATGCAAGAAGGTTGGACATGTTGAGAAGAATTGCACCAACAAGAAAGTCATATCCTTTGATTCAAGTTACATGCTTATGAAAAATTCAAATGGCAATGTTAGTGCAAAATTTGTTGGGATACCTATAAATGGTGCTAAAAAGAATGCCATTTGGGTGCCAAAAGTCTTGGTCACTAATGTGGTTACTAACGTTCAAGGACCCAAGAAAGTTTGGGTACCTAAAAAGGTTACTTCCTCTTTGTAGGTGAATTACAAGTCCGGGGGAAGACATTGGGTGCTTGATAGTGGATGCACTCAACACATGACCGGAGATCAAATGATGTTTTCCTCTCTAGATAAGAATGTTGGTGGCTATAGTGACATTATCTTTGGTGACAATAGCCGGGGCAAAGTCAAAGGAGTTGGTACAATTCCTATCTCAAGCAATCATTCTCTCTCAAATGTATTGTTGGTTGATTCTCTCAAGTTTAATCTCTTAGCGGTCACTCAACTTTGTGATTTTGGATATAAGTGTAGTTTCACTAAAGATGATGTTGTAGTGACTAGCTTGGATGGAAAAGATCACATCTTTACGGGATTTAGACATGAGGATGTATATCTTGTGGATTTTGCAACTAAAGAGGCAAATTTGTCCACTTGCTTATTCACTCAATCATCTTTGGGTTGGTTATGGCATAGAAGGCTTGGTCATGTTGGCATGAAACAACTCAACCGACTTTTGAAGCATGATTTAGTAGTTGGCTTGAAGAATGTGAAGTTTGATAAAGATAAGCTTTGTAGTGCATGTCAAGCCGGAAAGCAAGTTGCAAATACTCATCCCACTAAGAGTGTCATGTCAACCGAGAGACCTTTGGAATTATTGCACATGGATTTATTTGGTCCTACAACTTATAGAAGTATAGGTGGAAATTGCTATTGTCTTGTGGTAGTGGATGATTACTCAAGATATACATGGGTTTTCTTTCTTCATGACAAGGCCGATACATATGACACATTCAAGAAATTCTTTACAAGGGCCGAAAATGAATTTGAGCTCAAAGTGAAGAAAGTGAGGAGCGACAATGGAAGTGAGTTTAGAAACACAAGAGTTGAGGAATGGTGTGATGAGAAAGGAATCAAGCATGAATTCTCAACCAAGTACACTCCGGAACAAAATGGTCTTGTTGAGAGGAAAAATAGAACCTTGATTGATATGGCGAGATCAATGCTCTCCGAGTATAATGTTTCGGATAGCTTTTGGGCCGAAGCAATCAACACGGCTTGTCATGCCTCAAATAGATTGTATTGCCATAGATTTCATAACAAGACCCCATATGAGTTGCTCATTGGAAGGAAGCCAAATATATCATATTTTAGAGTGTTTGGTTGCAAATGCTATATTCTCAAGAAGGGAACTCGGTTATCAAAGTTTCAAAGCAAATGTGATGAGGGTTTTCTTCTTGGATATTCATCTAGTAGCAAGGCTTATCGGGTCTACAACAAAACACATGGCATTGTTGAAGAAGCTTATGATGTCGAGTTTGATGAAACCAATGGGTCTCAAAATGAACAAGAAAATCTTGATGATGTGAGAAGTGATGGGTTGAGAAATGCAATGAAAAACATATCAATTGGTGATGTTAGACCAAGAGAAGAAGATGAAGATGAAGATGGTCCTTCTATCTCAATTAGAGTTAATCCTTCAACTTCTATCTCAAATGATCAAGCACAACAAATTGTACAAGATTCAAGTAATGATGATTCTCAAGTACAAGATCAAGTTGGTTCATCTAGTGCACCTTCTTCATCAACTCAAGTACCCATTATTCCTCAAAGAATTCATCATGTTCTTGCAAAGGATCATCCGGTGGATCAAATCATGGGTGATATTAGTAAGGGTGTCCAAACTCGATCTCGCATCGCTTCATTTTGTGAACATTATTCTTTTGTATCTTTTCTCGAACCTAACCGTGTAGATGAAGCATTGAGAGATCCGGATTGGGTGAATGCTATGCATGAAGAATTAAATAATTTCACCCGGAATCAAGTTTGGGATTTAGTTGAGAGGCCCAAGAATTATAATGTTATTGGCACTAAATGGGTCTTTAGAAACAAGCAAAATGAAGATGGAATGGTTGTGAGGAACAAGGCAAGATTGGTCGCTCAAGGCTTCACTCAAGTCGAAGGTTTGGATTTCGGTGAAACTTTTGCTCCCGTTGCTAGATTAGAAGCTATTAGAATTTTATTAGCTTATGCTTGCTCTCACAACATTAAACTTTTTCAAATGGATGTGAAAAGTGCTTTCTTGAATGGCAAAATTAGTGAACTTGTTTTTGTTGAGCAACCTCCCGGTTTTGAAGATCCCAAGAAGCCAAATCATGTATACAAGCTCTCTAAAGCTCTTTATGGTCTTAAGCAAGCTCCACGAGCTTGGTATGAAAGATTGAGGGATTTTCTTATCTCTAAGGGCTTCAAAATTGGTAAGGTTGATACTACCTTGTTCAATAAAGATATTGGTAAAGACATTGTTTGTTTGTCAAATTTATGTCGATGATATTATCTTTGGTTCAACTAACCCAAGTTTTTGTGAGGAATTTGGTGAAATGATGTCTAGGGAATTTGAGATGTCCATGATTGGTGAATTGAGTTTCTTTCTTGGACTTCAAATCAAGCAACTCAAGGAAGGCACCTTTGTGTGTCAATCAAAATATGTGAAGGATATCTTGAAGAAATTTGGAATGGAAGATGCAAAACCAATCAAGACTCCTATGGCCACAAATGGGCATCTCGACCTAGATGAGGGAGGTAACCCGGTTGACCAAAAGCTTTATCGTTCTATGATTGGTAGTTTGCTTTATTTGACCGCATCTAGGCCCGACATCATGTTTAGTGTTTGCATGTGTGCACGATTTCAAGCCGCACCTAGAGAATGTCATTTGACCGCCGTCAAAAGGATCTTGAGATATTTGAAATATTCTCCTAATATTGGTTTATGGTATCCCAAGGGGGCTCATTTTGATTTGGTTGGATTCTCGGATTCGGATTATGCGGGGTGCAAGGTTGATAGGAAGAGCACTTCCGGTGGTTGTCAATTTCTTGGAAGATCTCTTGTATCATGGTCATCAAAGAAGCAAAATTCCGTGGCTCTTTCAACCGCCGAAGCGGAATATATCTCGGCCGGAAGTTGTTGTGCTCAATTATTATGGATGAAGCAAACTCTTCTAGATTATGGTGTGAAATTTGATGAAATTCTCTTGTTGTGTGATAATGAAAGTGCCGTGAAGATTGCCTCTAATCCGGTTCAACATTCAAGAACCAAGCATATTGATATCCGCCATCATTTTCTTAGAGATCATGTGAACAAGGGTGATATCAAGATTGATGGTATTGGCACGGATGATCAATTAGCCGATATCTTTACCAAGCCTTTGGATGAATCTCGGTTTTGCAAGTTGAGAAATGAGTTAAACATAATTGACTTCTCAAATGTGGCTTGAAAACTAGCACATGTGGCATATGGTTCTTTCATGCACTTCTTGTTTCATTTTTATGAATTTTTGAGGTATTTTTGAGCCATTTATGAGTTTTCATGATTCTACTCGATTTATTTTTGAATTCTTGTTGAAACTTGCTCATATAAGTTGTTTGAAGGTTTTCATGCAAGATTTGAGATTTTTAGATTTTTATTTGAGCAATGATCCCAAATTAGAGTTGGAATTGAGAAAATTGACAGAATTCAGACTTGTCAAATTTTTGGTAGCGCGGACGGTCCGCGGGTAAGGGGCGGACAGTCCGCCGTTAACTGGACTTATTCACCAGAGGTTCTGCAGAGAAGTTGTCAACCGCAAAAATTCATTGCGGACAGTCCGCCAAAGGACCGCGGACGGTCCGCGCATGTTTGGGCAGAGGCAGTTTCAGTCAGTTGCAGTGTAAAAATTTCAAAGGCGGACGGTCCGCCAAAGGACCGCGGACAGTCCGCGACTGGACAGAATCGTGGGGTCGGCCAGACTTGACTTATATTGGATGTCCCCTTCACGTCCCCACCAAACCAAACACTACTCCAAAAGTGTCTCTCTCTTTCTCTCTCAAGCACGTGGGGAAGACGACAAGGTCAAGCCCTTTTGGAGTGGTTCCCGGACGGTCCGAGCACATCCCCGGACTCTTCTCAAGATAGTGCATCATGTCCTCGCGGTATTTCAATGAATCCCTAACTCTTGTTCTTGGATTTCTTTATTGGAAAGAGTTAGGGTTAGATGCTCCGATCTATTTTTTTTCCATGGATTCGTGCAAATACTTGGGGGATCTTATTCCTAGTGATGAGGAGTTGCTAGAGTTAAAGTTTGGTTGGTTGATTTGAATCAAAACTCAAAATATGGATGAATCAAAGATGAGGGCGATTTTGTGTTCCTGTGCAGAACAGATGGGTCGCGGACAGTCCGCCTGCTGGACGCGGACGGTCCGCCGTGGTATTTCATGAACCGCGGACGGTCCGCGTTCAGAAGTGCGGACAGTCCGCTAGTATCAGTTTTCTCAGATCAGTGCTGAATTGAGCTTTATCATTAAGGATTGATTCTATGACTTTAGCAATTGTTCTTATGGTTAAATCTTGATCTCAGGCCACCCCGGAAGATCGTCAAGGCCACAGCTACGAAAATCAAGAAGGCAATGACTTCTAAAAGGCAAAGAGACAGTGATGACTCGGATGATGTGGACTATGCTCCAAATGTCAGTGAGATGGCTGCTGCATCTTCAGTGGGAGATGTTGGTGATGAGTCCTCAGAGGAAGATACTGAGGGGGTTGACAATGATGTTACAGATTTGATGGGGTTAGATCTACCTAGCCGACAGTGGACTGCAGAGAGCTATGCAAATGCAAGAGCAGTGGATCAGTTCAGCTTGCCTCGTGACACCAACATTCTCTTCTTCAAAACCGAGGTACAAAAAGATGCTTACTTTGGTCATTTAATTAAGAAAAATGTCTTCAAACATCAGACCATTGACTTAGGCTATATGAGACAACATCAAGTCATGACTGATCTAGTGGATAGATTTCAGCAAATGGGGTTAGCTGATTTTCTGCAGCATAGGTGTGATTGGAATGAAACAGTGATACGCCAGTTCTATGCCACTCTAGAAATCAACATGGTTGAGGAAACATTTAGGTGGACAACTGGAAAAAGAACCTATGGTGCTACATTTGCACAGTTTGCTGAGGCAAATCAATTGGATTATAATGTCATAAATAGTGAGCATAGTATGAATGTTGTGCTAGAAAACCCTCTAGATGAGAATGACTACCCAATGTTCTATGAGCCTGCAAATCTTGGAATTGCTAGAAGCTTTGGGGGCACTCAGGGTCTAAGGCATCATCCTGCAGTGATCAATAAAATTGTTAGAGTCACATTCATGCCTAAGAGTGGCAACAAGGACAAGATTAGAGGGCACTATTGGAATGTGATATCTCATATCATGAATGGAAATAGAATCAATATCATTGCTCTTATCATGGATCAGCTTGCAGACTTGAGGCTTAACATGGAGATGAACTTGTACTTTGCTCCATACATTATGTCCATCATCAAGGTTAAAACTAGCTTCAGAGGGATATGTGAAAGCAAGCACACACCTTTCAGGCCATTCAAGAATGACAATGCTTTTCTCTTGAGGCCTTTGACTCCCTTCCCTGGAGATGATATGGATGCCGAAGCACAGGGGCAAGATGATAGTGATAATGATGCTCATATGGGAGCAGCTGCAGCTCAGCATGCCATGCCACCACCGCATCCTCCAGCACAGCAGCAGTGGGCTCCTCCAGCTGGCTACTTTGATCCATACTTTGCATCCATGCAGGAGAGCATGTCCTCTCAGATTGCGGGGTTGGCTAGTCAGATGCAGAATCAGATGAACCTCAACTTTCAGAACATGCAGCAGCAGATGTTCCAGCCCATGATGACTCAGATGCAGGGGTTTCATGAGAGCTTACACTCAGATATAGCAGCCCTTGACTCACGTTTTGAGGATTTGCCCTCCTCTGAGCAGTTTGAGCAGTTTGAGCAGAGACAGGAGCAGCTAGAGCAGCGCTTTGATGCTTTCAGCACAGCCTTCACAGGGTTTTCTGATCATTTCTACTCAGTGTTTCCGGCTCCAGTGCCGCCTCCAGAGTTCTACCCGCACCAGCCGTTCTACCCACCGCCACCTCCTCCACCAGCCGTTTGACTTTCTTGGCAATTGATGCCAAAGGGGGAGAAGGAGCTTTGGAGTGCTTGGATCTAGGGGGAGCTCATGGACATCTCATGGAGATCATTCGCTTTCGGCTTCCGCTTGCTACTCATGCCTATTTGTGTCTTGTTTGATCTCTACTTAAGACTTGTGTTTGGATTTGAACTTTTGGGTTGTATTGTGTGATGAACTATGTTGGTGTGTGCTACTCTTATCTATTTATGTTCATCTTGTGGTTGTGAGGTTGTGCTAACCATGTCAAAGTTCATATCATATATATCTTGTATCTTGTATGCCTCGATTTCCACTTGTAGGGAAAACTCCGTCAAAAGTTTCAAATATATATATGTGTGCTTGGTATTCATGAAAATTTATATGCACATATCAAGGGGGAGTTCTCTCTACTCATCGAACTTGGGAAATTTATTCATACCATATTCTGAAATTTTCAAGAAAATGAGTAAGTTCTTCCAAAGTTCAATTCCAAGTCTACCTTATGCCTAGTGTATAAAGTTGACTTGAAAACTTCTATCACTCCAAAATTTAGTGTTGTCATCAATTACCAAAAAGGGGGAGATTGAAAGCATCTAGGCCCCTAATTCGAGTTTTGGTAATTAATGACAACGGTTTGTGGATTAACGATTTCATTTGAGATAATGAGTATAGGTTGATCCAAGGATGAAAGAGATTCGGTTGTGTACGTATGGAATTTTGGAGATGATGAGCAAAGCTCGGGCTCAAGGCAAAGGTATAAAATAGGGCCTTTGTATTTTACCGGTCACAAGGCGTTTAGTGGTTGAAAAGTGACCGGATTTGTTGGATAGATAGCCGTACTATCAAGAGGGGTTGTGTACTCATGCTTGACGGGTCTTTAGTGCCATTTTGCTCAAAATGTCTAGTTGCATGCATGAGGGCTAACGGCGTTTTGAAAAGATTTGAAATAGACTAAGTTCGAGAGCTAACTGAGTAACGGCGGACAGTCCGCGCCTGAGGGGCGGACAGTCCGCGCCCGTTCCAGAGAGCTTGCAGAGGCTCTGGTGGGCTGGCGGACAGTCCGGCCCAGAGGGGCGGACAGTCCGGCCCAGATTGGCGGACAGTCCGCGACTATTCCAGAGAGCTTGCAGAGGCTCTGGTGGTCTGGCGGACAGTCCGGACCAGGTGAGCGGACGGTCCGCCGGCTAATTTCAAATTTGTACCAGAGAGGTTGTTTCTCTGGTTTGGGCTGAAAAGTTTAACTGCGGACGGTCCGCTACTGAGGCGCGGACGGTCCGCAGGCTAAATCTCAAAATGTTCCAGAGACGATGTTAGTCTCTGGTAGGTTGGAACTCTTAACTGCGGACGGTCCGCCACCAGGGCGCGGACGGTCCGCCAGGGGTTAACGGCTAGTTCTGACATGCATTAAATGCACTCTGACTCACTGGTTTATAACGGCGGACAGTCCGGTTTTTGAACCGCGGACGGTCCGCGATTTCGCAGAAAAGAGTGTAACGGCTAGTTTTTGGAGGGATGTCTATATATACCCAATGCCCGGCCATTGGGTGTATCTCTTGGCCATTTGGATTGCATTCTTGACATATTAGAGCTAAGGCATCCTCTCTCTCACACACACTTGCTTAGAGATTGCATTTTTTGATAGTGTGAGAGCTTCCTAGTGCATTGCATCAAGAGTTTGAGCTTTGTGGCATTAGGGATACTTCAAGCAAGCGTCATCAACTTGTTACTCTTGGGAGTTGCCGCTCCCTAGACGGCTTGGAGAAGTGGATTTCGTGGAGCACCTCCAAGGAGATTGTTGAGGAGCCCCGATTTCGGTTGTGAGAGGTCTTGTGCTCACCTCACCGGAGTGGTGAAGAGCAACTCTAGTGGAATCGAGGTGTGGAGCGGTTCCTTGATTCAAGCCGGCTCAAGATCAAGAGGTTCTTGATAGAGGAGCGGTTGATTCTTGGAATCCACCTCAACGTGGATTAGGGGTGACCGGCAAGTCATCGACACCACGGGATAATTTCTTGTGTCAAGCTTGGTTACTACTCTTGCTCTCTTTAATACTTGCATTTACTTTGAGCAATTTTCTTTACTAGAGCTTGAATTGTGTCTTGTCACCCTAGGTTGCAAACCCATCTAGAGATAGTAATAGCTTGACATAGGGCTTTCCTTTGTTACTAATTAAATTTCTCTAGTGGTATTGGTTTTAGTTTTTAAACCGCCTATTCACCCCCCCTCTAGTCGGTGTTCTTGATCCTACATGGTGGCCCGCTCCGGCGGAGACCGCTCGCCACGGTCGCTCCAAGTCCACTCCGGTGGCCCGCTCCGGCGGAGACCGCTCGCCACGGTCGACAAGAGCCGGGTCCGGGAAGTGGTGCTAACTCCCTGAGCGATCCGAAGTCTGTGTAGCCGCTTAGCATGGTTCCGTACCCTAAGCCTACACCTTCGTCGCCCAATGGAGAGCACTCTAGTACCTGAACCTGGCAACAGGCATACCGGACTCAGGGGTCCGGGATGCCCGCTCTCTCCATGAGCACACCAACGCAATCAACTTGCGTAGGAACACATCACGATGGTGGCCCCACCTGCGGGTTCGTACCTCACCCGAGGTGGGCCCGGGGGCCACTGTCGGCACCCCAGGACTGGGTTACCCCCTCTTGCTGTGTCTAGGCAAGGATCTTGTAATTATCCTTAACTACATCCAAACAGCCGGACCCCTGCGGTCCGGAGTCCTGTTCTCCCAGCAGCGGCCCGGACCGATCCACAGTTGGGAAAGGTCCGGAGACACCACGTGTCCCGGAAGAGGCAGGAACTCGTGCGCAAGCAGCCGGGGCTCCGGACCTCCCAAGGAGACCGGACCCCTGCAGGGTCCCGGACCCCTCATGGGGTCCCGGACCCCCTGTATAGTAACCGGACCCCTCACTAAGGGAAGAGATCGACGCCCCGCGTCGGGGTGGTCCGGGGCCGCCACGTGTCTGCAAGACATGGCCGTTTGGGTTTCCATACCAACGTTCGCCCACCATTGCATTTATTGCGGTAGGTGAACGTCTGCATTGATATGACAGAAGCTGAGGTGTTTCATTGACCAGGGGATACTATTGATCGCGTATTACCAAGGCAGTGGAGCCGCTGGCGCCGCCCATGCTGCGTCTGCCAGATGGATACGACGGCTCAGCTTCGCCCATTATGACGCTACATAATAGCCTCAGCAGGCCACGCCGCAAGCTACGCTACTCCAACGGGCGCCTAGCTGACGGGACAAGAAAAGACCCCCCTGAGTCAGGAGAGCAGCAGTGTGCATATCGGAGGAAAGATTCGCTACCACTGTAGCCACAGTCACGTTGGGCCCACCTGTCGGGGCACCAACGTCCTATGTATCCGCTCCCCCTTGATCTATAAAAGGGGGGCGCCGCTAGAAAACCTCAGGCTGGGTAAGAGCCAAGGCCAGCAGAGGATAGGTTCATACACACCACCAAGAACAATACATCTCCCAGTGGACGTAGGGTATTACGCTCCGGCGGCCCGAACCACTCTAAATCGTGTGTTCTTGAGTCCCTTTCTCAGCGTAGATCCAGCCCCATCGCCTAGTACTTCCCCGAGTACTCCCTCACTGGGAATAGGCGGGTGCGTTCCGCCACCCGGCTGTGGGTACCCCTAGAGCCCCACAACATCTTTACAAGTTTTTGCAAAATGAACTAAATACACCTTTATTATCGCATCTGGTCGACTTGTTATTTGTGCCGTCATGTTTTGTGGATATGACGTCAAGAGCAGAGCACAAACATGTGGAGCTTGGATTGAAGCAAAATCTGCATTTACCGAGCACATAAGTTAAAACATATTCTAGGCCTTCATATTAACCTGTTGATGGTTGCATGGTAGAGCCGTAGAGCAGTGTACATATTCCATCTAGAGTTTTTAAAATCCCTTTATATAAGCTTTGATGTATATATACTCCCTCCGTATCCTAAATAGAAGTCGTTCTGACCGCGTGCATGGTTTTGACAAAAGATGTCTCGTTCTACAGATGCGGGTGAGATTTGGACGCCTTTGCCCCTGCTACCGTTCGGTGCTGGCCACCCGTTGCACGCGTTGGTCATCAAAGAATTAATTACTGCAGTGCTTCGTTTCACTCGCCATCCAACCATCACGGACTCCTAGATTGAAGAGATCACGCGCACGCAAAAATCACGATGACAAAAATAGACTGGGGCCACCAAGGAATCGAACCGGCAACCCCACATCTCACGACCAGCGCACCACCACCGTATTTAATATGGGCAAACATGAAAAAATTACCCATAATTAATTACTCTTTGATATGCTAGCTCATGTCCTAGACGTCTTCTATTTAGGTATGGGACATATTATGTCATTGTGAAAAATAATTCTCTGTGAAGAAGATCTCTATAGAATTGTTTGCCTAAGATTTTTTTCCCACAAAACAAATTTCTATGTCACTTCAAGGAAAAATCCTATTTTAATCTTTAGACAGAAACATATAATGCCATTTGTCTTTCTTATTTCTTCGTATGAAACTTGTATTTTATCTTAAGAAACTGCGATATTTTGATGGCCACATGACCTATGTTACAAATTGTATGCATAATTATGATGAAAAAGACACTATACCTTTTAATTCTACATTTAATCTAGTTTCAGTGCTAGCCGCTTACAGAAATGCCTAAAATTTTCACAAACAAGAATATTGTAAAAATAGGCTATGAAGTCGTCTCATCATCTCATAATATTTCAATTCAACATATGACTCTACAAAAATAAAGAAAAGAGTGGAAAACTATTCGGTCGTATGAGATAAACAAGATTAATTTCAGCAGCTCTGTAGGTTATTAGGACAATGGAAAGCACATGGGGAGTAGTATGGTGTACCTGAACTACTTAAACGCGTCATAATGAATGCGGTAGATAAGTATATTTGCCTCTTATCCAAACACTGCTCTACGGCTCTACCATCAGATGATACAGTACAGGGTGTGTTTAGTTCCAAAATTTCTCATTCCAAACTTCACTGCTCACCTATCACATCAAATTTCTTGTCTCATGCATGGAGCATTAAATATAGATAAATAAAAAAACTAATTATATAGTTTTGATGTACACGACGAGACGAATCTTTTGAGTCTAGTTAGGTCATGGTAGGACAACAATTATCACAAACAAACGAAAAGTGTTACAGTGTGCTACAATGTTTGATATGACTCTTTTTACCACTATTTTACCTATCTAAACACAGCCACAGTCTTTGCCATCACCTTTCTATCAATTCTGTCTCTCTATCAACAGGGGCGTGACCTCTAATTGGGCGGCCTCATTTAAATGCATGTTGTAAACTTTTCGAAAGAGAATCTTTTAACATTTGAAGTACTAAACATATACTAATCACAAAACTAATTGCAGAACTTGTCTGTAAACTTTAAGATGAATCTAATGAGCCTAATTAATCTATCATTAGAGCATGTGTATTGTAGCAATTTAGTGTCTAATTATAGCCTAATTAGGCTCATTAGATTCGTCTCGCAATTTACAAGCAAACTATGTAATTTATTTTTTTATTTCGTCTAGATTTACTACTCCATTCATGTAAGATTCTTATTCGATGTGATAGTTTTAGAATTTTGAATTTTGCATCTAAATAAGGGGCAAAAACAAATGGTGTACCTGCACAAAATGACCAACTAGACGACTAAACAAGGCGCCAGTAGTGAGTGTCTTGGCCCCTTTCACGAAAGGTACTCTTCCTTCGCCATTTCCCTTTCAGAGCGAGCGAGGAAAAGGACGGGTGCAAGGCAGTGTCTTCAACGCCAAGGTAAGGTAGGACGTCCTATCCTACCATGTTACTACTATCCTGGTGCAACGGCTAACAGAGTGTATTTCGATATCCCTTTAAGAACACAAGGGATTGTGGTACATGTGCGGTAACAATTTTTCTTTAAAAGATTGACCACCTTGTTTGACAGCAGCTTGTTAATAAAAAAAGTATTTCAACATAACGAATTCGATATGAGTAGGGTATATCAAAATTTATTGCACAATCATATAATTCTAACTCATTTTTAGTTGTTGCTCTCCCTGTAAGCGCAAATAAGGATGCATTAGTCTATCCAAGGGTTGTTGTTTTTCTCTTATTGCAAACATGCTAAAGCACGTTCACGAAAACAAATCGTATACTTCTTCGAGCTCCGATTCTTCAATAACTAGAAATTCGATAAAATTAGTATAGCTAAAACATTGCACTGGGGAGTACTTGTTAGTGGATGGAGTATCCGGGTATGCAAAATTTCAAAGATGTAACGGAGAGTTACATTGGAGCTGATCTTTCTTTTTACTGTCGCTGAATCTTAGGAAATAAGTGGGAATTTTATTTTAACTTCAAAAGATTTGACTGTTTTCCTTGGTCAGGGGTTACCTCCGTCCGGGCATTTCTCGTCGTAGGATTGGACCTTTCCACTCGAGCCTGACGTGATGCGCGATCACCCAGCTGCCGGCCGTGTGGCCGGCCACTCACCCTCACCCACACGCGGACACGGACGGGCACTGCACTGGGAGGGGCGCTAGGCCTGTCCCTGACGTGACGCGAACGTGTCACGACTCACGAACCCCTTTCCATCCATCCGTGTCCTGTTCTCTTCTCTCACCCTCAGCTCAGCCTTGACCCGGCGAGAGAAACAACACTCTGCTCTGCTCTGAGCGCTGAGCGGGGTAAAAAAATCCACGAGCGCCCCGGTCCTTTACTCGCTGCTGTCGCCATCAGGATGGGTATCGAGGTTTTGTTTAATTCTAAAAAAAATTCTACAGTATTTATTATATCCAATTTTTGATACATATATAGATTAATTAATGTAGTTGAAAATAACTAATTATACAATTTAATTGTAAATGATGAGATGAATATTTTAAACTTAATTAGTCCATAATTAGACATTAATTACTAAATAACAACGAAAATACTACAATACCAAAATTCCAAAAAATTTCGCAAATTCTACGTGTGCAGGGGGAGTCCGGGAGTGGCTTTAGCCGTAGGCAAAGGTTTATTTGGATCTCCAGACAGCGCTGGGTTGTTTGGATGGCATTCCATGTTTGACATAAATCAGCAGGGTTAATATAGGATAATTATAAAACTCAATCGCATGAATGGAAGTTAATTCACAAGGTGAGTTTATTAAAGCTAATTAATTTATCGTTACCATATGTTTCCTATAGCACCATATGGTCAAATCATGGATCAATATTATGTTTAATTGATTCATCTCGTGAATTAGCTATCATATTTGCAATTGGTTATGTAATTAGTATATAATATATACTATATATTTAGTACTCCTAATTATTATCCAAGCATTCGATCCAAGCAAGATAATATTATCACTTTTTGAGATGTCAGCAGGCATTTGTTTCAATTCAATGACCAGGGGACCTTTTTAGTGTTGAATGTAAAATGAAGGACTACACTCTCTCCAAATCTCCATCGAGTGATGAGATAGGCGTGTTTTATTTATGAAAAAAAACTAATTTTCACATATTTTGATTTGACCCTAGTCACATTGTAAACTATGTCTAATTTAAATATTACAATTGCTTACGATCTGTCATGTTTCTTTTTGAAATATGTCGAACAATTGTCAATTAGATGTGTAGCGAGGCACTTTTTTCTTAAGGTTTTTCTTTGTAATATTTCAAAGTTTACATAAAAAGAATGTCATACACATGGTAGTGCTCCCATCCAATAAATTGCTTCCACACAAATAAATTTGATTTTATAAAAGTGTAGAAATGAAATATTTTCGAACATCTCATTATTTTGTTAATGCAGAGTTGTTCCTTTTCTATACCATTCGCACTAGTACAAGAACACTTTTTTTTTTGCAAAACCATCAGTAGAAGAACACAAAAGTAGTGAGAAATCTTGATGGACTTAGGCACCGTTATGTATGGATGGGACGAAACAGTTACACAGTTTGAATAAAAAGAAATTAGTCATAATTCATAAGTGTTCTAGTGAACAAAGACAATTTTGAATCTCCTAAATCATGAGAGAGCTAGTCGTTTTTTATAATTCTCCTGTGATTTTTTGTCAGATCATTTTGTATCGATTTTCCGCTAGACAAATCAAAAGATAGAAGGGTGATTGAAATTGGGGGGGGGGAGCAAATTGGTGCCTTTAAAGCCACATTTGACTAGGTACTGTTGCAGGTCGTAGCATACACCACATTGCAGAAGAGCTACGATTCTAGGGCGTGCATGGGCTAGCCGTGCTCCCTCGCTTCCACTGACGCCGGCCGGCTCTAATGCATCCACCGCCGCCGCTAACCACCCGAATTGCCTTCTTCAACTCTCCACCTTCTTTGATTCCGACGCTGCCATCCACCATCGCCATCGAAGCTCCCCGTTCTGAAGCATCCCCGCCACCCTCCCCCACCGACATGGTGAGTGGCACCCCCGTCATCCCGCCTGGTCGCCAATGGTGGACACGACCTACAAAATTAGGGGTGGAGGAGGGGGTTGCTTTGCGACCTTATCCTCCCTCTTTTTTTTTCTTGTTCTTTCTTTCTCTCCTTGATAAATGTTAAAAATTTGTTGGAGGGGCTTAGGGAGGGATCCCTAGGCATTAGGCCGGTACGGGGTTGGAGCCCTTCTATAGATCTGCCTGTCCAACCACCCCCCTAGAGATTTGGCAGCAATGGACCCTGGCTATAGTTAATAGTTTCCATCTGGCCGAAGGCCCATGGGCTGGCCGACAACATAGTTTTTTTTGCTCGAAATGGGCCCAGCCCAGCACGAGGTTAATTGGACTTGGGCCGGCATGGCACGAGCCTCGTGACATGCCTGGGCTGACACTTCGGCACGTGGGCCGGTCTAGCACTTCACGATTTGTGGTTTGCGCAAATAGACAGCCCACCACACTAAATCTCACATCTTGACCACACATAAATACTCGTTCTACACCTCAAAACCCTAACTCTCACCAACCCAATCCACTTCTTGGCCGTCGGCAACTGCTCATATGCTCCCCTCCCCAGCAAGGCCGACACCCGACTTCCTCTCCCCTCCCTTGCTCGGCCGACACCGGACCTCCTCCCCTCCTTATGCGGTGGCAAGGCTGGCTCCCATCACCGCTCGTTAGTGCGGCTGGTGCCCAACTTTCCCTCCCTCATTGGAGGCACGCATGCGCTCCTTTCATCCTCAAGCAGCAGCAAGCCTCCCCTTCTAGCCTCCTTCTGCCCTCAAGATGGTGCCGCACAGCCGGCGCGGCCTCCTATCCCTGAGCGTGATGCAACGGTGCTCGACTAACGACCGCCTCACATCTCCAAGGCTGCATGGGCTAATTGGGCATGTGTGGGCAAGGCTTATGGGCGGGCACGACACGATCCATTTAGCAATTGTGCCTTAACGGGTTGTGCCTATATCGGTTATGCCTGAACGAGCCCGTGCCGGGTTGTGCCAGGCCTCCCGATTGGCCATTTATAACCATGGCTACCCTCCATGTAGCATGTGAACTTTCCTGTCACCTTTCTAGGTTAAAACAACTATCAACTCACTTCTTAAATCCATGAAACCTTTTATGGCGATATAACAAATGAATATGAACTTATTTTTCATAAAAACACACATATAGCATTTAAGATATCAAACTAAAAGTTCACCCACTAAAAGTATCTTTCAGAAATCATGAAAAAATATACAATATTCCTATAGTAGAATGAAAGAATTAATAAAATTATTTTACATGATAAATTACAACAAAATTTTAAGCTTCTTCAAGAAAAATAAAAAATAAAATTGTTTGAAATAAATATTGAAAGAACTTCAAGATTCACTAAATAACCTATGAATCAAGATAGTTTTACACTTTATTTCTTACCATGATAAGACTACTAGATATATTTCTATTATTTTTGGAAAGTAATATTGCGTCCCAAAAACTTAGCTAAGCTTCAGTAGTAGCCTATTTTGATGGATTTTAATTTTAAGATACTAAATGCTATATACATGTTTTTATGCAAAATAGGTTCATCTCCTTTCATTATGTAACCATAAGAGGTTTCATGAATTCTAAAGGTTATTATTAGTGGTTTTAGACTAGAAAAGGAAGGGAAGACTCCACAAGTCAGTGTTAGCGCGATTTAAGGAATGGATGGAAGCATAAAATAGAATACGAACTTAGTGTCGAATATGGAGGTTTAAAATTTCAATATATATAAATAATTTTAAATTTACCCATATCTACTATAAAATTTTCTAACAGAATGGTGGTGGCACCTCCGCACTCCGCATGCCGCAAGTCAGGTGGGCATAATTAATCGAGAACCGAAATTCAAACCAAAAGAACCGAAACTGAAATAAATGAACTGAAAAAATCGATTCCTTGTTTGGTTCTAGAAAGCACGGATCTGAAATAACCAAAAAAAGTTCAGTTCATACTCTCGGTTAACCGAATTAACCCCGTTCGGTTCTAGAAAGCAAGGAACCAAAAAACCGAAAAGAGTTCTGTTCCTACTCTCGGTTAAACCCTGTTCGGTTCTAGAAAGCTAGGAACCGAAATAATTGAAAAAAGTCATGTTCCTACTCTCGATTAACCGAATTAACAGAAAAGAAATGAATTATATAAACCTTGCATTTTGTAAGAAGAGTTTATATGCGATGTATCATATTTCATTTGCTATGTATTTCTTTTACTCAATCGTTATTGTTCCCTTCTCAATTATTATTCTCTAAAATAATGGAAGTATTGTTTAAATTTGTTATAGAACATGTATGTTTTTCTTGTTATCTTACCTTCTGCTAAATAAATTCAGTTAGTTCGGTTAGAACCAAAATACTAACCGAGAACAGAAATACTCTATTTCTGAAATTCCTGTAACCCATCGGTTCCTATATTTTAGAAACCATTTTTTTCTAAAAAAATCGAAATTAAACCGAACGGAACCGGAGAACCGAATACCCGCCCGAGCCGCAAGCGCAACCCCATCCGGGGCCAGCCGCTCTGAGAACCCGCACACCCACCAAACAAGTGATGAGTTGAACAACCACAACCGCGCGGGGACGTGCGAGCGACACGATCAGACGCCGCTCCTCCCGGTCACATCACGTCCACGCGCCCCAATGCCGCCCCGGCGGCATCTCCCCATCGTTTTCAGCTGGCTGGACAAACAGGGGCCATGCTTCTCCGTCCATGTAGATGCGCAATTAGCCCCTTGTTTAGTTGCATAATTTAAAATTTCAAAATTTTTTCCGGCACTTGCATGGAGACTTAAATCTAGACGAAATAAAAACGTATTGCACAGTTTGTCTGTAAATCGCGAGACGAATCTAATGAACCTAATTAGACCGTAATTAGACACTAAATTGTTATAGTAATGCTATAGTAAATAATCTCTAATGATAAATTAATTAGACTTATTAGATTCGTCTCGTAATTTACAAATGAATTCTATAATTAATTTTATGATTAATTTATATTTAATACTTCAAATTTAAAAAAATTGTCTTTCAAAAACTTTACAACAAGTTTAGGTACTCACCTCACACATTCCCACGCACACACTTCCCCACGCGCACACACCCCCTTGTTGCAGCCCTTCACTAGATGCTGCTGCCTGTGCACGCATACGCGCTCACACCACACCGCACCACACTAGAGGCTACAGAGATGGCGCAGCAGTAGCGGAGCAGGGGCGCTTGCGCCTTTGCGGGTGTGTTTAGGGGGCGTTTAGTTCTTTCCCTAAAAATTTTTGGATGTCACATCAGCATTTTGACCAGATGTCGGGAGGGTTTTTCGAACACTAATTAAAAACTAATTTTAGAACTCACTTGGAAACCACGAGACGAATCTTTTGAGGCCTTTGACCGCATCATTAGTACATGTGGGTTACTGTAGCACTTATGGCTAATCATGCCCTAATTAGGCTCAAAAGATTCGTCTCGTCGTGTACATCCAAACTGTGTAATTAGTTTTGTTATTTAATTACATTTAGTGCTTCATACATGTGTTTAAAGGGGAGGTGAAAATTTTTGGGTGAAAATTTTTGGGAACTAAACGGGGCCTTAGATGAGGGTAAAGATTGGAGAAAAAGTCACATCAGTCACCGTAGTATTGTAATATTTTTCGTTTGTTTGTGGTAAATATTGTCTTAACATGATCTAACTAGGCTCAAAAGATTCATCTCGCAATATACATCAAAACTATGTAATTAGTTTTTTTATTTAACTATATTTAGTACTCTATGTATGAGTCATTTGCTATATTTAATGTTTCGATGTAATAGGAGATGTGATGAAAAATTTGGAAAATTTGGAAATTTTGTGGGAACTAAACACACCCTGCATCGCCTGGTCCCTCGTGTCCCCCTCGCCTCGCCTCGCCGCCGCCGCCCCCCCTCCACCAGCGTGGGCGCCGGCCCGGCCGGATAGACAGTCGCCACCCCCACACCACAGTGGCCGGAGCTGGGGGTGGGGAGAGGAGAGAAAAGAACCTTGGACATGAGTTGAGAGGCCCTATCTTTTCATGTCCACCTCACCTGGCCCGACTGATTGACGTGGGCTGCCTCAGGCGCTGTTTATATCTTTACACGTAAATACTAAATAAAATCACATCAATGTTTTGACATGTGTGTACGGAGTATTAAAGTACTAAATAAAATCTATTTATAAATTTTTTTTATGGATGTGATGTAAACCGGGAGACGAATCTAACGAGCCTACTTAATTCATGATTTGCAACAGTAATGCTACCGTAACTATCTGTTAATTATGAATTAATCAGCATTATTATATTCGTCTCGCGATTTACAACTCATCTGTGTAAAAAATTTTATAAATAGACTTCATTTAGTACTTTAAATTAACAAGATTTCATCGAAAAAAATTTACGTTGTATCTAAACACGGCCTCCCTAGCCGAGGGCTGCAGCTCTTCTTTGTGGCAAATCGCATCACCTACAGCGACGCCTGCTTGAGGTGTGACGCCCTGTGAAAGCCCTCTCCTGGGTTCTCTCTCCCTCTCCTCCCTTCCTCGCTCCATATCTTTCTTTGGTGGCGCTGTCCTCTCTCTCTCTCTTCACCACCCCGCGCTTCCTCTCACCTCCTCGTCTCCAGAGAGAGAAGCCGGAACAGGGAGCCGGAACCAGCGGGAGAAGCGGCGGCCGGACGGATGGAGCGGCGGCGGAAGGCAATGTGGCTCTACCCCAAGGTGGTCGGCTTCAACCCGCCGGAGAGGTGGGGCCACTCCGCCTGCTTCTTCGAGGGGGTCGTCTACGTCTTCGGGGTACGTATCCGCCCCTCAACCTCCCGGCGATTCCCTGCCGTGTTCTTCACCCCCATCTTCTTCTGCCGCCATGCCACAAGCTCCCGGCACGAACCGATTCGGATCCTGCCTGGGCCGCCGGAGTCTTGCTCTGGCACATCTTTCAGTTCATCAGCAGCGTGCATGCCGTATTAGCTCTGACTTTTTTTTAATTTCTTTTGGGTGAGGAGGGGATTCTTTTGGAGAAAAAGTTGTATCTTTTCTGGTGTTCATCCTCTGCAGCCGCGTTTTGTCCTCTTGCACCTCCCCGCCGATGTAGCAACCGAGCGAACAAGCAAGATGTTTCCGCAGCTTTCACCTAAAGTGAGGGGCTCCTTGGTCCTTGCTGTAATATTCCCCCATGATAATGAGAAAAGTGGCAGGGGTGGTAAAGCAAAAGTAGGTTCGCCTTTCGTTGAATTGAGTTGCTGCCAGTTTCTCACCGCCCACGAACAATTTCCGTAGGCTATTGGATTGCTGAGACCTGTCAAAATTTTGTTCTTCGAACCAGCAATTTTCGTCTTTCAAAAAAAGAGAAAAGATTCAGTTATTCTCATTTAGCTGAGCTGCTCAAGTTAGCGGCAAATGCACTGCAGCAGGAGTACGAGCGGAAAAGGGAAGAACAGGGCCTTTTCGCTCTTCTTTCTCTTTCCCCCGTCCGCTCTTGGACCACCCCACCCCGGCGTTTAAGCTCCCTCCTGATTGGTATGCTGTGATGGCGGTGTGGTCACGCACAGAGAGAGTGTTAAATGCGAGCAACGCTGACAGGAGCACGTCGCCGATCGGGAGTACTTACTGCACCGACCGAGGCGCTGTTCCTCTGCTCAGCGATCGATCCAACTCAAATCACGGATCAGTCAATCGCGATCTGTTTGTTCTCTAGTAGTTATGGGTGGTAATTCTTTGGTTGTGACTGGAGATTGTTCAATGGCATGATCTTCAGGGATGCTGCGGCGGCCTGCACTTCAGCGACGTGCTGACGCTGAACGTGGAGACCATGGCGTGGAGCTCCATGGCCACGACGGGGCAGCGCCCGGGCACGCGGGACAGCCACGGCGCCGCCCTGGTGGGCCACCGGATGCTCGTCTTCGGGGGCACCAACGGCGGCAAGAAGGTGAACGACCTCCACGTGCTGGACCTGCGCACTGGGGAGTGGACCCGCCCGCAGTGCAAGGGGGCGCCTCCGTCGCCGCGGGAGAGCCACACCGTCACCGTCGTCGGAGGCGACCGCCTCGTCGTCTTCGGCGGGAGCGGCGAGGGGGAGAGCAACTACCTCAGCGACGTGCACGTGCTGGACGTGCCCACCATGACGTGGTCCACGCCGGAGGTCAAGGGTGACTACGGGCCGGCGCCCAGGGACAGCCACGGCGCCGTGGCCGTCGGCGGCAGGCTCTTCGTCTACGGCGGGGACTGCGGCGACCGGTACCATAGCGAGGTGGACGTGCTCGACGTCGACACCATGGCGTGGTCAAGGGTAAGCACCACGTCCTTGTCATGTATGGTGGCTTGGCTCAAATGTGACAGCGCTGCCAGATGCACATGTTTCTGGTGTAGACTGATTGCCACTATCTTTCGCTTTCCAAAATGTGATGGTGACTTGCTGGATTAGAGTTCTCCCAAAATACTCAGGAGTATATTCATCCTTCATGCTGACATCCGCAATGCATGTTCAACTGCAGAACATTTGCTTCTTTCAGCTTGAGAAGTACTCTGTCGAAGATTCTGCTCAGACATGAATTTCGCATTGCAATGTGCAGCTCGTCTCAGCATAATGGTGTTGCTAACTTAATTTCATTGCTTTGCAGTTTCCAGTAAAGGGAGCATCGCCTGGCGTCAGGGCAGGTCATGCAGCTATCAGCGTTGGTTCTAAGGTCAGCATCAGTTACTGAAACAGCATTAACAAATTTTTCAAGAGAACACTTTTACTGGATCCTGAACAAGGCACATCTGTGTAGGTCTATATTATTGGAGGAGTTGGTGATAAACAATACTACAGTGATGTGTGGGTTCTTGATGTCGCAAACCGTTCGTGGAGTCAGCTTGAAGTATGCGGGCAGCAACCACAGGGACGGTTTTCTCACACAGCGGTAGCTATGAATACTGACATTGCAATCTATGGAGGGTAAGTTTGCAGGAACAGATTCATTTGTAGGATTCAGGAATGCAAAAAAAAAAAAACAGTGCATCATAGTTTGTCAACAATTTGATGTAACTTGGAAAATACAGGTGCGGTGAAGATGAGCGTCCCCTGAATGAGCTTCTCATTCTGCAATTGGGCTCCGAGCATCCAAATGGCCGCTACAACATTTCAATGTGCAAGGTTCTGAGCAACCATTGGAGCCAGGAGAAGAGAAAATTTCTGAGATCACAAACTGTGAGTAGCTTAATTTGCCATTTGTAGTTTTGATATTCATTTGTTCTATAAGCACTAATTTTGACGTATAAGACAATGCAGCAGAAAGATGCAAGTGTGAGCAATGGAGAAATGGTTCAGAAACCCCGAGAAGCAGAAATTGAGCAAAGGAACCCATTCCTGCGTGGCCTTGGTAAGTGAAAAAAGGAAAACAAAACAAAACTTCTATTCTATCAGTGTTATATTTGTGATGCTTACACGTATTTGTTATATACATCGTTGGCACCTTCAGAGAATGGCCATGTGAAACGAAGAAAAACTGGTGAAGCTCATCCAAATGAGCCTGAGTCAGAGCAAGAGGAGCACTCACTGTCTCTTTCCCAACATTCTTCACCGTCGCAGTCTGACCAGGAGCAGAATGGAGTACACAAGCTTTCAGCCTCTCCTAACACATCAATTTCAGCCCTGCAACCATTCGTCCGCCTCAATACCAATGGCACGCTGAGGTCTCCAGGACCTGGAGGTGCCAATGGCACGCTGAGGGCTCCTGGACCAGGAGGTGCCAATTGCACGCTGAGGGCTCCTGGACCTGGAGGTGTTTCGCCGAGGCCTCTGAAGACTGATCAGCTTCTCCGGACCATTGCACCACAACATCGGCAGGAAGTGCAGTTCCTTTCATCTGATCACAAACCACAGCCCCGGCCTCCTGGTCCACCCCTGGTATGCTACTTTTATCACATAACTTTCTACACAGGGAAATGTTGGTGGTATCATTCCTGTTTCTTAATGGATATCGGCATGGTTTCTTGATCTGCAGATTGGCGCAGAGGTTCATGGGACAATTGACGGAGCATTCGACTCAGGGTACCTCATGACCGCTGTGGTGAATGGTCAGCTCTTCAGAGGCGTACTCTTTGCTCCTGTAAGTAAATCCTTCCTGGAAACTAACTACTCCACACATGCTTTGCATGTTTTTGACGTTGTTCCCATCTCAGGGACCTGGAGTGACGGCTCCGAGACCGGCGGTGCACCACCAAATCCTGTCGAGCTCGGCCGTGCCTCCCCAGCAGCGGCCACTGCTGGCTCACGCCATCCCGGTCCACGCCCGGCCGGTGCCACAGGTGACGGGCTTCGTGCTGCCTGACTGCGCCCACCACGCGCGGCAAGGGTTCCCGGCGAAGGCCGTCAAGTCTGAGCCAGAGCGGGGCAGCAGCGACCTGCACGACGTGGTGCTCACACTGGGAGGGCCTGGAGGGGGCAAGTGAGCCCCCTCCCTGAAAGTATCCCCGAAGAGTTGAAAATCCAGGCGTGATGTATGTCTCTTGGCTTGGTTTGTAAATTAGACACTCTTGTCGAGAGGAATAAGACTAACAGCTTTTATGTAATCTTTCCTGGGTGATTTTAGGGTTCTTTGATCTGTGATTTTTACATATGAATATAGTGTTAGCTTAATGCAGCTAGTTTTGCTTTGAGCAATTGGTGTTGTGAGCTTCCCTGGACTTAATCATGTAACCATTTTTGTCTACAAGGTTACTCATACTAGCAAAATACTGCTGCTGTCATGGGTAAACTTCAGTTTACATCACTTAATGTGCCATCATCCACAGTGGTGTGGTTTTCATTTTCTTTTTCGGCTATAAGATGATGCAAGGCCCGTAACACCTGTGAGGGCCTCTTCTACCATACACCTACAAATAAAAAAAAATATAATTGTTGGAAATATTTTGTGTATGTAAATTATGATCACTCATTTTAAACACCAGATTTAAAACCTATTACATGGGATCATTTTTTCCCCACCAAAATATATGGGTTCGTTGAGAGAGGTGTATCCCATTATTTTGCCTTATGCACAGGTAAACAATTCAAAGATCTGTATACTCATGTTTGAACATTTGCCATGTTTCCAGGCCACGGAAAAGCAGCACTTGCAAGAGCATATACCCCTAAAAACAAAACGTAAAAACTGTTGAAAGTACTTGATCAATAGGATTTAAAACTCCTGTTATATGTGATCATACCCTCATGCATCCACCCCGCACACGCGTTATTTTGGCTTTATGCACAGGCAAAAAGTCGATGAGGCATTGTGATTAAATTTACTCCTTTGCGAATAAATTGTTTTCGTATCAAGTTCACCATTTTACACGGTATGACAAGACAGTTAAGGTAACCCATCACCTGTTGACACTTGACAGCCTTGGACTACAGTCCTGCAGGCAATTATTTCCAGCACGAATGGCTGCCCTGTTCACAGAGATCAACCTGATGGCATACTGCCCACAAGACATGGAAAGGGAAACGGCTCTGTAGTAGGATTCTCGCTCCAGTACATCGAGTCTGTAACAGCAATTTCAATTCAGAAAAAAGTAGGAAAAGGTATCGCAAAAAAGCCTAGTTAGACAAGACCTCACGTTGCACTTGGAAGAATCTCATTGCTCCCTAGTGCTTCTTGCAAGAGCAGCAAAAGCTGTAATACCACCAGACCAGCCATGAGCTATCCCTTTACATGAACAGCCAAAGAACACCCAAACTGTTGGATCTATCACATTTGCTTTATGATGCTCATGGAAGAGGCCATTTATGATTCAATCACTACAGTAAATTAGAGGGCAAGATAAATATGCATCTCATCGTCCCTTGTCGCCCATCCTCTTCAGTAACTTCCCGATGTCGTAGCAGATCTCGATCTTATCATCTTTGATCTGTTGACGGAGAGTACGGCTTTTCTTACCGGCAGCCAAGTAAGTGCGCAGGAGGGACTCATACGCTTTCCCGTCAATGCATCCTAGCATTCTCAGGCAGTTGCAGAACCTCTCAGCACCATCTGCGTCCTTGTAATCTTCGAAATACTTCTGGAACCTGTGGATCTTATCCTGATCAAGCTTCCCTGCATTGTTGGGGAGTTTGGTCATATTCTCCACCCAGTTCAGTGCCAACTTCATGTCCCCCTTACCCATGTAGTGATCAAGAAATAACTCGCATGTTTTGGAGTCGAACTCTGCACCTTTTTCCTTGGCCTTCTCGCACAGTGCCTCTGCTTCTTCCGTCAAGTCAAGCTTCAGATGTCCACGAATCATCATATTTGTCAGCCTCACATCATAGAATTCGTAATTGGATTCCCAATCCACATAAATCTGCTTCATGCGGTCAATATCATTGAGCTTATAAAGAGCTTGAAGCCTGCCGAGGTAGCTTGTGTTGGTCACCTTTGAGAATTTGGCCTTTATTACATCCCATACTCTATTGACCTCGCTCAAATTGCCTACCGAAGCATAGAGGCTCATAAGGAAATCAAAAGGTTGCCTGCCATCATCAGCACCAACAAGCCCCTCAAGTTTCTTCAGAGCAGACTCTGCTTTATCAACCAGGCCAGCATTTATATAGATAGAAGCGAGTGTGCTATATGCAGACCATCCAAGAGCCACATCCTTTTCTGCCATTTCTTTTAGAAGTTCTTCAATAGCATCTATCTTGTTTGATGATGCATAGCTGGTCATCAGAATGCAGCATGTGAGGTTATCCGGTTTAACATTCTTCACCTTCATTTCCTCAAAGAGACTATCGACCTTCCCATGTCGGCCTAACTTCATGTAAAGGGACATCAGATTACTGATGCCTAGCGCATTGGAATAGATGCCAAGCTCATCCATCTTGTTGTAGAGGTCTGTTGCTTTCTCTTCCATTTTTGCTGAGCAATAACAATTAAGAAGTGCACCATAAGTTCGATGGTTCTTCGCTGGATCAGGGAGGTCAGCAAAATAAGCCTCAGCTGCCTCAATACCACGCACTTTATAGATAAGATCCAGACGTATTGCATGGTTAGTGTGTGACATGTTCATGCCCCTTGTATTGACCATCCAATCCATCAGCTGCGTGAAAATGACACCACATTATAATTTACGTACTACCAACATAATTAGAGCATCAACAGCAGATGTACGAAGAACTCTGAATCAAGACTATTAAGTGCATTTTACAAAATAGCGAAAAGAAAACCAGTGTAAAATGGGGCATTAGGAATCCAACCAGGAGAATATTAAACAACTGCAGTGAAATATTTTGTTATTTTCTTAGGAGTTAAAAATTGTTATAATGATCATTACTATATCCGACATTAGTAAAGATATGTGTGGTCTCAAATGAATATAAACCGCCACCATCACAAGGAAAGTTTGTGAGCCCAAATAGAGAATAAAAGCACATCCTAAAGCTGGAAGTTGAAACTAAGAAGCAAAATAAAAGCAGTACAATGACAGCAGTGCAGCATACCCAAATACAAACGAACATGAACATCACTTGGGTACGAATGAAAAAATGTAGCACATGAAAAAACTAAAGTAAAACGTTTTCGATTGAATAGCCTAAATAAGCCGAAGTACCAATCCAACAAGTGTATCAATGCCTACTGAAAATAAGTGGACTCAGCAACATTGCTATTCAAAGTGAAACAACAAACAACTAAAATTAGGCACTGACACTACCAAGGGCTGAGCAGAGCATCCTGAGCAGGACCAGCTCAAACTGTAACTAGGATTCTACCATCACCATCATTGATCTGTGCCATGAGTCCATGACCAGAGAGGAAAGGGTCCGCTACTGAATGCAAATCTTGGCAAACTAAAATAACCGGCAAGTCCAACAAAGCACTGGACGATTCATCTCCATCTCCGCGATGCAAGCATCAATCAAATGGGCGGTCGATCCACGGGTGTACCTCGAGGGCGTGGCCATGGCGCTTGTACTTGCGGAGCTCCTTGACGTGCTTGACGAGGTCTTCCACGCGCAGCGCACCACCCTCCCGCACCCACTTGTTCAGCACCCGCGACACGCTCCCCTCCCCGGAGCGGCCCAGCGCCGACAGACGGCGGTAGAGCGCCAGCGAGCCCCCCTTCTTCCCCGCCTTCGCGGCGGTGGCGGCGGCGGCGGCAGTGGGCGCAGCAGCCTCCGCCGCCGCTTCGGTAGCCGTGGAAAGGAGGCGGCGGAGGAGGAGCAGGCGGACGCCGGCGGAGGGGGCCGGCGGCGCCATGGGTTTAGGGTTTTGAGAGAAGCAGAGGAGAAATCAGGCGGAACAACAATCCATCGAGAGATTTCAGAATTTGGGTCTAAATTCATGAGCCTTTCAGAATTTTTTTTCTCGCCCACCCAAGCGCGCAGCAGCCGGCCCAACTGGCGTGGTAGTCATGCAGCCCACAAGGTCCATAAGGACGGCCTTGTAGAGGCGGAACCAGAAGATCATGGCCCAATATGGTATGTTCTCTCTCTTTCCTTTTTCTTTTGTTCTCTCTCGTTTACCTATTTCATAGAATTTATTTTAAGCTTTCATACCTTTTCCTATTGCTATGGGAGGACCAGGAGTCACAAGGAACGCCTAAGTAATTTCGGTGCTACCTTTGTAAATAGGGATGCTATAATATTCACTTGATGCCTGGGAGCTCAACTGGTTATAAATCAATGTTTGACTTACTTGAAACAATGTACCGGTGCTAAAAATCTGCAGACTGTATGAGAGGGCGGCATTACGGATAAGATTCGCGTGGCAGAGTTGATAATACAAGATGTAAGTCGTCTAACCTTTTCCTTGTCAGGGTCGCCTGTACGAAATGTATTGGTTTGATGCGAATCAGCATCCTGAAGTGTGACTTGAACTTCTGAGAGAGCTGCACAGGAACCAGATGCTTAAAATTGATTCATTACACCATCTTTTTCTTGGGCATGGTTCTTGTCTTTGAAGTCTTGTACTATATGCAAATTCGTGTCTTTTTTCCAAAGATAGTGGACATGTTCAGAATGTGCGAGGATTTAGAGAACTTATATGATCTTCACATGATTTTCAAATTAGTCGAGGGAATAAGTTATGAACCTGTATAAAGTGAGCATGTTAGTGTTTTTAGACTGGGACTGACTATCAATTTTCATTCTGTAGTATTGTTGAACAGTCCATCGATCTTTGACAAGATCTTCTCTGATGAGTTTATTCTTGACATAATAGGTGCCCTTGAATGTATGTGATCTTCATTGTTTCCCCATGTTTCTCATACACATTCATTACAATTATGTGCAATTTGATTATAACTACAATGAATCCAAGGCTGCTACTTTCTTATTTTAACTAGATACACTCTGTACAGATGACCCAGAGGTTCCAAGAGTGCAAAGGCACCTTGCTTCTCAAGGATCATGTAGTTTTTAAAGAGGTATTCTGAGTTTTGTTGCACATATTTCCTGTTTGAGAACTAATGGTTATTTAATGTACGACTATGTTTTTCCCCACATATTGAAAACAATTCTGTGGTTTCAAAGATACATCAAACATACATAATAGGCTATCTTAAGGTCAGTATCGATAACTGTATGAGCCATTGAAATTACAAAACAATCATCTCAAATTCTACACTTTAGCATGATCACAGTTGCAGGAATGCCAAGTGAGGTGGAGTAATGCCATGCCATACAGCCATATCAGGATAAATGGAGAAATTAGGCACTCAACGGATAAATGAACAAGGCAGTTATCGCCAAGGTTGTACTAAGGTATCATGCGATATGTTGTTCGGCAATACCTAAAACATAATGAGATCAAAGCTCTCAAGTACAGCACAATGATATATACAGCCACAGCATGGACCAAGTAATAATGAGAACTAAACATTTAGGTACTTAGCACCTTCAGGTGGAATGAACATAACATAGGCCATAGTGATAATCTTAAGACCTCAAGGAAGCACAGCTGATCAGAAGGGGAATCAGCAGTTTATCATGAGACTTTCTAATCATTCAGATCTGAGGATCGGGTGATGATGTCTTCGATGCCAAAGAGGCTATATAATCTGCTGTTTCATACAGTTCCTTCCTCCTCCGAGCAATTGTTGCTTCCATGAACTCTTTATGCTCAGCAATGGAATCAACAATTTCCAGCAGCTCTCTCGCAGCTGCCTGAGTTTCTTCATCATTTTTGAGTATTGCATCTTGGAGCCTCTTCTCCGAATTCTATCATATCAAATAGTATTTCATTTAAACAATCTGATTGTGAATGTGCTATACATCTTTAGTATTGAACAAAACAAATACAAAAAGTACCTTCAAACATTCGTCTGCCTCCTTTTCAGCAGAACTCAAATCATTGTACTTTTTCTCCAACTCATATTTCATTCGATTCGCCTCAGCTGTGCATCTTGAGTCATCATTTGTGATTTCACGATCCAGAAGCTTCAAACGAGCAACCATCTAGACAACAGAAAATTCAAGAGGTTTGACTTTATTATTTTGCAATAATTATTCTGTAAGAGTCCAGAACAACTTGAGCTGTATAGTAAAAGCCAGGGCAAGCACTTGTCCATATTGATAATAGTTTTGGATCACCATGATAAGATAGGGAATTCAAGAACACCAAAAAAAGGCTGCAAGCCAGAGTAACATCATATAGATGAAATGCTCCTACAGAGAGGGTACAAAAACAAAATCCATTTAGAAATATTTGGCAACTGCTCCAACACTTGACTGATTATTCATCATTTTATTTCTCCGACTCTGAATTAGATAGCCTCGAAGATACTCATTAACCTTGCATACATAAAAGTCGTAATGGAGTTCTTTCAGACACTGCGGCGACTCCTTTTATTTTGATGGAAGTAAGGATTAAATTCAGATAAAAGGTGGCAGGACATCCACATATCTGATACGTGTTCATGGTTCGTAAGGCGTTGAGGCGAGGTGTGGCGCCCTACCCCCGCCTCAACGCATAGGCGACGCGAGGCAACACCATACTCAAGCAATTAATAGCACATAACGGAGAAAACAAATGAGAAAAGAAAAAAGAAAAGGGAGAAAAGGGCAAGGAGGAGGTAAGGCCAGCCCACCAACAAGCCCATGACCACCTTATGTCCATTTAGCCCATCCTCTCCCGTAACCCTACACCAAACCGCCGCCGTATCGTTCCGTTCCGCTCGCAGCAGCGCCGCCGCTAATACCTACCTCCCTCGCAGCAATGCCGCCGCTCCTCCCTTTCGCCCCACATGCCTCCCTTCCACCGGCGCTCTGCTGTAGATCGACTGCAGCCGCAGCTCTGCATGTGCATCAACGAAGCCCGGCGGCCCTCCAGCTTGCTCAAGTGGAGCACCACAGCCCCCCCTCCCCCACCCCCCCCATCCCTCTCAAGTCCTCGCACCTCCCCACTTTCTCAGGGGCCAGATCTCGTCAGCGCCGACGCCGTCGAGGATGAGGAAGGCGGAGGTCGTCGCCTGCTAGTTTTGCTAACCTTCTTGCTCCTCCTTTCGTCTCCGATCGCTCCTTCCCCTTGCTCTTCCTCTTCTCACTGGGCGTCGGCAACGCCTTGGCCTCCCTGAGCGCCTCGACGCCTTGGCGTCGCCTAGGCGACACCTTACGAACCATGTCTCTGTTAGCAAATAAATCATGCCCACTGCTCTTACTGAAA
Organism: Panicum virgatum; assembly: GCF_016808335.1. Lineage (NCBI taxonomy): Eukaryota > Viridiplantae > Streptophyta > Magnoliopsida > Poales > Poaceae > Panicum > Panicum virgatum. The sequence continues at coordinate 18,024,040 of NC_053149.1, forward strand.
AGAATACAGCTTGTGAATAGTAGATTGATTATGGGGTGCAAAGCATGTGTACATATATAGGGAAGGAGGTCCTAGGAGTGGTTTATATATATAGAATAGCACAAAGTTAGGGAGATCCCATAATCTAATTTACAACACATCAGTATAGTCCATGGGACAAGTCCAAAATCCGATTTACAATAACAGCAAATTGTCTTTTTTCAGAAGTCAAATCCATTCTTCAAGTTTACTTCACCAAAAAATTCAGGGGTAAATATATATCAAGGTAAAAGGGCGGTAGGGCATCTGCCTAGTTTTTAACAAATTGATGATTAGAAAAGGCATAGATTACATAACACTCAAGTCAAAACACAACACATCAAAGTACAATCATGACATAATCCAAACTTAAATTTCCAATAACAGCCCCAATGAATCATAATTGGTCGAGTTCAAATACTAAGGGCCTCTTCACCACAAAGTTGATGTGTAAATATGCTCAGTGCCCACTCCCATTTATAGGAAGCACTATTCTTCCTGATTTTTGTGACTTACAGCTTAAAAGGGTTTATTACTGGTAAATACTGCCAATAAAATACTACAAGGACCAGCAGGAAAGCTTTAGCAAGTTGAAGTGACTGTATGACTCTAGGAACTTGTCTACATCAACATCTGACCAATTATTTTATGTATTGGTCACCAAACTGTGTAACTAGATTATAGTACAGTTGATAGACTTACCTGGTCATGTTTAGCCTGGAGACTGGAAATATTACTCCTTTCCTCCTCCAGGATTTTAGCACTTTCTTGCAGCTCCTTTTGTAGATCAACAAACTCTGCACGATTTGAGATGGCGATCCTTTTGTTCTCCTCAGAATGAGCCAAAAGTGCAGGTTTCAAAACTGTTTTGTAACCAGGACCTAGAATCTCAGCAGGTGAGGACCCTTTTGAATTTATCATGTAATGAAAATCAATACTAGGTTTCAACCTGAAAAGTGGCCCAGCAGTGTAAACAGTTGATTGGTTCGAGAAGAATGGAGAGGAACAAATTCAAAGAATGAAGAAACTACAGTAGATGTTGCGGACATTCATACCTTTTGAGGGCCTGGTTGCATTGCTCGGCAAGCCCCTCGAGCTCCTCAAGCTTGGTAACAAGCTTAGCATCGAGCTCCCAGCCCTTATCCTCCAGTGCTGCTTTCCCATTCTCAGCATTGGCAATGTCACGTTCAATCGCCTGCATCTCCCTATGCATCCTCTCGACATCCCTAACATTCACCGCCTGAGTTTCCACTTTCTTCAACAGCTCCTCATTTTCCGCAGCAATGCGGCAGGCATCCAACACTTTCGACTCCAACTCCTTCTCCAAATCCACCACTTCCTCTTCCCTTTCGTCTATCTTAGTTTGCCAGGTCTTCATCACCGCCTCGAACTTGTGGACATCTGCAGTGAAGGCCTCCTTCTCTGCCTCCAGTGCCTCCAGCCGCGAGGGACCAGAGGTGAGCTTATTCACCTCGGCCTCCAATTCCTGTACCTCCTTGTCCACAGCACGGAGTGTTGCCATGGCAGCCTCACCGTTCATCTGGGCTTTGGAGAGGTACTCCTCGTCGAGGGCTTCAACGGCGGCGTCGTCCCCCTCCAAGAAGAGGCGGTACCCCTGGGTGGTATAGAGCATGAAATCATTGGATGGGGCTTGGGCGGCGGAAGAGGCCTCCTCATCGCAATATTGGGCGAAGATGGTGAGCCAGTGGAGTACGGAGAGGAGCGGCGGCCACGAGTGCGGGGTGCCGGGGGCCTTGAGCGCGGAGCGGGTGATCTTGTAGGGGCATCCGAGCACGCGAAGGGCCTGGATGAGGTCATCCTCGAAGGTGGCCTCGTTGGGGGGGAAGTCGATGCGCTCGAGGAGGATGCGGAGCGCGGCCTGGATGTCGCGCGCGGAAGGGAGCGGCCCGCGGAGCGTGACGGAGGGGGCGAGGTAGGCGTTGACGACGCGGAGCGCGGCGGCCTGCGTGGCGCGGTCGGAGAAGTTGGGGGCGGCGCCGACGGAGGAAGCGAGGTGGCTGCTGCAGAGGCTGGCGGCGTCGGAGTCGCGGCGGGAGAAGGCGGAGTTGAGATTGCGGATGGGGATGGCGCTGGAGTCCAGCGCCGGGGTGGCCTCGGCCGCGGAGGGAGCCAGGGAGGACTTGGGGAGCCGGCGGCCGCCGCCGCGCCGCATGCCCGCCGCGGATCTTGAGCTGGGGTTGTTCGGGGTTTTTGGAATGGAGCGGCGGCAGGGTAACGGGGGAATGGAATGGAGTTTCCTTTTTGTTTCGTAAACCAAAGAGGAGTGTTTGAGACAAAGCCATTAAAAAGTTGGGTGTGCCATACATGCCATTAAAAAGTAAAATGAGTCATTTATGCCATCGGGCGAAGTTTTTTTTACATGTGTGACATTCCATCCATATTCCGTTAGAACTTAACAGAGTTAGATGCCTTATAGGTGGGACCCACCAATCCAAATGACCATTGTGCCCATGCGTGTGCTCCTACGTCGACGAGCACGGCGAGCGCCGCGGCGGTGAGGTCCGGCTCGGCCTGGCCGGTGATCACGTACTGCCGGAAGAAGACCCACGCGAAGCAAGCGTTGTGCACGGCCCTATTGATGCCGAGCATCGGTCACATCTTCTTGATGAGCTCCAGCAGCTCGTCGACCTCGTCGAGCACGACTGTGCTCTCCCGCAGGTCGAAGATGGTCTAGAGGACGGAGCAGTAGAGGAGCACGTTGAGCGGGTACCCGTCGGCCCAGTGGCACGCCTCGCCGGCAGCGCCGGAGCGCCAGGAGAGCTCGTGCACGGCGCTGGTGAGGGCGCACATGACCTCCGAGTTCTTGCCGGTGTCGATGGCGCGGATCTAGTGGCGCACATGACATCGCGGAAGAGGAGCACGGCGGAGTGGAGGCGGTCGAGGGGGAGCGCGGGGTGCAGGATGAGCCGGCCTCCAGGAGCTTAACCTGCCGAAACTGCCACTGGTGGTACTCCTCGGCGTCGGCGAACTCCGCGGGCTTCAGCTGCCGGAGGAGCTCCAGCGGCAGGACGATCGTCTCCGGCCTCCTGCCCACCTGCGCAAACCAAACTTGTCAGTGCCGCCATGGATTTGCTTCAACGATGCTGCTCGTATGCGTTCGGGCGCCGCCGACCTGCCCGACGACGGTGCACATGAGTGTGCGGCGCAGGCGCGCGTCGCTCTGGTCGGTGACCCGCATCTGCTGCTGCATGATCTCCGCCGACGTCATTGGCCGGCGCGAGCGGCCAGGGGAGCCCGGCCCCGACGTCTGGCTGAGCGTGCGCGCCATCATGGGCTGCGCCCCCGACGACGACAGCCGCCTCGGCTTGAGGCCCAGCGCCTTCTTGACCTGGCCGCCCATGACGCCGCCGCCGGCCATGGGCGATGACACCTCCCCTTCGGCCACCACGCCGCCGCCGCCGCTACCCGTGCCACGCCGGAGGAGCGACATGACATGAAGAAGATCTCGTACGCGGTCTCGCGGAGCTCGACGGGGCCGAGCACGTCGATGCTGCCGAAGGGGCTCTTGAGGTCCGCCGCGGCGAAGTCGAGCTCGGTGATGTCCGACCGCGTCGCCGTGGAGCTTGCCGAGGCAGAGCGCGAGCGCTGGTGGCGCCCCATCATCCTCCCGGCACGACCGAGCCACCGAGAGAGGCAGCCGGGGCGAGCGCGTGCGATGGGGGGAGTTTGGGAGGGAGACCCGCGAGGACTCCGAGAGAAGTGACCAGGAATTGCAAGGGCCAGTGCATGCGGACCCAAAAAGGAGCCAGCTATCTCCGCGCCGCCATTGCAGGGGAACCAGGGCGAGGGCGAGCGCACGCGACCGAGCGGAGCAGCTGCGGCGGGGCAGCCACAGGGCAGCGCGCGCGGCCCGTGCGGGGCGTGGCGGAGCCGCCCGCGCGGGCACGGCGGAGCGGCGCGACGCTGGGACGAGGAACGGCGAGGCGCAGGGCGGAGGCCCCCGGCGAGTGCTCGCGGCGCCCGCCCATGCCCCCCCCCCCGGCGGCGGAGCTCCCTACCTCGATGGCGGCACGCCGGGCCGCGCGTCACGCCTTGCTCCGCCCTTTCGCGCTCCGCGGAGCCCGCCGCCCGCCACCGCCTCTCTAGGAACCACGCGCGGTGCAGACATCGATTCCTCTCTAGGAACCCGAAGGGCATATCAGTCTTTCTCCATCTTTGTTAGTATGTGTTAGGTCTCTTTCCGTCCAAAGTGGCATGTGTGTCACAAAAAATTCGCGCGATGGCATAGATGACCCATCCAACTTTTTAGTGACATGTATGACACACCTAATTTTCTTAATGGCATGTATGTCAAAGACTCACTGTCGGCGTCTTGACCCGGGGGTTCGGATCCCAACTAGTAAATGATGCGTGTTTCCTCGTCCCAGATGTTGATGCAAGAGGCAACACAGTAACGCACGGGTTTATCCTGGTTCCGGCCGCGGGGCCGTACGTCCAGCAAGAGGGTGTGCGAGGGCACTGTATTATCTTGCACCCGGAGTGCTTGTAGTAGGGGGTACAAGCGAGGCAAGAGAGGGAGGGAGGCTCCCAAGTCTCTGCTAGAAGAGGAGTTGAGCGTGGCGAGTAGCGATGTTGGGGCTATAAGCGAGTATGTGCTCTGTGAGCGGTGTAATACCTAGAGAGCCGACCGACCCCCCCTTAAGGGAAGCCCGCCTCCTCCTTTTATAGACACAAGGAGGGACGGGTACATGTACAGGGGATCGCGGAAGTCGTCGTTTCTCCCCGAGCTGTGGGGATACAATGGTTGAATACTGTAGGAAGTACACTGTGGGCATGGCGTCGGGCGTTGCAGTCATCCTGGATATCGTCCTTGGTCTTGCGGAGATCGCGCCGGCGTCCTGCCAACCCCAACAGGCGGCGTGGTCGTCGCTGTAGGATGTTCAGTCCTCCAGTTGTGGCGTGGTGGCGTTCCGCGGGCCCTGCAGGTCAGGGTCTTGAGTGATCCAGCGGTAACGGGGCACGTGGCGATCTCGGATCCCCCTGGACAAAATGCTGGCGTGCGCACTAAGGAGGTCCGAGGGTCGCGTGGAGGTCCCGGACCCCTCGAGGGGGGAGGGGGAGGTCCGGGCCTCCGGCTGCTAGTGATGAGCATCCCTCTCCGAGGGGCTCGTGGCGACACCGGACCCCTTCCCGAGCAAGGGGCGGGTCCGGGGCCATATGTGTGATGAGGTGGAGTCCGGACAGCCGGAGCTGGCAGAATAGTAACGGGAACTGTGCCGAGCGCGCTTCGTCCCGCGTCGTAGGTCCCATAGTGTTGCCACAGCGTCCGGGATGGCGGAGCAGTGACCGGAGTTGGCGGACGGGACTCCGGTCACAACCACTGTGAGGAATGGCGGTCTGACGCCGTCCATCTTGGACGCTGTGGAGGAGTGGTTGGCACTTAATGCCTCCGTACAACGGGCGGGTGAGAGGCAGGGCCGTTTGTCCTTTACGCCGAGGGGTGGCCTCGAGCGAGGCGGAGATGAGTTGCCTGCTCGAGGGTAGGTCCGCTACCCTCGAGCGAGGCGGAGATGAGGGACACAGTCGAAGGTCTCGATGGGAGCCCTCGAGCGAGGTGGAGATCGCTTCGCGGGTTCGAGGGGGGATGCGAACGGGCCGCATGCTGAGCTTCTTTGAGTTCTTTCCTTTCTTCCAGGTTGGAAGGAGGCCGTGGGCCTTCGTGGGCCCAGTTGCCTAACATGGGTTTGTGTTTTTTAGGGTGATCTTAGTACCCCGATTAGGGTGTCCCTAATCGTGGTACCTGACAGTAGCCCCCGAGGCTTTGGTCGAGTCAAGAGATTCAGCCAAAGGGTATTTCGGCGATTTTCCCCCTTGACGTGATCGGTCGGTGCTGTGCACCCGCCAGGCGCACCTGGGTGCCAGCCCAGCGGATGTGACAACTCATTGGTCGGGGTAGTGCGCCTGCGGGGAGAGTACTTTGATGCGCGTGCCTTTTTTGGTTTGTTCCGAGGACGAGACGCATCCGCGTGCTGAGTGGGCCAGGCGACGATGGCGCCTGCTGCTCAGTAGCTGGTGCTTTCGTCGCGCTGTCCCGCGCTCAGGGCCTCGGCCCCGCTTTCCCTGGTCGCCTTGCGACGCGCCGTTCGAGGGCGGTCGGCCTGGGCCGATGCTGTGCCGCTTAGCGTCCTGGGACTCGGCTTTATTTTGTTCGGTCGCGTCTCGGCGCGATAAACGAGGGCATCTTTTGCTCGTGGAGTGCCGCGCCGTCACGGGCTGCCCAAACCTTCGCCCTTCGACAGGCTTGAAGCTTGGCGCCCGACTCAGCTATAAATAGGGGTTGAGGGACTCCCTTTCTTCTCCAACTTCCCTGCTCTTACTTCTAGCATCGCCTAAGTCTCGTAATGTTTTCCTTTGCCTTTTGCGACCGGCCCCCAGATGGGGTGGCTTGGCGTTTTTAGGCTTTGATGCTAGAAGAATGCTTGCGAGCGGCGGGTGAAAGCCGGAGAGGGCGTGCGCACCATCCCTTAGCTTTAGTGGGATCAGCAGAAGAATATCGGGCCCGTGGGGTCCTGCTTCTGCGATGTCCCCTAGCCTGAAGAGGGATGGAGACACCTGACCATGGTGCTGGTGCCAGGTTTGGTGGCTGTTCTTCGCATCGTCCCTTTGGGCAACAAGGTTGCTCTCGGTGAGATGGTGCAGAGGGTGCTATCCGCCAGCTTGCCCCCCGCATGGTCTTCGGCGGAGGAGACGCTAGAAGAAAGCTTGAGAGGAGGGCACCCCGCGGGACCCGTGTGGTCTGGGGGCTGTTCCTCGCATCCTGAGCAGCCTGGCCGCCATGTCGGCCAAGAACTCGGTGCTCTTCACCGGCGCTAGCTCCTCCCCAAGACAGGGAAAATTGCCACGCAGGTGGCAACGTGTTTGTACTTTTCGATGGCTTCGCGCCGGTAACCCTTTGTAATTTTTATTTGCATCGAGCAATAAAGTCTTTTTCTCTTTCACGGGGAGGATGACCGAGGGTATAGGGGTATACAGAGGGTTTCAGCCCTCGAATATGTGTGAAGTTTCCTCCGTGGGGGCGCGTCAGCGCACCCGCGGGTGTAGCCCCCAAGGCCTTGGAGGAGTGTTTGCACTCGTCCAAGGGCTATGTGCGTCGCTTTGCTTGGTTGCTTTACTGCGGCGGCCATCCAGCGTCTTTTTCAGCCGGCATCAGCAATCCTTTCAGCCGGCCTCAGCATTGCTGGCGCGGTGACCCGGAATCTTGCTGAACCATTTGGCAGGCGCGCGCTGGTTTAGCTAAGCATGGGGAACTATACAATCGACGGTTATCCACTTATTCGAGGGTGCGGCCTAAGCCGCGGTGTGCGAGGAGCCCCCGAGCCCAGGCCTGCGTGAAGGCATTCAGGGGAACCCTCGACTTTAATTACGACCCTCATCGCCCTTCCGCAGGGAGGAGGGGTGAAGCGCACCATGCTACCCATGCCCGGGCCGCGAGCTATAGCTGCTTCATTGAGCTATTAGCGGGTAGTTCAAGCAGATGTCCGTGCCCCGTTCGATAAGGGTCGGCTCGTGGTCCATGGACACATCACATAAAGCGCTTGCGAGGGTTCGCTAGGCGGGGCTCGGACCCGTTCGATAGGGTCCGAGGGCTCAATGCTCTCCCTCGATGGGACCCCCTACTAGGCACCCTCGACTGGCCTTGAACACTGCGTAGGATGTCTCGAACTCCGCGTTCGAGGGTAGCTTGTATGACACATCCATGCAGTCCCTGACTTTGGCGATCTGGGGCACCTGTCGAACCCTCGACGGGCCAGGCTTCGAACCCCTAATCAGTAAGGCCTCGGAATGCGATTCCTTCGAGGGTAAAGAGCCCCCGGGAGGAATATTACGTCACAATTCGCGAACAGCGCGGAGTCGCGGGTCACGCGAGCGGGTTTTTCGCCGGTCGTGGGCGACGTGGCCCGGTTCGTGCGGTGCGGTGCAGGCGCGCCTTTTCAGGCATCTACCTCGTACAGGCGAAGCGGCGTGGGCGGCGGCTGACGGATGGAATAGCGCAACAGTCACGCCGCGCCCGTCGGTTACCGTGCCGTGATTACTCCCGACTACGCGCGCGGGAGACTCCGCGCTCATGGGACCCGGCCGTCAGTGATAGCAAAATCTACAGCATTCAATGCGGTAGATTCTGGCCGTGGCGGCGGACCCGTCCGCTGCGGTGAATAAAAGCGAGGAGAAAGGGGTTGTTTTGGGCTCACCTGGACATTTGCCTTCGCCTCCCCTGCATTCTGAGCACGTAGCCGAGAGCGAGAGGAAGTAGAGGAAGGAAAGCGAGAGTGCACCTCAGCCACTGCAGAGCTTGCCTCCCCGCGTCCCCCCTTTATCTGAAGTAATGGCGGATGTCCAGGAGCCGTTGCCGTGGGGATGATCCACCGCCACTGAGGCGGTTTTGGAGCGGTTAGTCGAGGACAGGCTGCTTCTGCTGAACCCCAACTCAGGGGCGCCGGCGTGGATCTCCCCGCGGCCGGAGGAGACAGAGCCGAATCCCCCCGCGGGCTACGTCGTGAGCCTCGTGTGGCTCCACGAGCGGGGATTCAGCGTTCCCGTGGGTCGATTCATGCGGGCATTGTGCGACTACTATGGAGCGGAGTTGCACAACTTCAGCCCCAACTCCATCTCGCAGGCGGCGGTCTTCATCGCTGTCTGCGAGGGATATTTGGGGATCGAGGCGCACTGGGATCTGTGTATCCACCTCTTCCGCGGTGAGCTCTTCGTCGAGCACGTGCAGAACCAAACAAAGAGGTACGCGCGCGCAGGCGGCCTGACGCTCCACTTGCGCCCAAGCCGGAAGAACTTGTACATCTCCAACAAGATGACAACAAACAACGCCGGGTGGACTCGAGGGTGGTTATACCTGTGCAACTTCAGTAGCAAGCTCCCGGCGTTCACCAACAGGGTGCTCCGGGAGAGGCCCGAGAAGTGGGACTGGGGGGTATCGCCCCCAGCGCATCAAGCCAGGCTCAAGGTCCTCACCGACGCGCTGGAGCGCCTGGATCGAAGAGGGTTGACGGCGGCTGCCATCATCGCGAATTTCCACCGGCAGAGGGTGATCCCTCTCATGGAGAGGGTCCTGCCGATCTTCAAGCTCACCCCGGGGCCCAGGCCTCGGGCTCGAGGATGTCGGTCGAGCTGCTCCCCCGGGACATCGCTGCCCGGAGGGCGAGGGGCGCGGTGGCGGAGTTCCCCAATGACCCCGAGGATCTTTGGAGGATCAAGATGCGCCCCGAGCCGGGGTACATTTCTCTGGTGAGTCTTGATTCCGAATTCGTTGTCGACTTGTGCTGTTCCTTTCCCCGCCTCCTGACTTCGACTTGGTTGTGTTTTGCAGGGGTTGAAGTGCCACCCTTCGAGGCCTCCGGTCCCGGAAGAACACCAAATCAACCGCCTGCACGCAGAGGCGGTGAAGAAGCGGAAAGACGCGGCGGAGGCGACGGCCGAGAGGAAGAGGAAGAGGAAAGAGAAGCATGACAAGGCGTGCAAGATTGCACGCGCGGAGGGGAAACCGCGGCCCGCCACGCCCGAATCCACGGACGAGGAGGAGGAGGCCTCGGATGCCGAGGCACACCCCCCGGGCGGCGGCGAGGCGGCGGCGGCGGGCGCGAGTTCCCCGCCGGTCTATCAAGGGGATGGCGACGAGGCGCCAGCAACGCTGGGTGAGGCAATGCCCACGCCGGAGTCGTTGGTGGACCCGCTCCTCATGGGGACGGAGCGAAGGTCGCCCACGCTGGCGGCGGGACGAGGGTCACCCATGCCGGCAGTGGGTGGAGGATCATCTGGGCCCGCGACAGAGCGGGGGTCGCCCCTACCAACGACGGGCGAGGGGATTCCCGTGCCTACGATGTCGACGGGCGGCGATGGGTCCGCGGCGAGTGTGGAGACGTCTGCGCAGATGGCCTCGAGGCCTCAGCCTGCTCCAAGGGTGACACCCTTGGATCAGGCGTCGAGGGGTGTCGGTGTGCCGCGGGCTCGAAGGAGCGGCACGGGCAAGCGCAGCATGAGTGCCCGGCCTGGGTAAGTGTCTCTGGTTTTATTTGTTGAGTTCATTTGATCGCTCCCCCAATCCAGCTAACCTCAGCCCTCCTTCCCCAATCTCCAGCTACGGGGCCGTTGCCAAGGACGCTGCCTCACTCGCGCCGACCAAAGCCCTCAAGACCGGGCGCAAGCCACGCCGCACTCGGCGCCGCAGCCCCTGCCTGTCGTGGACATCGTGGCGGAGGCCGCGAAGCTGCGGGAGGCCATGGCTCGAGGGGCCTGTTGACGCTCCTTAGCACCCCCGATTTGTATACCGCAAGCGCACGGTTCGTGTAGCTTTTCCCTTAGAGTATTCCCTCAAGGTTTATCAATCCACGGAACCAAAGATACAAGAAACAATCTACTAGCATAAAGATTCCTTTGTGTTGAGATGGTGAAAAACGAATCTAATCTACTAAAAACAACAAACACCGAAGGTAGCAAGAGAAAGTTAGAGATAACCAATCTAGATCACCTAGATCATGCATATGTTGTAGTTCCAGCTAGATGTAGTGAAGTAAGATAGATGTGAATCTCAATGAAAAGCATCTTGAAACTCAAAATCTTCAATCCGACCCCTCGATACCCCACCTACTCAGTGGCAACGCCCTGTCACGACGCCGCCCCTTTGGACGAAAGTACCCTGAAGAAAGTCGAACCCACTTTGGTAGTTCCGCCATGAACCTCTAGCCACCATGACTACAAGATCATGCTAAGCGATCTATCTCGATAATAGATCTAGGATGAAGCAAACCCAAAGAAAAGAACGAAATCGAAAGAGAGAACATGGTCGCTAAACATTCGGAATCACAAATAACTTCACCATGAATGATTGTACATCACAAGATCACAACCGGGGCCCTACCTTGATCTTGATGATCCTAGCTCCAGAACTCCGACGTGGTCTTCCTTGCAAGGTTCCCACGTTGGCTAGGGAAGCCCCTAGACAACTAGCACGACCCTCGGCTCTCCGAGAGATGTCCCTCTATCTTCTCTGCTCCTTGGCGTCGTCTCCTGAATTGATCTCCCCGTGAACCTTGGGGAGGGGTCTTTAAATAGCCTCAGGAAACCCTAGGTCAAAGGGGAGGCCGAACCGCCTCAAAAAGGGGCTGGGCCGGCCGGCCCAATGGACCCAGGCCGGCTGGCCTGGCCCATTTCTTCGCCGCCCCGTGTCTTTCTTTCTCCCAAAGTCTCCTGGAGTCTTCTAGAGTTTATGCCTTTCATGATTGCACCCCATTAGACGTCGTTATCTTCGAGATTTCTTCGAGGAAAAGGATAGGATGGAAAATCCTTCCTTAAATCTCTCTTTGCTTTGCTTAGCCCCGAAGTATCTTGATCTTATCTTGTGGGCTTTGTCCTTTAGGCTTCATTGGAGGGTGGATGTGCACGAACGGGCCTATAATCATCATGGCCTTCGGTCTTTTGTTCGGGCTTTGGCCTTTCTCTTTCTTCGTGTCATCGCGTTATCGTGGGCCTCGTCATTTCATGCTCCAAAATTTGTCAAAAACCTGCAAAAATGAAGTACCTCCAAAATATATGTGCAAACGCGAAAACGACCAATAATTGGGCCGAGGTTAGGATGGTTAGTGATTTTGATATTAAATTCATGCCATTATCAAAGTTAAACAGGGGATAAAATGGATACTTAAGGAGCGCCAACATTCCCCCCATGCTTAAACCTTGCTCATCCTCGAGTAAGTCTTTGATAAAAATCAGCGTTGCCTTTTAGTGTCCAATCCCTTCACTTGATCATACACGAGAAAACACAATGCTTCCAAAAATATTTTGCAGTTAATAGTTCAAGTTGTAACCAGCTTTTTCAATGTGGAAGGTAGATACAAGTTAAATGCTTCCCCACAATTATTAAGCACATGCTCTCAAAATTAAACAAGTCTCAGAATTAAGAAAGTAAGTTCCATGAGTAATGCTAAACCAAGATCAATAATTTAAACCTCATTGTAATTTGCTCATGAAAACTCTCAGCTCATCTTGTCTCTCAAACTTACTAGAACTTTCTCCTTTCTTTCTCTCATATGTATGTGTGAGGCTTTATCTGGAGCTCTGGAAAGGTTAGTCCTAACAAAAAATATTATAATCAAGATATTATCAAAACAAGAAATACTTCTTATGGATTTACCGAGACTCGTCAAAAAGACCATTGGAAAATAATTTCTTTATGGAGAGGGAGAGAATGGAACACACACTTTAGACGGTGGACATGTGCAAATGGTAACGGTTGATCCCAAGGCACAACTGAAGTCCTTGTTATCGGATTGCACATGATTGGAATAATTGAGTATAGAATAATCTTCGAAGTACCTGGAGTTTAATGAAGCTAAAGGAACCGAGAAGCTTTTCATCATCATTCATCATTTGTTTCTTTTCTCTCTCCCTTTTTTTTCTTTCTTTCTTTTTGCTCCTCAGAACCGTTGGCAACACAATGCACTTACTCCACCCCCCATGCTTGAACGTTTGCTTGTCCTCAAGCAATGAAGTGATGATAACTTGATGGAGTGAGTGCACAAAATCTTTATCAATTCTCTGGACTCAACTTTGGAATTTAAGGGAGCATCTCCTCGTGAAAGATTGAAACCAACAGAGGAGGAAAAGGGGCAGGCCAGCCGGCCTAGGGGTGTTGGGCCGGCCGGCCTACTGCCTGTAGGCCGCCACTTCTTCGTATTTTTCTGCTGCAAACTCTTTGGTGCTTTCCAAGCTTATGTTTTACTGAATTTTGCTCTTGATTCCTCTGTTTTGCGGTCGAAATAAAAATATATACTCAATATATAGGTTGTGGTCAATGAGGTGTTTCACAAAAAGATGTTTTTGGTTAAGGGTGGATATCCAGCGAGGTTTGCGATGTTCCTGGTATAGAAACTCACAATGTATGGATAGAATGGCTAGCAAAAGAGAGGTACGCAAAAATACGAAATGGTCAGTTTCTTAGTCTCGTACCAAAGAAGATAAATCCTGAATTAATTCACCTGAAAATAATTCTTGCTTTATGGTTTGTTATGATATATCATTTAGTCTTGTAGAAGGGTAGAGCAATTGCAAAAGGTATCATTGACAAGGTTAGCTCAAAATTAAATCCAAATTAAATTTTCCTTGACAAGCTTAAGTAAGAGAGCAAGAATAAAAGATATGGGTCTTAATTTATCATAACCTCCACAATTGAATTAGCCGGCATTTAATTAATTTTCAGATCATGTTAGAGAGAGCATTAGTTTAATCATGCATAAACCAAGCACAAGAAAATAGACAAGGCGGCAATGATCATCATATTTTATCATGGCACAAACTTTCTATCATCATTACTAACCATAATATTAAAGCGTGGGTGATGCATTTATTTATCATGGTGATGAAAACAAAAGAAAGCAAATTGCACACATGCTGAAATAAATAAAACAGAAAATTGCTACGCACACACAAGCTTGCACACATGCTGAAAATAAATGAAAAGAAATAGAAAAATCCGGACCACTCGTGTGAGCATTTTATTCATGGTCTTGTCGTCGATCACTCTCCTTGATTGCCTCTTGCGTTGTATCCTTGGTCTAATACTGCTAAAATGCTCCTCCATTAAATTGTTCCGATGGCGCCAGGCCTAGAAGTCCCATTTGATATGCAATTCCTGCGGTTCCATCTTCTAGTTGGTTTGTGTGCCTCCGGATGGCGTCTATGTCTTCCATGTTTCTTCTTGCATAGACACCCATAATTCTCATTCCTTGTTCCGATTGAGGGAGGTCAAAAAATTGTGCTCCAAATGACGGGTCGGGCATCTCTCCTTGGTATGATGGGGGTGGGTAGCCGTAGTTGCTAAATGGTGGGGGGCGCCGCCGCAGCATGCCCCCATGCTTGATCTTGGTTTCCTTCCCATTGACTCGTCCATCCTTGCGGGTATCCTTGTCCACTTGATGCACCTTGAAATTCATTCCTCCAATAAGCAGAACTTGGCGGTGGAAGGTTTACTTCCAAGTCTTCTTGTTGTGCCGATGCCGATGTTTCTTCAATTAACCTTTCTCTTTTTTATTGCTTCACCTTTTTTCCAATATTTTCAACTCGCCAATCAGTCCTCCCTCTTGCGAATAATTTCAGCCTTTGATCGGGGAGGGAAATATCCATCTTAGAAATAGTGAATCCATTCTTTTCATCCCCTCCGATATAATGGCCTTGCCTCAAATGTTCAATCCCAATATCTCTTCCCGGGACATAATATTTTTGGATCACTCGTAACCCCGGATTCATGGCTCGGGCTATCATTGTGAGATAACACCCCGAACCAACTTCTCCCGTACCGGATGATGCTTCACAAATCTACCTTTCAACCATGATGTAGGTGGGATCAATCACTTGCTTCTTCACCAATGCAGCATACATCCAATTTAATTCTTGGTTAGTGACCTTCGATTCTCTCATCCTCCCGAGAATTCTTTTGCTCAACCAAGAGTGGAATATTTGGAGGGTCACATTACTTATATTCTTCCTTTGGCGGTTGACATCTTTTGCTATCTTTGTCCAAAATTCATCAAGCTCTCTATCTTGAACTTGCACCATTTCATATGCATTACTTTTGAATCCGAGCAAACTCCCTATTTCTCCATAGGTGATGACTTTTTCTTCATTCATGAGCTGAAATTTCAGACATGGAACTTCTTCTCATCCACCACTTCCGTTGTTTTCTCTAGTGTCATGAACATCTCCAAAGCCACTTCTTCTTGCATGTCTACCGTGACACCGTCGGAAAATAACTTCCAACCGATGTTCTCCAAGAGTTGGTAGATGTCATGATGAAATCCCAACTTCTCCAATGCTTCATCATCAAAATCATAATTTGCTCGCAGCCTTCCCTTCATGAACTTGAGCATTTCTTCTTCTTCCTTCGACAAGATAATAAACCCATATTCTGAATTCTTGGGCTTGTATGGTGGTGGTGCGGATGACCTTGTCGAACGCCGTGGAGGAGGTGGCATCCCTTCGGTGAATCTCATGGAGGAGCTTCTCGGGTCTCTCATCCCACCAAGGAGCAGCATGTCGCTCCTCGGTGCGGGGATGTCTTCCTCCATGCTCCGCGGAGACTCGGAGACCGAGTGCCTCCGCGAAGAACTTGTCGATGCGTCGGATGTCGATGAACGCGTCCTTCTCCTCCCGGTGACGAACCTCATGATGCCACTCATGGTGACTCCTTGCTGCACACACACAAAAACAAACACACCGGGGGTTTCTTGCCGGCGGGAGAACAATATATCGAAGAGTGGAGCAAACTAGGATTTGTGGCGAATTTTCGGAGATTTTTTGAGTAGATTTTGGTGGACGAATTTTTCAGGGCTCTAACTGATGTTTCTGGGTGAAGAACTTGAAGAACATAAGCAATGAACTGAGTGAGGAGCGTACCTGTCAAAGGGGGAGCACCATAGCACTTAAAAAGGGGCCAGGCCGGCCGGCCTAGGGCCTTGGGGCCGGCCGGCCTAGGGCATTTTTGGCTCTCCTCCACTTCAATTTTCTCTGGCGGCTTACTGGTGTAATTATTTGCTTCTGTCCAATACATCTTTCATGCTTTGTACCGTCCCATGCTTAATCATTCTTTGCCTTTGATGTCCACTTGCAACATTATTTCTTCACTTTGTGTCATTCATCTTGTCCCATGCTTAATCATTCATCACATGGTGCCATCTTTGCTGAAAATCACATGTCCTTCCCATGCATGGCTGCTCCCTCCTTTAGATTATTTGCATGTGGTGGTAGGTAGAGAGGACAATTCCTTCCCGTGAACTCACTTTGGTCAATGGATGTTAATCAAGCACATAAACCCTTTCCAAATCATGCTTAGATGTTTAATCCTCCTCTAACTTCGAAATTTCAGAATTGACTCAAAGCATGCAATGAGTCTAAATGAATAATTAGAGGGGAATTGAAACATCTTTACATTGTAAGTCGAAAAATATTTCCCGACTACATTAATTTTGGTTGCACCGGAACCGTTCACTTTCATGAATTGATAGCGAACAATCTCGAATTCAACCGTGTGTCTTGGGTTTAGGTTCTAATTTTTGCCAAAATGAGAGAGAGATTTTTTTTTGAAAAACAGAATAATTTAGGTTAGGAAAATTCTAGTCCTATGGTAATGAAACTGAAAATTCTCTCTATGTTTGTGCGAACCTACGCATCAAGAATTTAAATAATATAAACATAGCGCGGCTCTACTCGTGTGTTTTATCTCAACTTGGTCCGGCCGTCATGGACAGGACGATCGCCAAAAATGGGTATGGAATTTTGGATGTGGCTTTCTCAAGAAGAGACAAATAAATCATAGGATGGCTCATGTCATTGGTTTAAAATAAGAAACAACATCGAAATGACCGAGCGAATAAAATCCAAATCGAATTGTTCGACCGAACGACCAATTGTTCAAAAGTATATCATGTCCTTGCGTAGTAAAATTCTCGACTCACTTACCTAAACCTTTCGCGGGTTGTCCTCCCGGCAGCTTATTCTTGACTCGACGAACGGGTTGAACTCCCGGAAGCTTTATTCTTGCCTCGACGAACGGGTTGCCTCCCTCAAAGTGCTTCGTTTATAGTCTATAGCTAGACTCTCTTCTTCTTCACTTCGGACCAACGCTCGGTGATGGCGCTGCAGTCTTGGGTACCCACTTCCGCACAATCCGTGGTGCGGGTTTGTCTTCTAGGTTAGTCGTCTTTTTGGTCTTCACGGGCGGGCTTTTAGATTTCTTCTTGACGGGTGCAGCGATCTTCTTTGTCACGATGGACGCGATGACTTTTATCTCCTTCTTCGCTTCCTTCTTGTTCGGCTCCTCCTCTTTCTTTGGCTTCTCCTCTGTGATACGGCAGTGAGGCGGAACATATTTGACATTGATCATGTTGCATACCTCGAGGCGTGGACGAAACTTGAATTCGCTTGTGGTGCCATTGATGTCGAACTTTATCTCCCCCTTACCAACGTCGATGTTCGCCCTTGCGGTTTTGAGGAAAGGCCTCCCAAGTATGAGAGGCGCCTTGCTCGCTTCTCCCATATCGAGCATCACAAAGTCAACGGGGACTAAGTGTTTTCCAATCTTCATGGGCACGTCTTCGGCGATTCCCAAAGGTTAGCGAACGGAATTGTCCGCTAACTCTAGGCACATGGCGGTGGGCTCCGGCTCCGGTAAGCGTAGCTTCTCGAACACATTCTTTGGCATGACGCTCACACTTACACCGAGATCACAAAGTGCTCTTTCGAACATAAGAGATCCAATGGAACACGGGATGGTAGGACATCCGGGGTCCCTCTTCTTTTCAGGAGATTCATTAGCGATTGCCGCGCTACATTCCTCGGTTAGCTTGACAGTGCTTGGCGGTATCTCGCGCCTGTTTCCCATGATGTCTTTGAAGTAGCGAGAATACGTCGGAACTTGTAGAGCGTCCAAGAGTGGCATGTTGATGCTCAACCTGCGTACCATGTCACCAAATTTGTTGAATTGCTCATCTTCATGTTTACCTTTGCGGTATCGTGGCCTTGGCGGTAGAATCTTGGTGTATATATCATCTAGCGCTGGTTTTGCTGCTCTTGGTAGGCTTTGAGCCTCGGTGACCCATACTCCAAGTCCGTGGGGAGTATGTCCTCGGCGCCATAGACGAGGAAGAACGGGGTAAAGCCCGTGGCTCTGCTTGGGGTCGTCCTCAGGCTCCAAATGACCGAGGGTAGCTCCGTGAGTCACCTCCGGCCAAACTTGTTCAACTTATTGAAGATTCTTGGCTTCAGTCCTTGGAGGATCATGCCATTGGCACGCTCCACTTGCCCGTTCGTCTGTGGGTGCGCCACAGTCGACCAGTCCACACGTATGTGGAAACTGTCGCAGAATGCCAAGAACTTCTTGCCTGTGAACTGGGTGCCGTTGTCGGTGATGATCGAGTTCGGGACCCCGAACCTGAAGACGATGTCGGTGAAGAATAGAACGGCTTGCTCAGATTTAATCTTGCCGATGGGTCGAGCCTCGATCCACTTCGAGAATTTGTCAATTGCCACCAGCAAGTGGGTGAAGCCCCCGGGCGCCTTCTGCAGCGGACCGACGAGGTCCAGTCCCCACACGGCAAACGGCCACGTGATGGGGATGGTCTGCAGAGCATGGGCCGGGAGGTGTGTTTTTCGAGCGTAGAACTGGCAACCCTTCTCTGCTGGTGGAGTGTGCACAGAAGCCTCGTGGTCCTGGTGCGCAGTCCCACCGGCAGGCTTCGGTACGATCGAGCGTATGCGAGACGCAGAGCTCTCGGCCTGGTGCATAGCGGCTTGCTTGATGAGCACCTGTGCCTCGTGGCCAAGTTGCGGCCCGAAGGCGTCGATGGCTTGGGCATGGCTTGGAGTAAGTAGGCCGCATCGACGAGTTTTTCGCCGACCGTCTTCAATTCCGGAGGTTTGTCGACGTTGTCATCGGCCAGGATGCTCTCCCGGGCAACGCGCGCCGTCGCCTGGGCATGTGCACCACGCGCTGTGCGCTGCTACTCGAGTGCAGTGCGCAGCTCCTGTGTCTGCCGGCGTTGCTCGTCGAGCTTGGCTTGAAGCTCTTTGTGTGCTTGCCGCGCCGCCGAGCTTGACGAAGAAGAAGGGGCCGCAGGCGGCACCATCGGTTGGTTCGCCTGTGCGTCCGCCCCGCCGTCCCCGTCGTCGCCCGGGGCGTTGTCGTTTTGCTCGTCCGCAAGCTCGGCCATGAAACTTTCCCGAGTGGGATTGTACTCCCCCTCACAGGAGTCCTCAGAGCAGGTGAGGCAATAAGCCGTCGCGAGCTGGAACGAGCAGAAAGCGTTGGGGTCGCGGACCCCGGAGTAGTCCTCGGCCTCCTCGGCCGTGAAGTTGTCCATGAAGAAGTTGACGTCGTCGGCGATCGAGCTCGCCGTCTCGGGGTAGGATTCGTCAGGAGTCGACGCGATGAGGTTGCGGATCGACAGAAGATGATGACCTGGCAGATCATCATACTCGGCGAAGTTGGTGCTGGACGAAGAAGCGTAGGACGCAGCGTTGCGCATCCCAATGGGGAAGGGCGACGCCGCAGTCGCGCCCTCCCTGGGAGGCAATAGAGCTGCAGTCGGTGATGGTGCCGACATAGTTGACGCTGAAGCACGTGATGACGAAGCGATGGCCCCGTCGGCCGCGACGCTGAGCCGTGACATGGCAACCTCAACCCACGTAGGGGAGGTGAGCCGTGCCGCCCGGCGCCGCTCTGCGCGTGCTTGTCGCGAATGCTGGCCCGAGCGCCTGTTGCGCCGGGCTGGTGAAGTCGGAGTGACGGGGTTGCGTCTGGGCGGGTGGAGCTCCATGAGGTAGCCGTTGCCAGTTGCTCTGAACTCGAGGCTCCCGAACCAGATCACGTATCCCGCTGGGAGCGGATCCGAGACGCCCATAGGAAATGGGTTTGGTCTACCCGCCATCCCTGGAGATCAAATAGGAACAAGAGAGAAAATGTCACGCAGCGATCTCCCCTACCTGGCGCGCCAACTGTCGGCGTCCTGACTCGGGGGTCCGGATCCTAACTAGTAAATGCTGCGTGTTTCCTCGTCCCAGATGTTGATGCAAGAGGCAACACAGTAACACACGAGTTTATCCTGGTTCCGGCCGCAGGGCCGTACGTCCAGCAAGAGGGTGTGCGAGGGCACTGTATTATCTTGCACCCGGAGTGCTTGTAGTAGGGGGTACAAGCGAGGCGAGAGAGGGAGGGAGGCTTCCAAGTCTCTGCTAGAAGAGGAGTTGAGCATGGCGAGTAGTGATGTTGGGGCTAGAAGCGAGTATGTGCTCTGTGAGCGGTGTAATACCTAGAGAGCCGACCGACCCCCTTAAGGGAAGCCCGCCTCCTCCTTTTATAGACACAAGGAGGGACGGGTACATGTACAGGGGATCGCGGAAGTCGTCGTTTCTCCCCGAGCTGTGGGGATACAGTGGTTGAATACTGTAGGAAGTACACTGTGGGGCATGGTGTCGGGCGTGGCAGTCGTTCTGGATATCGTCCTTAGTCTTGCGGAGATCGCGCCGGCGTCTTGCCAACCCCAGCAGGCGGCGTGGTCGTCGCTGTAGGATGTTCAGTCCTCCAGTTGTGGCGTGGTGGCGTTCCGTGGGCCCTGCAGGTCAGGGTCTTGCGTGCTCCAGCGGTAACGGGGCACGTGGCGATCTCGGATCCCCCTGGACAAAATGCTGGCGTGCACACTAAGGAGGTCCGAGGGTCGTGTGGAGGTCCCGGACCCCTCGAGGGGGGGGGAGGTCCGGGCCTCCGGCTGCTAGTGATGAGCATCCCTCTTCGAGGGGCTCGTGGCGACACCGAAACCCTTCCCGAGCAGGGGCGGGTCCGGGGCCATACGTGTGATGAGGTGGAGTCCGGATAGCCGGAGCTGGCAGAATAGTAACGGGAACTGTGCCGAGCGCGCTTCATCCCGCGTCTAGGTCCCACAGTGTTGCCACAGCGTCCGGGATGGCGGAGCAGTGACCGGAGTTGGCGGACGGGACTCCGGTCACAGCCACTGTGAGGAATGGCGGCCTGACGCCGTCCGTCCTGGACGCTGTGGAGGAGTGGTTGGCACTTAATGCCTCCGTACAACGGACGGGTGAGCGGTATGGCCGTTTGTCCTTTACGCCGAGGGGTGGCCTCGAGCGAGGCGGAGATGAGTTGCCTGCTCGAGGGTAGGTCCGCTACCCTCGAGCGGGGCGGAGATGAGGGATGTAGTCGAGGGTCTCGATGGGAGCCCTCGAGCGAGTCGGAGATCGCTCCGCGGGTTCGAAGGGGGATGCGAATGGACCGCATGCTGAGGTTATTTGAGTCATTTCCTTTGTTCCAGGTTGGAAGGAGGTCGTGGGCCTTCGTGAGCCTAGTTGCCTAACATGGGTTTGTGTTTTTTAGGGTGATTTTAGTACTCCGATTAGGGTGTCCCTAATCGTGGTACCCGACACTCACCAAAGAAATGCCTCGTTGGCGACTTGGGCCTCTTGTTGTTGGGCTTTTCTTGTTTCATGACCTAAATAACATATGGAAATACTAACTACTCCCAAATCAAATCAAACTTAAATCAACCAGCTGAAAATTGGACGCTACGAACAAAACTGAAACAAGAGAAAGATGTTGGGGGAAGCCCCATGTACGGAACCCTCACACACCTCACGCGAAAAAAAGGAAGAAAACATAGAAAACTGAAACGATCAAAAGCCAATGCTATTTTCAACCAGAAATTGGATGATATGGGACGAGGGAAAAGCTCAATTCATCGGATCATTTTGGAGAGCTACAACCGCGAGTTTTAGCAGTTTGGCGACCAGTTGCTAACAATCATCTTCTCTAGGACTACCCACTAATCTCTATCTCTATCTCTATTACTAAAAATACTCTAACCTGATTTTTTTTTCTTCGTCATTCGTTCGTTCGTTCGTCCGCGCTCCCCCCCCCCCCCCCCCCCCCCCCCCAGGCTTCGTTCGTTCGTCGTCCCCCCGCACGCCCCACCTCCCACCCTCCGCATCGCGAGCTGAGCGGTTCCCAGATCTCCTGCCTCCTCTCGATCTCGTTGCTCCACCCTCCCACCGCCCACGGCGCTCCCTTCTCTCGATCTCGCCTGCCTCCTCCTCCTCCTCCTCGATCTCGCCGCTCCGCCCTCCCACCGCCGACACCGCTCCCCTCTCCCCTTACCCTACGCTGCCCTGTCTGCATCCTGCCCAAGCCACGGCGACCCCGGCTGCGGCGGCTCCGAGGTGCAGGAGGTCGCGGCCTGCGCGCCGCTCCGCCATCCTCACAGCCGCTCCGCTCGGGCAGGCGTTTCCTTCTCCGGTGCCGCCGCCGCTCCGCTCGGACTCTGCTCGTCCGCTCAAGCCGCCGATCCATCCCCGGAGTTTCCTTCCACGGCGTCGCCGCCGCTTGGATCGGGCTCACACCTTCCCTGGCGTCGCCGATCCGAGTGTTCCCCGCTGCCCTGCATCGGCGGCCACTCCGCTCGGGCCGCCACACAACAACCGCGCCACGCCGCCGCCAATCAGAGCTGCTATTGTGCCCGCCGAGCAGAGCCGCCGCAGCCACACACGGTACCCCTTTGTTCCCCCGATCCGATCGCTCACCGATGGCGGCCGGATCCAACCCCAGCCGCACATTCATTCCTCCCTCCTCTCGCAAGTTCTCACCCCTACGTCCCGGAGCTGACTCATCCCCGTCATTACGAGGTAGCGCACGCAGAGGATAGGGCTGGTCCTTAGTGCGGAGAGGATGGGGGGCGGCCACCATCCTGGCCCTCTATCATCGACAAAGCTCCTGTCCTTCCCCAGCGAGGTGGTTCTGATATCTAATGCAAATTGATTTCCCGATCATTGGTTTGTGCACCTTGTGTTTTGTTAAAATGCTTACATGTTTAGTCTCAACCACAGATGGGATCATGGAGGCTCGATCTGAAAGTTGTAGAGATGCACGGGTCATCGCCAAGCAGGAGAGTTAGTTGTTAGATGCATAGCCGCAAGCAGCTCCCACCCTCTACAAAAACAAAACACTAGGTGATACATCTTTCTTCTCTTTTAGCTAGCTGCTCGCGGTTCGCTGGAATAACTGAACATGCACTCGTATAGGTAGTTGCTGGGGCTAAGAACGTGGCAGAGCGTTCATGAATCAAGAAGAGAGGAAATGTTTTTGGATGCTAATACTGGTGGAGATAGTTGGGTCTCTATAAATTACTGAGAATTTTAAAATGTAACTATATCTATGACCTTATTGAGTGCAGTTCTTTCTGAAGTGACTGCAACGAATTCTTGCGTCTGGTAAGGAACCACAAGGATCTATATATATAATTTGGTAGTAGCAACTAGCAAGTACTATTAGCTTACTCATTGGAATATGATTTTTTTTTGCCTACTTTTTCTTATTCAATCGTGCAAATTTGCAATGCATGATTTGTCCAGGCCGAGCTGTAGGCTTTGTTGCTTCCCCGTGCTGATCATGCTCCTCCTATCCAATGGTAGGCAATGCCCTTCCTTCGCTTCTCATACCATGTTGTTCTGATTCCCTGGAATAACTAAATATGCACTCCTTCTGGACAGTGTCTGCTGCTATGCTTGCATTGCGGAGGCCGGAGGGGGCTGTTATTTAACTTATTATTAGGATGTTCCTGCAAGCTCATTTTAGTTAGGCAGGATATTGTTCTCTCTGATCATGTACGTGCTAATCCATAGATTCTATAATTTTGTTCTTAGTCTCTGCACTTTCCTTTGAGTCTTTGAGTTAATGAATTTACAAGAGGCAATTCTTCAGGGTCTGTTCTATTTCCATCACCATGCTTAGTCATGTTCCTTCTTAAAGAACTCAATTTTCTTCTTGGCAGCTTTCTTTGTGAAAAAACTCAGAGGTGATTACAATAGAGCAATAACCATATGTTGATAGTTTAGTAATTTATTTGCATGCCAAAGATGCAGATTAAAGTGTTGATACATGTGTTCTTCCAACTTCCTCTGTTTAGTCTGTCGTAAATTTTGTCCAAGCCATGCATAGTTTATTTATACAAGACAACAAGAATAGAAAATTTACATCTGTACCGTGGCTTGGGATCAGATTCAGCAGCCCTGCTTCACAAATCCATAAAATCTTTAGTTTATTTTATTTTATGAGCCTTTCATGTTTCATGTTCTATTTCCATCTGCCCACTTAGTTTTTGCACTTTTTCATGCAAAATAGGTTCCTAGGATTCCTGTAGGCCAATGCTCGCCACTCGTGTACAATGAGGTACAGTGCGAGATTTTCAAAATTCCAGTGCCTGGAGAGCTTGTACTGTGAGTTGCTGACTAGAAAATTAAGAGATCTAAGCTATATAATGTAGGGACCTGTGATCAAATAGGTATAAATATGTTAATTAGTTGGATCTGTCTCTTAACTTAGGTTTTGCTTGTTATTTTCAGTAGATTAAGTTTAGCTATGAGCCAATAACTACTAAATTAAAAACACCGAGCTCAAACTCATGGTTTTTTGTGGGAATTTATTAATTGCTATCTTTAAGTATGGTAATTTTAAGTTGTGCTTTGTATTATGTATTACCTACTCGATCCAGGAACTATTACCTTCCCTATTAGTACTTATATATGCCTATTTAATGTGCGTGTATATGTACAAATAAATTATATGGCTAAGCAGGAATGCAAGATTATAGTAATATACCAATATTGCCTTTCAGTGTGCAATCTGACAATTTTTTTTTCTTGTCCATGATAGTATGAATATTACTCTTGCAGAAAAATTGGAGTTGGTGCTCTAATCATGCGGAATTTGTTGTAGTTTTAGTATGCGAGAATTTGGAGCTATCATGCAGTGACTACTTCTGTAGCTTGCTTGCGACCAAGTCTGCAGCTGTGGGCTGTGTTGGTGTTTCAGGATTCAAAATATGCATACTAGATGACCTGCAATAGATAAGTCAACTTTTTTCTACATATGCTAAATGAATGAATGATTTTAGAAATTAGAAGTTTCCATGATGAGTCGTGAAAGTGCTGATGCCTTGCCTTAGTTAACTTTGACCATGCTTCCTCAAGACCAAATGATGTTTATACTGATTCAGAGGATGATTGACAATTCTGTAGGTTTGCAGCAATGAGAAACAGAGGCCGACCTCGCCATGATCCTCCATGCACTGCCATTGCATCTCCGGCATGAGTTGAGGGGGAGGGCGCTGCTGCCTTGGAGGCTAGACAATCAGGAGAGTGCGGTGATAACCATGCATAGATGGGCACATGCTGGGTACGGCGGGAGCCAAGGAGTTGATGGTTTGATGCCATCCAAAGTGCCATAAAACAATACTATACAAACCATTGATAATTCCTGTGATGTATGTATATAAGACCGATTTCCTGTTCCTTTTTCTTTTTTTTATCTCTTTAATTCATCGTCATATATAGACATTTCATTTGTTTTTAGTGGTTCTTCTATGCGGTTAAAGTTGGTGCTTGTTTGACACTATTATCTAAAGAATTTGATGCTTGTTATGACACTATTATGTAAAATATTGATGTTTCTGAATCTAAATTTGCCTCAAAACATCAAGTTGCTAAGATGAACGCCACATGTTGCCTAAATTTTATGTATTGCTCTAAATTATTTTTACGCCCCGTTGCTACGTACGGGCATGAATCTAATGTAGTCCAAAACATTTTTACACCTCCTCCATTTTACTGGATCAAAGGCCCAGCCCAGCCCAACTCCAACCGGCCTCCACACGTCGCTGGCCCCGTCCGAACGTCATCCGCAAGATCACGTCTATGCGTGTCCATCCTTGAGACCGCTGCCGCCTGCATCTCGCCATCTCCTCTCTAGCGGTATCGACTCTCTCGACTTGGCCTCGACGGACGGTGGTTCCCGGCCTCCCGGCTGCCACGCGCCACGCCCTGCGGCTGCGGTCGTCCCCCGCCCCCTGCTAGCGGTGCCACACCAGCGGGGCGACCCAGTCTCGCCCCCGGCCTGCCAGCCCCATGGGCTTGATGCGGCGCCGGCGCCTGGGAACTCGGCAGCTCGCGACTTTCCCATCTCGGAAAAGCTATATATGTCACACGCACGACAAAACAGCCCACCATCTGAAGCAGCCCATGTAGCTTTTAGCCCACGCGAGTCTGTTAGCTAATCTTCGTCTTTTAGAAAAAGTTTTTTTTGGCTCTCTCAACTTTGGTCCAATTTGCTTTAGCTCTCTGGACAACAAAACCATCCGTTCAGCCTCCTTAGACTCGCAAAACCGTTCACATAACCTCCCTGAGTGGTTTGAGGGTGAGGTGGCAGCAGTTTTTTTTCTTTTTCTTTTCTTTTTTTCTTTTGACTAAATCTTTGAAAAATCATAGTAAATCACAAAAAAATTAGAAAAGGGAAAATCCAATTTTTTATGATAAAATTCAAATTTTTTGAACTCCACATAAGCAGATCTACGCATTGAAGATATTATATAGTATAATTTAGTACAAATGTTTTTATGTAATTAATTTATAGTTATAGTCTCCGTCGTCCAATTACAATGAAATTTTTATGGTGGTATAATTATTATATGATTGAGATGTAGTAAAAATTTTATGATTATCGGATCATGTATGACTGAGTTATTGATTTATTTAGGTTTATCTATAGATTAGTCTAGATTTATCTAAGTTTATATAGATAAATCTATAGCTCAGTCAAACATGATCCAATAATTATAAGATTTGTACTATAGCTCAATTATATAATGATTAGCCCACCATAAAAAATTTATCATAATTGGACAATAGAAATTGTAGATATAAATTAATTACAGAAAAGCATATATCTAAAACTATAGAAAAAATTTGTACAAAAGCATATCATATAATATCTTCATTGCATAGATCTACTTACGTCGAGTTCAACAAAATTATATTTTCCCTTTTATGATTTTTTTGATTTACTGTGATTTTTTAAAGATTGAGTCAAAATAAAAAAGAAAAAGAAGAAGAAAAACCGCTGCCACCTCACCCTCAAACCGTTCAGGGAGCTTATGTGAACGGTTTTGTGAGTCTAAGGAGGCTAAATGGACGATTTTGTTGTCCAGAGAGGTAAAGCAGATTCGGCCCAAAGTTGAGGGAGCCAAAAAGGACTTTTCTTCGTCTTTTTATGTGTATGGAGGAACGGGTCTGATTGCGGCCTATTTGTAAGTTTTTTGTTTTCATTTTTTCATTTTCATTTTCTTTTTTTAGTTTTACCTTGTGTCTTATTTTTATCATTTTTAATTTATTTTCTATTTTTATCTCTTAATTTTTATTTACTTTCCTCTCTTAGTTTTATTTTTCTTAATTCTCGTACTCCCTGTTATTCAATTTATTTATCCATTAGTTTTTTTGTAGATAGTTATATTTTGTCTTGTATTTATAATATAATAGTTCGAGATGTATAATTTATTTGTTCGTTCTGTAGATTAAATTGTTCTACCATGTTGATTCATTTGTTCGTGATATTTAATGTTTTGTTCATTCTACAATATTATTTGTTCTTTATGTGTAAACTTTTTGTTCATAAAAATAATTATTTATTCGCGTTGTTTGAAATATTTGTTCTCAATAGCTGAAACTAATTATTTAATATTAAAAGTATTTTTTATAAACATCGTGCAAATATAGGCAAGAGTGATCTTGTTTTGAAGATCTCATCATAACAATGATAATGATGTAATCAAAATTTATTTTGGATACATATTTTAAGATTTATAGACTTTTTAAGTTTGAAACCCCTTTGCATGTTGCTATGTCATCAATTTCTTGTAAGAGTACTACTCATAATGCTATTTTTTTCATCAGGCCAAACAACAATGGCACTCCGCATCCCCTTCAGGCGATGGTTCCGAGAATCATCACCTGAAGCGATGCATAGTCACGCCTTTCCCGTCTTGCAGACGACGACTCGCCCAGTCGCTCTAGCCCCCTGCGCCCTAGCCGATCGGCCAGCCAAGTGGGGCTTGTGCAGACTGCAGTTTTGTGCTCACTGCTCCTCTACAGGTTAGGGTCTCCAAGCAATTGATTTTTTTTCCATTTTAGAATTCAGATTTGTGTAGAAATTGAGACTAGGATATAGTAGTAGTAATGAATTAGTAGTAGAGCAATTTAGTGATTTAGTTATTGGTCGTTATCTCGGGTCGGGTCGTTACAACGATGGCTTCAGCGAGCTAGCCTTCGGCATCACCACAGGATGCTAGTCACCCTTTCCGACGTGTGTACGACTGGCTGGGGCTCGACAAGCTGCCGGCGTGGCTCAAATTTGAGCGTATAACTTTAAAATAAACAAAAGGCCCCATTACATATATAAAGATGCAAAAACAATTCAATGCTGAATCTACAATTGTCGGCACCCACCCGAACTCCCGGTCGAACCGACCCACGTGGCAGCCCCACGCCCACCTAATTTATCTCTTCCCCACCCGACCAGCGCTCTCTCTCGGTCTCCCTTCCTCTTCTTTCTCTTCTTCTTTTCCCCTTCCGTTTGTTTGAGAGCTCGGCCGCCGGGCAGCTCGATCCGTATCCACCGGATCTTAAGCGCGCACGGCACAGCGGAGGACAGAGTTCGAGCTTTGCTTCGCCGGTGGAAGGTCGCCACCCCGGATTGGAACCGAATCTCGTGAGGGAAGCCGCTTCTCCCATAGCGCTTTGCTTCTCTTCTCCTTTTTTTCTTTCTTTCTCCGGATCCGACTCCTGGGGGCGCAGCGAGCGGTGCGGTGGCGAGCTCCGTGCCCACAGGGGAGCGGCGCGGCGGGGAGGCGCACCGCCAGCGGTGATGCACTGTAGGCCCGAGGCGGGGCGCCTCGTCTAGGTAAGTGGGGATTTTTTCTTATATTT
Organism: Panicum virgatum; assembly: GCF_016808335.1. Lineage (NCBI taxonomy): Eukaryota > Viridiplantae > Streptophyta > Magnoliopsida > Poales > Poaceae > Panicum > Panicum virgatum. The sequence goes on from NC_053149.1 coordinate 18,052,390, forward strand.
TTTTACAAATTTTTTTCATCTGATTTTCTCTTTGTTTTGGAAGCATAAAATTTTTACCCGAGCTTTTCTTTCGTTTTGGATGCAAAAAATTTTATCCAAGCTTTTTTGTTTTGAATATAAAAGTTTTCTCATCAATTTTTTAAGTTTATTTCTTAAAATTTTTCTCATCAATTTTTTTTTTTCAGTTCCTCAATTTTTCCCTTGAAAAGTTTTTCAATTTTTTTTTTATCACAAAACGACAAAAAAGTTACTAAAAAAGAAAAAAAAACGGTCGGAAAATCGACTGTATGGACCAAAACTTATGGTCGCCCGTAAACTAGCGTGCCCCAAAAAACAAGGTGCTAAAACTTCCAAGCCGGTTATAAGGGAAAAAAAGTAGAAAATTACTCGAGTAGCATTTAGTAATTCCTTTTCCGCTTTCTTTTCTTTTTCCAGTCGAATTTTTTACAGAAATACACGAAAACGCCTTGTCACATTAATAAAATTGAATTAAATAGTGATTAATCCGAAATTATTTTTAAAAAATTACGAGCGTCCACTGTTATTATACTCAATATGAATAAAAATGGTCTTTCCGTTTTCTTTTCTTAAGACTAGTATTTTATTGGCTCATGTGTACACGAGCAAATATAACACTCAGTACTAAACTAGTACTGTCAGAATAATGAGGAGCAGCAAACAACAAACCTACGCCACACAATCTGTCTTGCTCGGGTCATCGGGTGTCGCCCTCTTGATCGTTGGGCGCGCAGCCGCGCCTTTGCGTGATGCTTGCCGCCGCTGCCCACTTGGCCACTTGCCAATTTTCAATCTCTCTCCCCAAACCCCAGCCTGCCTTTCCATACCATCTCATTCTCATTGGCCTCGTATGGTTCGCGCTAAGATTTTAGCGTGCTAATAAATAATAATATTTTGACCGTTAATTACGATGTCAAACAAAGACAATTTACAAAATTAACCCAAGAACTCCCGCGCTAGTGACCTTGAAGAATCTAATACGGTCTTTGACCGCGCGAGTAGAGGATTGTTACTGTAGCATCACTGTAGCCAATCATCGATTAATTACTGCCATTAGATTCGTCGCGAAAAGTTACACCCATCTCTAAAAAAGTTTTACAAATAGACTTCATTTAATACACCATGCATGTGAGATTATCTTCTCGGGAATCATGCGCGCTAGAATTATGGAATAGCCAAACAAGGCCATTGTATTCCCCGTTTCTACTTTAGGCAAGAAAGATCTGGAGCGATTTGCGCCAGGGCTCCCACTAATGATTGCGTCCAAACCACACCGCTCACTCGTCAGCCGTCAGTGATCACGCTCTTTTGGCGCCATAAACAAATCTCGCGGCTCCCACTAATCATCTGACCAAGCAATTTGGATTTTGAGGTAGAGATCTGTAATTGTGGAGTAATAAGTAGGAAACAAAAGTTGCAATCAACTGCTCTGTCCATTGTCTAACGTGAAGCATCCAACCTCGAGGTTCTCTCGGGTCGGCAGGCCGTTTTGTTCTCGAAATGAAATTTTTTGGATGTTAAATCGACTGTTTGACCAGATGTCGGGAGGGTTTTCCAGACACTAATTAAAAAACTAATTTTAGAACTCACATGGAAACTGCGAGACTAATCTTTTGAGGTCTTTGACCGCATCATTATCACATGTGGGTTACTGTAGCACTTATGACTAATCATGCACTAATTAGGCTCAAGAGATTCGTCTCGACGTGTACATTCAAACTGTGTAATTGATTTTATTATTTAACTATATTTAATACTCGGTGCATATATCCAAAAAGAGAGGTAAAAAATTTTGGACAAATTTTTTGGGAACTAAACGGCCCCTGAGATGGCAGTGGGCATGTAGGCTCTGGAAACAGGTGACAAGTGCAAAGCTATATAGTACTAGGACGATACACGCGCTCCGCTGCATGAGTTCTACCGAATTTAAAGAAAGATAGCATGAAAGAAAAATAACAAAAAGGAAAATAAAAAACTGACCCAGCTCAATCCCCATCGAAAAAAATTCAGCACAGGTTCACCGGACGCCGCCGCCCGCACGCCTCCTCCTCGACGCCGCTGGCCAGATCCACCACCAGTAGGATCCCTCGCCTGTATGCCGAGATCCATCAGGGCGGAGGGGACCAGATTCGGCACCGGCACACCACTGGTCGGATCCCCCGCCAGCGGTGGGGCGGAGCGGACGGCGGGGTCGGAGGGGCGGCGGCGGGGTGGGGGATGGTCGAGAGGTGGGAAACCCGGGAGGGGGCGGCGGCCAAGGGCGGCGAACGGCAGCGGGGGAGGAGGGCGAGGGGCTGAGGGCGCCGACTGGCGGCGGGGGCGGAGGGCAGCGGTGCGGCGGCGGGGGATGCTACGGTTACGGTTAGGGGAGGGGCGGGGGAGGCCGGGGGAGGGTGCGCGGGGGTGGGGTGTAGCGGGGAATAACGATATTGGGAGGGTGGGGTGGCAGCCCCGCCTAAATTATTCCGGCTTAAGTGCACTGACCATCATCAAAATGACAATCAGGGTTAACACACACTTAAAACGGAGTAATCCGGCAGTGCTGTCGGGTAAAATCCCGATTAAACCACTTGAAACAGGATCAACAAAACAGTTCAGAGCGTACAACATTCCACAAATTTTACAGAACAGAGTATGAAATTGAAATTTTATTACAAACCAAGTTTGAATTTATAAAAAGACAACAGAGTTCAAGTGCAGCAGAGAAAAAAAATATACACGATAGTCTAGCGACGATAGAAGACATCATGATGAAGCCCGTAATGACATCAATCACATCCTCAGATGTACCACCTGAAAAACAAAACCACAAGCAAGGCTGAGTATACTAATACTCAGCAAGGCTTACCCGACTAAGGGTATACTTAGCCCTTTATCTAGACATGCAAGGCTTTTGGCTTGAGGGGTTTGTTTTGCCGAAAAGCAGTAAAGAGTAGATCCTTAATTTCAGGTTTTAGCTTCTAAATTCTAGTTCAATTAATCATTCTAGGTGAGCATCTATCCAATAGCATACATGGTGGGAACAATTATCTTTCATCATCCAACCAACCATATTCATCATCATCATCATCATCTTTCACTTTTTACTCTATGTGGCAAAAGGGTTAAGCAGTCCCAAACCGTGGGAAGCGGACGATTCGAATCGATTTTGTTAACCTGGCCAGGCAGATCTAACACACACGCATGGGGATCGACGTCTCGCTTCACCCACGCGACTTTTCCCTTCAATTCCCGCTTTACGGAACAGGCCCACCGCCCTCGACTACAAGAATCCACGCCACGGTACGGCGCCGGGTCGTGAGCCTTTTTGCACCCGCATGTGGCCGCATGGGAACAACGTTCAAAGATGGTGGGAAGGTATGTTCCGGCCTCGGTGCAATCCAGTACTTAAGCTTGCCGATTACCATATTTCTCGGCATGTGTTTAGTACGTTAAAAAGCTTAACCACCACTACCACACACTGCGGCCTTATCCATTTTCACTAAACAGACGGGGTATCACAAGTACCACAACCCCACCCGTGAGCCTTATAGTTGTAGTATGCAGTAAACATTCAACTCCTATAATTCTCGCGAGTGACAGGAAATCACTCGACTTCTACCGAACCATTAGCCTAGCCATCTAGCGACCTACACATACTAGTGTTCAAGCATAGGTACATAGGATTATGCAGCTAAGGTTCCAAGCAACTCCTGTAAACTTAAATGCGCAAGTAGATAGAAACAATAATAAGTGGCATAAATTTAAAATAGATAGGACATGCTCCGGGGCTTGCCTGGGATTAACACTAGATCAGTGTTAGTTAGAGGAGAATCGCTCGACGAGTATCTTCCTTCAGTTGTGCACATCTGGATCCATCCGTCCATCTTCTAGACGTGTCCACCATTCATCGTCTTCTGGCTCGGCTCCAACGTCACATCCTTCACGTGGTCCATCTATCGTACCTAAATGAAATGCAGTAATGCATATGTATGAATGCAAAGTTCCGACTTGTTTAGCAATTTAGGTGTTATTATTTTTCCTTCACGATAAAGTTGCAGTCCAACATAAAGTGAGTTGGATGTGAAACTTCTTAATTAACATTCCCTGGGCAGTCATTTATAGAGTAGAAATTTTATCTATACTAACTCATAAAAGAGCTGGATGTGTTGCTTTTCTTTTATAGTAGTACAGAAAAAGCATTTCTACCAAAAAATAATTCTCCAGGATAGGGAATGTAAGTGCTGGTAATGAAATTTGACCTGTAGGTTAGATTCCTTAAGATGAGCTTGTGGTAAAGTTTTCATAATTTATTGAGCTATACAACAAGCATGAGAATTAAGATTCCTTTTCTAGGCATATATCAAATTAATATTCCACAGAGCAACCTACTCAGTTTCACATGCTCAAAAATTACAGGATTGGTCAAATACTCAAAACCAAGCTTTAGTAAAATATCAAATTTTTCTATGCAGTGGAACTGAGGTTCTTGATTTAGCATTTTATTAAAGCTATTAATTGGTTAGACTGTTTGGGACAAACAAAAATTTCTCAAACTTTTTATACAATAACTAGGTAATGAATGACATGCACACAAAAATTTGTAGTCTCAGGAACTAAGTACAGCAACATGGAGAAAAGGATTTATTTATCCTAGTCAAAAAACAAAACAAAATTAAAACAGTAGCTACACACATCAACAGGACTCCAAATTTTTACAGAAGCCTACACTTTCATCCTACATCATACTATCTAAAAATCAACTACAACTCATGGCTAAAACTTGAGATCTAAATAAATGGCTATTAAACTTGCAATTAATCTAGAGCAAAAACTAGTGACCAAATCAAAAAGTGATAGTAATGAAAAGTGTAGATCTAGTTAATAGAAACTCAAAACATTTGGGTTTGCATTTTTCGATTTTTCTACGAATTTATATCAATTTTACAAGTTTGCTGTTTTTGGAAACAAAAAGAAAAACAAAACCGACTCACATATATACCCCTGGAAAGTTTTGGGGACTTGCAAATAGGTCCCCGCCAGACTTAACAGGGGAGGGGCGGACCTTGGGGGCCGAAATCCGGCGAGGTCGCTCACCGGCGGTGAGGGGAAATGGGGGATTAGCACCAGGGGCTCACGGGAAACCCGTAGGTGGTCTCAGTGTGCGCGGAGGTGGCCTGTGGCGCGCCGGCCACGGCGAGCAGGGGCAGTCGGCGCTTGGCGGTGGCGCAGGTGAGGTTCCGGTGAGGTCTAGGGGCGGGTTCAGGCCGAGGAGCTTTACCGGCGCGAGGGGGAGCCCGTGGGTGAGTTGTCTTGATCGGGGAGAGGACGGAGGCGCGGCTCCTCGTACGGCAGGCGGCCGGCGGCGCAAATGGTGGCCGCGGCGGCGGCGGACAGCGGCGGCGCCGCTCCGGCGGCCCTGGGCGGAGGCGAGCGGGTCGGGGAGCTGCGCCACGGCGAGAGGAAGCTCGCTGCTGGGTCTACTTGGGCGGAAAGGCGCTGGAGGTGGGGTCTCCGCGGTGAGCCCGAGCTCTGCGGCAGCAATGGCGGCGGCCATGGCCGTGGGTCTGGGCGAGCTCGACTCGGTTTGCTTGGGCCAGAGAGGGAGGGTGGAGAGGGATGTCGGGAACGCGTGCTGCGCGAGCCAAAGGGGAAGGAGAGGAGCGACAGCGCAGTTAAGATGGAGAAGGGGCGCACGGCACGACGCGTTGTCGCCGTGGCTCTTCGAGCGGCCGTCCTCGGCGTGCGCGCAGGGAAACGGTGCCGCGTGGCGAGGTCGAGAAGCGTCGGGGAGGAACCGGGGATGGGGAGGCGGGTTTGGCCGGGGAGGGCGGCGCGTGGCCGGCGATGCCGGCGTCGTCACGACGCCTCCACAGCGTGAGAGGAAAAAAACAGAGGAGGGAGAGGGATGGAGTGAGGGAAATTTTGTAAATAGTGCAAAGTTTAAAATTTTCTTTTGTAAACTCAATTTTTCTCCTTCTACATGGTCTCAAATGAAAAACTTTTGAATACCAAACTTACTCGAAATTTCGAGATCTACAACTTTTGTTTTAGCCAAAAGTTCATTTGAGGCTTAGTTTGAAAGATAAAATTTGAAACTTGAGTGCATCTGAAAAGGTCCTATACGCTTCGAAATTCAATTTTCTCTCTCCCATTTTTGTGTGGCGACTCGAAAAACTTTGAACACGAAAGTTGTTCGTCATTCAAAAACTTATAACATTGGTTTTTGGGCAATAGTTCGTTTGAGCTATACTTTAGAAATTATTTTTAAAGCATATTTGTTTAAAATTTGAAAGATTGTTTAAAACCTCGAATTCTATGGTTCATTTGACCTGTCATTTTATGTGCAAAATTGCATATACACATAAACACACATACATACACATGCATATTCAAACACACACATATATTATTTCCCAAAAGAAATGCATAATTTGAATTGTTCTTGTTTATTAAGCATGATTCTGTGTTTATTATTTCTTGCTTGGTATTTTAGAAATCTGGGATGTCACAGTGGTGCGGCGTGGGGTTTTCGCAAAAAATTATGGACTTCGGGTTTGAATAAAGAAAACTTGAAGGGTCTATTTGCAAATAATCAAGGAACGGCGTGGATCGATCTCCCGCAACGGATCGGACGGTCAGCGTTGGGCTATCTCTCTCCGGGGACACATGTCGCTCTGTGAGCAGCCGTGCGCTCTTAGACCTCCCTCTCTATGGTGTATAGGAGTAAGAGTAAGTATATGGTAGTAGTATTTATTTTTGCTTAATCCCAATTTACAAGGATTGATGCGTACTCACAGACGTAGTAAAAATGGTTCCGCTAATTGCATTCATGTTGTACGTGACATACTCACATCTTGACCAACAGTTGCTATGTGCCCTCAGGGTGTGTTTAGTTGGTGAAAAGTTTGAGTTTGGATACTATAGCACATTTCGTTGTTATTTGATAATTAATGTCCAATCATGAATTAATTAACGTCGTTAGATTCATCTCGTGGGAATCAGTCAGACTATGTAATTAGTTATTTCTTTTAACTACATTTAATGCTTCATACATGTGTCTAAAAATTCGATGTGACGAATATTGTACATAAAAATTTGGAAACTAAACGGGCCTCAGTTGCTCACTTGCGCTGTTTCGTTTCTTCTCTTCTCTGCTTCTGGAAGAGGCAGAGCTAGCAGTGGTCCTGGATGGCCTGCCTGCGTTGTTGCCCTCTGCAAAATAATACTCTTCCGAGGAAGCAGAGACTGCTGGAGGCCTGGAGATCTCGATGCCCCTGCTTTTGCTGTGTTCACAATCACCGATCGGTTGCAGCTTCGTCGTCCGAGGAAGCGGTTTTGTGGTCCAGCTCCAGCTCCAGCTCCAGCCGCATTTGCAACGGGAGCGCTGACACCGGCCGTTGTGGTCGTCCACCGCTCAGCCCAAGCCGGGACCCCAGGCGGCCAGCCCCATCACCAGCTCTTCTGAATAATCTTCAGCTACGTGCAGAATTCTGTTCCAAACAGCCTCGCGTTTGCGACTGTTCTAACCTGATCGATAGGAGTGCACGATGATAGAACCTTTAGCTTTTTTAAAGGCACGCATATGCATGTGCCTATATCTAGCAAGTTTGGACCAGCTAATTTGATAGTTGCTACAGTTACAAGAACTTTATTAATTAGATGCGTATAGTGGATCCATCTTATTAACTAGTTGATGGATCCAAATAGACCGCAAATGCCATGACAAAAAAAAACATAAACCCTTCCCCGCTATTAAATAAATGCGGTAACTCTTTTTTTTCAACACCTGCATTTGGAGTGATGATGGTGACTAAACCTACAATAAACGGATAGACACCGCACAGTAAGTAACCATCTGTCTAATCTTTGCCTAACCTATTAATGAAGCTCTCTGATTTGCCCTCAAAAAAAAAATCTTTGCCTAACCTAAATGAAGATGGGGACTTGGCGAGCGATGTAAAGGATATCTACCTTGTTGACTAACCCACACACAAATAGGTGTCATTTTTACTCGCTACTAATCTAGAGTAGGATGAGAATTGAGGTCCTGTTTGGTTAGTTCCCTATAATGTCTAGAAGGCACTTTGACTGTTAATTACGGGTATTAGATAAATGTAGTTTATACAACCAACTCCAGAACACACGTGCTAGGAACCCTGACGAATCTAATGAGACATTTGACCGCATGATTAGATGATTGTTACTATGTAGCTAATCGTTAATTAATTATCATCATTAGATTTCTCGCGAGAAATTACACCCATCTCCATAAAGATTTTGTAAATAAATTTTATTTTTTATATGGATAAATAGACTTTATTTAATCTGCCATGCATACAAAATTCTTTTCTAGAAGATTATAGAAGAGGCCAACCAAACAACATGCTGGCTCTAATCTTCTCCGTACCAAAGATCCCGAAGCTGCAAGTGGATGAGAGAGAAAATAGTGAGAAAAGCCGACGGGCGGTAACCACGCAATTTCCGGTCGGGTTAAAAGCCGGAGCTGTATCAGGCAGACCAAGCAGCCAACAGCCGGCAGCCATGTGGCCGTCACGTCGGCCTCACTGGCGACGGGACGGCTGTAAATGCGGGCGCCCACCTGCTTGGCCCCACCCACCGCGAGGCCGGTCCCCCTCCTTTCTTCCGCGCATGACCGGACCCCACCGGCACGCGGGCCTACCCATCAGTCAGCCGCGCGCTCCCACGTGCGAGCGGAGCCCCCCGGCCCGGCCGGTGCGGCCCGTGCCCGGGTTTGGTCGGCCCGGTCGACAAGGGTCGCACTGTTCGCCTTCGCCCCTATTTGGGAGAGCACGGCACACGGGTACCGTACTGCGGTGCGCGGCCGTCGAGTCGGTTACGTGCCGTCGTCGACCTGAGCTGGATCCTCTCCGGTCCTCAGCTAGCCTGATACCGTCCGTGTGACCGCGGTGGATCGGACGGCCGCGTGCGGCAACGTCCAAAGGCTTGATACGACGTGTTAGGAGTAGCATGATTGGCGTAAGCATGCATGCATCGGTCGGCTTGCCCAGCCCACTACTGTGTGGCGTCGGGTGCAACAGGAGCCTACAACCTACCACAGTGACGATCGCTGCGTTCACTTAGCTGTGGCGGGTGACTGTTGCTGATTTATTATAAGAAAATAATACTACTAACTGGCTGATAGCTGGTGAGTAGTGCTGATTTAGTATGTGCGAACAGTACAGCTGGTTGGTTGGCTAACAAGTCAAACGAACACAACAAATGACATGATCTAACGGGATACATCCAATGCAACTAACCATTATGTGGTATTGTGGTGTTTCATAGAGAAGGATTTTATATCAGCTTTACAACAAGGTACAAATAAGTAGTATAAACAAATAATAGAGATGATTTGATAAACAGATGCAATGTTATTTCAAGATAACGTATCGTGGAATTAGCTTGGGATATCCATCCCAGCCGGGCCAAGCTTGGATCTCGGCCTTAAGAGGGTTGGGCACGCCAAATGACGTGTACTGGTGATTACAAGAGTTTCAATAGCATCTTAGTTTTTAGGTTTCACTTCCTGTGGGAGCGAATATTTCAGAATTTAGCGGTGTTGTGCTTTTAGTAGTAGGTGACGTTTCCGTCGACAGTGAGACACATGTGATGAGGATTTACCAGATCAGTCCTCGAAGATGCTTATAAGAGTAGGATTTGTGTTTGTGCGTTTATAGTGACGAAGATGTTTATAAGAGTAGGGCTTATATTTGTGCAGTTCATAGTGATGACTGTACGTGCATTATAAATGTCTGAGTTGTGTTGTGTAATAAATTAAAAAAAGATTGGGCACGAAATAATTTTGCAAGCCTCGGAGAAGTCTCTCAAGATTGATCCAAGAACTTGAGGACTAGAGTTGGAGGTATACAGGACGTGTTTGAAGGGCCGTACCCATTATGTCCGAGTCTTGCATAAGTACGTAATTGTAACTTGAAATGATCAAGATGAAAATTAGAATAACACGTTTTATAAATATTTAATAGAGATGAAGTACATTAAGTTGAACGCTCGGCCGATTTCACCTAAAGAGCATTTTTTTTAAGAAATACCTCCCACGGGAATAGAAGCTATTAGGTCCATCGCTCCACGTGGAATAGAAGCTATGAGGTCGCTGGGTTCGCTTAGTTGTGGCTGATGGCTAGTGCTAATTTATTACTCCCTCCTTCCCCGTTTATAAGGCATGGTGGAACATGACACGGTCTTCTAAACAATATTTTGACCATTTATTTATCATATATTATATCACTTTTGATTATAAACTTATAATCACTGTAAACTATATTTGATTATGAATCCAATCATATGAAATTTGCATTATAAAAACAAAAATTTAATAGTCAAATTATTGGTCAAAGATGAGAAAATTTGAATCTTGATATACGTGTATGCCTTATAAACGGGGAAGGAGGGAGTATGAGAGAATAGAACTGCTGACTGGTTGGTAACTGGTGGCTGGTGCTGATTTAGTATGAGAGAACAGTACTATTGGCTGGTTGGCTGACAAGCCAAGCGAATACATCGAGCCTTGTGCTAGCTGCTGTAGCTGCAACAACAATCATCAAGCAATATCTATAATACACCTGATAATCTGTCGGGTCGAGTCAAAAAAATAAATCATCGGATCCAAATTTTGGGCCCAAGCCTAGCCTGACACAGGATCAGATTGGGTAGAACTCAATTTTTCATATATAATTTTTGGATTGGGTCAGGTAGGGTCGGATTTTTCAGATTTCGAATAAAAAGTTTTGGCTCGAACCTGACCAATATATTCATCGGTCGGATTTTTTTCAGGTAAGTTGGGTTGGGTTCGTCGGGTCGGACAACCCATGATTAGACCCCATCTACATTAGCTGTTTCCACTACTTGGAAAAACGCACATTCATCCGCAGCCGTTAGTACCGGTCACGGCTTCGGCCAGTACTAACATGCAAATTTAGTACCGGGCTAAAGAAATAGTGGCCATGAGAGGCTATTAGTACCGGCTGATGGCTCCAGCCGGCACTAAAGCGCGCCACCGACACTAGCCCTCAACGTCTAGCGACCATTTAGTACCGGCTGGTGCCACCAGCCGATACTAAATGGTCACCAGGGAATTTAATACCGGGTGGTGGCTTCAACCGGTACATACTGGTGCACTTTAGTACCGGCTAGAGCCACTAGCCGGTACTAATGCGCCCACTAAAGTGCACCTTTAGTACTGGGCCGCTTGTCCGATACTAAATAGCGACCCACTTAGTACCGGCCAGGCGGTATCGGGCCGGCGCCCGGTACAAACCGGGGGTTCCGGCCTGGTACGTATGTGCCTTTTTCCAGCAATGTTCTTTGCTAGTCTGGAGAAGCAAACCCACTGATTGTCATCTTTAAATTTAAATTTTACCTGCCAGGACCCCCTCAAAAAATCTTAATTTTAGGATCTAAGTATAGATATAGAGTGGATGATTCGAAAAATCATGATTTTAGGATCTAAGTATAGATATAGAGTGGATGATTCGAAGTGGCAGAGGTCGATCCGTGGCCGGTGCAGCTCTCGATTCGTGGTGCCGGAGGTCTCGATTCCCGACCGGACAATGGATGGAGGTCGATTCTAATGGGGACGTGGGTTCCCGATCTTCCGTCAGGTTCTGAATAACTCTCGTTGTAGGCGGAGCGAGACACACCGATCCGGCTTCAGATCCTAAGACCCGAATCCAGCAATCTTAGCACCACAACTCCTCTGGTTATCAACCGTGTCACAACCCGGTTGACCTCGCCAAGAAGGCTAATCCCTGCAAACGCAACGAAGAACACAAACAAGAACTCGAAAGAACGCAGCTCAAGTGAAGTGACTCTGCAGATGAAAGATTAATCTCAAAGTTGGGGTCTCACAAACCGACACGGCGGCGAAACTGTTCTCGACAGAATAATCTAAGCAAAACCCAAGTCTCACGATGGCGGCGGCGGCTACTAATAAGGGTTTAGGTCGTGCATGATCTCCTGGACGCGCCCCTATTGGGCTCCAACACGATACACGGGCCATCGGCCCAAAAACAGTGACGCAGCACGGAACAGATTCTGGACGCCAACTTCCACAGACGATTCCCGTCGACTCCAGATGAATTTGAGCCTGATACCAGAACCATTGGAAGCGTCTTGAAATTATCTTTCCATCCATATCAAATGCGCCCAAATCCGACTCCGTATGCAACCTGGGCGTCCGTTTTAGTGCGGCCTGTTCCTGGAGTCCGAAACTGAAACGAAGTCGAATCGGTTTGGGCCTCCATCTTGATCCGGACGTCCTTGCTGGTCCTCCACGTCTCCAAGGCCTTCTCCACACCCTTGCTGGTCCTCTCCTTTGTTCCTAAGTACAATTAAGTCATTAGGTAGCAATCTATTCTCAGATTCACAATAAACATTACTTAGGAACGAACTCACCTGTAAGTTCAATTGTCGAGCACGTGCGCGAGTAATAGGACCTTGTATATCATCTTGAGGAGTGTCGTTTGTATCCGTAGGAGTGATGTCCTCATCAGATTCCCTGCCGGTGGAGCTTGATTTGCGGCGCCGGATGTCGATTCGTGACACGGAGCTCGACTCGCAGGGCTGCACCGACGCTAGCACGGTGTTTGGTTTGATTTCATGGGATTACTGTAGCATCTTTGACCGCTAATTTAGAGTATCAAATGAAGTCTAATTACAAAACCAACTCCACAATCCCCCTTGTAAATCGCGAGACGAATCTAATGAGGCCGTTGACCGTGTGATTAGAGGATGGTTACTGCAGCATCACTGTAGCAAATCATCAATTAGTTACCGTCATTAAATTCATCGCGAAAAGTTACACCCATTCCTGAAAAAGTTTTGCAAATAGAATACATTTAGTACTCTATGCATGCGAGATTTTCTTCTCGAGAAACGTGCGCGAAAAAAACCAAACACGGCCTAGGGTTCAAAAGGGTCGGGATTTAGCTTCGATTTCTACATTTTACTCGCTTGTTAAAAAAACTCGTTTTCACCGTCATCGCCTGGAGCTGGAGCGTGTGTGGAGCGCCATCAAACGAGTTTTTTTGTTTTTTTTTGTGAGCATCGTGAGCGGGAGCAGGTAGAAGCGATGAGCCCGAGCGGAGGAAATCGAGTTGGGAGCGCTGACAAACGCGGCCTATGCTTGCAACTTCACTTTCTTTCTTTCTCCTTGCAGACTATGCGATTCTTAAACAAAAGGAAGCATGGTGAGCTCCTTTCTCAATTATTCTTCCAAAATAATATATCTGTGTCTATCCAGATATGGGACAAAACAAGTCTGCAATATTTTAACAAAAAAATTGATTAAACAACCGATAATGATTGGTGGGTTTTGTAAAAGAACCGCCTGTTTTGTGTGTGTGTCGGGAGGGTATCCCATGGATAAAATCATATTTAACTCGAGAGGTGATCACCGCCATCCTTCTTGAGGGTATCCTCCAAATCCCAGCCCACGCACACAAGGGTCCAACCATGCAAATTATAACAAATCAAGAAGACGATAACAACCTTCCCAATCTGTCTCCAAGAAAAATACAGCCAAATACCTCACCCCTCCAAACCTTCCCCTTTTTCACATAGAATACTCCACTCCACCCTCCCTTTCCCAATCTCTCTCCTCTCTCTACTGCTGCAGATATCACAAGCTTTTCCTGCTGTTCCTGCTGCACCTGCAGCTTCTCCGTCTGCAGTGCAAAGCAGATGCTAAATTCCCCATAAGCGCCTGGCTCCCTGCCCCCTCACTTTCTTGGAACCCCAGCGCAACACGAGGATCATTATCACTCACTACAGTGGCGTCCTAGATTTCCACTTGTGCCGTGGTGCGCACACAGCGGCGGCAGGCGTGCATAGTGGTGATGCACAGGTGAGCTGCTGCGGCCGCCGCTCGCTCCATGGAGGATCTGTACAGCATCCACCCGGGGATCTCGCGGGCCGGCGGCGCGGCGAGCGAGGCGTCCGCCGCCGGCGTCGGCGGGGTGGCGCCGCCGTCGGATCTGACGGAGCTCATGAAGGCGCAGATCGCCAGCCACCCGCGCTACCCCTCCCTCCTCTCCGCCTACATCGAGTGCCGCAAGGTGCGTGTGCGTCTACTGCGTGCAGAGAGATCTTGCGAGGGTTCACTGCGCATGCCAAGAATTGATCGATGCTTTTCCGCCTACGTCGATGCGCGCCGTCTACGTGCGCGCGGTTTCTTGATCTCCAGGTGGGAGCGCCTCCGCAGGTGGCATCGCTGCTGGAGGAGGTCAGCCGGCAGAGGCGCGGCGGCGCCGGGGAGATCGGCGTCGATCCCGAGCTCGACGAGTTCATGGTCTGCTCTTGGGCAAGCGTAATTTAATTCTGCGCCGCGCGCCGCGATTAGCTAGTTTGCCGCGCGATTTGCTCCTAATCGTCTGTTATTACATGTGCGCGCGCTTGGGATTTTCTTTCCAGGACTCGTACTGCCGGGTGCTGGTGCGGTACAAGGAGGAGCTGTCGCGGCCGTTCGACGAGGCCGCGTCGTTCCTGAGCAGCATCCAGGCGCAGCTCAGCAACCTCTGCAGCGGCGGCAGCTCGCCGGCGGCGACGACCGCCACGCACTCCGGTAAGGAAACGCACGCGTCGATCTACGGCCTAGCTAAAAAAAAAAACTCGCGCGGCACGCATCCGTACATATGCATGGTGGAACAAGTTACAATCGCAAACGCACATGGTAGTGGCCTTATGGTATTTTTCTTTGTTTGGTTCTTTTTTAGAATGGGCTAGGATGTACTTTGATCGCTAATTACGGTGCCAAATAAAATCATCTTATAAAACCAATTTCAGAACCCCACGTTAGGAACTCTGAAGAATCTAATGAGGTCTTTGACCACGCGATTAGAGGACAGTTACTGTAGTATCACTGTAGCAAATCATTGATTAATTACTGTTATTAAATTCGTCGCGAAAAATTACACATATCCTTGAAAATTTTTTGCAAATAGACTTCATTTAAACCATCATGCATGCAAGATTTTTTTCTCGAAAAACATACGTGCTAGGAAAGAAAGATAACCAAACAGTGCCAGTACTATTCCAGAGGTTACATGGCGTTGCACGCTGGTTTTTGTGAGTGAGCGTGCATTTTGTTGCCGTGTGTGTATCAAAAGAAAAGATGCAGGCCTCTGAAAGTGTTCATGTGCATGCGTGTGCGTGTGTTCTTGCTGAAGGGTCAAATCGTGTCCATGCAAATGGGGTGCAGGGTGTCCGAGCTGGAGTAAAGCATTGGGAGGGTGCTTGTGTAGGGTTTTGTCCAAGGTTGTAGCCTTCCTCCTCTTTCTCTCTATCTAGCCACCTTGGGTGCTTGTGTAGGGTTTTGTCCAAGGTTGTAGCCTTTCTCCTCTTTGCTCTTGTTTAGTTGTCTTCAAAATTCCAAAATTTTACAAGATTTTTCGTCACATCGAATTTTTGAACGCATACATGAAATATTAAATATAGCTAAATAAAATAACTAATTACACAGTTTGTCCGTAATTTGCGAGACGAATCTTTTGAGCATAGTTAACCCATGATCGAATAATAATTACCAAATACAAACAAAAGTGCTACAATACTTTACACCTTAAAGTTTACGCAACTAAACAAGATCTTTGTCTCTGTCTAGCCACCTTATCTCTCTACCGTGCGTCCTCTCTCTCTAGGCTTTAGTAGCTATAGGCTCTGTGATGGAACTTGAGAGGAGCGTGGTGGGGAGGCTGGCCTTGCTGCTGCCCAACGCAAGCTTGCTGCTCGCTGGATCCGGATGATGCTGGATACTGGTTTTAAACTTTTAACCAGAGGACGGAGAGGAGTACCTGAAGTGGAGAGATTTTTTTGAGAAAAAAAAAAGGTTTATATTAGAGGCTTGTAGAGCTAGCTCGTGCTTAGGAGATCTCTTGCCGGATTCGGTGGTTGTACCTTGACAAGACATATCATATCATCACGGTAGTGGTAATTTCTGGTGGTGCGGATTCTTTTTTACATTATTTTTATTCTATATGGCTTGCATTTTATAATATTACAGTGTACCATATTGCCCCCCCCTCCTCTTTTTTTGACCCCGGTGAAGGGAGAAATGGAGGCATTTATTAGCTTGTTACCCTTCTATGACTAGGAAACTGGTTATGGAGATCCACTATTTTATGGAGATAACCATGAGTTTTCCTTCCCACGATAAAAGCTTGAGTTTTCCTACCTTAATTTCCAAACTGGCCATTTGGAGCCTAAAACACCGATGAAATTAATTTAACTTGAAACCTTGCTGGACATGTTCTCTGATGATGCATGTATGGCCAGGACACATAGATGCTAATCAAACACAGTATTATTTATCAGGATTAGAAGAAAACCAATGAAGCCAGGTGTTACATCGTATAGTGAGATTATTCTTCCAAAAAAAGTGAAAACGTACATTGGGCTAATAAGATTTTAACAAAGGTCCCATCTAGATCTAATCCTTGCTCAGATCGTCATAAGAGCTGCAGGTGATATAATAAATGAAATGTTATGTGCATGCTAGTCTATTGGTTCCAATATATAGTTTGGGTACCCCAATATTTTACTAGGAAACAAGCAATGCTATGTTTTGACTTGACAAGACCTTGTGGTGCCCGCTAACTGATGCAGCATTGACGTTTTGAGCCAACTTTCTGCAGGTTGTAAGGCTTATCTTCTGGTATATTAATTTTTTTTCTCCATAATGGGATATACGTACATGGCCGTCACCCATATGAAACCTCATTTTTGAGCATGCAAAAGTTTGTTTGATTGTCATTAGAATCCAAATATGACATTTCTTGCTTGGGCTGATCCTGCAACTTACTAATGTGTTTTTTCCAACATGATTATTCTCAACAGCGATGAAACTATACAATATGGTTTGGGGTTTGTGAAACACTAATCACATATTAGTTATTTGATGATGCAAAGAATCAATCCAAAAAATGTATTAACTGTCTGAATCAATCTTGGATCACACGAACTAATGCACAAATTAAAGCATGTTATCGATCCAATAATGTAAAAAAGTGCAAATAACAAGAATCCATTGTCCATGTATACTTATAATTAAGCTCGTATAGTAACTGGTTTTGTTTTATCATGTACATTCTAAGAAGGTTAGGAAGAAAATGTTCATTTAATGATCTAGAAAGATATAATACTGACGCACTGTGAATCTAGCTGTCCATTATATGCCATGTACTTAACTTCAGCCATTTTTTAAATATCTAATTACATATATTCCTTCCATTTACAAGTAATTGATAATTTTGATACTTTCGGAATTGGACCATTTAGTGTGTGTATACAACCAAATTTTACATTCAAAGTTCATGTTGGAAGGTCTATATAAGCAGAGCGAGCTTCCATGATTTGTACATCAAGACAAATGGAAAATAAAATAGATGAAGGTGTAAATTTTAGCACCCCAGAAATCTCATTTTGTTTGTGAATTTTCAGTTATATTAAGCACATGTGAGCAACCAAACCCTCGCCTGTCTGTGACTAGATCATGTGTGTACGTGCATCCTCGTCTGGTTATGACATGTTTACGGAATTTGATCCTGGGTGAAATTGCTAATACTTCTGAAATTATTTATTTAAAAATTTAAGAAATATAAAGTTCATTGGGAAGCATTTAGAGACCCTCAGAATTTTGTAGGATCTGGAGAAATTTTGGAGCAAATAAAACATTGTCCTATAGGATCTCTCTTCTAGTGCAGTTATCCAACCTATAGGATTTCAGAATGCAGGAAAGTATTTCCAATGAAGCTTCTGGTTACAACAAATGAAAGGAATTCAGAGGGGGGAGTTTTAACCTTGCATTAGATTTCCTCAGCTATTCATATGGATCCATGCATCTCATCATAGAAATCCATAGTAATAAGGTGCAATCCTTTGTTCTAAAGGGACCTAAACTACTGACCTTTCTGTAGGAAACAAAAATTGGCTACAGTTCTCAACAATATAGATAGCTATCCCAATCAAACGTAGGCCCCGAAGAAGAAAGGGATGATGCATGGGGGTATGGCAGGTTTACTCCTACAATTTTTTATAGGGAAGAAAGGCTTGCAATAAGGTGATTATACATTGAAAGGCAGATGCATTCTGAATGGAAGCTTATCTTGGGTTCTTGGCTCCTAGAAAATTATGGAAAATATGGGCAGAAGTTTGTGCCATATGAAGTCAGATAGTGGTTGCTAGGTGTTTGGATAGTAAGTAGGCTATCTTGGACTGTACCCCTGGAAAATCAAATTTGAAAATGCAAGCAGCCTATGCATTATTGGTCATGCCACTATAATAATAATAACTCTTCTGTTAGTGACAAAAAAGGTAGGACCGAACGTAGGGGCCATTCCTCTTTTTTTTTTAAAAAAAAAAAATTAAGTCAGTGATTGATTTTTTAAAAAATATATGGATTCTAGTTGAGTGTGATGCAAGGAAAATAAACAATTGCACATTTCAAAATGCACTTTTTGGGTGGCACAGACAGGGCAAAACCTTTATTTTTTTGTGCTCTACATGATATGGTAGTTGCACTATCAGATCGGTAAGATTTCACTTAATTCTCCCAAATAAATAACCTGTTCTTATAACGTAGGAAAAAAAGGTCTTCTCACCATATTTTTCTGTTAAACCAAACTTAAGTCTGAGATATTGGGAACATCATGGGTTGATAATTGGTTGTCCCAAACCAGTAATAGCACGTGACAGTTTGACGTTAGGTTGACAAACAATGTTATATTTATGTGTCCCTACCATAACATGCGTGCAACTATAGTTTCTTCCCAACCATAACATGCGTACAACTATTGTTTCTTCCACAAATTCGCATTTAAGACATCCAGACTCTAGTAACTTTTAAAAAAAAACGCGGCCGGAGGGGTGAACGGACCCCACCGTTTTTCATTAAGAGGAAGCAACACGGCTTCTCCCGGCCGCGGAAAAATCCCCGAACCCTGGCCCATGCCCGTGAGGGCCAAGCCTTACGGCGAGCACAGCGAGGGAATTTTTTTACCCACGGGCGGAAATTCGTCCCAACTGGGATTCGAACTCGCGACCTCGTGGGGACGACTATACCTCAGCTCCTCTAACCAACTAGACTAGAGGAGCTTTGGTCTCTAGTAACTTTTTAGGACAGTAAGAATATAGGATTGGGTCTTATTAAAGCAATACATTTGTCAAAACTGTTTTGCTATCCAGTTTAGCAGCAAGTTTGATGAAAACATGTTTCTGTGATATGTGTTGAAGGTGTGTACTATCGCAATTATTTTCAAGTTTACAATTTAACAAGGCTTCTCCGCATCTGTTCTGTGGTTCTATAGTGGTGCCATATGAAGACTGAACACCAAATAATATGCTTCTGGTTAAGGGGTAAAAGTACAACACATTTATTATGATGACGCGCCTGGAAGATGACTTAATATTGATATTGGTTTAGAAAGAAAATTATTTCTGAAAGTACTCATTGTTGATCAGCGCCAATAACATGTCATCAAGGGCCATGCTGGTTCTTCTTGGGTCTCCAAGTATGTTTTGGAGACGAAGAAATTACATGGACTCATGCTAATCGCTGCAGATCTAGCACAACTGATGGATATGATGCACATTCATGTTTCCATGTAACGACTATATATGTGAAAACGTACCAATATTTTCCCACTGTGTTACTTACAAAATAACGAAATGCATAACCAAAGGATTTATATATTGTGAAATGTAAGGATCTACTTACAAAATAACGAAATGCTAAGTTTGTTTCATTCTTTTTACTCAGCATGTTTGCAAAACATACTTTCAGGTGACATGTGAATGCCTAGATGCCTTGTAATTAATTTATTTTTGACTTCATCCTTCCATTCCAGATGACATGATGGGGTCCTCGGAGGATGAGCAATGCTCAGGGGACACTGATGTGCCAGACATAGGGCAAGAACACAGCTCCCGCGTGGCTGACCATGAGCTCAAGGAAATGCTGCTCAAGAAGTACAGTGGATGCCTCAGTCGTCTTCGATCAGAGTTCCTGAAGAAGCGGAAGAAAGGGAAGCTACCAAAAGATGCAAGGACGGTGTTGCTGGAGTGGTGGAACACGCACTACCGCTGGCCTTATCCCACGGTAGAGGCCGAATATTTTCCCTCTTCAACCAAAACCTGATGCACTGCAACTGTTGCCTTGCCTGATGTTGTGCTGCTGACAGGAAGAAGATAAGGTGAGGCTCGCAGCGATGACTGGCCTCGACCCAAAGCAGATCAACAATTGGTTCATCAACCAGAGGAAGAGGCATTGGAAGCCGTCCGAGGACATGCGGTTCGCGCTCATGGAGGGCGTTGCTGGTGGATCTTCTGGGACAACACTCTACTTCGACACTGGCACAATCGGACCCTGAACCAGCTCATCCACTACTTCTTGGGCACAAAACTGGCCAGCTAAATCAGTAGCCTGACCTGGCTTGTGAAGATCATCAATCTGCCGGGTCAAAATTGACAATAAATATCTGTCATCCTGAAATTGATCAAATCATCCCTCTGCCTCATTATTTTGCAAGATCATGTGTATATGGTGTCGTCGTAATGAAACAAAATGTATGTACGAGCAAATTTGGGAGACCTGCAAAAGCATTTTATTAGTAGTTTCGTGTATTGGCTGCAATACTGGGCTACCCAATTTAATTGTTAGATAGGCTGAAGGGCTTATAAAGGTAAATATACCTGTGCTGTTCCGTTGTTCTGTTTGTCTATATTTGGTACTTATTTTCATTTGCAGCCTTCGGATGTTTAGCAATTACTGTATCTGTGTATCAGTTAAGTGGTTCAAAGAAATTGTGGTCACTTTATAATCTTGTGCTCTTGTACAGATTGGCTTTACCTTTTGGTCTGCAAACTTTAGGCAGGACTGAACTGGTAACTTCAGGAAAAGGATCCCCGTATCTGTTTTGATATCAAAACTGGCGTAAATTACAGGCTTGGAAAAAAATTTACGCTGCTCTGGAAAATGTCGAATGGGTGAGGCCACTAAATTTACACTTGTTCTGTGCTAATCCAACCGATAAAATCTGGGGCGAATAAGTGAGATGTCAGGCCTCTCCTTGCTCGCCGCACCCTGCCGCCACTGTCGTTCGTCGCTTGACTTGGCCCATGGTCTGCGTATACTGTGGTTACGGCTGCACGTTAACATGTCCTTCATAGCAATATTATGGCTGATGGTCGCATTCTAATAAGGAAGTTTGTGAAATTACAAATTATGAAAAGCGAGGAAGCACAAACCTGTAATGCAGCTTGAGTACAGATGGAAATGGTACTCCCTCTGCATAATTTGTTAATGCCCGGCCTACGTGTCGACTTCCATGATGGATAATGCAACTCGCATTTCACAGAGGCAGATTCGGTCTTTCGAAAAAAAAGGCCGATTCGATCGGTGAGCCTCCGCAGGGTGCAGTAGCTGAAAGTAGGGGCGCGTGTGATTCCGAGTGGATCCATCACACAAAGTTACGGACTACTTTTTGAACGTGGAATAACTTTTTTATTGATGGAACAATTGTTTCAACAACAAAAAAATTATTCCTGCATAAAAAAAATTATTCCACCATGTGTGATGGTTTGACTGTCAGTCACACGTGTGACTTCTAATATTACCAAAAATAGACAGACGTCGAGTCGGGCCTGGTTCAAACCGTGTTAAAAAAACTGTTGGTGTCCAGACCCGGTGACCTGGCACTAACTAGTGAAGATGCTGCGTGTCCCAATCCTAAATGGTTGATGAAGGAGGTAACACAGTAACACACGGATTTATCCTGGTTCCGGCCAGGGGGCCGTACGTCCAGCAGGGGTGTGCAAGTGCACTGTATTATCTTGCACCGGAGTGTCTGTAATAGGGGAGTACAAGCGAGGCGAGAGAAAGAGAGAAGCTCTGCTAAGTGATTGAGACAAGTGCCAATATCGGGAGTGGGCGAGTGCTCTGTGAGCGTGTGAGTGGATGAAGATGAGATGAGATATCCATGGCTTGGGCGGGAGCTCACCTCCTCCTTTTATAGACCTAAGAAGGGGCTGAGTACATGTACAGGGGGATCGCGGAAGTCATCGTCTTTTCCCCGAATCGTGGGGGTGCAGTGGTTGGCTACTGTTGGAAGTACGCTGCGGAGTACTGAAGAGTATGGCGCCGGGCATGGCGGTCGTCCTGGGAAGCCTCTGGGCCCTTCGGAGATCGCGCCGGCGTCCTGATGGCTCCTGTGCGCGTCGTGGTGGTTTCTGTGGAAGGTACCGTCCTCCATGCTTGAGCTGGAGGAGCGCCGAGGGTTCAACTGACGGGAGTCTTGCTCTGGTCAAGGCCCGTACACCGTTCGAGGGTTGCATCCATGCTTGTCGAGGGTTCTGCAGCTGAAGAAGTACAAGGAGTAGGCAGCACAGTGGCGGGAACAGCATCAGGCACGTTTGCGCAGTGCGTCGCAGGTTCCCACAGGGTCGGAACTGTGCGGGGGATGGTGGTGCAGTGACTGGAGTTGGCGGACGGGACTCCGGTCACAGCATGCTGTGCGGCATGGTGGCCTGACGCCGCCTGACCCGCGTTCTGCGGTGGAGTGGTTGACATTTAATGCCTCTGTAAGTCAGGCGGGTGAGCAGATGGGTTGCTAGTTCCATCTGCCGAGGGATGGCCTCGAGCGAGGCGGAGTTTCCCCCCTGAGCCGAGGGCTTGCGGAGGGCTCGGCCGAGGCGGGGTTGGCCTGCTCTCCGAGGGTAGGTCCGCTACCCTTGAGCGAGGCGGGGATGCAGCACACAGCTGGAGGTCTCGGCGGGGAGGCCTCGAGCGAGGCGGAGACCATTCCACGGATTCGAGGGGGCCTCGGATGGGCCGTACCGTGGAACTGGACCGCGAGCCAAGTGTGGATTGTGCCTCTTGGGAGTCTGGGGAGGATCCTGGTGCTGTAGGAGAGCTGTAGATGCTCCATGGTATTTGGGTGCAGAGTGACGACGGAGTTGTCATCATTGGTGGCTTCTTCCTCTCAAGGATCGCCGTCGAGTAGTCTTCTTCCCCTTCAGATTAGAGGAAGACTGTTGGCCCTGGTTCGGTGTGACTGTAGAGTCTGACAAGGTGATTAGCATTGTGGGCCCGATTGCTTAACTGTGTTTGCATTTTTGAGGGCGGTTTAGTCCCTGGATTAGGGTGCCCCTAATTATGGTACCTGACATTAGCCCCGAGCCTTTGTAGGGATGAGTATCAGTCCTGCAGAGGCTTGATCCCCCGGAGCCATGACTCGGATGCTAACCTTTTAGTCCCTCGAATACGTGAAATTTCTTCCGTGGGGGCGCGTCAGCGCTCCCGCGGGTGTAGCCCCCGAGGCCTTGGAGGAGTGGTAGCACTCGTCCAAGGGCTATAGACGTTGCGTTTGTGTGGTCAATTGGGTGAGGCCGGCCTCGGCGTTCCTTTCAGCTAGCTTCGGCATTCTTTAGTGCTGATGAGGTGGCCTCTTGCCCTTTGAGGGTCAACCCACACGGCTCATTAATTATGAGTGGGTTCGCTTGACTCGTGGGATTTCACAATCAGGCGATTGCCGATTTATTCGAGGGTGCGGGCTTGGCCGCAGCGTGCAAGGAGCCCCCGAGCCCTGGCCTATGTGAAGGTGTTCAGGGGAGGCCTCGACTTAGAGTTACAACTCTCATCGCCCTTTCGCAGGGAGGAGGGGTGAAGCAAACCAGGCTACCCATGCCCGAGGCGCGAGCCATGGATGCTTCGGTGAGCTGTTAGCGGGTAGTTCAAGCAGACGTCCGTGCCCCATTCGATAAGGGTCGGCTCGCGGTCCATAGACACATCATGTAAAGCGCTCGCGAGGGTTCTCTAGGCGGGGCGCAGACCTATTCAATAGGGTCCGAGGGCTCGATGCTCTCCCTCGATGGGATCCCCCTGTTAGGCACCCTCGGCCGGCCTTGAACGCTGCGTAGGATGTCTCGAACTTCATATTCGAGGGTTGCTTGTATGGCACGTCCATGCTGTCCCTGACTCTGGTGATCTGGGGCATCTGTTGAACCCTCGGTGGGCTAGCCTTCGAACCCCTAATCAGTAAGGCCTTGGAATAATCCCTGGATGGAATATCCCGTCACAGTCCGCATTCGGAGCGGGGTCGTGGGTCGCGCGCGGGTCTTTCGCTGGTCGTGGGGACGTGTCCCGGTGCGTGCGGTGCGAGCGCGACTTTTCAGGCGACAGCCTCGGGTAGGTGGAGCGGCGCAGGTCCACCACCGATGCGGCATTCCTGGAGTCGCTGGTCACCGAATGCTTCTTGCCAGAGGAGAGGGAGCCGAAGCCCCCGAGCGGCTATGTCGTGAGCCTGGCACGGCTGCACAAGAGGGGATTCGGCATCCCCGCCAGCCGATTCATCCGCGCGCTCTGCCATACAAGGTGGAGCTGCACGACTTCTCCCCCAACTCCATCTCGCAGGCGGCGGTCTTCGTCGCCGTCTGCGAAGGCTATTTGGGGGTGGAGGCGCACCGAGAGCTGTGGAAGCACCTCTTCCTCGGGGAGCTCTACACCAAGTACGTCCAACAAGGGCCGAGGAGGGCCGCTCGCACCGGTGGCCTCATGCTGCAAGTGCGTGAGAAGAGGGGGGGGGGGACCTCTACATCCCCTGCGAGATGATGACAAACAACGCCGGGTGGAGCCGAGGGTGGTTCTACCTACGCAACGACGGCGAGCGGCTCCCGGCGTACACCGGCAAGGTCCTGGGGGACAAGCTGGATGACTGGGGGTAAGGGATGTCTCCTCCCGATCGCCAGACCAAGCTCGGGGTGTTCACAGACGCGCTGCGGCATCTGGCGTGCCAGGGGCTGACTGCAGCCGCCGTCATCGCCAACTTCCACCGGCAGAGGGTGCTCCCTCTGATGGAGAGGAGGCTAGCGATCTACCAGCTGACCTCCGAGGCTGCGCACAATGGCTCGCGGATGTCGAGGAGGCTGCTCTCCTGCGCCGCCGCCGCCGAGAGGGCAAAGAGCGCGGTGGCACACTTCCCCTCTGACGTTACGCAGCTCTGGGCGATCAAGATGCGCCCCGTGGAGGGGTACACTCAGCTGGTAAGTTTTGTATTGAATATTGTCGGTTTTGCATTGCTCCCCCTTCCCCTCCCTTATCCTAGTTATGTTCGCAGGGACTGACCCACATCGGGTACATTTCGAATCCTCCGCTCCCCGAGATCCGCGACGCAAACCGCCTGCGTGCGCAGGCGGACAAGAGGAGGAAGGACGAGATGAAGGCGACCTGCGAGAGGAAGAGGAAGAGGAAGAGAAAGGAGGACCATGAGAAGGAGAATAGGAGGTGGGAGAAGGAAGGCCTCTCACCGCAGACCAAGCCCGAGTCCACCCCGGAGCAGAGTTCCTCGTCCGGCAGGGTGAACTTCTCGGGGACCGAGGACTTCGACGCGGGGAAGGCCAGAAGCCCTCCGCTGGTCCAGCAACGGGCCGGTGTCGAGGCCTCGGCATCGGCGGCGGGTGAGAAGGGCTCTGCGCTGATGACGATTGGGAAGGTGCCCACACCGAGGTTGGACAGGAGATCGCCCATGCTGGCGGTGGGCAGAAGGACACCCGCGCCTGTGGCGGCGGGCGAGTGGACATCTGCGTCCTCGACGCCGGTGGGCGGCAGGACATCCACGGCGAGCACGAAGACCCTCGGGCAGATAGCCCCGAGGGTGCAGGCTAGTCCGAGGGTGGCGCCCCCAAGCCAGTCGTCGGGAAGTGGCGGAGTGCCGCGAGCCCAGAGGAGCAGCTCGGGCAAGAATAAGTTGACTGCCCTTTCGAGGTAAGCAATTCCTATTTCGCTCTTTGTGTTTGTTCGGTCAATTCTCCGGCCTCTGCTGATCTTCGCTTGCTCCCCTACTTGGTCCAGCCATAAGGCCACTACCCCGAACACTGCCCCGCTTGCACCATCTAAGGTCCTCAAGTCTGGGGCGAGCGCCACGCCACGCTTGGTGGCGTAGCCCCCAACCGGAGGGCCTCAGGAGATGGAGGCGACCGTTGCGAAGCTCCGGGAGGCACTGGTCTGGGGAGTCCAGAGAGTCCGGGCGCATATGGACCCGGGCGACGCCGGCCAGAGCAGTGCAACAGTGGCTGCTCGGGCGAGCGCCGGGGAGGAGGCCGGCCGAGGTAGCGAGGAGCACACTGCCCGGCCGGATGCCGAAGATGAAACCGGCCGAGGCAGCGTGGAGGACGCCGCCCAGCCGGTGACTGGGGAAGGAGAGACTGGCGGGGACGCATCGGAGCACCCCACCAGCCAAATAGAGGAAGAGACCTCCGCCTCCGAGCCTATGGGGGCCGGGGGCGAGGGTGCCGCAGGAGTGGCGGTGGCGCAGATAGTGCCGGAGAATGTGGCGTCGGCAGCGGTGATGCCGCCGGAGGGATTTGATGTCGTGGAGGAGGTCGATCCGAACGCAGCGGCTGGCGCCGCTGCCCGGATTGCCAACTTTGTTACAGCCTCCGAGGGTAGTCTTGAGGCTGGTCTGTCCAAGGGGCCTGATCATGGGGTTGACTAGGCGATCATTCATCCTGGGATTCCTGACGGGGGCATATTGCCTTCGGGGCCTAGATCGAGGAGAACATCTCACACGCTCTGGATCCTTTTATGCAAGCGAATCTGGACGTCAATAATGTAAGTGTCCTGCTCGTTCGTTTTTGATTGCGTACGTATAACGTCTACTCATGTTTCTTTGTTTGCAGCAGCTGCTGGTCATGTCACGCGACAAGAGCGTTAGGCTAACGCAACTATACTCCAGGGTGCACTGGCTCGAGCACTATAACGCCAGCCTGGTCATGCAGCTGGACGAAGCCAATGCCCGAGCTGGCCAGGTGTTCCCCCTGGAGGCACGGAATCATGAGCTGGAGCTCGAGCTGGCCAGAGCCAACAATGAGTGCGACGCGCAGCGGGCCACAGCTGACCAGAAGGCCCAAGAGGCTGAGCCACAAGCGGCCGAGCTGCGGCGGCGCTAGAGAAGAGAGACAAAGCGCTCGAGGCGAAGGAGGCCGAGCTCCAAGGCAAGGAGGCAGCCATCACGACGCTCACTGAGACCCTCATGCAAAAGGACATTGTCCTCGAGGCACGGGAGGTGGCCGTTCGGGACTCAGAGTCCGCCCTCAAGGAGAGGGAGGCTTCCCTATCCGCGCTCCAGGGGCAGATAGACGCCATGCGGGCGGCACTAGAGCAGGAGTAGGAGCGTACCGAGGGTAAGTATCTAAAATTCACTTGAATTTCTTTTGGTTTGTCGAAACTTATCTTCATTTTCTTGTTCAGCGCTGAAGAAGGCGGTGACGGACGAGACTGTGGCGAAGGAAGCCCTCCAGGTCGCGCTCACATCAATGCAGGATGAACATGAGGACCTGGAGAGGACCGCCGTGGCAGTGTGCCAGGAACTCGAGGGGGAGGGGGGCTCATCTGGCAGCCCAGTGGCCAGCCGTCTGAGGACCTTGGGCGGCCAAGTGACCGAACGCCTCAAGGACGCCTGCCGCCTCGGCGTTCAGAGGACCCTTGGTGTGGTGTCGACACACTACGTCATGGACCTCAAGCGGGTGGCGACGGGCTACGTCGTCGCGCCTGGCGTCGAGGGAGATGACGCGGTGGCTGCTATGGAGCAGGCCGACGCCGCTGTCGAGGGTGCCACCTCCGTCTTGTCCGTACTGCTCGAGGGTGACCTCCTGCCCGATGCTGAAGACAATGCCACCGAGGGTCCGCATGAAGGAGGAGGCGATCTATAGATGTCTCGGGCCGTGGAGTCCATGTAAACGAGTTAGTATTTTGCTTCACTTATCTTTCCGTGTGAGAAAAACTAAGTGATGTAAATTGATAGTGTGGCCGCTCGAGGCCTTGTGCATCCGGGTGCACCGTTTTTGTTACTAAGTTTTCGTGTTCTCGTATGCGACTTAAATAAATTTATGCGAGGTAGTTTGTGTTCATAAGCGAGTTATGCGTGAGGTGGTGAGTGGAGATGCCGTATCCCGGAGGCATAGGCGGTCCCGCGGCTCGGCCGGCCCGTGCCGTAGTTGCTTACGCCTTGCGTATATTTTTCTAAGTATACGAGAATCTTAGATACGAAATTTTTTCGTAAAACGGTGGCATTTTCGGGGACGTTCGGGGGTTCCCCCCATAGTAGCCCCCGAGGGAGGCTTGGCTTTGCCGATGGTAAAGCCCAGTCTACCTTAGTGTTCGTGCGCACCCGAGCCCCCGAGGGTTCGGATGATTCCCAATAAACAAGTAAAGCGTACTCTTTTATTATTTCGGGAAATACAGAATACGAGTACAAGCTATGTACAAAAGAGCTTGGAATTTCAAAGATAGAAGCGATGTAGCTGCTGAATATTCTAAGCGTTGGTGAAGACTTCACCCTTCTCGTTAGCTAACTTGTACGTGCTGGGTTTGAGCACTTCTGTGACGATGTACGGGCCTTCCCATGGCGGTGAGAGCTTGTGGCGTCCTCTGTTGTCCTGTCGAAGCCTCAGCACCAAGTCTCCCTTGTTGAGATCTTGGCACCGAACCCTTTGCGCTTGATATCTTCGCAGGGACTGCTGATACCCTGCTGAGTGGAGGAGCGCCACGTCTCGAGCTTCATCTACTTGGTCCAGCGAGTCCTCGCGGGCTTGCTGGTTTTGCTGTTCTTGATACGCCTTGAGCCTCGGTGACCCGTACTCCAGGTCTGTGGGGAGAATGGCCTCGGCGCCATAGACGAGGAAGAACGGGCTGAAGCCCGTGGCTCTGCTCGGGGTTGTTCTCAAGCTCCAGATAACCGAGGGTAGCTCCGTGAGCCACTTTCGGCCAAAATTGTTCAGTTTGTTGAAGATTCTTGGCTTGAGGCCTTGCAGGATCATGCCATTGGCACGCTCCACCTGGCCATTTGTCTGTGGGTGTGCCACAACAGACCAGTCCACACGTATGTGGTAGTCGTCGCAGAATGCCAAGAACTTCTTGCCTGTAAACTGGGTGCCTTTATCGGTGATGGTCGAATTTGAACCCCGAACCTGTGGATGATGTCGGTGAAGAACATCACAGCTTGCTCAGACTTGATCTTGCCGATGGGTCGAGCCTCGATCCACTTGGAGAACTTGTCGATCACCACCAACAAGTGGGTGAAGCCCCCGGGCGCTTTCTGTAGTGGCCCGATGAGGTCCAGTCCCCACACTGCGACAGGCCATGTGAGGGGGATGGTTTGCAGAGCGTGAGCCGGGAGGTGCATCTTTCGGGCATAGAACTGGCAACCCTCGTAGGTCCGCACGACTTCGGTGGCGTCGGCAACCGCAGTGGGCCAGTAAAATCCTTGCCGGAACGTGTTGCCCATGAGGGTTCGTGGCGCAGCGTGGTGGCCACAGATGCCGGCGTGAATGCCCCGGATTAGCTCCTTGCCCTCGGGGATGGGAATGCAGCGTTGTAGGACGCCCGAAGGACTGCGCTTGTACAGCTTGTTGTCGATCAAGACGAAGGACTTGGCCCGTCTCGCGATGCGCCGCGCCTGAGCGCGGTCCGAGGGTAGGACCCCTCGGATCATCTAGTCGAGGTACTAGTTGCGCCAGTCTCGAGGAGGTGGGGCCTCGTCAATCTCCATCGCTTCAGCTTCGTCCGCCGAGGAGGTCTCAGCTTCCGCATCCATGGCCTCGGACGCCTCCGGCGAGGGGTCTCCGGCCAAGGGCTCAGCGGTCGCAGCCCCCGAGGGTTCGGGTGCTGCTTTGATGGCTTCCGCGGGGTTCTTGAAGTCGACGGATGGCTTGGTGAGGTCGCGGGCGAAGACGTTCGGGGGGACAGTGGTCCGCCCAGACACGATCTTGGCTAGTTCGTCCGCTTCCTCATTGTACTTGCACGCGATGTGGTTGAGCTCAAGCCCGTCGAATTTATCTTCGAGGCGGTGTACTGCAATACTGCATTGCAGTACGCCTCCATCTTCTCATTGTGGCAGCTGGCCTCCTTCATTACTTGGTCGATGATGAGTTGGGAGTCTCCCCGAACGTCGAGGTGCTTGATGCCAAGCTCGATGGCGATGCAGAGGCCACTGAGGAGGGCCTCGTACTCCGCCATGTTGTTGGATGCCAGGATGTGCAAGCATACCACATAGCGCATATGCTCTCCGAGGGGTAAGACGAAGAGGAGGCCCGCGCTTGCACCGGTCTTCATCACTGATCCATTGAAGTACATGAGCCAGCATTCTGCTTGAATCTGGGGTGGGGGCAGCTGAGTGTCGGTCCACTCAGCAATGAAGTCTGCCAAGATTTGGGATTTGACCGCCTTGCGAGGTGCATAGGTGAGGGTCTCTCCCATCAGCTCCACTGACCACTTGGCTATCCTACTAGTGACCTCCCGATTGTGGACTCTCTCCCAAGGGGAAAGATGAGACCACGGTGACGGGATGAGCCTCGAAGTAGTGGCGCAGCTTGTGCCGAGCTAGGATCACTACATAAAGCAGCTTCTGGATCTGTGGATACCGTGTCTTGGTTTCAGACAACACTTCACTAATGAAGTACACCGGCCTCTGGACGGACAGAGTGTGTTCCTCCTCTCGTCATTCCACAATGATGGCCGCGCTGACGACCTGAGTCGTGGCTGCCATGTATAGGTAGAGGGGCTCGCTGTCCATTGGTGGTGTTTGGATTGGAGAGCTAGTGAGCGATGCCTTGAGTTTGTCAAGGGCCTCCTGAGCCTTGGGGGTCCACGAAAAGTGCTCAGATTTCCTCAAGAGCCGATATAGAGGCGCCTTTCTCATCGAGGTGTGAGATGAAGTAGCTGAGGGCTGCCAAGCAACCCATGACCTTCTGTACCCCCTATAGGTCTCGGATCGGCCCCATCTGAGTGATGGCCGAGACTTTTCAGGGTTGGGCTCAATGCCTCGCTGGGAGATGATGAAACCCAAGAGCATGCCTCGAGGGACTCCGAACACGCACTTCTCGGGATTGAGCTTTACCCCTTTGGCCCTAAGGCAATCGAACATGATCCTGAGATCGGCTACCAGGTCGTCCGCCTTCCTGGATTTCACGACAATGTCATCGACATATGCTTCTACAGTTCGCCCGATGTGATCCTTAAATATGTGGAGCATACATCGCTGGTATGTAGCTCCGGCGTTCCTAAGGCCAAAGGGCATCATAACATAGCAGTACATGCCGAAAGGGGTGATAAAAGTAGTCGCGAGCTGGTCGGACTCTTTCATCTTGATTTGGGGGGTAAGCAGAATACACATCAAGAAAGGATAAAAGTTCACAACCCGCAGTAGAGTCAACTATTTGATCAATATGTGGCAAAGGAAAATGAACTTTTGGACATGCTTTATTTAAACCGGTATAGTCTACACACATCCTCCACTTCTCATTTTTTTTCTTAACTAATACAGGATTAGCTAGCCACTCGGGATGAAATACCTCCTTGATGAATCCGGCCGCCAAAAGCTTGTGCACGTCCTCGCCGATCGCCCGTCGCTTGAGCTCGTCGAAGCGCCGCAGGCGTTGCTTGACCGGCTTGGAGTTCGGTAGGATGTCAAGGGAGTGCTTGGCGACCTCCCTCGGTATGCCAGGCATGTCCGAGGGGCTCCACGCGAAGATGTCAGCGTTGGCGCGGAGAAAGTCGACGAGCACCACTTCCTATTTGTTGCTAAGGGTGGCACTAATCTTCAGCGTCTTGCCATCTGGGGTGTTGGGGTCGAGGGGTACGTCCTTGGTACCCTCGGCATACTCGAAGCTGCCCGTGTGTCGCTGCGCGGAGTCCATGGCCTCGTTCGTCATGTCCTCCAGCTGTGCGGCGAGAGCCTCGTCTACTGCCAGAGCCTCGGCGTGCTCGACGCACTCGACGTCGCACTCGTAGGCGTGCTCGAACGAGGGACCGACGGTGATGACTCCCTTCGGGCTTGTCATCTTTAGCTTGAGGTAGGTGTAGTTGGGGATCACCATGAACTTGGCGTAACATGGCCGTCCCAGAATGGCGTGGTATGCTCCCGGGAACCCCACCACCTCAAAGGTGAGCACCTCCTTGCGGAAGTTGGCCACCGTGCCGAAGCAGACGGGCAGATCGATCTGGTCGAGGGGTTGGACTCGCTTCCTCGATGCAACGCCGTGGAACGGCGACTCGCTGGGGCGGAGCTTGTCCAAGCCGATCCCCATGAGCTCCAAGATGTGGGCGTACATGTGTTGACACCGGATTTTGATCAGTAAATCCGATGTAATTAGAATAATGGAGATCATCGGCTATTGGCATATGTGCGCAGAGATCACAAGCAACAAGAAAGATCGGGCGTGCACATAGACAGCGATCAGCAAGTTTCTGACGGCATCTGTCCTTTCTAGAAGGTTGCAAATTAGGCGGGTGCACATGCACGTGCTTTAGGGAGATGCTCCTAATGTGCATGCAAGGTTATTAAAGGTGATGGCCGGATTGATTAACTATAAAGGAAGTTCAATATGTGCATCCGAAGCTGATTAGAATAAAGAAAGAGGCCAGATTGAAGGAAAGGTTTCCACGTGCAAGCAAGAGGTGATTAAATAAAGAAGGGGGAATACATGCGTGTGTTTTCCTTGCATGTGTCGCACGGGAGCAATCAGCTAGGATTTGTTATGCATTCGGATCGGCGTTGGCACGGTGGATGAGAGAGAAGTTTAATTGAAGAGGATTCTACGGAAGGGAGAGATAGAGTCCATGTATCTTAGTATTTCATTTTAGTTTAGATTTGTCTTGTCAGGCAAGTTAGTCCAGAGTATAAATATGTACCCTCGGTCTCTGTAAAAGGTTTGTCACAGGACCAATCAAAAAACCCTACTTTTTCCTTGCAATTTACTTTTCTGTCGGCGGCTTCGCTATTTTCTTTTTCTGCGAGTTCATTCAAGTTGATCAAGGACGCCTCACATTCGAGCGACTTGATCTGCTGGTAAGTTTTCATTTACCGAATAATCTGAGCTTTAACTTCCGAGCGCATCGCTGTTGCTTCGTTCAGATCTATTCAAAAGTTATCGAATTCATCTAGGCTTTGATCTCTGGCGCATCGCTGTTTTCTCGTCTAGATTTATTCACAATTCACCCAGCTTAGCAATCTATTTAACCGGCTATCAGTTCCTTTGTTGTAGCGTTAGATCTTGAAAAGCTGATTAGATCGGTTGTAATCTTAGCTTTGCTCAGATCCATACATTCGTGGGTTTGTGCATTGTTATCTGGCACGTGTCGGCTTTAGATATAGCCATCTGTTGCTACCTATATCGGTAGTTTCTTGCAGATCTCCCGCAGATCGCTTTTAATACTTGTTTATCCTGTTCGATCTGTCGTGTTCTGTATCGGCAGCTCCTTGCTGATACGCTGCGTGAGGGTGATTCAGAAATCTAGCCGATACACCCTCGAATTTAACGTTTACCATGTTTCCTTGTCAATCAACAGGTTAGATTGACTGGCACGCTTGGTTTGTATTCTGAAGCATGGCGGACAGTGCCTTCATATTCCAGTGTGTTGATTTTTGCATCAACACATCTTTTGGCACGCCTGGTGGGACGCGACAGTAGAATTATCATCATGGATTTTCCAATGGATGCAACTAAGTTACAAGAGACGATTGATCAAGCTATGAAACAAGCAATGATCAACTGGACTAATAGCCTTGCAAGCACGGCGAATAATATAGTCAAAGGCAGCTATCAATATTATGCATCGGCTTCGCAGCCAATGGCTTGTCAGCAACAAGGGTTAACAGTTCAACAGCCACAGCCTGTTGTTCAGCAACCACAGCCGATGGTTTATCGGTTACAACAGCCAGCAAGCTATCAGCTACAGACGTTGGCCTCTTCACTGATGAGTTGTCAAACACAACAGTCAGGCGGTTACCAACCACAGGCATCGGCTTATCAGCCGATGAGTTATCAACCGTTGATGGCTATTCCACAACAATCAAATTATTATCTTCCACAGACATCAGTTTGTCATGCGACTTGTCAGCTTCAACAATTAAGTGTGCAACAGCTGATTGCAGGGTCGCCGATTGTACAACATCCGATCGTGCAACAACTTCATCCAGATAGTTGTCAGCCGGTTATGCAACGATCGGAGCCAATAATTTATCAGCAGTATATTGCAAACAACCAAGACGGGGAGTTTGAATCTGAGGTATTGGCTTTCAGAGTGTCCAGGAAATTGGAGGATTCGTTTTCAGCAAACATGGTTAAAACTGATGATGGGAATAATGAGACTCATACTGGTTTGTTGGTTTTAGAAGAGCCTAAAAAATCTATGGACAAAATACCCATTGATGAGCAAAATGATGATTATCGATATGAATATATCCAGGGAGAAAGTGGCCGATATAATAAAGAATGTAAGCAACATGGGAGTATATATCGGCTTGTTAGAGAAAACTTTGATAAATATATTGTTTCAACTGGGAAGGCCAATATAGTGATCCTTACAAGAGTATTGGCAGTCATATTCACTGAGTATAACCGGGGGTTTTGCTTAAGTTTATGGGATCCAGGTGGACGGAGCTACGAGTGTAGCAGTGACCATCAGCCGATGACTTTGTTTTTCTTTCAATCCATTGACTACCGGTTTGTTACGTATGCTTATTGAATTTTGTCCTTGGATTGTCAGCCTGGAGATTGGAGTATAATATTGAATGAATATTGATCCGATGGCAAGAAAAGAGTAAAATATTATTGCATTGGCAAACAGGGTATATTCATCGGCTTCTTCTTTTTACATGCTACTTTGTATAGCCGATGAAGATATATATATATATATATATATATATATATATATATATATATATATATATATATATATATATATATATATATATATATATACATACAAAAAAAAAGGGGGATATTGCCTCATGCTTCCTGATGTCGGACATTCAGGAAGGTGTGCCGACAGTTACTGGAGAGTCGATATATCTATCGTCTTCATTATCGGACTAATTATCAAAAATCAGAAGCCGATACAAGTGGTTTGTTGGTCAGAGTCAACGACGTCATTGATACTCGTCGTTGCCTTAATCAGACGGCCGGCGTGGCCGAAGAAGACATCCATGAAAGTATTCACTGTATATAGATGGGATTTCCTGTCTCAGTTTATTTCAACGAGAGTTGGATGATGGACAAAAGCTGCGTGCGTATATACAGTCTACCTCCGCTGGCTAACATCAAGATACGTACAAAGGCGTACAGGAGGAACCGGCCGACAGAGGAAAATACAGCCGATTTACTTCAAGGTTTTTATCTGTTAAGCCGGTCAAGATTGATGCATCGGCTATTTCTAGGTAGCTGATAGCGGTCTCTTGATTTGCATTGGTTGACGTGTGTCACCTCTGGATTATTTTGAATGCCCCCTTGAAGACTTGGGGCCGATGGGCTACACTGTTATATTCTCGTGTTGTCCAGATGCCGACTACACGTATTGACAATAGAGGATTGATTTCTTTGTGATGCCTTGAGGTTAAGGACGGACACATCAGCTATTTATGAGCATGTCTCGAATTTGCAAATCGGCCGGATGATTATTTAATTCAGCTAGCTCAAGTGACCGAAACAATGAAGACTAGCTGTTTAAATAAATGGGGCCGACAGGAATATGACACGGATATACGCAAGGGTCTGACATGCCAAGTTCAAATTCCAAGATTAATCAAAAGGGGCTCGAGGTTCAGAAGATTGTTTCACATATGCAGAAATATCCCTGTGTTAATAAAGCATCCTATTGGCTGATACTCTAGAACCGACAGAATACGATGTTGGCCACTAGTATGATGTTGACGGTCGCTGTAGATCAACATGGCCAATATTTGAGGTGCCTGTTGGAGTATAGTTCCGGACAGATATTGGGCCGAAGGCATCGGCGATCAATTTAGAAGTAATGAATTGATCAGAGCATTAAAAAGCTGATAAAGAATTCGGCTATCTGCAGATTAATGTATCAAGCAGCTCAGCATGTATTTAAGGGATCTCGGTATACATAATCTGAGTACGACACAGAGCCGATAAATATAGCACTGACTGGTGCAAATTCTGTGAAGAAAGTATACATCAGCTAGATAAAGGCCAGGAAGACTTCTGCAGCTCTTGGCTCCTTGGGCAAATTTCTTGGCATCGTCAGCTCGACTTAATTGTATCTTCTTCTCTATCTGAGGGGGTTCAGCCTTGAGGGATTTCAATGTAAAGATGCTGGGACAAAGCAGTCACGAGGTCCACAGGAATCTCATCCTTGATTTGCAGAAACATATTTATGATCGACTTGATGTTTCCACCAGGACGGTGATGGACTTGCTGAGAACCAGTCGATTGGGTGAAAATTAGTAACCGTGCGTGTGTAAGGCCGACAAACCGGGAAGCTGCTGGGATTAGTGCTCCCTCACCTCCGTCGGCTGACTACTCATCTCCATCGGCTCCAATACATTGCACCAGCCGATGGAAAGTATGCAGGAGGAGGAATGCAAAAAGAAAATAGATGGATGGCTCTTTTGTTTAGCGAAATAAATCATGCACATGTGGAATCGGATATTAAAGGAATGTAAAGCAGATGCAAGGCGCAAGGCAAGTGCAAGAAGAATCATTAACTTAATCTTGCATGCACTTTATCTGCTACATGGAGAAGTCAAGAGATATAGTACATATTACTATGGGACTTTGTGGTTGATAGTCGATTTCAAGATAGAAGAGAATTTCAAAGTGGAGGCACGGGCATCAGGCCTAGAGGCCGATTGCGTTTGTTTGCTTGTACGAGGCTATAGACTTTGTTCATCTATCGTCGTTCAATTGTCATCGGTTATAATCATCAAATCGATTGTACCGGCGCTGCTTGCCACAAGTACTTGGCTGATGCCCGCTGCCCTCATGTTCTCCTGGCCACATGATTCTGTTGGTATTCATCTGCATGTGCTACTATACAGAAGGTCAGAATGTGGTCTCCCGCATACCAGAAAAAGTCAGAATCTCGACACGGGGAGGAATCAGATGCATGGGCCAATTTTTCTACAATGCAAGATGTTGCATGACCATCTAATCTATGCCAAGTATGAGGCGTCACCTTATTATCGGCTTGTCACATGCCAATAACAGATAGCCGATAGCAAGGAATCCATTGTCAGTTCAATGGCTCTTCTCCAACACCTTGCTCATGGGCCTTGCTGATAACTATATCTTGATACTCGGCCAATTCACTGTTGATGGAGGATTCGGACTTCTCCTTCGTTGCCAACGGATATGTCGTCAAGCGTAGTCACGGAGATGATGGCGGAGCAGGACATTGCCGAGTTGATCAACGACTAAGTCGGCGCGTTGCTCCAGGCGTGACAACAACGGTAACGGCGTCGCCGGTGATGTTACGGATACTTCGATGCTGAAGGGAGCTGCCGATCCAGATGGTCTTGGCAGTCCAGCTCGGCGTGCGCGACTCCAGTGGAATTAACTCCCTCAACAAAATGTGGATATGGAATGTCATAGCCGACAGCAAGAATAAGAAAGAATCAGTACACACGCCGTCGGCTAGAAGCACTCATGTGCACAGTTGGAAAGCTAGCATGCTTGTTGGTGTACAAGCAAGGAGAGCTACGTCCTCCAGCATGCAAGGTCATGCACGTGCACACTTGCATGTGGATGATACCTTAAGATGACCAGAAGACTAGCAAGCAAGGCTTTGAAAGATGTGGTACTTCTGTAATTCCGCCGATCGCTTTGACCACATCAACCGTGGAGTAGCATTGCCGCCGACTCATCACGGCGTGGCCGCTGCCGGCATGAGGCCTCCAAAAGTGCCAGATACGATCGACGTCACCGTTGATAGCAGTCATGCTAGAAGTGCTGCTGTGATGATGTGAGATTACCGGAGCAGAAGAAAAAGATGGTGCCTTTGATGACGACAATGATGAGGCCGCACGGTGATGAAAATAACAACCTGGCGCCAAAACAACGATGAGACCGCGCGGCCGACAAGATGACGCTTGCGATGATAACAAGGCGTCGCAATAGGGAGCACTCTTTTTATTATAGTGGTTGCCAAAGACAATTCGTTTTGGCACAGATACAAGATTGAAGTCCAATACAAGCAAGGTACATAGTGGTGCTACATACGTGATGGCACGCACTGGACGAGCATGAGGCGTTATGGATGATTGCTTGCTTTGGCCGGCTGGGATAGGCCGATGGGATTACCTGATGGGCCGACGTTTGTTACTCGGCTGATCGATCATCATGTTGTAGTTGTACGAGATAAAGGTCGGTGATTGCAACTCCGGAAGGGGTTCAGGTTTCAGACATCAGCCAACAGGGATACAAGAAGCCGGTGACTGTTGAGCAGCAAGGACTGATTATGATGATGTCGTCCTGCTGCCGATGCTGGTTTGATCGTAGAAACCTTACTTTTTACTGCAAAAATACTTGGGGTTTTTATTTTGTGAAAAAATAAAAATAGCTTAGCTCCTTAATGACATGATAAATTCCACCAGAGCCATATGTTGACATATCTTTGAAAACCTTTTACATATGCTACTTGTGGTTGCATTGAGTATTGTCAAACTGTTTGTGACCCTTGTGAGATTCATTTCATGCTTTTAAGATCAAGATCACGTACTCATATGCTGGCTTCTACATTGGAAGTTACGCAAAAACATGCCTTCCATCCATACAAAAATGTTCCATCTCTTTGACATGACTCTTCATATTGCAAAAAGAATATGGGCTATGCGAAAGAGAAGCAGAAGAAAAAATATTCATGCCCAGAAGCATGGAAAAAAAGAAAAAGAAAGATAGCCCATATCTTAAAATAAAAAAGATAGAGTCATGTAGAAAGGGGTGCGAGTTCCGTCCAGAAAAATTCTACACATATGCACATCTTGATCTGATTGTATGACCTATTTTCTCTGTTGGGTCCGGTTTTTGACTTTGCAATATATGCGAAACATGTATGCTTCTTTTCATTCCTTGTCTTGAGCTCCACCAAAAAGCCTTATTAGAAATAGGGAGGAAAGAGGCGACCCAATACCTTGGTGAGGAATCGTACACATTGAGCGATATGAGAGAATCATTTGAGGAGCAAAGTTTTATTTTGGTTTTAATTTTTTTTTCAAAGACCCAAGTTATTTAGCAGGAAGAGTATGGTTGACTTGATTCTTCACGTTGGCTTTGAAAAATTGTGATAAAGAAACTTGAAGGAAGACATCGGCTATGAAAAAGCAACACCAGAAAAGCCGAGGTCTCTTGTCCATGAAGTGATTGAGCAGATTAAGGCATTGGATTTACAGAGTTTCGAAGCATGAACCCTTCATACTCCGAAACTGGGGGGCTGTGTTGACACCGGATTTTGATCAGTAAATCCGATGTAATTAGAATTATGGAGATCATTGGCTATTGGCCTATGCTGACTGGAAGACTCTCTCCTGAGTCGTCTCAACATAGCCGGTCCCAAGCCCGGGTAAAGGAGGAGGGTTGCGTTAGGTTTTGGCAAACCAGTATAAAAAATGCCACTCTAATGGATTTGAAACTCACATTGGCTATTGGCATATGTGCGCAGAGATCACAGGCAACAAGAAAGATCGGGCGTGCACATAGACAGCGATCAGCAAGTTTCTGACGGCGTCTGTCCTTTCTAGAAGGTTGCAAATTAGGCGGGTGCACATGCACGTGCTTTAGGGAGATGCTCCTAATGTGAACGCAAGGTGATTAAAGGTGATGGCCGGATTGATTAACTATAATGGAAGTTCAATATGTGCATGCGAAGCTGATCAGAATAAAGAAAGAGGCAAGATTGAAGGAAAGGTTTCCACGTGCAAGCAAGAGGTGATTAAATAAAGAAGGGGGAATACATGCGTGTGTTTACCTTGCATGTGTCGCACGGGAGCAATCAGCTAGGATTTGTTATGCATTCGGATCGGCGTTGGCACGGTGGATGAGAGAGAAGTTTAATTGAAGAGGATTCTACGGAAGGGACAGATAGAGTCCATGTATCTTAGTATTTTCTTTTAGTTTAGATTTGTCTTGTCAGGCAAGTTAGTCCAGAGTATAAATATGTACCAAGTTAGTCCAGAGTATAAATATGTACCCTCGGTCTCTGTAAAAAGTTTGTCACACGACCAATCAACAAGAACTACTTTTTCCTTGCAATTACTTTTTTGTCGGCGGCTTCGCTATTTTATTTTTCTGCGAGTTCTTTCAAGTTAATCAAGGACGCCTCACATTTGAGCAACTTAATCCGCTCGTAAGTTTTTGTTTACCGAATAATCTGAGCTTTAGCTTCTAGGCGCATCGGTGTTGCTTCGTTCAGATCTATATAAAAGTTATCGAATTCATCTAGGCTTTGATATCTGGCGCATCGCTATTTTCTCGTCTAGATTTATTCACAATTCACCCAGCTTAGCAATCTATCTAACCGGCTATCAATTCCTTTATTGTAGCATTAGATCTTGAAAAGCTGATTAGATCGGTTGTAAGCTTAGCTTTGCTCAGATCCATACATTCGTGGATTTGTGCTTTGTTATCTGGCACGTGTCGACTTTAGATATAGCCGTCTGTTGCTACCTATATCAGCAGTTTCTTGCTGATCTCCCGTAGATTGCTTTTAATACTTGTTTATCCTGTTCGATCTGTCATTTTCTGTATCGGTAGCTCCTTGTTGATACGCTGCGTGAGGGTGATTCGGAAATCCAGCCGATGCACCCTCGAATTTAACATTTACCCTGTTTCCTTTTCAACCAACATGTCAGATTGACTGGCACGCTTAGTTTGTTGGACGGCATTGCGCGAGCTCGTGCACCAGATTCCTGCACGTCGTGCCTTGGAGGAAGGCATTGATGATCTCGACGTCGGTGACGCTAGGGAGCTCGGTGTACTGCTTGGAGAAGCGCCGGATGTAGTCGCGCAGGGATTCGTTGGGCTTCTGTTGGCACCCTCGGAGATCCCAGGAATTTCCAGGGCGCACGTAAGTGCCCTGAAAATTTCCCACGAAGACCTTGACTAGGTCGTCCCAGTCGTGGATCCGGTTCGCGGGGAGGTGCTCGAGCCACGTTCGCGTAGAGTCTGTGAAGTGCAGAGGAAGGTTGTGGCTGATCACAGCGTCGTCCATCGCGCCGCCTAGCTGGCATGCCAGGCGGTAGTCGTTGAGCCAGAGCGCGGGGTCTGTCTCTCCCGTGTACTTGACGAGGGTGGTAGTGTAGGAATATGGGGTAGCAAAAACAAAATTTTTCTTCCGCATAAACTAGGATTACTGCTGTTATAGATCACGGGATTACCACTAGACGCGTGGTTGCGGAACTTCTGTAGCGCGTCGGTGTAGTG
The DNA here is from genome assembly GCF_016808335.1 of Panicum virgatum. Lineage (NCBI taxonomy): Eukaryota > Viridiplantae > Streptophyta > Magnoliopsida > Poales > Poaceae > Panicum > Panicum virgatum. The sequence continues at coordinate 18,093,634 of NC_053149.1, forward strand.
CAGATGGAAGCCGGCAGTGCAGTTGCGTGAACCACATCACGAACGGCTCGTCCTTGTGCAGCAAGCGCAGCACCTCCACGAAGTCCACATGTACGGGAAGAAGCTTCGCACTCCGGATTGCTAGATCCGCGAGAACGAACTAGGGCCGTTGCACGAGGAGGAGGAACAGGGAGGGGGGCGCTACTGTTCAAGGGTACTGTTCATGCGCGTGAATAGTAGCAAGAGTTAGGGTTTCTGTTTATATAGCCCCTTAGGTGGGCTGCCTTGGGCCCCACCTTGGGCGCCCCCTTTTGGGCCTAAAAGGCCCATTAGTGCACCTAAGCCCAGTCTAATTCGGATCTCATCCTTATCAGGTTTCTTTCCCTTAAGTGTGTGACCCTATGACCTCACATGCGAATAGACATGGCCCGAGTACTCTTACTCGGCCCAATAGTAGACAGTGGCCTCTAGCAAGACATGTCAACTCCTATACGCACACAAAGATCATATCAGATGAGCCACCACAATATCATGTACATGTTGTTCCCTTTGTCTCACGATATTTGGTCTAGCTTGAAGCCGACCACTCTTTCTCGATCCAGTGATTCAGAATCCCTGGTTAACTCTTAACCCTAGCATGGCCATGCATTTCCTGATCCGAATCACTCGAGGGGCCCAGAGATATCTCTCTCTTGTAGAGAGGGGCAAATCCCGTCTTGACCGACCATATCTCACAGCATGCTTCTTGACAGATCCGAAAGCCACCTTTATAACTATCCAGTTACGGTGCAACGTTTGATGACTCCTAATTAAGTCGGTTCACATCTTGAATACATATGACGATCTCAGGTCTTAGGACACATCGTACATATTGTGTAATGAGAAGTCATCATCTCGTGTTGGGTCAGTTCAATCTCATGTCTCACATGAGCCCACATTATTAGTTTGACATCCCCATGTCCATGACTTGTGAAACGTAGTCAATCAACTAATACATGTGCTAAGTCTAATATTCATGTGTGTTCTCACATGAACTCCGACTAGGAACACTTTAGAATATCCATACAAGTAAAGAGTTTCACAAATACTTCACATAAGCATTAATCAATACAAGTTGTCATCCATGGATATTCAAGGAACACTTTATTAATCATGAATACAAGGAAATATGATTGTCTCTAGGGTATATTTCCAACAGTCTCCCACTTGCACTAGAGTCAATCTAGAATGTATCTAATACCCATTGCTCTTGTGTGCCTCTCATGCTTGGGTCCGTGTGTATTTTGCATATCTTGATCTCACCACGATTGATGAACTCTCGAATGAGATGAAATCGCCGCATAACGTGTTTTCTCTTCTGGTGATTCCTTGGCTCCTTGGCTTGCGCAATAGCTCCACTGTTTTCACAGTAGAGATCTAGCGGGCTAGAGGCATTAGGGAACACACCAAGCTCAATAAGGAACTTTCTTATCCAAACACCTTCCTTCGCAGCTTCCGAAGCTGCGATGTACTCGGCTTCTGTTGTAGAATTGGCCACTGTCTCCTGCTTGGAACTCTTCCAGCTAACCGCACCACTATTTACTTTGAACACGAAACTGGACTGAGACTTTGAATCATCTTTGTCGGTTTGGAAGCTAGCATCAGTGTAACCGGTTACAACGAGCTCCTCTACACCTCCATAGACTAGGAACACATCCTTAGTTCTTCTAAAGTACTTGAGGATGTTTTTCACAGCTGTCCAGTGACTCTCACCTGGATCTGACTGGTACCTGCTCGTAACACTTAGAGCATAAGAAACATCTGGGCGTGTACTTATCATTGCATACATGATAGATCCAATTGCCGAGGTATATAGAACTTTGTTCATGCGCTCTCGCTCATTGGTCGTCGTAGGACACTGAGTCTTGCTAAGATGTATGCCATGTGACATAGGCAAGAACTCTTTCTTTGCCTCTTCCATGTTGAACCGCTTCAATACTTTCTTTGCCTCTTTCTTTGCCCGTGTTGCGGGCGTCACCATCGTCGGCGCGCCCGTGCGTGTCCTGGATGAGCTCCTTCGCAGGAGGCCTATTGATGCGGTCATGCAGCGAGGGTGCTTTCACGCTGTCCGCCGCGACTGCCTTGTCCCGCCCCCTAGTGGGGTGTGCACCGAGGCCTCGTAGTCCTGCTGTGCAGTATCACCAGCCTTCGTCGAGGCCATAGAACGCATGCGAGACGCAGAGCTCTCGGCCTGCTGCACAGCAGCCTACTTGATGAGCGCCCATGCCTCGTCGCGTAGGTTGCGACCCGCGGGCGTCGAGGGCTTGGGTATTGGTTGAAGCAGGTAAGCTGCGGTGATGAGTTTCTGGCTAGCCCTTTTCAGGTCCTGCGGATTGTCGACGTCATCGTCGGCCAGGATCCGCTCCTGGGCGACACGCCCCACCGCCCGAGCACGCGCACCGCATGCTCCTCCTCGAGCTTGGCCTCAAGCTCTTGGAGTCACGCCAGCTGCGCCTACCGCATAGCCGAGCTTGTTGAAGCGACTGGGTTTGCTGCAGGCACCACCGCTTGGTTCGCCGGTGGGTCTGCCTCGTCGTTTCCGTCGTCGCTCGGCACGTCGTCGATCTGCCCATCTGCCAGCTCGACCATGAAGTCCCCCTCGCTGGAGTCCTCGGAATAGGTGAGGTAGTAGTCCGCCGTAATCTAAAACAATAGGAAATCATCAAGGTTGCAGACCCCGGAGTAGTCCCACTCTGGAGCCGTGAAGTTCTCCATGAAGAAGTTCACGTCGTCCGCAGTGTTGGGGTAGGAGTCGTCAGGTGATTACGCAATGAGGTTGCGGATCGAGGGGAGGTGATGACCCAGCAGATCCCCATACGCGCTCATGTTGGTGCTGACCGACGAAGCGTAGTTGCTGCGGCGGTGCGTACTCCAAGGGGAAAGGGTGACGGCGTAGCCGTGCCCTCCTTGGGAGGCGCCGTTGCAGCAATTGGAGGTGGTGAAGTGGTGATGTCCTCCGCCGCGACGCCAGGCTGCGACACGCCAGCCTCGACCCTCGTGGGAGAGTTGAGGTGAGCCACTCTGCGCCGCTCCATGCGCACTTGCCGCGCGCGCTGGCCTGAGTGCATCCTGCGCTGGGGCAGTGGAGTAGGAGTGTCGGGGTTGGCACCGGCCGGGAGGAGCTCCATGTCGTAACCGTTGCCGGTCACGACGAATTCGAGGCTCCCGAACCGGAGCACCGTGCCTGCCGGGAGCAGGCGTGGCCCATCTGCCATCTAGGAAATAAGAGGGAACAAAGACAAAAGTCACACAGCGAGCCCCTACTTGGCGCGCCAACTGTCGGTGTCCAGACCCGGCGGCCTGGCACTAACTAGTGAAGATGCTGTATGTCCCAATCCTAGATGGTTAATGCAAGAGGTAACACAGTAACACACGGATTTATCCTGGTTCCGGCCACAGTGCCATATGTCTAGTAGGGGTGTGCGAGTGCACTGTATTATCTTGCACCGGAGTTCCTGTAGTAGGGGAGTACAAGCGAGGCGAGAGAAGGAGAGAAGCTCCCAAGTCTCTGCTAAGTGATTGAGGCAAGTGCCAATATCGGGAGTGGGCGAGTGCTCTGTGAGAGTGTGAGTGGATGAAGATGAGATGAGATATCCCATGGCCTGGGCGGGAGCCCGCCTCCTCCTTTTATAGACCCAAGGAGGGGCGGAGTACATATACAGGGGGATTGCAGAAGTCGTCGTCTTTTCCCCGAATCGTGGGGGTGCAATGGTCGGCTACTATTGGAAGTACGCTGCGGAGTACTGAAGAGTATGGCGCCGGGCATGGCGGTCATCCTGGGAAGCCTCCGGGCCCTGCAGAGATCGCGCCGGTGTCCTGATGGCTCCTATGCACATCGTGGTGGTTTCTGTGGAAGGTACCGTCCTCCATGCTTGAGCTGGCGGAGCGCCGAGGGTTCAACTGACGGGAGTCTTGCTCTGGTCAAGGCCCGTACACCATTCGAGGGTTGCGCCCATGCTTGTCGAGAGTTCTTCAGCTGAAGAAGTACAAGGAGTAGGCAGCATAGTGGTGGGAACAGCGTCATGCATGTCTGCGCAGTGCGTCGCAGGTTCCCACAGGTCGGTAGTGTGCTGGGGATGGTGGTGCAGTGACCGGAGTTGGCGGACGGGACTCCGGTCACAGCATGCTGTGCGGCATGGTGGCCTGACGCCACCTGACCCATGTTCTACGATGGAGTGGTTGGCATTTAATGCCTCTGTCGGTCAGGCGGTTGAGCAGATGGGTTGCTAGTTCCATCTGCCGAGGGATGGACTCGAGCGAGGCGGAGTTTTCCCCCCTGAGCCGAGACCCTGCGGAGGGCTCGATGAAAGGACCTCGGATGTCGCCTAGAGGGGGGTGAATAGGCGTTCGACAAATTCTGCAAATTTCAACACTTAAATACACTGTCAGCATGCTGATCGGTTAGACCGGTCAGGCAAACCAGTCTAACACTTAGACTGCTAAATAATATAACAAACCGGTCGGACCGGTTGGAGTGACCGGTCAGACCGGTCACATGCAGAACCTGCACAAATATCAGAGTTTCCCCCCTCCTCGTGCTCTAGCACAAATACTACTTGATGTAGTGTTCCTACAGGTGAATGTAAATGTATTGCAAGTCCTTGCACGCACAGAAACAACACACAAAAGTAGATCGATGCGGAATTATAAACAAAGTGCTAAAACTCAAAGTAGTGAGGCAAACCACAATGGAGACACAAGGATTCATTTCCCGAAGTTCAGATTCACCTAAGTGAATCCTACGTCTCCGTTGAGGAACTCGTTGGGCAAGAGTCTCTTTCAACTCGATCCCGTGAGTTGGGTCTTTTTCAACCACTCCTCCTTTCCACTATCTTGATCCTTTCCACCATGGGGGCAAGATCACACCCGCACAGACTTGCCGCTGCTCACCACACCATCGGGAGCTAGCCGGCAATGCCTAGCCATCTAGGAGGCAAACCTCCAAGAGTAATAAATGCAAACTTGATAGCTTTGACGAACCAAGAGTGCTCAAGCTATGGTTTCTCTCTGCAGCTTGAAATGGAGCTCTCACAATACTCAACAATCTCACACACGCTCAATCTCTCAACCCAACCAAAGGATATGAAATATAGTTGGCTCAACTCACAAAGAGTGTTGGGGGGAGCTTGCTAGTCAAGAATAAGGCTTTGAGAAGCTCAGGAATGCTAGGGAACTAGCAGCCCTCGAAGGAGAGGGCTGAGGGGTATAAATACCCCACTTCCAAAAACTAGCCGTTGCTCTATCAGTACAGACCGGTCTCCCAGATCGGTCAGTTCAAAAAACTAGCCGTTACACCCTGGACCGGTCAGACCGGTCCGGGCCAGAGAAGCTCAAACCCAGGTTTAGGTGCTCCACTTGGTCCACCAAGTTGATACTTGATCATCCAAGTAGCACAAAGTTAGTTCTCAAGGGTTTTCTCTCAGGATTCTCACTGGGATGACCTATGAGCACTTTTGACCGTGTCAAATAATCAATGTTGCATCCCTCTTGATAGTACGGTATACGTATACTCAAGATTAAATCTAAAACACATTTCATCCACTTGAGTCTTGAATCACTTCATCTTTGTCATACTTTGATTTTCTCGAACTTGGGATTCCAACATTGCATAATCTTCTCTTTTGAGCAAATCCATACTTGAGCTAGTGACTTAGAGTCCCAATACCTTTGCAAATCTATCCTTGGATCCTCAAGTCACTCCAATAAGATATTTGATGCATTTCATCGCTTCTCACGACAAGGCTTGGATATGTTTCTTTGAACACCCCATGGATACTAGCACTTCACCTTAGCATTACGCACACATGGTGAGCCGTCGCTCCACCAAAACTTACTTAGTCCCTCTCACTAGTCATCTCGCTTGGTTTCTTCATCACTTACCCTTGCCATATTGAGTTAAGCTTTGCACACCAACAATGAATTCCATATTCCATTCTCATATCTTCATTTCTTTGTCTTGCGTTGTAATCATGAATGATAACCATATTTCACGCATTGCAAGCTTCCATAAATAAGACCAATATATCTAGCTCACAAGTGTATGTTTATTTTTATTAACCCATGAAGCCTTGCAATAATGCTTTCAACAATCTGTACTTCAAATGTACCAAGCCATGAATAGAGACCATTTGATAATATTTCATGAATACTTGTCTCTTGCTTTCCTTCACAATATGCTTGACTTTCAACATTAAGCTTCTCTTTTATTTGATTCTTTTTCACATGAGTCAATGCATAAATGATATACAAATAAGTTCCTGCTCATGATATCTCAAATAAAGCGTTAGTCCTTTAATCAAGTTTGTCATTCAATTCACCAAAACCCATTAGGGGCCCAGATGCACTTTCAATCTCCCCCTTTTTGGTGATTGATGACAACCTTGATTGAAGCTTACACATGAATCAAATAAAAGGTTTCAAATTCTCAGATATATCATGAGCTCCCCCTAAATATGTGCTTTGAATTGAATTCAACAAACAAAGCCTCAAATGCCATTTGCACATATTTAAAATAAATAGGAGTCCCCCTATATCTCAGAATTCATGGGGTGCAACAGTGTATGTGTGCCTGCAAATATACTACACGTGATGCATATGACAAGATAAATCATTCCAACACAAAGAAGAAGATCATGGCTCTGTCTGGTGCCGACCGGTCAGACCGGTCGAACAGACCGGTCTGCCCCAGACAGCCAGGCAAAAACAACATTTCATCATCCAAATGCATCACACTAGCATAATATCACTTAGATTGCATAAAAAAGTCTATTACACCCAGTATCACACATTACACGTCTTCAAGTCCACAAATGAGATAAAGTACGAAATTATTACAATTTTCAGAGTTACAGAAATGAAGACCGGTCCAGCTAAAATAGACACACTCTGAACTGAACTGTCTTCTACTCTTCCCCTTCTCTTCTTTTGCCAAGCTGAAGCTTTAATCCATGTTCTTCTCCCTCTTTATCATCTATCACCATAAAGGCCCTGGGAGAAGTAACTTGGCGCCAATCACTGTCCATTACCCCCATTGCCAGTGGCATCTGAGGGAGTCCGATCACCCCAATCATGCTTACCAGGATGAGACCCAAATATGGAGGCAGCTGCAGATTGAGCAAAGATTTCTGCTGCCGAGGAGCGAGGAGCATCTGACTGTGAAGTATACATAGGTGCCATCGTGGAGGTCCCTGGAGCTCCAAAAGTACCAAAGCCATAATCTAGAGGAGGAGGAGGAGCTGATCCGGAGGCTCCTGCTGCTCCAAAGGTATATGGACCAAAGACAACTTCTTCAGGTGCGGGAGTAGAAGAAGTGGCACCAGTGTCTGGATAGAATATGAGTCCATATTGCTCAAAATATCCAGCGTCCACATGGCCCTGTACTCTTGCTTCTACTGATGGAATCTCAACCTCAGGAGGTGAAGGAGAAATGGGTGAGTGAGGCGGCTGAAGATTCATTGCATTGTGCATCATCTTGATTGAATCTCTTTCTTTCTTGCTAGCCCTCCATTGCCTTTGCTGATCAACCTCAATATCTCTCTGTCTTTTACACATGCCAACAAACAAATTTATCAATTTCTTAATCGGGGATGAGGGCCTGCTCCTGCTGCTGTGCTGCCTCTGGGCAGACCGGTCAGACCGGTCCCAGTCTAGGTAGCAGGTGAATACTGCTGTGGCTGCTCTTCCTCCTCCTCTTCTATTTCTTCCTCATTCTCTGAATATCTGTGAGGCGAGGGCTCTCTTCTGTGCTTGGGCACCTTAGGACGGATGGGCTCATGCTTTACATCAATTTGGAACTTGGTTTTTGTGGCTTTTTCAATCAACTCCATCAAGTAAGGCGCATAGGCACAGATCTTTTGGGGATTTTCTAATATGTACTTGATTTCCTCCCAAATATAATCAGCCACACAAAATCCTCTCCCCTAGGTCTCAATCTAGCAAGTAGGTTCTTTGCATGAAGGAAAATATCACTTTGATTCCCTCCCCTTTGAGAAATGGTCTTACTAAGCAACCGATTCATAATGGAGTAGTAGTTATACATCCCGGTTACCTTCCCTGCATTCCCCACTTCATTCCTTGGATACATGAATCTCATTTCCTCATTTGAGAGCACTGGTTGAAGGTGGATCTTGGGCCTATTTGCATCATCTCTGTCAAGCCCAAGTACCCGAATGAACTGAGTGAATTTGGCTTTGTAGTAATGAACTGAGTGAATTTGGCTTTGTAGTAGTTTCCTTCAGTCATCTAGCAAATAGCTCTCTCATCTCCTAAGTATCCAAAATAAATAGTGGCATAAAACTCAGCAATAACCTCTTTGTTCCAATCTTTATGAAATCCCATGAGTGCCTTGATGTTTTTGCTCTCGCATTCACTCATGATTTTTTGAAATAGAGGATTATTGGCCTTCTCCATGCTGTTCTAATCAACCCACTGTGCATCAACTGCAATCTTCCTATCTCTGATGATGACTGACTCATAAAAGTCCGGTTGTTCCTTGGTATGAAAGCTGGGGTCAGTCGAGGTCCTCTCCAAAGAGTATGGATCAATCTTCCTCCATCTCTTAACCTATCTAGTCATCCCACTGGCTGAATAATCAACACATCTGCCACGGCCAAATCTGATAGGTTCTCTAATGGTGGGAAAACTGAGCTCCTCATGATGCATTTCATTTTCCTCATCCTCCTCATCATCTCCACCTGCAGCCTCCTCGTCCTCGCTGCTGTTCTCATGAACAGGAGCCTTGCCATGCCTTGGCTCAATCCTATAGGGTGAGTCCTCCACATCATCCTCATCACTGGATGTGGTGCTGTAACACCCAGTTTATAAAAGGACATAAACCGAGCAATCATATATGTGCCAGGGTCAAGTCACACGTATATACAACAGAATGAACAGTATATCACAACACATATCACGTAAAAAGACATAATAAAGTGAATACGAATGTTATTTATTACATTAATGACAAAAATGTCTGATATAGCGGAAGCGAAGTACAAATACGAATAAAACTCTCCGAAGCTGAGCAGGGCGCCACAGGGACATCGGCTGGGAGACGAACGCCTAGAAGTCCTCGTAGTCCTAGTAGCGCTGAGCGAACTCCCTCGCGTCGGCAGGAACTGAGCAGCAGTAGCGTAGCCAAGAGGAAAAAATAGAGAAGAGGCAAGAGTGAGTACACAACTTGTACTCAACAAGTATAACATAAACTATGAGGCTCTAAGGTTGGCTGACTCAACTGCATTAGCTTTTAAGTGTTGGCAAAATTTTATTAAAGCTATTTACTACGAGTTGATGAATTACCATTAACCCAGTTACATAGTAATTAATTAGAATTAATCATGTTACTAATTTGAGCCAAACCGAAACCACCAAGGTAACCCCGAGAGGCACCTCCCACGTCGGAAGGAGATAACCCCACTAATCAAAAGGAGGATCTGGGCCGCTCATGACCATGAGCACGGGTAGTATACCAGTTTTACACTCTGCAGAGGTTGCACATCTTTACCCACAAGTCGTGAGCTACGCTAGTTGTTCATCACACTTCCTTAGGTGAGATGACTAGCAAACTCACTACGAGGCCGTTACAAAGGACACATTGGTAAGGTGTAACCGCTAAGGAATCAGGCTTCGCAACGATGGTAACCACCTCGAGGGGTACGCACACCAAGCCTCGTAGCCTGGCCACCATTGAAGCTCACCACCCCCCATGCCCCGTCGGTAAGTTACTCCCGAACCAAAATGGCCTAATTAGTAAGCCAAGACCGTCCCATTCCAGTCTTGTGGTAGCGCTGTTGTCCCAGGTTGTCGCTCTATGAACCGGTCCTTATGGAGAGTGGCCAACCAGGTAGTAAGCACCTTGCTGGCCCCCTAAGCCATGTTTCTATCAAAACCAATTTTAACGAGACGTGAACCACTCAAGCCACACAGAGGGTCACTCTCAGAATTAAGTTGCATATACCATTAATCAAATTAATTAAAAAGGACCATTATGTGTTATAGCGCGGCACCTAGCACAACAAACCAAATGCAACCCAAAGGATATATATAAAGGATATAAAGTGGCTAGGAAATCCTTATAGGCATACAGTATTAAAATGCAGTATGAAAGTGTATTTAAAAGTGATAGGTTGTTCATGTTATACTTGCCTTCCTCATACTGCTCCTGCTGCTGCTCAAAGTGGTCAAAAGACGGCTGCTCCGGGTACTGGTACTGGGGCTCCTCAGATGGATCAGCGTCTACTCACGAACACATGGCCAAAACAATGCACAACAATAAGCATACAAGCAAACACTAACAAAAACTAAGAAACAGTACATCAATACATAAAAACAGCAAGAAAAACTAAGCTAAAACTATTATACGCGTTACAACGATCGCGTGGACATAAAGAACGCCTAAAACGGAGCTAAAACGCAAAATCTAGGCCAAAAACAAGTTCTAGGGGCTTATCTGCGAGAAAAACTAAGTTCCAGGGAGTTTTCTGCAAAAATCGAGGGCTAAAACATAATTAAACATTAAATCTAAGGGCTAGCGTGCAAAAACACAGGGCCTGGACTGCGGGTGCTAATTCTAGAAAGGTCAGGGGGCTATGCGCTAAAATCTGGGCCTCAGTGTAAATATTTTTACACTATATAGGACCGCGGGTTGAATCTACTAAAGTGCAGGGGCTCTTTAGCAAAAGGGACAGGCCGAACCGGTACCTTTGAATCAAGGCCGTTAGATCTTGATCTGGCGGCTCAAGTTTGATGGGCTCTAGATCTAATCTAGGCCGTTGTTTACAGATCGGGCGGTCCAGGGTAAAGGGGGCGCGGGGCGGCGGCGTTCAGTCGCCGGAGGCTAGTCTCCGCGGCGGCGCGCATGGGATACCCGCCGGAGTTCACCAATCTTGGTGCTCCGGGGCTCTATTCGAGCGAGGTTAGGGTTTGGGAGACTCCACGCCACATGCGTGATCCACACGTGCGCTCAGATCGGAGAAACGGAGATAGGGATGGCAGCTGCGACGGCCATGGCGGAGCTGCTCGGTGAGGCTCGCCGGAGCGCGTGCGGTTAGGCGATGGCGGTGCGGGGATGTGGGTGCAACGGAGTCAGGGAGTACGCGCAAAGCACGGCGCACCCTATGGCACGCCCTGCGGACCTAGCGCGCAGTGCAGAGGGGTTTGCCGTGGCGCGCTCGTGGTGCGGCTGCGGCGCTGCATCGGCGTTGGCGTGGTCCGGCATCTTCGGTGCGCCAAGGGCGATTACACTTAGCGCAAAAGGGACGGCAGGGCTTGGGGTGCTTACCAAGGCTCGAAATCGAGCAAGGTGGCCGGACAGGGGCGGCGGTCGTCGATGTCGAGTGGCGCGGCCGGTGCGGCGCTCGGGGATGGGTCGTTGCAGAGGCCGGAGTGGAGTGCAGCGGGCCCGGGGGAGCTCCAGAAGTCGAGGTGGATCCTGTGCGCTCCTTGGACGGGGCCCCGGTGCGGCGGAGCGGCGGAATCCCGGCGGCGCAGGAGTTCGGCTCCGGCGCAGAGAGTACGGCGGCGTTGGTAGGGTTTGAGGGTGGTGCGGCTGATGGGATCCTGTGGTCGCGGGTGGTTTAAAGAGGGAGGGGCCGAAGGTCTCGGCGAGGAAGAAGGGATGGGAGGGCCGTGGAGATCGCGGCGGACGTAGCGGCTTGGCCGTTCCGCAGCGCGTCGCGAAGGGGATGAAGCTGACCGGTGGGGCCGGCCTGGCAGCGAGGGGGAGAGGCGACGCGGGTGGAAGCGAGTTGGTGCGGGAGGAGAACTGGGCCGCTGTGCGCCAGGCAAGCCGAGCGCGAGCGAGCGTGTGGCGCTGGGTCGAACGTGGGAGGAAAAAGGGCTTAGGCTGGGCCGCGCGGGAGAGCGTTGCTGGGCTGAGCGTGCCGGAAGGGAGCGGTCATGCGCGCGGGCCAAAGCGGGAGAAGGAGGAGCGCGCACAGTGAAGCGGCTCGAGCGGCGAGGCTGCGCGAGCGGGCTGCGAGCGCGCGGACTGGGCCGCCAGGAAAGGAAAAGAGTGGGCCGGGAAATGCTGGGCCGTAGCGGAGGAAAGCTGGGCCATGGGAAAGCGGGGCTGCGGGTTTGGGCTGAGGTTTGGGTCTTCCTTTTCTATTTGTAGTTTTCTCTCTTCTTTTCTTTTCCAAACACTCTCAAAACTATTTGAATTCAAACTAAATTTGAATTCAAACCCTATGCACCCAATCAATTAAAAAAATATGCACCAGCATGAATGCACACACATTTTAACCCTATGATAAATTTTAATTACTTGAGGAACAAAAAGTAGATTAAATGCCATTCTAAACACAATAAACCTTAGAAAATTGAGTAAAGCCAATTAAATTTATTAATAAATACTGGAATTTAAACTAGGGTGTTACAGACCCTACCCCCTTAAAGAAATCTCGTCCCCGAGATTTAGCTGGGCTGGCTAGCAAAGAGATCTGGATATGTCTTCCTCAGCTCATCTTCTCGCTCCCATGTAGCCTCAGCTTCACTGTGATGACTCCACTGAACTCTGCACATCTTGATACGCTTGTTCCGAGTAACCCTTTCTGATGTCTCCAGAATCTTCACCGGATGCTCAGTATAAGTCAGATCTTCTTGCACATCTACTCCATCCAGTGGTGCCTGCTCCTCGGGTACTCGCAGACACCTCTTTAGCTGAGATATATGGAAGACATCATGAACTCCTGAGAGGCTGAGAGGTAACTCCAGGCGATAAGGAACTTCGCCTTTCCGCTCTAGCACCTTGAATGGCCCCACATACCTATGTAACACCCTAACTTAATTTTCCTAGTTAATAATAAAATTAATTGGTTTTATTTAATTTTCTAGGATTTTATTGGCTTAGTTTGCATTTAATCTAATTTTGTTGCATAAGTAATTAAAAATTATTTTAGGGTCAACATGTTTGTGCATCATGCTGGAGCATTGTTTTAATTGTTTGAGTGCTGGAGTGAATTCAAATTTATTTGAATTCTTTTGGCTTGAATTGAGTTAGAAATAGAAATAGAAGAGGAGAAGAAGAATAGGAAACTCATATCCAAACCCAACCCAACCCAGCGCACAGCCCAAACCGGCCCATGGCTTTCCTCGCACGCGGGCCCAGCAAACCCCGGCAGCCCACTCCTTTTTCCCCTCTACTCGCGGCCCGCTCACCCGGCCCAGCAGGACGATCCCCACACCGCCCTGACGAGTCGACCCCGCCCGTCAGCGCCCTTCCCCCACGCCAGCGGCCCAGCAAGCGCTCCCTCCCTCTCTCCGCTTCAGCCCGACGCGCACCGCGCGCACACACCCGACCGATGGGGCGGCCCTACCCGTCAGCCAGCGCGCCGCACGCTCACGCTCGGCCGCTCCCCACAACTCGCTGACCCGCAGGCCCACCTGCCAGCGCCCACTCTCCCGCGCGCCTACTCCCTGCCATCTGGGCCCGAGGCGTCAGCGCCCGCGCCGCTCGCCCCGTTCCTCCCTCTGCCACGCCGGGCCCGCCTGTCGGTTCCTCCGGCTACCTCCCGAAACGCCCGCGCGGCATCACCGCCGAGATCGCCGGGGAGCCCTTTTCTCTCGCCCGCACGCCTAGATCTCGGGCCTGCCCTTTAAACCTCCCCACCGCACCCCCAAGAACTCCACCCCTCCACGCTGCCGCCGCCTTTGCGCCCTAGCGCCACCCCGCCGTGCTCCGCCGGAGCAGAGCCGCTGCCCCGCCGCTACCCCGGCGCTCCGCCGCTTCCCTGATCTTCTGGACTACCTCCGAAGCTTCGCACGTGGGTAAGAAACCTCGGTGCGCTCCTTTTTCCTCCTTTTTCTGCCTCTGTTGGCGCGGAATCGCTCGCCGGCGTAGACCGACCCGCCGCCGCCGTAGCGCGCGCCACTCCGGCCCTCCCCGAGACCAACCTAGGCCCCAGGTGTATCACGCGTAGCGCGATCATGCTCCCCAACCCGAAACGGAGGCCAACCGACCCCCGGAGCGGCCGATTTGGGCCAACTCCGGTGAAGCGCCGCCGCGGGAGCTTCAGCTCCGGCGGTCAACGCCGCCCACCGCGCGCCCAACCTCCCTGGACCGCCCGATCTGAGATGCACGACCGAGATTAGATCATCCCCCGTTTAGATCTGAGCCGTCAGATCTGAATCCAATGGATCAGATCTGACGATACCCCTTCGCCCTACACGTTTTGCATAAGAGCCCCTGTTCTTTCCTGTTATCAACCCGCAATCCAGCCTTGGTCAAAAATAATTACGGTTAGGTCCCGGTTTTTACCCAAACCCCCCTGACCTTCCTAATATTAGTACCCGCAGTCCAGTTAGGTCTTTTTGCACACTAGCCCTTAGATTTAATGGTTAATTGCGTTTTAGTCCTCGGTTTTAGCAGAAAAGCCCCTGAAACTTCAGTTTCTTACAAATAAGCCCCTAGAACTTGTTTTTAGCCCAGAAAATGCGTTTTAGCTCCGTTTTTAGCGTTCTTTATATCCACGCGATCGTTGTAACGCGTAGAATAGTTCTAGAGTAGTTTTGTGCGCTGTTTTTATGTATTGATGTACTGTTCTTTAGCTTTTGTTAGAGTTTGCTTGTCTGCTTATTATCATGCTTTGTTTTGGCCATGTGTTCGTGAGTAGACGTTGATCCATCTGAGGAGCCCCAGTACCAGTACCCGGAGCAGCCATCTTCGGAGCACTTTGAGCAGCAGCCAGAGTAGTACGAGGAAGGCAAGTATAACATGAACAACCCATCACTTTTAAATGCATTTTCATACTGCATTTTAATATTGAATGCCTTTAAGGATTTCCTAGCCACTTTATATCCTTTATATATACCTTTGGGTTGCATTTTGGTTAGTTGTGCTAGGTTGCTGCGCTATAACACATTCTGGTCCTTTTTAATTAAATTGATTAATGTTTTACTTGAATTTAATTCTGAGAGTGGCACTCTGTGTGGCTTGAGTGGCTCACTTCTCGTTAAAAATTGGCTTTTGTTAGAAACATGGTTTAGGGGGCCAGCACGGTGCTTACTGCCTGGTTGGCCACTCTCCATAAGGACCGGTTCATAGAGCGACAACCTGGGACAACAGCGCTACCACAAGGCTAGAATGGGATAGACTTGGCGTAATAATTAGATCTTTTTGGTTTGGAGTAACTTACCTGCGGGGCAAGAGTAGTAAGCTTCAATGGTCCCTGCTCCTCCGGCTTGGTCTGTGCTACGTGCTTGTACCCCTGGAGGTGGGCCCCATCGTCGCCGACCTAACTCTCGCGATTACGCCTTACCAACGAGATTCTTTTTAAAGGCCTCGTAGTGAGTCGCTGGCCATCTCACCTAAGGAAGTGTGATGAACAACTGGCGTAGCTCACGACTTGTGGGTAAAGATGTGCAACCTCTGCAGAGTGTAAAACTGGTATACTAGCCGTGCTCACGGTTATGAGCGGCCCAGATCCTCCTTTTGATTAGTGAAGTTATCTCCTTCCGACGAGGGAGGTGCTTCTCGGGGTTACCTTGGTGGTTTGGTCTTGGTTTGGTTCTCAGTAGTAGTATAATTAATTCTGATTAATTACTATGTAACTGGGTTAATGGTAATTCATCAACTCGTAGTAAATAGCTTTAATAAAATTTTGCCAACACTTAAAAGCTAATGCAGTTGAGTCAGCCAGCCTAGAGCCTCATAGTTTGTGTTATACTTGTTGAGTACAAGTTGTGTACTCACTCTTGCCTCCTCTCTACTTTTTCCTCTTGGCTACGCTACTGCTGCTCAGTTCCTGCCGACGCGAGGGAGTTCGCTCAGCGCTACCAGGACTACGAGGACTTCTAGGTGTTCGTCTCCCAGTCGACGTCCCTGTGGCGCCCTGCTTCGGCTTCAGAGAGCTTTATCGTATTTTGTACTTCGCTTCCGCTGTATCAGACATTTTGTCATTATTGTAATAAATAACATTCGTATTCGCTTTATTATGTCTTTTTACGTGATATGTGCTATGATATACTGTTCATTCTGTTGTATATACGTGTGACTTGATCCTGGCACGTATATGATTGCTCGGTTTATGTTCTTTTATAAACCGGGTGTTACAGAGTGGTATCAGAGCCGTATCGACTGTAGGACGAAGCCTAGATAGAACTGGTCGAGTTTTAGGACTTCTTCTCTCCAATCCTTGCCTGCTGAAATTATTTTACTATTATACCCCTTGACTTCTTTGACTTTTTGCCCTTCTTGCCTTGATTTCTCTCTCTGAAGAATAGTTTCGTAGATTTTGGCCTGAATCAGTCATCTGACCACCATGAGTTAGCTAGGCGACCCTTTAATAATAAAACGATAGCACGTTCCGCGACGCGTTGTGTTAGTCGAGTCTATTGCTAAACTCGGCTAAGTTGTGAAAATTGTCTGCTTGTTATGAATGGCACAAGCTCTCAGCATATCTTCCAACACTTGGTTGGTTCTCTCTGTCTGCCATCTGTCTGAGGGTGATAAGCCGTACTGAAACGCAACTTCGTATTCAACGAATCATGGAGCTGCTCCAGAATCGAGAAGTGAACTGAGACCCTCTGTCAGATATGATCTTCTTGGGCACACCATGCAAGCAGACAATCCGAGAGAGTACAACTCTGCAAGTCTAGCACCGGAGTAAGTAGTGTTCACTGGAATGAAGTGAGCAACCTTCGTCAGGCGATCCACTACTACCCAAATGGGGTTGTCCCTTTCTAAGTACAAGGCAATCCAACAATGAAGTCCATAGTGATTTCCTCCCATTTCCACTCTGGAATCTTCAAAGGCTGTAACAGACCTGCTGGCCTCTGATGCTCAGCCTTGACACGCTGATAAGTGTCACAAATAGCCACATACTCTGCCACTGAACGCTTCATCCCATACCACCAGAAACGTTCCTTCAGATCATGTGTTTCCTTTTGCCCCAGCTCAGATGTCGGCAGAACAAAAAGATCTTGGAGACAGTGCAATGGGTGATGGTGAGAAGACTTGCCAGTGTTGCCAATTCTACGGCGTCCCTTGTCGTCAAGTTCGTGCAACTGAAGATGGAGCCACAACTAGGAGGAACCAGAGGTTGTTCTCCGGTACAAAGAGAAAGAGGTCTCATCAAGAGCAGCTGGTAGAGAATTCCCTTTTCCTCGATAATCCATCGGTCGATGAGCTACAGACCATCCAGAAGAGAAAGGATCATGAATGCTCTAGAGATACACAGGTCAGGAACCAAGCTCTCCATGATTATGTTGATGGGTTGACTATCACTATGAATGTGATCCAGCCACGCGGTCGCAAGGAGTCCAAAGAGCAAGCAGCAGAAATAATGCAAGATGTGAAGATAAGTTCACAGGGAGGTCAACGAAGTAGCGCCATTCACCGCCACCGCATGTGCTACAAATGCGGGCAGAAAGGTCATTATGCTAAAAGTTGTCCAGCACCTCAGGCTCCACGGCAGGCAGGACAGCAGGGGCGCCCAGCCCAACCCAGGGCACCACGACAGGGGAAGGTGAACCACGTGACGGCCAAGTCAGCTGCTGAGGCTCCTAATGTGATTATTGGTACATTCATGGTCAACTCTTATCCAGCTACGGTGCTTTTCGATACCGGTGCTACTCATTCTTTCATTTCCAAGTCATTTGCCGAGCAGCATCGTATACCAATTTCTTGTATGAGGACAGCTATGATAGTTACTTCACCTGGGGGCCAGATACACACATGCTCTATATGCTCCAGAGTTAGAATTGTTATAAGGAGGGCAGAATTCTGCACTGGTTTGATCGTCATTGATTCCTCAGAGATAGATGTGATTTTGGGCATGGAGACCCTTACCAGATGGGGAGTCCGTATTGATTGTGCTCAGCGGACAGTTCACTTGTCAGCATCTGATGGCCAAGAGGTGACAGTCAGTGCTACAGAGCCTTATGGTTTTCTTCATCAGATGGAGGCTAGATCCACGGATGATATTCGCGTAGCTGAATGCCCGGATGTCTTTCCGGAAAACTTGTCAGAAGAAGGAAGAGAAGTTGATGAAGACCTATCCTGATCTCTCTGCTAGCCAGCCCAGAATCTCGGGACGAGATTCCTGTAAGGGGGTAGGATTTGTAACACCCTAACTTAATTTTCCTAGTTAATAATAAAATTAATTGGTTTTATTTAATTTTCTAGGATTTTATTGGCTTAGTTTGCATTTAATCTAATTTTGTTGCATAAGTAATTAAAAATTATTTTAGGGTCAACATGTTTGTGCATCATGCTGGAGCATTGTTTTAATTGTTTGAGTGCTGGAGTGAATTCAAATTTATTTGAATTCTTTTGGCTTGAATTGAGTTAGAAATAGAAATAGAAGAGGAGAAGAAGAATAGGAAACTCATATCCAAACCCAACCCAACCCAGCGCACAGCCCAAACCGGCCCATGGCTTTCCTCGCACGCGGGCCCAGCAAACCCCGGCAGCCCACTCCTTTTTCCCCTCTACTCGCGGCCCGCTCACCCGGCCCAGCAGGACGATCCCCGCACCGCCCTGACGAGTCGACCCCGCCCGTCAGCGCCCTTCCCCCACGCCAGCGGCCCAGCAAGCGCTCCCTCCCTCTCTCCGCTTCAGCCCGACGCGCACCGCGCGCACACACCCGACCGATGGGGCGGCCCTACCCGTCAGCCAGCGCGCCGCACGCTCACGCTCGGCCGCTCCCCACAACTCGCTGACCCGCAGGCCCACCTGCCAGCGCCCACTCTCCCGCGCGCCTACTCCCTGCCATCTGGGCCCGAGGCGTCAGCGCCCGCGCCGCTCGCCCCGTTCCTCCCTCTGCCACGCCGGGCCCGCCTGTCGGTTCCTCCGGCTACCTCCCGAAACGCCCGCGCGGCATCACCGCCGAGATCGCCGGGGAGCCCTTTTCTCTCGCCCGCACGCCTAGATCTCGGGCCTGCCCTTTAAACCTCCCCACCGCACCCCCAAGAACTCCACCCCTCCACGCTGCCGCCGCCTTTGCGCCCTAGCGCCACCCCGCCGTGCTCCGCCGGAGCAGAGCCGCTGCCCCGCCGCTACCCCGGCGCTCCGCCGCTTCCCTGATCTTCTGGACTACCTCCGAAGCTTCGCACGTGGGTAAGAAACCTCGGTGCGCTCCTTTTTCCTCCTTTTTCTGCCTCTGTTGGCGCGGAATCGCTCGCCGGCGTAGACCGACCCGCCGCCGCCGTAGCGCGCGCCACTCCGGCCCTCCCCGAGACCAACCTAGGCCCCAGGTGTATCACGCGTAGCGCGATCATGCTCCCCAACCCGAAACGGAGGCCAACCGACCCCCGGAGCGGCCGATTTGGGCCAACTCCGGTGAAGCGCCGCCGCGGGAGCTTCAGCTCCGGCGGTCAACGCCGCCCACCGCGCGCCCAACCTCCCTGGACCGCCCGATCTGAGATGCACGACCGAGATTAGATCATCCCCCGTTTAGATCTGAGCCGTCAGATCTGAATCCAATGGATCAGATCTGACGATACCCCTTCGCCCTACACGTTTTGCATAAGAGCCCCTGTTCTTTCCTGTTATCAACCCGCAATCCAGCCTTGGTCAAAAATAATTACGGTTAGGTCCCGGTTTTTACCCAAACCCCCCTGACCTTCCTAATATTAGTACCCGCAGTCCAGTTAGGTCTTTTTGCACGCTAGCCCTTAGATTTAATGGTTAATTGCGTTTTAGTCCTCGGTTTTAGCAGAAAAGCCCCTGAAACTTCAGTTTCTTACAAATAAGCCCCTAGAACTTGTTTTTAGCCCAGAAAATGCGTTTTAGCTCCGTTTTTAGCGTTCTTTATATCCACGCGATCGTTGTAACGCGTAGAATAGTTCTAGAGTAGTTTTGTGCGCTGTTTTTATGTATTGATGTACTGTTCTTTAGCTTTTGTTAGAGTTTGCTTGTCTGCTTATTATCATGCTTTGTTTTGGCCATGTGTTCGTGAGTAGACGTTGATCCATCTGAGGAGCCCCAGTACCAGTACCCGGAGCAGCCATCTTCGGAGCACTTTGAGCAGCAGCCAGAGTAGTACGAGGAAGGCAAGTATAACATGAACAACCCATCACTTTTAAATGCATTTTCATACTGCATTTTAATATTGAATGCCTTTAAGGATTTCCTAGCCACTTTATATCCTTTATATATACCTTTGGGTTGCATTTTGGTTAGTTGTGCTAGGTTGCTGCGCTATAACACATTCTGGTCCTTTTTAATTAAATTGATTAATGTTTTACTTGAATTTAATTCTGAGAGTGGCACTCTGTGTGGCTTGAGTGGCTCACTTCTCGTTAAAAATTGGCTTTTGTTAGAAACATGGTTTAGGGGGCCAGCACGGTGCTTACTGCCTGGTTGGCCACTCTCCATAAGGACCGGTTCATAGAGCGACAACCTGGGACAACAGCGCTACCACAAGGCTAGAATGGGATAGACTTGGCGTAATAATTAGATCTTTTTGGTTTGGAGTAACTTACCTGCGGGGCAAGAGTAGTAAGCTTCAATGGTCCCTGCTCCTCCGGCTTGGTCTGTGCTACGTGCTTGTACCCCTGGAGGTGGGCCCCATCGTCGCCGACCTAACTCTCGCGATTACGCCTTACCAACGAGATTCTTTTTAAAGGCCTCGTAGTGAGTCGCTGGCCATCTCACCTAAGGAAGTGTGATGAACAACTGGCGTAGCTCACGACTTGTGGGTAAAGATGTGCAACCTCTGCAGAGTGTAAAACTGGTATACTAGCCGTGCTCACGGTTATGAGCGGCCCAGATCCTCCTTTTGATTAGTGAAGTTATCTCCTTCCGACGAGGGAGGTGCTTCTCGGGGTTACCTTGGTGGTTTGGTCTTGGTTTGGTTCTCAGTAGTAGTATAATTAATTCTGATTAATTACTATGTAACTGGGTTAATGGTAATTCATCAACTCGTAGTAAATAGCTTTAATAAAATTTTGCCAACACTTAAAAGCTAATGCAGTTGAGTCAGCCAGCCTAGAGCCTCATAGTTTGTGTTATACTTGTTGAGTACAAGTTGTGTACTCACTCTTGCCTCCTCTCTACTTTTTCCTCTTGGCTACGCTACTGCTGCTCAGTTCCTGCCGACGCGAGGGAGTTCGCTCAGCGCTACCAGGACTACGAGGACTTCTAGGTGTTCGTCTCCCAGTCGACGTCCCTGTGGCGCCCTGCTTCGGCTTCAGAGAGCTTTATCGTATTTTGTACTTCGCTTCCGCTGTATCAGACATTTTGTCATTATTGTAATAAATAACATTCGTATTCGCTTTATTATGTCTTTTTACGTGATATGTGCTATGATATACTGTTCATTCTGTTGTATATACGTGTGACTTGATCCTGGCACGTATATGATTGCTCGGTTTATGTTCTTTTATAAACCGGGTGTTACAACCTAGGTGCTAACTTCCCCTTGACATTGAATCTGCGGATTCCTCTCATCGGAGACACCTTCAGGTATACATGATCACCAACACCGAAAGTCAGGTCTCTCTGTTTGCCATCTGCATAGCTCTTTTGCCTGCTCTGTGCAACCCTCAGATTCTCTCGCACAGCCTGAACCATCTGCTCTGCATCATCTATGATCTCAGGGCCAAAGAGCTGCTTCTCACCAATCTGATCCCAATAGAGAGGAGTCCTGCACTTTTTGCCATACAATGCCTCGAAGGGGGACTTCTTCAGACTGGCCTGATAGCTGTTGTTATATGAGAACTCAGCATAAGACAGGCACTTATCCCAACTGGTACCATACTGAATGGCACAAGCTCTCAGCATATCTTCCAACACTTGGTTGGTTCTCTCTGTCTGCCCATCTGCCTGAGGGTGATAAGCCGTACTGAAACGCAACTTCGTATCCAACGAATCATGGAGCTGCTCCCAGAATCGAGAAGTGAACTGAGACCCTCTGTCAGATATGATCTTCTTGGGCACACCATGCAAGCAGACAATCCGAGAGATGTACAACTCTGCAAGTCTAGCACCGGAGTAAGTAGTGTTCACTGGAATGAAGTGAGCAACCTTCGTCAGGCGATCCACTACTACCCAAATGGGGTTGTACCCTTTCTAAGTACAAGGCAATCCAACAATGAAGTCCATAGTGATTTCCTCCCATTTCCACTCTGGAATCTTCAAAGGCTGTAACAGACCTGCTGGCCTCTGATGCTCAGCCTTGACACGCTGATAAGTGTCACAAATAGCCACATACTCTGCCACTGAACGCTTCATCCCATACCACCAGAAACGTTCCTTCAGATCATAATACATCTTCGTGCTGCCCGGATGAATAGAGTAAGCTGTATCATGGGCCTCACTCAGAATCAACTTCCGGAGATCATTCACATCTGGCACACAGATCCGATTCTTATACCACAAGGTACCCTGATCATCCTCTCTGAAGTGTGGAGCCTTGCCCTTCCTGAGCAACTGACGGATCTCCTGCAGCTTCTCATCTTCCTTCTGATGCTGCCTGATCTCTGACTCTAGAGTCGGTACTGCCTCAAACGCTGGGCTGGAAGTATGATGCAAGAAGCCCAGACTCAACTGCTCAAACTCCTCGCATAACTCTGGAGGCATCTGGAAAACCACGGCCATGTTGACATAACTTCTTCTGCTCAGAGCATCTGCTACAACATTGGCCTTTCCCGGATGATAGTGAATCTCCAGGTCATAGTCCTTGACCAACTCTAACCATCTCCTCTGCCGCATGTTCAGCTCATTCTGCGTGAATATATACTTGCGGCTCTTGTGATCAGTGTAGATATCACACTGCTGCCCATACAAGTAGTGCCTCCAAATCTTCAGAGCATGCACAACTGCGGCTAACTCGAGATCATGAGTAGGATAGTTCAACTCATGCCGGCGTAGCTGCCGTGAAGCATAAGCTATCACTCTGCCTTCCTGCATCAGAACACACCCAAGACCATCCTTCGAAGCATCACAATATACCGTGAACCTCTTCGTCTGGTCTGGCAGAGTCAAGACTGGCGCCGTAGTCAACCGTTTCTTCAGCTCATCGAAGGCCATCTGACGCTCATCAGTCCATACGAAAGCCACATTCTTCTCCAGCAAAGAAGTCAAAGGCTTCGCGATCTTGGAGAAATTCTCAATGAACCTCCGATAATATCCAGCTAAGCCCAAGAATGACCTGACTTCCTTTACTGTCTGCGGTGTCTCCCACTCGAGCACATCCTTTACCTTGCTCGGATCAACTGCAATGCCTCCCTGAGAGATAACATGACCGAGGAATGGAACCTCGTCAATCCAGAACTCGCACTTGCTGAACTTGGCATACAACTGATGCTCCCTCAGTCTCTGCAATACGAGTCTCAGATGCTCCTCATGATCTTCCTCTGTCTTGGAGAAGATCAGAATATCATCAATGAAAATCACCACGAAAACATCCAGATAGTCCATGAAGACCATGTTCATCAGATGCATGAAGAAAGCCGGGGCATTGGTCAAGCCGAAGGACATGACTGTATACTCATATAGCCCATACTTGCAAGTGAATGCTGTCTTCGGAATATCCTCTGGACGGATCCTCAGCTGAAAATAACCCGAGCGAAGATCAATCTTCGAGAATATACGAGCACCTCAAAGCAAATCGAAGAGATCCTCAATACGGGGCAGTGGATGCTTGTTCTTGATAGTAACTGCATTCAGCTCCCGATAATCCACACACATTCTCTTCGAGCCATCCTTCTTATCTACCAGCAACAATGGAAAAGCCCAAGGAGAGAAGCTGCGACGGATATAGCCCTTGGCTAGCAACTCATCAATAGTTTTCTTGACTTCTTCATGCTCTATAGGTGCCATACGGTAGGGCCGCTTTGCAATAGGAGCAGTGCCAGGCAAAAGATCAATAGAAAACTCGATGTCGCGTTCAGGCGGCATACCTGGCAAATCATCCGGAAAGACATCCGGGAATTCAGACACCACGCGAATACTGTCCGTGGGACTAGCCTCCATCTGATGAAGAAATCCCGAGGGCTCTGAAGCACTGACTGTCACCTCTTGGCCATCAGATGCTGTCAAGTGAACTGCCCGATGAGCACAATCAATTCTGACTCCCCACTTGGAAAGAGTATCCATTCCCATAATCACATCAATACCCTTGGTGTCAAGCACCCTCAGATCAGCACTGAACGTTGCCCCCCTTATGGCTATACTGACTCGAGGGCTAACAATATGGGATCTCAACTCCCCTCCCGGTGAAGAGACTAGCAGATACTTCTTTAATGGGGTGGTAAAGAAACTATGCTGCTCAACATATGACTTGGTGATGAATGAGTGAGTAGCACCAGTATCGAAAAGCACTGTAGCTGGGTGGGAGTTGACCATAAACGTACCAATAACCATGTTAGGAGCCTCGGCCGTTGAGTCGGCCGTCACGTGGTTCACTCTGCCCTGAAGTGGCGCCCTGGGCTGAGCTGGGCGCCCCTGCTGTCCCGCCTGCGCCTTCCGGGGGCAAGCGTTGGCGTAGTGCCCCGGCTGGCCACAGTGAAAGCACGTGCGAGGAGGTGCCTACTGTCCGGCAGGAGGAGCTGCCTGCCGTGGAGCCTGAGGTGCTGGCGGAGCTGGTGGAGCAGCACAAGCCGGAGGTGCTGGTAACCTCGGGCCCTGACCTGCCTGCTGCTGTCGAGGCGGGTACTGCGGCGGCCTCTGCTGGTTCTGCTGGGGAGGCCGGTACTGCTGCTGCTGGTACTGCTGAGGCGGCTAGAGGCGAGGATGAGTGTTGCTGCCGGAAGCAACGGGGACAATCTTCCTCTTCTTGTCCTCCATCTCCAGGTACTTGCACTCCGTGTTGAGCGCGCTGTCAACCAAATGGTTGAAGTCGTCGAACCGGAGGTTGAGCAGCGCATACTGAAGGTAGTCCTCAAGACCCTCCATGAAGTGCTCCTGCTTCTTGCGGTCATCCGTAACCTCGGTAGGGGCGTAGCGAGCAAGCTGCAGAAAGCGATCACGATATTCCGTGACCGACATAGTCCCCTGAAGTGACAAAGACATATATATATTCGAAAGATTAATTCATGGCTCAGAAAGATAGATCAAGGGGGTATTAGCTCAAAAAGAAACGCTGAATGATTGTATCTGAGATTACCTGCTTCAGTGCAAGGAACTCCTTCTGCTTCATCTTCATAACACCCGCGGGGACGTTGTGGCTGCGGAACCGCTCCCGGAACTGGAGCCAAGTGAGAGACTCACGGTCCTGAACTGTGTGGGACTCCCACCAGTCCAAAGCTGCCCCTCGCAGCTGTCCTGCTGCGTATAGAACTCGCTCCCGATCATCGCACTGGGCGATGTCCAGCTAACGCTCCACTGCACGGAGCCAGTCGTCAGCCTGAAGAGGGTCGGACGTGTGAGAGAACGTCGGCGGGTGACCCCTCAGGAACTCAACACGCCTGTCGCGGGTCTGCGGAGGTGGGGGAGGCGGTGGCTGAGCGTGGATCTGCTGTAGTGCCTGAACAGTGTTGTTCAGGGTGGCCATCATCTGCATCTGGAGCTGAAAGAACTGCTCCAGAGTCAAGGTTGGAGGCATCGGCATCCCGGTACCCTGGTTGTTCTGACCCTGCTGCTGGCCAGAACCGGAACCGGTGCTCCTGGTGTTCACCATCTGATTTGAACAAAAGATGTATGAGCAAAGATATTGCAGGAATAATTTAGACGGATAGGATAACGCTTTTGCGGAAAAGACTCAGACATGATAAAGTAGACAGTATAGAGTGGACTGTTTTACCCCCAACGATCTAATTCATTTTATTAATTAATTAACTTTAACATCAGTGTGATTTTCTTTAACCAAAATTAAACTACTAAGCTATGCAATCATTCAAAAATCCAAATCAAACATTTAGCATAATAACAAGCAAACAATTTTCACAACTTAGCCGAGTTTAACACACGACTCGACTAACACAACGTGTCGCAGAACGCGCTATCGTATTATTATAAAAGGGTCACCTAGCTGATACTTATGGGGTCAGATGACTGATTCAGGCCAAAGTCTACGGAATCTATTCTTCAGAGAGAGAAATCAAGGCAAGACGGGTAAAAGTCATAGAATTCAAGGGGTATAATAGCAAAATAGTTTCAGCAGGCAAGGATTGGAGTGAAGACGACTTAAAACTCGACCAGTTCTATCTAGGCTTTCGTCCTACAGTCGATACGACTCTGATACCACTCTGTAACACCCGGTTTATAAAAGGGTCAGTTGGATCCATGCCACTACAACTTCTTGAAATTGGATTTCATGTTGAAATCCATGCCATTGAGTGGCATGATTTTGAACATGAAACCCAATTTCACGGAGTTGTGGTGGCATGAATCAAATTTTCCCTTTATAAAAGGACATAAACCGAGCAATCATATACGTGCCAGGGTCAAGTCACACGTATATACAACAGAATAAATAGTATATCACAGCACATATCACGTAAAAAGACATAATAAAGCGAATACAAATGTTATTTATTACATTAATGACAAAAATGTCTAATATAGCGGAAGCGAAGTACAAATACGAATAAAACTCTCCGAAGCTGAGCAGGGCGCCACAGGGACGTCGGCTGGGAGACGAACGCCTAGAAGTCCTCGTAGTCCTAGTAGCGCTGAGCGAACTCCCTCGCGTCGGCAGGAACTGAGCAGCAGTAGCGTAGCCAAGAGGAAAAAATAGAGAAGAGGCAAGAGTGAGTACACAACTTGTACTCAACAAGTATAACACAAACTATGAGGCTCTAAGGTTGGCTGACTCAACTGCATTAGCTTTTAAGTGTTCGCAAAATTTTATTAAAGCTAACCACTGTCTCTCGCAACATTATCTGCTGCCCTCCTCTGCCTTGGCCTTAGTGTCCTCTCACTGGTCACATTTGGGTGACTGGAACCACCCTCATCTGCATCTGCCATGTGCACATCACTAGTTAAATCATAGCGGCGCTTTGTTCTCCTCTCATACTGCTTAGGCATCCTGCTGATGTTCCTGAGTTCAAAAGATACTGATATAAGAACACAAGAATAGATTGCATTTGGATAGAGTCATTTAGGAACAATATTAAAGCAATTGGGTCTGTTCTGGGCAGATCGGTTAGACCGGTCGCACCCAGAACAGAGA
Source organism: Panicum virgatum (assembly GCF_016808335.1). NCBI lineage: Eukaryota > Viridiplantae > Streptophyta > Magnoliopsida > Poales > Poaceae > Panicum > Panicum virgatum. The sequence continues at coordinate 18,120,705 of NC_053149.1, forward strand.
CAATGGCTCCAATAGCAATCAATCATCAAGAAATGATCAATAATAATTTCCATGAGACAAGGAACAATCCTAGGATAAGATGTGTTTGAACAAATTGCACAAAATCACGACATAGGGTTCCACTGGGCACACCGGTCAGACCGGTCGGAGTGACCGGTCAGACCGGTCGACCCAGTCCAACCCTAGATCATGAATGTATCCAAAATACCCAACGACATACTCATGTTGTCCTGCAAAAGGTTAGCAATAGTAGAAAAGACAACAAAAGATTATCCCTATCAGCTACTACGAAAGTGGATAGTGGTGCCTCTCAACACAGCAAAAGGAAACGTCTTACCAAGCCCTTACAAGTTTCTTACCAACGCTAGTAGTGGATGGTTCAACCAGTGGCTGGTTCGTGATACCTGTGAGGAAGTGGTACCAAGATTGCAAGATCCTCTGTGTGTACTGATCTGAAGTAATATGTGGATCTTGGGAGGCACACAAATGAATAAATATATGTATGTGGCACACAAGTCAGTAACAGATAGCAATATTGAATAAATGTCCAAAGTACTTGTCCTAGTTGCTGGCCTATACATGTTCCTTGCACCAATTTGTGATAAACAAGAGAGGGAAACAAGTATGAAAGGTAGCAATGAACAAGGACAAGGCAAAAGACACCACAAACAAATAGAGCTATTGGCTATTGCTTATGTGCTCCTCTCTTCTTGTTTTTTTCATTCACAATTCTTCTTTTTTTCTCAACCTTTTTTTTTTTGCTCTTATACTTTTGATATATATTTTGTTCCAGCAAGGAGCACACAAGAACAAACCACAAAAAATATAAGCTCAATTGAATAAAAGATGTGGCCTATGCAAAATCTGGATTATGCTCTCAAATACATGCCAAACTTGTCGGACCCGAAACTCAGTCTTCCTGATCGAATTTCGCAATTCTAATTTTTGCGAACCTAGAAACACTAGGATGAAATAGATCTAAAATTTTTGGTAGATCTCTGTAGATATAAAGTTTTCACCTTTTTGAGTTCGGACGCAAAAGTTATGACTGTTTTATCGAAGACATTCGAATCAGGATGTTATATGGACAAAAGATGTGGATCTAATGGACAGTGATGGCAAGAGTTGATGGAAAGCAAAGGGAGATCACACAAATTAGACTGAAACACGATGTAAACCAGTAATAAGACCTTGACCTAGAACAAAAACTCAACACTACGGACTCTGAAACTGAATTATGCAAAGGCTATGGCACGGATGGTTTTAGGTAGGAAACAAATATGGCGGTGGACTATAGGACGAAGACAAAAACACTCGAACTAAAGGATAGATGTAAATCTGACGGTATACCTGAAGCTCTAATACCAAATGATGGGGACGTGGGTTCCCGATCTTCCGTCAGGTTCTGGATAACTTGTTGTAGGCGGAGCGAGACACATCAATCCGGCTTCAGATCCTAAGACCCGAATCCAACAATCTTAGCACCACAACTCCACTGGTTATCAACCGTATCACAACCCGGTTGACCTCACCAAGAAGACTAATCTCTACAAGCACAACGAAGAACACAAGCAAGAACTCGAAAGAACGCAGCTCAATTGAAGTGACTTTGCAGATGAATGATTAATCTCACAAGTTGGGGTTTCACAAACCGATGAACGGCGACAACTGTTCTTGACAGAATGAATCTAAGCAAAATCCAAACCCTAACAATGTGGCGGCGGCTGTTAAAGAAGACCCTAGGGTCGTGGAGGGACCCCTGGACGCGCCCCTATTGGGCTCCAACACGATACATGGACCATCGGCCCAAAAACAGTGACGCATCACCGGGATAGATTCTAGACGTCAACTTCCTCGGACGATTCCTATCGACTCCGAATGCATTTGGGCCTGAGACCGGTGCCATTGGAAGCATCTTGGAATTATATTTCCAACCATATAATGTGTGCCCAAATCCAAGCCTATATGCGACCGTGGCGTCCGTTTTAGTACGGGCTGTTCCTGGAGTCCGAAACAGACTCAAGCTCGAATTCGATTGGGCCTCCAACTTGGGTTGGACGCCCTTGCTGGCCTCCTAAGGAGGTGGCCAAGGTGGAGGATATCCAAAGACTTTCTTTACGTGTTCTTCATCTTCATGGGGTGTGCTCCAACTTGGGCCAGGGTCCCAATTGTGAATAACAAGCCCGTGACAATGACATAGCAACTTTGATGGACTTGCACTCACCTACAAGCAAATAATGACATATACATGTGGAACCAAGTGAATTGTGCCAAAAATCACTATGAAAAAGTAGGAGCAAATTCACCTTATAAGCAATGGTTGTATCCGAAGATGTCATGTCCTCATCATCAATGCTCTATGAGTATAATGTTTCGGATAGCTTTTGGGCCGAGGCAATCAACACGACTTGTCATGCTTCAAATAGATTATATTGTCATAGATTTTACAACAAGACCCCATATGAATTGCTCATAGAAAGGAAACCAAATATCTCATATTTTAGAGTGTTTGGTTGCAAATGATATATTCTCAAGAAGGGAACTCAGTTATCAAATTTCCAAAGCAAATGTGATGAAGGTTTTCTACAACAAAACTCATGACATTGTTGAAGAAACATATGATGTGGAGTTTGATGAAACCAATGGGTCTCATGATCAACAAGAAAATCTTGACGATGTGAGAAGTGATGGTTTGAGAAATGCAATCAAGAATATGTCAATTGGTGATGTTAGACCAAGAGAAGAAGATGAGGATGAAGGTGGTCCTTCTATTTCTATTAGAGTAAATTATTCAACATCTATCCCAAATGATCAAGCTCAACCAATTGTACAAAATTCAACTAAAGATGATTCTCAAGCGCAAGATCAAGTAGACTCAACTACATCACCTTCTACATTAACTCAAGAACCCATTGCTCCTCAAAGAATTCATCATGTTCTTGCAAAGGATCACTCCGTGGATCAAATCATGGGTGATATTAGTAAGGGTGTTCAAACTCGATCTCGCATTGCTTCATTTTGTGAAGACTATTCTTTTGTATCTTTTCTTGAACCTAACTGTGTAGATGAAGCCTTGAGAGATCCGGATTGGGTGAATGCTATGCGTGAAGAATTGAATAATTTCCCCCGAAATCAAGTTTTGGATTTGGTGGAAAGGCCAAAGAATTATAATGTCATTGGCACTAAATGGGTCTTTCGTAACAAGCAAAATTTAGATGGAATTATTGTGAGGAACAAGATAAGATTGGTAGCTCAAGATTTCACTCAAGTCGAAGGTTTGGATTTTGGTGAAACCTTTGCTCCTGTAGCTAGATTATAAGCTATTAGAATTTTATTAGCTTATGCATGCTCTCTGTCGGTGTTTACCGCCAATGCTGCTCAGGGATACCCTTAGCAGTAAGGTTTGTAGGTAGGGATCGACTGCTCTGGAACTCGATGGTGTAAGGAACACAAGAATTTAGACAGGTTCTGGCCGCGAGGTGCGCAATACCCTACGTCCTGTGTAACACCCTAATTCAAATTTCAGTATTTAATAATAAATTTAATTGGCTTTATTTAATTTTCTAGGATTTAATTTGCTTAGCCTTGCATTTAATTTATTTTTGTTTCACAAGTAATTAAAATTTGTCTAAGTTTAAAAATTTTGTTGTTGTATTCATGCTGGTGCATTGTTCTTTTGTTTGAGTGCTAGGTTTGAATTCAAATTGGAATTTGAATTCAATTAGAATTGGAGTGTTTGCTTTAGAAATAGAAAAGAGAGAGGAAATAGAAAAAGAAAAGGGAAATAGAAACCCAATAGGAAACCCAAATCCAGCCCAGCAACCCCGGCCCAACCCCTCTCCGCGGGCCCAACCCGTTCTCACCCGCACGGCCCCGCGCGGCCCGCTCACCCCTCACCCTCCGCACGGACCCGCAGCGCCGCGGCCCAGATCGCGCAGCACCCTCCACGCTCTCACCGGCCCGCTCCCGCTCTCAGCTCGTGCGCGCGTGCGCTGTCCCTGACAGCCCTGGCCCACCCGCCAGCTCCTTCTCCCTCCTCCCGCACCTTCCACGCGCGCGTAACGCCATGCCGCGATCTCCGGCCGAGATCCACGGTGAGCCCCCGTGCCAGACCCGCACGCCAAGGCAACCCGCCGCCCTACAAATAGGAGCCCGAGCCTCTCCTCCTCCTCCCATCCGCAGCCGCCCCCCTAACCCTAGCGCCACCGCCCTCGCCTCGCTCCGCCGCGCCGCTCCTCTGTGCCGCTGCTGCCACGCCGTCCCGACGCACCGGAGCTCCGGCCAGGCCGCGTAGAAGCACCGCCCCGACGTCCAGAGTTTTCCCCAGGCCAGCCCTTCTCGATTCGGCCCCGCACGCGCCGAATTTCACCCACGACCTCGCCGCCGGTAAACACCTCCGCCACCTCGATTCCACACCGTCGGTGTGCTTCAGTCTTTCCTGACCCCCTGGTTCGCTCCGCAGACTTGCCACAAGGGGATCCGTGCCGTCCAGAAGCCCGAAGGCACCCTCCTCAACCTTCTCCGCGAGCTCCAACCCACCTCCGCCGCCGGTCAACGACGTCGGCGTCCTGCACGGCCTCCCTACTCGCCCAGACCCCCTCGGTGAGCATCAGTACCCTCTCCTCCTCCTTTTGCGCTAGCCTTCGTGACCATTAGGTCCTTCCCGAGCCCCAGACCGCCGTTGCAGTCCGCGCCGACGAGACTCGCCAAGGCGCAGAGCCGCCACAACCCTTGCCCTCCGCGCTCCAGCCGATGCAGCCCTTTCCTGAGCCCACCAGTGGATCACGCGCCCCGCGTAGATCCTCCCAGGCCAAACCGCATGCCAAACCGAGCCCTGGAGCGCCAGATGGGCGAACTCCGGCGAGCTCCTAAACCGCGCCGCCGCGGAAAGTGGTCGCCGGCGTTGAGCGCCGCCGCCCCGCGCGAGAGCCGCCCAGATCCGTTCGATCCAAAACCAAAGCCCAGGATTAGATCGTTGTTTGGTTAGATCTGAGCCGCGGGATCGTGATCCAACGGATCAGATCCGTGCGTACCCCTTTGGCCTGGCTCTTTTTCTAAAGAGACCCTCATCTTTTGCCAAATCAACCCGCAGTCCAGGCTTATTCAAAAGTATTTGCGTCTAGGTCCTTTTTTAACGTTTTAACCCCTGAGCTTCTTTAAAATAGAACCCGCCATCCTGCTCTGGTAGATTTACGAGTTAGACCCTAGAACTAAGGTTTAATTACATTTTAGTTCTCAGTTTTTGCAGAAAACCCCCTGGAACTTAGTTTTTCTCGCAGATAAGCCCCAAGAACTTGTTTCTAGTCTAGATTATGCGTTTTAGCTCCGTTTTAGGCGTTCTTTATGTCCACGCGATCGTTGTAACGTGTAGAATAGTTTTAGACTAGTTTAGTGTGCTGTTTTTATGTATTGATGTACTGTTTCTTAGTTTTTGTTAGTGTTTGCTTGTATGTTTTTGTTGTGACTTGTTTTTGACCTTTTGTTCGTGAGTAGACGTTGAGCTACCGGAGGAGCACAGTACCAGGAGCCATCTTCAGAGCAGCTTTGAGCAGCAGCAGGAGTAGTACAAGGAAGGCAAGTATAACATGAACAACACCTATCACTTTGAATACATTTTCATACTGCATTTTAATACTGTATGCCTATAAGGATTTCCTAGCCACTTTATTCCCTTTATATATATCCCTTGGGTTGCATTTTGGTTAGTTGTGCTAGGTGCCGCGCTATAACACACTTGGTCCTTTTTAATTAATTTGATTAATGGTATATGCAACTTAATTCTGAGAGTGGCCCTCTGTGTGGCTTGAGTGGCTCACTTCTCATTTAAAATGGGTTTTTGTTAGAAACATGGTTTAGGGGGCCAGCACGGTACTTACTGCCTGGTTGGCCACTCTCCATAAGGACCGGTTCATAGAGCGACAATCTGGGACAACAGCGCTACCACAAGACTGGAATGGGACGGTCTTGGCTTACTAATTAGGCCATTTTGGTTCGGGAGTAACTTACCGACGGGGCAAGAGGGGAGTCGAGCCTCAATGGTGCCCAGGCTACGAGGCTTGGTCTGCGTACCCCTCGAGGTGGGTACCATCGTTGCATTGCCTGAATCCTTAGCGGTTACACCTTACCAACGTGTCCTTTGTAACGGCCTCGTAGTGAGTCGCTAGTCATCTCACCTAAGGAAGTGTGATGAACAACTAGCGTAGCTCACGACTTGTGGGTAAAGATATGCAACCTCTGCAGAGTGTAAAACTGGTATATTAGCCGTGCTCATGGTCATGAGCGGCCCAGATCCTCCTTTTGATTAGTGGGGTTAACTCCTTCCGACGAGGGGGTGCCTCTCGGGGTTACCTTGGTGGTTTCGGTTTGGTTCTCAGTAGTAACATGATTAATTTTGATTAATTACTATGTAACTGGGTTTATGGTAATTCATCAACTTGTAGTAAATAGCTTTAATAAAATTTTGTCAAGACTTAAAAGCTAATGCAGTTGAGTCAGCCAACCTTAGAGCCTCATAGTTTGTGTTATACTTGTTGAGTACAAGTTGTGTACTCACTCTTGCCTCTTCTCTACTTTTTCCTCTTGGATACGCTACTGCTGCTCAGTTCCTGCCGACGTGAGGGAGTTCGCTCAGCGCTACTAGGACTACGAGGACTTCTAGGCGTTCGTCTCCCAATCGACGTCCCTGTGGCGCCTACTCAGCTTCCGACGAGAGTTATCGTTTATGTATTACGCTTCCGCATACTCTGTATCAGACATTTTTGTCATTAATGTAATAAATAACATTCGTATTCGCTTTATTATATCTTTTTACGTGATATGTGCTGTGATATACTGTTCATTCTGTTGTATATATGTGTGACTTGATCCTGGCACGTATATGATTGCTCGGTTTATGTCCTTTTATAAACCGGGTGTTACATCCTGTGTTGTTGCTTGTATTGCCTTAGGTGTTGATGTGTTTCGAGGGGGTCCCTGCCCGCCCTTATATATCCGGAGGGACAGGGTTACATGGAAAGTCTTAGCTGAGTACAGTTGGAATCCAACTACAACACAAAGGGGTAGTTTCCTTTGTACTGCAGCTAGTCCTTCGTCTATTCGAGTAGTTACAAAAAAAGGTAAGGTACATCCATAAGCTATTCCTTATTCTAGAACATTCTATGCCTATAAGCAGTCCCGCTGCCTCTTGTCCGACACACTCACAATATAAAACTTTATCAAATGGATGTGAAAAGTGCTTTCTTGAATGGCAAGATTAGTGAACTTGTGTATGTTGAGAAACCTCCCGGTTTTGAAGATCCTAAGAAACCCAATCATGTGTACAATCTCTCTAAAGCACTCTATGGTCTTAAGTAAGCTCATCGGGCTTGGTATGAAAGATTGAGGGATTTTCTTATTTCTAAGGGTTTCAAAATTGGTAAGGTTAATACTACTTTGTTCACTAAAGCAATTGGTACAGATTTGTTTGTTTGTGAAATTTATATTGATGATATTATCTTTGGTTCAACTAACCCAAGTTTTTATGACGAATTTGGTGAAACGATGTCTAGGGAGTTTGAGATCTCCATGTTTGGTGAACTAAGCTTCTGTCAGTGTTTACCGCCAAGCCTGATCAGAGATACCCTTAGCAGTAGGGTTTGTAGGTAGGGATCGACGGCTCTGGAACTCGATGGTGCAAGGAACACAAAGATTTAGACAGGTTCGGGCCGCGAGTTGCGTAATACCCTACGTCCTATGTGGTGGTTTGTATTGCCTTAGGTGTAGATGTGTTTTGAGGGGGTCCCTGCCCGCTCTTATATATCCGGGGGGACAGGGTTACATGGAAAGTCCTAGCTGAGTACAGATGGAGTCCTTCTACTACATGATCGGGTAGTTTCCTTGTACTGCAGCTAGTACTACGCCTATTCGGGTAGTTATAAAAGAGGTAAGGTACATCCATGAGCTATCCCTTACTCTAGAACATTCTATGCCTGTGAGCAGTCCCGCTGTCCCGGGTCTGACAAGCCCCCGAGCTCTTCGCAGCCGAGTCCTGCAAGCGTCGAGTACTTGGGCGGCGTCTTCGAGTACTTCAAGTTGTCAGAACATCCTTCTGGTTGCTTCTGGGTCTTCCTTTTGATGTGCCAAGTAGTCCTCCAAGTACTCGTGGTCGCTCCGAGGCTGTGAGGTGCTCAAGCCCCGAAATCTTGATCATATATGGTGCGCGAAGTAGTCGCGCTCCATATGGAGTAGCCCCCGAGCCTTAGGTTGAATCGCAGAATCAGGCTGAGGGTCACTTCAGTCTTTTTTCCTTTTTTATTTTCCAAAAAGTTTGAAAATAAATATCTGATACACATATCCCGCAGCCCCCGAGTCTTGAATTTAAATTCCTCCATTTAGATTTAAGAATCAATGTAAACTCGTGGCAAAAACTGAAAACTTCCCTGGAAGGAAAGAATCTGTTGGCATCCCAAATATTCACAAAATTGCCCTTGAAGACCGTATAAAGCCTATTGAAAACTTCCAAGTGTTTTACCCCTTGAAATCCTGGCCGCCTTCAAACTCAGATTCATATTTGTCTCTTCTCAGTCAAAATCCAAAAGTCCCTCTCGTAGACCCCGAGCGAAAACTCATGACTGTGAGATGGCTCCCAAGAAGAACAAGTCCAAGATTGAAGAGGGAACGATCGCCAATATGTCCACAGGTTGGCGTAAAAGCAAGATGTCTGAGTCACTGGTCCGGGAATTGAAGAGTACGGGTCTCCTCCAAGAGCAGGGCGTAAGCCAGTGGCGTGCTGGTGAAGGAGAAGATTACCCCATGGAAGGTACCCTTGAGACTATTATGTTTTGCGATTTTGTAGAACGTGGTCTCACTCTTCCTGTGTCAGAATTTTTCTATAGACTTCTTCAGTTTTGGGGAATTCAGTTACACCATCTCACTCCCCAATCCATCTTGCATCTTTCAATTTTTACTCATTTCTGTGAGGCATTCCTTGGAATTCTCCCCCATTTTCACCTTTTCCAACATTTCTTCTTCCTTGTTCCAATCCCGAATGCCACCAATCCCGCCGTCGTCGGGGGATGTGAACTGGTATGCCGCCCTGAGAACCGAGGCGAGTACTTGGTTTATGATCCGGCGGGTCAAGGAGCCGAATGGAAGAAATTCGGGTTCCATGTTGGGAACTTTGAATCCCCACTTCCATAAAGGACTGCTGGTGCCCCCCAAGTCCAAGAGAGTTGGTCGAGTAGAAGACCTAGTGGCAAGCAAGTTGTAACACCCGGTTTATAAAAGAACATAAACCGAGCAATCATATACGTGCCAGGATCAAGTCACACGTATATACCACAGAATGAACAGTATTTCACAGCACATATCACGAATAAGACATAATAAATCGAAATACGAACGTTATTTATTACATTAATGACATAAATGTCTGATACAGCGGAAGCGAAGTACAAAATACGATAAAGACTCTCCGAAGCTGAAGCAGGGCGCCACAGGGATGTCGACTGGGAGACGAACACCTAGAAGTCCTCGTAGTCCTGGTAGCGCTGAGCGAACTCCCTCACGTCGGCAGGAACTGAGCAGCAGTAGTGTAGCCAAGAGGAAAAAGTAGAGAGGAGGCAAGGGTGAGTACACAACTTGTACTCAACAAGTATAACACAAACTATGAGGCTCTAAGGTTGGCTGACATCAACTGCATTAGCTTTTAAGTCTTGGCAAAATTTTATTTAAAACTATTTACTACGAGTTGGTGAATTACCATTAACCCTGTTACATAGTAATTAATCAAGATTAAACATGTCAATACTGAGAACCAAACAGAAACCAAGCCACCAAGGTAACCCCGAGAGGCACCTCCCTCGTCGGAAGGAGACAACCCCACTAATCAAAAGGAGGATCTGGGCCGCTCATAACCGTGAGCACGGCTAGTATACCAGTTTTACACTCTGCAGAGGTTGCACATCTTTACCCACAAGTCGTGAGCTACGCCAGGGGTTCATCACACTTCCTTAGGTGAGATGACTAGCGACTCACTACGAGGCCGTTACAAAGGATCTCGTTGGTAAGGCGTAACCGCGAGAGATAGGTCAGCGACGATGGGGCCCACCTCCGGGGGTACAAGCACAGGAGCGCAATCCAAGCACAGACCAAGCCGGAGGAGCAGGGACCATTGAAGCTTACTACTCTTGCCCCGCAGGTAAGTTACTCCAAACCAAAAAGACCTAATTAGTAAGCCAAGTCTATCCCATTCTAGCCTTGTGGTAGCGCTGTTATCCCAGGTTGTCACTCTATGAACCGGTCCTTATGGAGAGTAGCCAACCAAGCACTAAGCACCGTGCTGGCCCCCTAAACCATGTTTCTACAAAAACCATCTTTTAACGAGACGTGAGCCACTCATCCACCCAGAGGGCCACTCTCAGAATTAAGTTCAAGTAAACCATTAATCAATTTAATTAAAAAGGACCAGAATGTGTTATAGCGCAGCAACCTAGCACAGCTAACCAAAATGCAACCCAAAGGATATATATAAAGGATATAAAGTGGCTAGAACAGTCCTTATAGGCATACAGTATTAAATGCAGTATGAAAGATGTATTTAAAGATGATAGGTTGTTCATGTTATACTTGCCTTCCTCATACTGCTCTGGCTGCTACTCGAACTGCTCCGAAGATGGCTGCTCCTGGTACTGGTACTGGGGCTCCTCAGATGGATCAACGTCTACTCACGAACACATGGCCAAAATAATGCACAAAAATAAGCATACAAGTAAACACTAACAAAAACTAAGAAACAATACATCAATACATAAAAACAGCACACTAAACTAATCTAAAACTATTCTACGTGTTACAACGATCGCGTGGACATAAAGAACGCCTAAAATGGAGCTAAAACGCGTTATCTAGGCCAAAAAACAAGTTCTAGGGGCTTATTTGTAAGAAAAAACAGGGTTCCAGGGGCTTTTCTGCTAAAACCGAGGGCCTAAACATAATTAAACGTTAACTCCAGGGTCTAACTCATAAAAGAACCAGGGCTGGACGGCGGGTACTAATTTGGGAAAGCTCAGGGGCCTAAGTGAATAAAACAGGCCTAATCTGTAATTATTTTTGAAAGGCTGTGGACCGCGGGTTGATTTAGAAGAAAGCTAGGGTCTCTTTAGAAAAAGAGCCAGGCTGAACCGTTATGTGCCGTTTCTGGCCGCTGGATCTAGATCTGAGGGCTAGCAATAGATCGGCGCGGGATCTAATCGTGTATGCTGATTCTGGATCTGATGGTCAGGATGGATCGGGCACTCGGGTCGGCGGCGCTCAAACGCCGGCGACCTTTCCCGTGGTGGCGCCCAACGCCGGCTCGCCGGAGTTCATGAATCTGGCGCTCCAGGGGCTAAAACAACCTGCACTTGGGCCTAGAGGGTACTACTCAGCATGCGTGGTCCACCCGTGCAATGTGCGGGGGCGGGGGTGCTCGGAACGGCATTGTAGGGTGCTTGCCGCGGCGAGGCATGGCGGCGTGGCGGCGAGAACGCCTGTGATAGGGTCCTAGCATCTAGGGTGCGTCGCAGCCTATGCTGTCCAGCACAAAAGGAAGGGGGAGTGGCTTTGATGCTCACCAAGGGCCTGGGGTGGAGAGGGTCGCAGTGCAGGACGGCTGGCGGCAAGCTCCGGCGGCGGTCCGCGGCGGAACGTGCGGAGGGGTTGAAGGGGGGCGTCTCCGGGCGTCTGGGCGGCACGGATCGATGCACGGCGTCGCTGTGAAACAGTAGCCGGAGTCAGGGAGGTCCAGGGGGTCACTGAAGACGACGAATTCCAGCGGCGCGGGGTCTCACCGTCGAGCGATCCAGGCGAAATTCCGGCGAGGAGGGGCCTGGGCTCCGGGGCCAGGAACTTGGGGAGTTTCCTGGGGCTACGGCGACGCTCTTGCGAGGGTTTGTCGGGGCTCCGGTGCGGCGGAGGGGCGTGACCGTGGCGGCGGGACTACGCTCTGAGCAGGGCGAGGCGGCGGCTAGGTTTTAGGCGACGCTGGCATGCGGGATAGGGAGCAGGAGATTACGGGGCGGTTTAAAGAGCCCGGACCGAGAATCTCGGCGAGCGGGATAGAGGGAAAGGGCTGCGGGGATTGCGGCCGGGGTCACGGCCGGTTTGTTGCGCGCGGTTGCGGAGCGAGCGGTGGGCGCGGGGAAGGAGACGGCCCTGACCCGTTGTAGGATCAAGAACACCGACTAGAGGGGGGGTGAATAGGCGGTTTAAAATCTAAAACCAATAGCACTAGAGAAATTTAATTAGTAACAAAGGAAAGCCCTATGTCATGCTATTACTATCTCTAGATGGGTTTGCAACCTAGGGTGACAAGGCACAAATCAAGCTCTAGTAAAGTAAATTGCTCAAAGTAAAAGCAAGTATTAAAGAGAGCAAGAGAAGAACCAAGCTTGACACAAGAAATTATCCCGTGGTGTCGATGACTTGCCGGTCACCCCTAATCCACGTTGAGGTGGATTCCAAGAATCAACCGCTCCTCTATCAAGAACCTCTTGATCTTGAGCCGGCTTGAATCAAAGAACCGCTCCACACCTCGATTCCACTAGAGTTGCTCTTCACCACTCCGGTGAGGTGAGCACAAAACCTCTCACAACCGAAATCGGGGCTCCTCAACAATCTCCTTGGAGGTGCTCCACGAAATCCACTTCTCCAAGCCGTCTAGGGAGCGGCAACTCCCAAGAGTAACAAGTTGATGACGCTTGCTTCAAGTTTCCCTAATGCCACAAAGCTCAAACTCTTGATGCAATGCACTAGGAAGCTCTCACACTCTCAAAAATGCAATCTCTAAGCAAGTGTGTGTGAGAGAGGGATGCCTTAGCTCTAATGTGTCAAGAATGCTATCCAAATGGCCAAGAGAAGTCACCCAATGGCCGGGCATTGGGTATATATAGACACCCCTTCAAAAACTAGCCGTTACACTCTTTTCTGCGAAGTCGCGGACCGTCCGCGGTTCAAAAACCGGACTGTCCGCCGTTATAAACCAGTGAGTCAGAGTGCATTTAATGCGTGTCAGAACTAGCCGTTAAGCCCTGGCGGACCGTCCGCGCCCCAGGGGCGGACTGTCCGCAGTTAAGAGTTCCAAACCACCAGAGACTAACATCGTCTCTGGAACAATTTTGAGATTAGCCTGCGGACCGTCCGCACCTCAGGAGCGGACTGTCCGCAGTTGAACTTTTAACCAGAGAAACAACCTCTCTAGTACAAACCTGAGATTAGCCGGCGGACCGTCCGCGCCCCATGGGAGGACTGTCCGCCGTTCAACTTTGAAGCCCACACTGACAGACACCCTTTCTGGTATAAGTTTGAAATACAGTGGCGGACCGTCCGCCCACCTGGGCCGGACCGTCCGCGAACCCACCAGAGACTCTGCAAGCTCTCTGGAACGGTCGCGGACTGTCCGCCCCTCTGGTGCGGACTGTCCGCCGTTACTCAGTCAGCTCTCAAACTTAGTCTTTTTCAAATCTTTTCAAAACGCCTTTAGCCCTCATGCATGCAACTAGACATTTTGAGCAAAATGGCACTAAAGACCCGTCAAGCATGAGTACACAACCCCTCTTGATAGTACGGCTATCTATCCAACAAATCCGGTCACTTTTCATCCACTAAACGCCTTGTGACCGGTAAAACGCAAAAGCCCTATTTTATACCTTTGCCTTGAGTCCGAGCTTTGCTTATCATCTCCAAAACTCCATACGTTCACAACCAAATCTCTTTCACTTGTGGATCAACCTATACTCATTATCTCAAATGAATTCGTTAATCCACAAACCGTTGTCATTAATTACCAAAACTCGAATTAGGGGCCTAGATGCTTTCAATCTCCCCCTTTTTGGTAATTGATGACAACACTAAATTTTGGAGTGATAAAAGTTTTCAAGTCAACTTTATACACTAGGCATAAGGTGGACATGGAATTGAACTTTGGAAGAACTTACTCATTTTCTTGAAAATTTCAGAATATGGTATGAATAAATTCACCAAGTTCAATGAGTAGAGAGAACTCCCCCTTGATATGTGCATATTAATTTTCATGAATACCAAGAACACATATATATATTTGAAACTTTTGACGGAGTTTTCCCTACAAGTGGAAATCGAGGCATACAAGATACAAGATATATATGATATGAACTTTAACATGGTTAGCACAACCTCACAACCACAAGATGAACATAAATAGATAAGAGTAGCATAAACTAACATAGTTCATCACACAATACAAACCAAAAGTTCAAATCCAAACACAAGTCTTAAATAGAGTTCATGGAAGATACAAATAAACATGAGTGGCAAGCGGAAGCCAAAAACGAATGCTCTGAAGTCCATGAGCTCCCCCTAGATCCAAGGCACTCCAAAGCTCCTTCTCCCCCTTTGGCATCAATTGCCAAGAAAGTCAAACGGCTGGTGGAGGAGGTGGCGGTGGGTAAAACGGCTGGTGCGGGTAGAACTCTGGAGGCGGCACTGGAGCCGGAAATACCGAGTAGAAGTGATCAGAGAATCCAGTGAAGGCTGTGCTGAAGGCATCAAAGCGCTGCTCTAGCTGCTCCTGTCTTTGCTCAAACTGCTCAAACTGCTCAGAAGAGGGCAAATCCTCAAAACGTGAGTCAAGAGCTGCTATATCTGAGTGTAGACTCTCATGAAACCCCTGCATCTGAGCCATTATAGGCTGGAACATCTGCTGCTGCATGTTCTGAAAGTTGAGGTTCATCTGAGTCTGCATCTGACTAGCCAACCCCGCAATCTGAGAGGACATGCTCTCCTGCATGGATGCAAAGTATGGATCAAAGTACCCAGCTGGAGGAGCCCACTGCTGTTGTGCTGGAGGATGCGGTGGTGGCATGGCATGCTGAGCTGCAGCTGCTCCCATGTGAGCATCATCATCACTATCATGTTGCCCCTGTGCTTCAGCATCCATATCATCTCCAGGGAAGGGAGTCAAAGGCCTCAAGAGAAAAGCATTGTCATTCTTGAATGGCCTGAAAGGAGTGTGCTTACTTTCACATAACCCTTTGAAGCTAGTCTTCACCTTGATGATGGACATAATGTATGGAGCAAAGTACAAGTTCATCTCCATGTTAAGCCTCAAGTCTGCAAGCTGATCCATGATAAGAGCAATGACATTGATTCTATTTCCATTCATGATATGAGATATCACATTCCAATAGTGCCCTCTAACCTTGTCCTTGTTGCCACTCTTAGGCATGAATGTGACTCTGACAATTTTATTGATCACTGCAGGATGATGCCTCAAACCCTGCGTACCCCCATAAGTTCTAGCAATTCCAAGATGTGCAGGCTCATAGAACATGGGGTAGTCATTCTCATCTAGTGGGTTTTCTAACACAACATTCATACTTTGCTCACTATTGATGAGATTATAATCCAATTGATTTGCCTCAGCAAATTGTGCAAATGTAGCACCATAGGTTCTTTTGCCAGTTGTCCACCTAAATGTTTCCTCAACCATGTTTATCTCTAGAGTGGCATAGAACTGGCGTATCACTGTTTCATTCCAATCACACCTATGCTGCAGAAAATTAGCTATCCCCATTTGCTGAAATCTATCCACTAGATCAGACATGACTTGATGTTGTCTCATATAGCCTAGATCAATGGTTTGATGTTTGAATACATTTTTCTTAACTAGATGACCAAAGTAAACATCTTTTTGTACCTCGGTTTTGAAGAAGAGAATGTTGGTGTCACGAGGCAAGCTGAACTGATCCACTGCTCTTGCATTTGCATAGCTTTCTGCAGTCCACTGTCGGCTAGGTAGATCTAGCCCCATCAAATCTGTAACATCATTGTCAACTCCCTCAGTATCTTCCTCTGAGGACTCATCACCAATATCTCCCACTGAAGATGCAGCAGCCATCTCACTAACATTTGGAGCATAGTCCACATCGTCCGAGTCATCACTGTCTCTTTACCTCTTAGAAGTCATTGCCTTCTTAATTTTTGTAGCAGTGGCCTTGATGATCTTCCGGGGTGGCCTGAGGTCAAGATTTAACCATAAGAATAATTACTAAAGTCATAGAATCAATCCTTAATGATATAACTCAATTCAGCACTGATCTGAAAAATCTGATACTAGCGGACCGTCCGCTCTTATGAACGCGGACCGTCCGCAGTTCAGGAACTACCACGGCGGACCGTCCGCGTCCAGTAGGCGGACTGTCCACGACCCATCTGTTCTTCGCAGGAACACAAAATCGCCCTCATCTTTGATTCACCCACATTTTGAGTTTCGATTCAAATCCACCAACCAAAATTTAACTCTAGCAACTCCTCATCACTAGGAATAAGATCCCCCAAGTATTTGCACGAATCCATGGTCAAAAAATAGATCGGAGCATCTAACCCTAACTCTTTCCAATAAAGAAATCCAAGAACAAGAGTTAGGGATTCATTGAAATACCGAGAGGACATGATGCACAATCTTGAGAAGAGTCCGGGGATGCTCTCGGACCGTCCGGGAACCACTCCAAAAAGGCTTGACCTTGTTGTCTCCCCCACGTGCTTGAGAGAGAAAGAGAGAGAGCTTTTTGGAGGATATGTGTGGTTTGGTGGGGGAGAGTGAGAGGGTGTAAGGATCGATGGACCAAGAGGGGGGGTGAATTGGGCCTTTTTCAATTTCTAAAACAAAGTAAGGCAACCTTAACCTATGCAAAGCTAGTAGGGCACCAATTCACCAACCGGATAACTAAGCTACCTACACAAGCTAAGAGAGATAAAAACAAAGTAAAGCCTAGCAAGGTAGAGCTAAGTTATGATCTCTAAGTCAAGCTCATGAATAAATTGCATGAAAGAAAATGCTTGAATATAAAGAGTGGACAAGAGACAACCGGATTTTTTTCCGTGGTATCGATGTGTTGGCACACACCCCTAATCCACGTTGTGACACTCTCAAAGAGTCTTGTCACCTCCCAAGTCACCGAGACGAGGGCGCTCACTAAGAGTCTCCGTTCACCATCCCGGCGTGGTGGAGATCAAGCCACGTACAATCTTCTTCTCCGGGCTCCCACAATCCTTGGCAAGCTCCGCGAGAAACACCTTGATCACCAAGATCGCCTAGGTGATGCCAATCACCAAGAGTAACAAGCTAAGGCCTTCACTTGAGCAAGAACCGATCACCAAGAACGGATGCACACTCGCTTCTCTCTACTCAAGTCCTTAATCTTGCTTCTTGATTGATTGAATGCACAAGTATGTGAATGATGAAGTTCAAGGTGGCTCTTGACTATGGTATGAGTGTTTGGATGTTGCCTGGTGTCAAGAGTGGGCGAAATGACCCATTGGAGGGGTATATATAGGCAGCTCACACAAATAGAGCCGTTGGAGAAAAGCTGCCAGAAAACTGCGTAGCGCCGGTTAATCCGACGTACCCCCCATTGTCATCGTCGGTTTAACCGGTGAATGTAAACTGCCTCTTCTGAAAACTAGCCGTTACAACTGGGGCAGATTAACCAACGTAGCATCGGTTTAACCGGTGAGTGTAGTTGTCCACTGAACCACTGAAAAACCAAGTCTCTGGACAACTGCACCGACGTTAACTCAAACCTATCGTCGGTTTAACCGGTGAGTACAACTTTTAAATTCCTCTGAAAAACCATCTCACTGGTCAATTGCACCGACGTCTTGATTCAAACAGCGTTGGTTAATCCGGTGAATAGAACTTGAATTTCCCTGGAAAAACCAACTCTGGACCAATGCACCGACGTTAAATTCAAACACGTCGGTTTAACCGGTGTATTGAATTTGTCCAGACTCTGCTGACTTCGTTTAACCGACGTATAGAAAATTGAGAGCGTCGGTTAAACCGGTGTATAGACTTTTTCTGATTTTGTCTTTTCTGATTTGAGTCTTGAATGAAATCCAAATATTCTTGAGATATAGTTTGAGAACCACTTATTTGAACTTCTAGAAACCTGAGTGACCATAGTGTGCATCCATTTTCAAATGATCATGTCCATGCTCAAGTTACTTAGCCTTAACCCCTCTTAATAGTGCGATCACTACAAAACTATAAAACCTATACTAACCTAAGTGTCCTTCTCAACCTTATGACACTTAGGACTAGAAAGATCCTTAGTCTTGACATAAAATTGAGTTGAATACCGAGATCGCCTTTTTGAATAATGAAATTGAGGGGCCTCTTTTGACATATGACCAAATGAGCGATAATGATCTATTAAGCTGCACAAACTCATTAGTCATAATAATGGTTGTCATTAATCACCGAAACATACCTTGAGGGCCTAGATGCTTACAATCTCCCCCTTTTTGGTGATTGATGACAACACAAACATAAATGACGAGAGAGCGAGAAAGATAAAGCAGGATAAACACAAGCGAACTCGAAAAGAAGGACCAAAGAGCTCAACGGCTCAAATGAAATTCATAGATATGTCTCAAAGCACGGCATACTCAAGCGACAAAAGTACATATCCATGAACTAACACCAAATGTGATACAAAGAATCAAAGTCCTGATAACTACGAGCTCTCTCTAGCTCTACCCTCCCCCTAACTCTGTGGCTCCCCCTAACACCTCTCCCCCTTTGGCATCAAAGCACCAAAAAGGCGAGCTACTGGTCCGGCTGTCGTGGTACTGCAAGGAAGCGGTCCGGGTCATCATCGTCGTCGTCGTCGGACGGTGTACCCTCGGTGACAGACGGGAGCTGCTGGTCAGAACTGCCTGCTGGATCTGAAGTGACTGGGGGTGTAGCTGTGGTAGAGGCTCGCGTGCTGGCACTGCCTGGAAGAGGGTCCGTAGAAGTAGTAACCGGCTCAGCAGAAGATGTGTCAACATCTGAAGTAGTGAGTGCTGAAGCTGCCTGCTGTGACGACTGCTGAAGCAAGGAACCCTCTCCTCCTCCCCCTGAAAGTAGTGACTGTGGTACGACGGGGAGGGCGACTGACTGGACTGCTGAAGGAGACTCCTGGAAGAGTGAAGTCGCTGGCAGTGGTGAGAACAGTGGACGACCGGCAGACCCAAGTAATGCGGACATCGAGAACGTGGTCTCCGGTGTCGCTGAGGTGGCTGGAGCTGCAGTAGGGGCTGGAGCTGGTGTAACGGCAAGCTGAGGTGCTCCAACACCCTGAAGGCCTGGCTGTCCTGGCTGCTGCGGGGCGAGTCCGGTGTGAGAGTAAAGCTGTGAGATCATCCCGAACATCGCCATCATCCCCTGCTGCATCTGCTGAAACTGAGCGTCTGTCCTCTGTGAAACTCTGTCAATGAGGCCGACAAAACGCTCCTCGGTCGCAGCCCGCTCTCGGGCGGCCTCTCTCTGTATAGCAGCAAGCTGAGCCTCATGGGCTCTCCTGGCCTCCTCCTGAGCAAGTCGGTCCTCCCTCTGCTGAGTCACGAGCTGCTGTAGTAGTGCAGTGAGCTCGGACGGCTGAGTCACCTGAGACTCAGAGACTGTAGCAGCTGCTGAAGTCGGAGGAGCTGGCTCTCCTGAACCTCCTGCCTCGTGATCGTGACTGGCTAGGGCAGCTGAAGGGAAGTACTCTACGTCCTCGGAGGAGTCTGACTCAAGCTCAGACCAGTGTATCTCATCCTCTCCTCCGGGAAGCTGTGCCTCGGCAGCAAGCAGTGCCTCGTCCTCCTGTGCCACACGGGCTTGTGCCTCTGGTGACAACTGCGCCATGGCAGCTCTCTCTGCCTGTCTGCCCCTCCTCCGGTCCTGTGGAGCTGTCGGTCGGTAAACTGGGAACCGGGGAGCCTCGTCGTGATGGTAGGGAGCGCTGATGGGTGACTCTGCTGGCACAATCATAGAACATATATAGCTGATCCAGTGTGCAAAGGGAAACTGTCGCACCACACCCATCCCGTCTGTGATCACATCCTCTATCTCAGCCAGAATAAAGTCAACTATGTCAAACGGCTCGTGAGTGAGGATGTGTAGAAGCAGGAGCTGCTGCAGTCCTGTAAACCCCTCTGGGTAGCCACTCCTCGGTAGCAAAGTCCTCCGGAGTGCCCTGTGTACTGCGTATGCCTCTGGGGTCAGCAGGCTGGGAACTCTGGCGTAGGAGGCAGGGAACGGCTAGCGGAAACACTGAGAGATCGCCTCATGAGAAGGTGCAATCCCGCCAATCATCGCTCTGCGCGGTGGATCTGCATCTCCGTAAACCATCTCGTGCAGGGAGACGTCAACTAAGTCAACTCCGAGAATCCCTGCTATCGTCGCTCTCGATAAACCAAAGACCTGACCTCCATAAACAAAGTGTACTGCTCGACGCTCGGGAGCAATCCAGGCCGTGGCATAGAAGACTCTGACCCAGTCCTCAATATATCTGTTCTGCTCAATCTGGAGTAACCTGGGCAGGCCCCTGAAGTGAGCGAAGTGCTCTCTGACATCTGCTCCCCCTGCGGCTGTCCTCAGAGACACCCAGTCAAGTACTCTGTGCGGGAAGATCCTGTGACCCCACCTCTGGTAGGTCTCGTAGAAACTGGCCTGAAGAAGCGTCCAGAACCTACGGTCGACTCGGCTGTCACGGGTCACGGGGAACCAGTCCTCCTCCTGAACACTCCACCTGAGCCTCTTGACCTTCGCCGCATTGGCCTTGGTCAAGTTCTGGAGCAGTACACCTGGCTCCAGACGCACAACAGTGTCCATACGGAACACTGCGCGCTCGGCCTCTAGGGCCTCGGCTCTACGAGCTGCTGCTGCTGCAGCTGTGGACCTGCGAGGCTCCTGTGGCTGGTGACCTCCTCGCGTCCTCGGTCCAGTGCGACGCTCGGTCGCTGGTGAAGTCTCTGCTGCTGGGGATGTCTGCCGAGTGCGGCCAGACCGTCGTAGAGTCGGTGACTCCTGTGTGCTCTGCCCCTGAGACTGCTCAGACTGCTCTGCCTCTGAATCTGAATCTGAACCTGTATCTGACTGATCTGACTCTGCTGCTGCTGCCGTCGCGGCTCTGGTGGCCCTGGCACCTCTCACTCTACCCATACCCCTGCCTCTGCCTCTGCCTCTGCCTCTGGGGTCCTCCCTGATCTGGAACGGACGAGCACGGCCTGATGCCTGCTCCTCGGCGGCCTTGGCCACCATCTCGGCCCTCTCGGCCTCCTTCTCTGCACGAGTCCGCTTGCGAGCGGGCTTCTCGACCACAACTTCTTTTCCCTTTCTCTTTTCGCGACCCATCTCGAACAAGCAAATTGTCGAGCACCTGGTGAGCGCTGATCGGGTGCTGCTGCGGCGTGGGGCTGCGGCTGCGGCGTGGAGGCGTGGAGCACGGCGGCGCTTGGCAAGGTTGAGCGGGCGGCGCTTGGAGCACTGAGGCGAGCGCGGCTGGCGTGATGGCGGCGCGGGCGCGGGTGAGGAGCAGCAGCTACGCGCGTAGGCGGCGCAAGTGGTTGCGCGGGCGGCGCGGTGAGCGTGCAGGCGAGCGCGGGAGTGGTGGCGGCTGCGTAGGCAAACGGCGGCGCGAGGTTGAGGGCAAGCGGCGGCGCGGAGGGAAGGCGGCGGCGCGAGGGGAACGAGTCGGGCGGCGGCGGCGTGAAGAGAGAAGAGAAACAGGGGCCGGCAGCGCGGGCAAGAGACATATATGACAGGCGGGCCCGCGATTTTTCTTAACGCCGGTCGATCCGACGCCTAGGTTTTGAGCACCGGTTGATTGCGTCGGTGTAGTTCACCCGAGGCTTCTGCAGATCTGAAACTGAACGCCGGTTGAACCGATGATGTCAAGAGTGTACTCGTCGGTTGATAGATCAAAACACCGGTTGATTGCTAGGTCTGATTTGCATTTACTATCACCGGTTGATTCGATGCTCTGACTTTTGTATACGCCGGTTGAACGCCTGAAACTTGACTGAGCTGAGACAAACTTTAGTAACGCCGGTTAATCCGATGGGTATAGATCCTTTGAACGTCGGTTTAACCGGTGAAGCCAAAAACCCCACACTCAGCTCACTCTTCTATGCTAAGTCCAATAAACTTATAAAACTCAAAAGAACTCTAGTTAATGGACTTGCATAGGCGACTTTACCCCTCAAAATAAATAGGATAGCACACTTGCTTAAATAAATTTTCTTTTCAAACACAAGGAAAAGGCCGCAAGAGAGACAAAGCGCCAAATGAAATGTATGAGCCATGTCATAGGAATATTGAAGATAGAAAGCTTCAAACTCATCATGACATTGCTCACTAGGCAATAACGCACCTAATACTTTGCTCTTTTCACTTTTCATGAATTAAGATCTTGTATATGAAACAAGTCTCATTTTCATCAAGTGATCTCCTTTGTGACCCTTACGCATGCAATGATAATGCAAGCTACAACCACATGCGAAAGTAAAGTAAACATGAAGTGCACATCTATATGACAAGAAATGCATAACAAGAAATTAAGATCTACTTGTCAAGTTTGAACCCACGGGAAGCTTCTTCATGATGAGCCTTTCTACAAGCCTAGAGGAAAACAAGTGGACCACCACCTCTAGCTAAACCCTTGCTCATCACTATCTTACCATGGTTAGACAAGTGTCCTATATGTATGCATTTTTCTATATGACATGGCAACTTACATGACGTTTGCCGCATCTAACACATTAAGCTCATTCCTTAGCCTAACAAAGGTACTCTCGTCTAAAGGTTTTGTGAATATATCCGCCAATTGCTCCTCTGATCTCACACCTTGAAGGGAAACGTCCCCCTTGGCTTCGTGATCACGCAAGAAGTGATGGCGAATATCAATGTGCTTTGTGCGAGAGTGTTGAACCGGATTCTTGGCAATTTTTACGGCACTTTCATTGTCACAAAGGAGTGGGATCCTATCTAGTTTCACACCAAAGTCCAAAAGGGTTTGCTTCATATATAGGATTTGGGCACAACATGCACCGGCCGCTATATATTCTGCTTCCGCGGTGGACAAAGCCACGGAGTTTTGCTTCTTACTCGACCAAGAAACTAGAGAACGCCCAAGCAAGTGGCAACCCCCGGAGGTACTCTTGCGATCGACACGGCTTCCGGCAAAATCCGAATCCGAGTATCCCAAGAGATCTAAGCTAGCGCCTTTGGGGTACCACAAGCCTATGCTTGGGGTGTGCTTGAGATACCGAAGGATCCTATTCACAGCCGAGAGGTGTGATTCCTTTGGGTTTGCTTGAAAGCGGGCACACAAGCACACACTAAACATTATATCGGGCCTAGATGCGGTAAGGTAAAGCAAAGACCCTATCATAGAACGATAGAGGGATTGATCAATCGATTTACCGTCCACATCCAAGTCGAGATGCCCATTGGTTGCCATGGGTGTCTTGATTGGCTTGCACTCATCCATCTTGAACTTCTTCAAGATATCTTTAGTATATTTTTCTTGATGGATGAATGTCCCTTCCTTCATTTGTTTGACTTGAAAACCAAGGAAGAAGGTCAATTCGCCAATCATGGACATCTCGAATTCCCTAGACATCATGGTAGCAAACTCATGGCTTAGTAAATCATTAGTTGAGCCAAAGATAATATCGTCAACATAAATTTGAAAAATGAAAAGATCCCCGTTGACGTCTTTTGTGAACAACGTGGTGTCCACCCTCCCGATCTTGAAGCCTTGCATGATTAGGAAGTCACGAAGCCTCTCATACCAAGCCCTTGGAGCTTGTTTGAGCCCATAGAGTGCCTTGTGCAACCTATAAACATGGTTAGGATTCCTCGGATCTTCAAACCCGGGAGGTTGCTCAACATAAACAAGTTCGTTAATAACGCCATTTAAGAATGCAGTTTTCACATCCATTTGATACAACTTAATGTTATGATGTGAAGAGTAAGCAAGAAGGATACGGATAGCTTCAAGTCTTGCGACCGGAGCAAAAGTTTCACCAAAATCCAAACCTTCGACTTGAGAGAACCCTTTTGCCACAAGTCTTGCTTTGTTGCGTATCACCACCCCATGTTCATCTTGCTTGTTTCGAAAGACCCACTTGGTGCCGATGATGTTCTTGTCTTTCGGAGGAGCTTCGAGGACCCAAACTTCATTGCGGGTGAAGTTGTTTAACTCATCTTGCATGGCCATCACCCAATCCGAGTCCTCAAGCACTTCCTCTACGCTAGTGGGTTCAATACAAGAAACAAACGAGTGATATTCGCAAAATGAAGCATGTTTAGAGCGAGTTCTTACTCCCTTTGATGGACTACCAATGATTTGACCAATTGGATGATCCTTGGAGATGCGACCATACTTCACTAGCGGTATTTGCGTGGATGCTTGTTGGGGTGGATCTTGTGTGACTTGTGCTTGTTGTGGAACACTTTGCTCTTCTTGTTCTTGGACTTGGGGTGTTGGTGTTGGCACATCTTCTTGAGGTAGTGGATCATCTTTTTCTTGATCTTCATCCATTTGGGGCGCCAGTGGAGGTGCTTGGTGTAGATGAGGAAGGTCCTCCCCCTTGATCATTGCCTTCATGCACCTCTTCCGGCTTGATATCCCCAATGGACATATTCTTCAAAGCTTCATCAATCTCTTCATCACCTACATTTTCATAGCCAACAACCTCCTCTTGGGAGCCATTAGATTCATCAAACTCCACATCACATGTTTCTTCAACTAACCCGGAGGTTTGATTGAATACTCTATATGCTTTGGAGTTTGATGCATAACCAAGAAAGAAACCTTCATCACATCTACTCTCAAACTTACCGAGCCTTTTCTTCTTGTAGATGAAGCATTTGCAACCAAAGACTCGAAAATATGATATATTTGGTTTCCTCCCGGTGATGAGCTCATATGGAGTTTTCTTGAGGAGTCGGTGGGGATACACTCGGTTGGATGCATGACACGCCGTGTTGATTGCTTCCGCCCAAAACTTCTCGGACGTGCCATAATCATCCAACATTGCTCTAGCTAGGGTGATGAGTGTCTTGTTCTTTCTTTCCACCACTCCATTTTGTTGAGGAGTGTAGGTGGCGGAAAACTCATGCTTGATGCCCTCTTCATCGCACCATTCTTCAATCTTCATATTTTTAAACTCGGTGCCGTTGTCACTCCGGATCTTCACAATTGGGGAGTTGTACTCCCTTTGAGCTCTTCTTGCAAAAGTCTTGAAGATTTCCGGAGTTTCACCCTTATCGCCTAGAAACATAACCCAAGTGTAACGTGAAAAATCATCAACAATTACTAGGCAATAGAGGTTACCACCAATGCTCTTGTATGTAGTTGGACCAAAGAGATCCATGTGAAGTAGCTCGAGCGGCTTGGAGGTAGACAACATCGTCTTGATGGGATGATGTGTTGCAACTTGCTTCCCGGCTTGACATGCTTTACATAGCTTGTTCTTGTCAAACGTGACATCCTTCAAGCCGGTGATCATCCCTCTCTTGTGGGCTTTCTTGAGGTTGCTCATGCCAATATGAGCAATTCTTCTATGCCAAAGCCACCCAAGAGAAGACTTGGTGAAGAGGCATGTCATGGTACTTGTTTGCTTTGAAGAGAAGTCCACTAAGTAGATGTTGCCATGCCTAAACCCCGTGAATACCATTGACTTGTCTTCTTCAAGAGTTACTACAACACCATTCTTGTCAAAGGTACACGTTAGTCCAAGATCACACAATTGAGCAATAGAAATAAGATTAAAACTAAGTGCTTTTACAAACAAGACATTAGAAATGGATAAATCTTTAGAGATAGCTATTCTACCCAAACCTAAAACTTTTCCCCTTGAGTTATCACCATAGGTGACATGTTCATGATCGCCGGGGTCTTCAAGGGAGGTGAACATGCTATCATTGCCGGTCATATGTTGAGAGCAACCGCTATCTAGTACCCAATGTTTTCCACCGGCTTTGTAGTTCACCTACACACATGAGAATTCACTTTTGAGTTTTAGGAACCCAAACAAGCTTTGGGCCTTGCACATGTGTGACAAGAGCTTTTGGGACCCAAAGTTGCTTGGGGAGCTTTTTCTTTGACTCCTTAGTGAGTTTGCCAATGAATTTGGCCTTCACCTTGCCCTTCACTTTACTCAAGAGAAAATGGTTATTTTGAAACATTGAAGAATAATTCTTGGGTAATTTAGGAAGAGGACGTGATGGTAAAGTGCACTCCCTAGTGTGGTGCCCGGTGACTTGGCAATGTTGGCAATATGATCCAACTTCCTTGATGAAGCTAATCTTTATCTCCGGAGAAGGAGTAGTGGCTATGTTTGGCTTCGGAAATGAACCAAGACCTCTTTTGCCAAAGTCACGAGCATTGTTGAAGAGAATCTCTTTGTGGATGTATTCTCCTCTTGAGAGCTTCTCCACACTACTCTTGAGGCTTGCAACTTGATCCATCAATTCCTTTTCCCTAGAAGGTGCAAGCTCGGGCAAAACATTAGTAGCATTTGCATTAATGAGTAGGTCATCACATGAAGTAGAAGCATTGACCTTCTCAATAGTTTCATGAGCAAAGTTCTCAAGACTTGGGTCAATTGCTTCATAGGCAAATTCAAGTTCTTGATACTTGTGAGCCAACTCCCTATGCTCTTGTTTAAGCTTTTTGTGGCTCTCTTCAACTTGCTTAGCAAGTACAAGTGACTCATTGTGCTTTTTAAGCAAGTCATTGCACTTGCCAAGCAAATCGGAGTGGGCAAGCTCTAACTTGGCACGAGTGCTCTCAAGAACCTTGACTTTGCCCTTTTCCCTCTTGATAACGGATGTATACTCATTAATGAGGTTAGCAAACTCATTAGGGTCAAGCTCATCATCGCTATCATCTTCACTCTCACATACCTTAGAGTTACCTTTGGCCATGAGGCACATTGGAGGTGGAGGTAGTGATGGTTCTTCATTTGTGAGGGCGATGGTGACTATGTCTTCTTCATCACTTGAATCTTCTCTTGATGAGACATCCGTCACCCACTCTTGTTTTTCCACCAAGAAGCTTCTCTTGGTGTGCCCTTTCTTCTTTGGGAAGAGCTTGGTCTTCTTGTCATGGCTCTTTTTCTTCCCAAGTCTCTTGTTTTTGTTCTTCCTTTCTTCTTCTTCATCATCGCTTGAATCGTGGCGATGCTTGCTCTTGTGATCCTTGTTTCTTTTGTCCGGCTTGGGGCAATTTGGACGGATGTGACCTTTTTCTCCATAATTGTAGCAAATTTTGTTCTTGACATCCATTGGCCGGAACATTCCCTTTTTAGAGTCAAAGTTGAACCCCTTCTTGTTGATCTTGTCATTCAAGCGGGTGAACTTTCTCATCATAAGAGCGAGCTCTCCATCATCTTCAACATCGGATGAGCTTTCATGATGATCATCTTCTTCATTGCTTGAGCTTGAATCTTGCTTGATCATCTTGAGCTTGCGGGCTTTGTTTGCCTTGGTCTTTAGAGCAATTGATTTGCTTGAAGTTGGCTCTTCGGACATACCAAGGATACTCATCTCATGAGCACGAATTTCGCCCACAAGTTCTCCTACTTCCATTGTGTCCAGATTCTCCTTTTGAAGCATAGCATTGATGATGTTATACTTGGGCTTTGGGAGGAGCATGAGAATCTTGCGATTGATGGAGGCACTGTCAATTTTGGATATTTCAAGTGCATTAATGTCCTTGACAATGACATTCAAGCGAGAGTACATATCATTGCAATTTTCATGAGCTAGCATTTTAAAAGAATCATACTTAGCTCTAAACAAGTGATATTTTTGCTCACGAACTTTAGTGGAGCCTTCATGAATTTCAATGAGCTCCTTCCAAATATCACTTGCTAAGTCCATGCCATTAACTCTAGCAAAGACTTCCTCACTAATGGCTTCGAAAATTGCATTTCTAGCCTTGGCATTCCATTTTAATTGTTCGGCGGTGGGAGTTCCGGTGAATCCGGTCTTAGTGGCCAACCACACTTCGGGGGCAATCGCATCAAGATATGCGGCCATGCGAACTTTCCAATAAGCAAAGTTCTTGCCCTCGAAGTGGGGCGGCGAACCACCCATCTTGGCCATAGCTCTAGGCGGTGAAGCCTAATGATCCAAATGAGCAACGAGGCTCTGATACCAATTGTAAGGATCGATGGACCAAGAGGGGGGGTGAATTGGGCCTTTTTCAATTTCTAAAACAAAGTAAGGCAACCTTAACCTATGCAAAGCTAGTAGGGCACCAATTCACCAACCGGATAACTAAGCTACCTACACAAGCTAAGAGAGATAAAAACAAAGTAAAGCCTAGCAAGGTAGAGCTAAGTTATGATCTCTAAGTCAAGCTCATGAATAAATTGCATGAAAGAAAATGCTTGAATATAAAGAGTGGACAAGAGACAACCGGATTTTTTTCCGTGGTATCGATGTGTTGGCACACACCCCTAATCCACGTTGTGACACTCTCAAAGAGTCTTGTCACCTCCCAAGTCACCGAGACGAGGGCGCTCACTAAGAGTCTCCGTTCACCATCCCGGCGTGGTGGAGATCAAGCCACGTACAATCTTCTTCTCCGGGCTCCCACAATCCTTGGCAAGCTCCGCGAGAAACACCTTGATCACCAAGATCGCCTAGGTGATGCCAATCACCAAGAGTAACAAGCTAAGGCCTTCACTTGAGCAAGAACCGATCACCAAGAACGGATGCACACTCGCTTCTCTCTACTCAAGTCCTTAATCTTGCTTCTTGATTGATTGAATGCACAAGTATGTGAATGATGAAGTTCAAGGTGGCTCTTGACTATGGTATGAGTGTTTGGATGTTGCCTGGTGTCAAGAGTGGGCGAAATGACCCATTGGAGGGGTATATATAGGCAGCTCACACAAATAGAGCCGTTGGAGAAAAGCTGCCAGAAAACTGCGTAGCGCCGGTTAATCCGACTGTACCCCCCATTGTCATCGTCGGTTTAACCGGTGAATGTAAACTGCCTCTTCTGAAAACTAGCCGTTACAACTGGGGCAGATTAACCGACGTAGCATCGGTTTAACCGGTGAGTGTAGTTGTCCACTGAACCACTGAAAAACCAAGTCTCTGGACAACTGCACCGACGTTAACTCAAACCTATCGTCGGTTTAACCGGTGAGTACAACTTTTAAATTCCTCTGAAAAACCATCTCACTGGTCAATTGCACCGACGTCTTGATTCAAACAGCGTCGGTTAATCCGGTGAATAGAACTTGAATTTCCCTGGAAAAACCAACTCTGGACCAATGCACCGACGTTAAATTCAAACACGTCGGTTTAACCGGTGTATTGAATTTGTCCAGACTCTGCTGACTTCGTTTAACCGACGTATAGAAAATTGAGAGCGTCGGTTAAACCGGTGTATAGACTTTTTCTGATTTTGTCTTTTCTGATTTGAGTCTTGAATGAAATCCAAATATTCTTGAGATATAGTTTGAGAACCACTTATTTGAACTTCTAGAAACCTGAGTGACCATAGTGTGCATCCATTTTCAAATGATCATGTCCATGCTCAAGTTACTGAGCCTTAACCCCTCTTAATAGTGCGATCACTACAAAACTATAAAACCTATACTAACCTAAGTGTCCTTCTCAACCTTATGACACTTAGGACTAGAAAGATCCTTAGTCTTGACATAAAATTGAGTTGAATACCGAGATCGCCTTTTTGAATAATGAAATTGAGGGGCCTCTTTTGACATATGACCAAATGAGCGATAATGATCTATTAAGCTGCACAAACTCATTAGTCACAATAATGGTTGTCATTAATCACCGAAACATACCTTGAGGGCCTAGATGCTTACAGAGGGACACCTCTTATAAATCAAGTCTGGACGACCCCACCTTTCTGTCCATTCGCGGACTGTCCGCGATATCCCGGCGGACCGTCCGCAGTGTATTTCTGCGGTTGAGAACTTCTCTGCAGAGCCTCTGGTGAACAAGTCCCATGAACTGCGGACTGTCCGCCCCTTGCCCGCGGACCGTCCGCGCTACCAAAAATCTGACAAGTCTGAATTCTGCCAATTTTCTCAATTCCAACTCCAATTTGGGATCATTGCTCATATAAAAATCCAAAAATCTCAAATATTGCATGAAAACCTTCAAACGACTTATATGAGCAACTTTCAACAAGAATTCAAAAATAAATCGAGTAGAATCATGAAAACTCATAAATGGCTCAAAAATACCTCAAAAATTCATAAAAATGAAACAAGAAGTGCATGAAAGAACCATATGCCACATGTGCTAGTTTTCAAGCCACATTTGAGAAGTCAATGATATTTAACTGATTTCTTAACTTGTAAAACCGAGATTCATCCAAAGGCTTGGTAAAGATATCGGCTAATTGATCATCCGTGCCAATACCATCAATCTTGATATCACCCTTGTTCACATGATCTCTAAGAAAATGATGGCGGATATCAATATGCTTGGTTCTTGAATGTTGAACCGGATTAGAGGCAATCTTCACGGCACTTTCATTATCACATAACAAGAGAATTTCATCAAATTTCACACCATAATCTAGAAGAGTTTGCTTCATCCATAACAATTGAGCACAACAACTTCCGGCCGAGATATATTCCGCTTCGGCGGTTGAAAGAGCCACGGAATTTTGCTTCTTTGATGACCATGATACAAGAGATCTTCCAAGAAATTGACAACCATCGGAAGTGCTCTTCCTATCAACCTTGCACCCCGCATAATCCGAATCCGAGAATCCAACCAAATCAAAATGAGCACCCTTGGGATACCATAAGCCAATATTAGGAGAATATTTCAAGTATCTCAAGATCCTTTTGACGGCGGTCAAATGACATTCTCTAGGTGCGGCTTGAAATCGTGCACACATGCAAACACTAAACATGATGTCGGGCCTAGATGCGGTCAAATAAAGCAAACTACCAATCATAGAACGATAAAGCTTTTGGTCAACCGGGTTACCTCCCTCATCTAGGTCGAGATGCCCATTGGTGGCCATAGGAGTCTTGATTGGTTTTGCATCTTCCATACCAAATTTCTTCAAGATATCCTTTACATATTTTGATTGACACACAAAGGTGCCTTCCTTGAGTTGCTTGATTTGAAGACCAAGAAAGAAACTCAATTCACCAATCATGGACATCTCAAATTCCCTAGACATCATTTCACCAAATTCCTCACAAAAACTTGGGTTAGTTGAACCAAAGATAATATCATCAACATAAATTTGGCAAACAAACAAATCTTTACCAATATCTTTAGTGAACAAAGTAGTATCAACCTTACCAATTTTGAAGCCCTTAGAGATAAGAAAATCCTTCAATCTTTCATACCAAGCTCGTGGAGCTTGCTTAAGACCATAAAGAGCTTTAGAGAGCTTGTATACATGATCTGGCTTCTTGGGATCTTCAAAACCGGGAGATTGCTCAACAAAAACAAGTTCACTAATCTTGCCATTCAAGAAAGCACTTTTCACATCCATTTGAAAAAGTTTAATGTTGTGAGAGCAAGCATAAGCTAATAAAATTCTAATAGCTTCTAATCTAGCAACGGGAGCAAAAGTTTCACCGAAATCCAAACCTTCGACTTGAGTGAAGCCTTGAGCTACTAATCTTGCCTTGTTTCTCACAACCATTCCATCTTCATTTTGCTTGTTTCTAAAAACCCATTTAGTGCCAATAACATTATAATTCTTGGGCCTCTCAACTAAATCCCAAACTTGATTCTGGGTGAAATTATTTAATTCTTCATGCATAGCATTCACCCAATCCGGATCTCTCAATGCTTCATCTACACGGTTAGGTTCAAGAAAAGATACAAAAGAATAATGTTCACAAAATGAAGCAATGCGAGATCGAGTTTGGACACCCTTACTAATTCACCCATGATTTGATCCACCGGATGATCCTTTGCAAGAACATGATGAATTCTTTGAGGAACAATGGGTTCTTGAGTTGATGAACAAGGTGCACTAGATGAACCAACTTGATCTTGTACTTGAGAATCATCATTACTTGAATCTTGTACAATTTGTTGTGTTTGATCATTTGAGATAGAAGTTGAAGGATTAACTCTAATAGAGATAGAAGGACCATCTTCATCTTCATCTTCTTCTCTTGGTCTAACATCACCAATTGACATATTTTTCATTGCATTTCGCAAACCATCACTTCTCACATCATCAAGATTTTCTTGTTCATTATGAGAACCATTGGTTTCATCAAACTCAACATCATATGCTTCTTCAACAATGCCATGAGTTTTGTTGTAGACCCGATAAGCCTTGCTATTAGATGAATATCCAAGAAGAAAACCCTCATCACATTTGCTTTGAAACTTTGATAACCGAGTTCCCTTCTTGAGAATATAGCATTTGCAACCAAACACTCTAAAATAAGATATATTTGGCTTCCTTGCAATGAGCAACTCATATGGGGTCTTGTTATGAAATCTATGGCAATACAATCTATTTGAGGCATGACAAGCCGTGTTGATTGCTTCGGCCCAAAAGCTATCCGAAACATTGTACTCGGAGAGCATTGATCTTGCCATATCAATCAAGGTTCTATTTTTCCTTTCAACAAGACCATTTTGTTCCGGAGTGTACTTGGTTGAGAATTCATGCTTGATTCCTTTCACATCACACCATTCCTCAACTCTTGTGTTTCTAAACTCACTTCCATTGTCACTCCTTACTTTCTTCACCTTGAGCTCAAATTCATTTTCGGCCCTTGTAAAGAATTTCTTGAATGTGTCATATGTATCGGCCTTGTCATGAAGAAAGAAAACCCATGTATATCTTGAGTAATCATCCACTACCACAAGACAATAGCAATTTCCACCAATACTTCTATATGTTGTAGGACCAAATAAATCCATATGCAATAATTCCAATGGTCTCTCGGTTGACATGACACTCTTAGTGGGATGAGTATTTGCAACTTGCTTTCCGGCTTGACATGCACTACAAAGCTTATCTTTATCAAACTTCACATTCTTCAAGCCAACTACTAAATCATGCTTCAAAAGTCGGTTGAGTTGTTTCATGCCAACATGACCAAGCCTTCTATGCCATAACCAACCCAAGGATGATTGAGTGAATAAGCAAGTGGACAAATTTGCCTCTTTAGTTGCAAAATCCACAAGATATACATCCTCATGTCTAAATCCCGTAAAGATGTGATCTTTTCCATCCAAGCTAGTCACTACAACATCATCTTTAGTGAAACTACACTTATATCCAAAATCACAAAGTTGAGTGACCGCTAAGAGATTAAACTTGAGAGAATCAACTAACAATACATTTGAGAGAGAATGATTGCTTGAGATAGGAATTGTACCAACTCCTTTGACTTTGCCCCGGCTATTGTCACCAAAGATGATGTCACTATAGCCACCAACATTCTCATCTAGAGAGGAAAACATCATTTGATCTCCGGTCATGTGTTGAGTGCATCCACTATCAAGCACCCAATGTCTTCCTCCGGACTTGTAATTCACCTACAAAGAGGAAGTAACTCTTTTAGGTACCCAAACTTTCTTGGGTCCTTGAACGTTAGTGACCACATTAGTGACCAAGACTTTTGGCACCCAAATGGCATTCTTTTTAGCACCATTTATAGGTATACCAACAAATTTTGCAATAACATTGCCATTTGAATTTTTCATAAGCATGTAACTTGAATCAAAGGATATGACTTTCTTGTTGGTGCAATTCTTCTCAACATGGCCAACCTTCTTGCATTTCTCACAATATGGCTTGCCACTACTCTTCACAAAAGTAGTTTTAGTTTGCACAAAAACCTTCTTCCCTTTCTTAGGAATATATCCAAACCCTTGCTTGTTCAAGGTGAACTTTTGGCTTGCCCAACAATGATTAAACTTTGCTCTACTATCATAGCATTTTCTCAAATCATTAGTCAAGCAAGTAACCTCTTTCTTTAATAAATCATTTTCCATAATGAGAGATTCATTGCAAGAAGGGTTATCAATTTTAGTGCACAAAGAACTAGTAGAGCTAGAGCCACAAGATTTATCATCAATTAAATCACAACTAACACCAATGCTCAATGTTGCTTTTCTTTCATGACTAAGCAAGGTATTGTGAGCTTCCTCAAGCTTCTCATGAGTTTCTTTGAGATTCTCATGAGAAGTCTTTAGATCCTCATAGGAATTTTGAAGAGAAGTAAACTTCAACTTCAAGTCCTTCAACTTAGCCTTTTCCTTTGTCATGAATTCATCGGCGTCATTAAGCATTTCATCAAGATCATCATATGAAAATTCATCAAGTTCACCATCTTGTTGTACCTTTACACCACCCTTTGCCATAAGACAATGTGGTGTAGAGAAGAGTGATGGAGCCTCCTTGATGGCGATCCCGGCAACTCCCTTGGATGGCTTGTCATCATCATCATCATCATCATCATCGGAGCTTGCATCGGAATCTCATTCAACAAAATAAGCTTGGCCATTCTTCTTCTTCTTGATGAACTTCTTCTTCTTCTTTTCATCATTTTTCTTGTCCTTTTTCTTGTTTGGACAATTGACAATGATATGACCTACTTCACCACAATTGAAGCAAGTCTTATCCACAAAAGGATTTTTTCTTGATGATTGGCCTCTCTTGCCAAAGCTCTTCTTGCTCATCATTCTATTGAATCTCTTGACAAAGAGAGCCATCTCCTCATCCGATTCTTCTTCTTGGCATCCACTTTCTTCTTCATTTTTGCTATCTTGAGCTTTGAATGCCACACTTTTCTTTTTCATATCAATTTCTCCACCATGAGCTTCATCTTGAGATTTCTTGAACATGTCATGGGTGAGAATTTCTCCCAATATTTGTGTGGGAGTTGCGGTCTTCACATTTGACCTTACAAGTAAGGTCACAATTGTGTCATATCTTTCCGAAAGACATCTAAGAAACTTGTGGTTGAAATCCCCATCCAGTACCTCAAATCCAAGTCCCTTGAGATCATTTACAATGTCATTTAGCCGGTTGAACATCTCGGCTATGCTCTCATCCTTCTTCATGGTAAATTCACTAAAATTTTCTTTAAGCAAGTATAGCTTGGCCTCTTTCACCGTTGATGTACCCTCATGAATTTCCATGAGTTTCTTCCATATGTCATTTGCATTTGTGAGGCTCTTGACTCTATTAAATTCATTTACATCAAGAGCACTAAAGAGCACATTAACCCCTTGATCATTTAGTGTCTCATTTTCCTCATCTAGGGGTGTCAAACTCTTTAGGTCCAAAATGACATATCCATCATTTACTACTCTCCATAGCTTTCTACTCATGGCTTTGAGATGAGCCGACATCCTAGTCTTCCAATAATCATAATTGTTCCCATCAAAGAACGGTGGCTTCCCAACATGAATCCCATGATCACTAGTCATTGTTCTACTCCAAGATGGTTAAATCCTTAATTAATGGAGTACTTAGCTCTGATACCACTTGTAGGATCAAGAACACCGACTAGAGGGGGGGTGAATAGGCGGTTTAAAATCTAAAACCAATAGCACTAGAGAAATTTAATTAGTAACAAAGGAAAGCCCTATGTCATGCTATTACTATCTCTAGATGGGTTTGCAACCTATGGTGACAAGGCACAAATCAAGCTCTAGTAAAGTAAATTGCTCAAAGTAAAAGCAAGTATTAAAGAGAGCAAGAGAAGAACCAAGCTTGACACAAGAAATTATCCCGTGGTGTCGATGACTTGCCGGCCACCCCTAATCCACGTTGAGGTGGATTCCAAGAATCAACCGCTCCTCTATCAAGAACCTCTTGATCTTGAGCCGGCTTGAATCAAAGAACCGCTCCACACCTCGATTCCACTAGAGTTGCTCTTCACCACTCCGGTGAGGTGAGCACAAAACCTCTCACAACCGAAATCGGGGCTCCTCAACAATCTCCTTGGAGGTGCTCCACGAAATCCACTTCTCCAAGCCGTCTAGGGAGCGGCAACTCCCAAGAGTAATAAGTTGATGACGCTTGCTTGAAGTTTCCCTAATGCCACAAAGCTCAAACTCTTGATGCAATGCACTAGGAAGCTCTCACACTCTCAAAAATGCAATCTCTAAGCAAGTGTGTGTGAGAGAGGGATGCCTTAGCTCTAATGTGTCAAGAATGCTATCCAAATGGCCAAGAGAAGTCACCCAATGGCCGGGCATTGGGTATATATAGACACCCCTTCAAAAACTAGCCGTTACACTCTTTTCTGCGAAGTCGCGGACCGTCCGCGGTTCAAAAACCGGACTGTCCGCCGTTATAAACCAGTGAGTCAGAGTGCATTTAATGCGTGTCAGAACTAGCCGTTAAGCCCTGGCGGACCGTCCGCGCCCCAGGGGCGGACCGTCCGCAGTTAAGAGTTCCAAACCACCAGAGACTAACATCGTCTCTGGAACAATTTTGAGATTAGCCTGCGGACCGTCCGCACCTCAGGAGCGGACTGTCCGCAGTTGAACTTTTGAGCCCAAACCAGAGAAACAACCTCTCTGGTACAAACCTGAGATTAGCCGGCGGACCGTCCGCGCCCCATGGGAGGACTGTCCGCCGTTCAACTTTGAAGCCCACACTGACAGACACCCTTTCTGGTATAAGTTTGAAATACAGTGGCGGACCATCCGCCCACCTGGGCCGGACCGTCCGCGAACCCACCAGAGACTCTGCAAGCTCTCTGGAACGGTCGCAGACTGTCCGCCCCTCTGGTGCGGACTGTCCGCCGTTACTCAGTCAGCTCTCAAACTTAGTCTTTTTCAAATCTTTTCAAAAGGCCTTTAGCCCTCATGCATGCAACTAGACATTTTGAGCAAAATGGCACTAAAGACCCGTCAAGCATGAGTACACAACCCCTCTTGATAGTACGGCTATCTATCCAACAAATCCGGTCACTTTTCATCCACTAAACGCCTTGTGACCGGTAAAACGCAAAAGCCCTATTTTATACCTTTGCCTTGAGTCCGAGCTTTGCTTATCATCTCCAAAACTCCATGCGTTCACAACCAAATCTCTTTCACTTGTGGATCAACCTATACTCATTATCTCAAATGAATTCGTTAATCCACAAACCGTTGTCATTAATTACCAAAACTCGAATTAGGGGCCTAGATGCTTTCACCCGTGGGTCCGGCCCGGCAGCGAGACAAGGTAACGGGGATGCGGCTGTAGGCCAAATGGGGTGAGGCTGGCCGCGGGCGGTTGGGCCAGGGTGAGCGTTGCACGGTCGGGGCAGGCCGCGGTGTGGGCCGTGCGGGAGAGGAAGTGGGCCGAGGGAAAAGGCTGAGCGGTGAGCGAGGAAAGAGTGGGTTGGGCCCAGGAAAAGGGTGGGGTTTGATAGGATTGAGTTGGGTTGGGTTTTGCCTTGGGCTGGGCTTTGGGTTTTGGAGTTTTGGGCCGGTTTGGGTTGGTGTTTTGGTTTGATTTCTTATTTTGGGCTGGGCTTCCTTTTCTATTTCTAATTCTAATTCTTATTCCAAAACTAACCCAAACAATATTGAATTCAAATTCAAATTTGAATCCAACACAAGCATTCAGACAAACAAAAGAGATGCTCCAGCATGATGCAACAACTATTAGACTTATGATAAATTTTAATTGCTTATAGAACAAAAATTTAGATTAAATGCAAGTCTAACACAATAAACCTTAGAAATTTAAATAAAACCAATTAAATTTATTAATAAATGCTGGAATTTAAATTAGGGTGTTACATATCCTACCCCCTTAAAGAAATCTCGTCCCCGAGATTTAGCTGGGCTGGCTAGCAAAGAGATCTGGATATGTCTTCTTCAACTCATCTTCTCGCTCCCAAGTAGCCTCAGCTTCACTGTGATGACTCCACTGAACTCTGCACATCTTGATGTGCTTGTTCCGAGTAACCCTCTCTGATGTCTCCAGAATTTTCACCGGATGCTCAGTATATGTCAGATCTTCCTGCACATCTACTCCATCCAGTGGTGCCTGCTCCTCGGGTACTCGCAAACACCTCTTCAGCTGAGATATATGGAAGACATCGTGAACTCCCGAGAGGCTGGTGGGCAACTCCAGGCGATAAGCAACTTCGCCTTTCCTCTCTAGCACCTTGAATGGCCCCACATACCGAGGTGCTAACTTCCCTTTGACATTGAATCTGCGGATTCCTCTCATCGGAGACACCTTCAGGTACACATAGTCACCAACACTGAAAGTCAGGTCTCTCCGCTTGCCATCAGCATAGCTCTTTTGCCTGCTCTGTAAAATCCTCAGATTTTCTCGCACAGCCTGGACCATCTGCTCTGCATCATCTATGATCTCAGGGCCAAAGAGCTGCTTCTCACCAATCTGATCCCAATAGAGAGGAGTCCTGCACTTTCTGCCATACAATGCCTCGAAGGGGGACTTTTTCAGACTGGCCTGATAGCTGTTGTTATATGAGAACTCAGCATAAGACAGGCACTTATCCCAACTAGTACCGTACTGAATGGCACAAGCTCTCAGCATATCCTCCAACACTTGGTTGGTTCTCTCTGTCTGCCCATCTGTCTGAGGGTGATAAGCCGTACTGAATCGCAGCTTCGTATCCAACGAATCATGAAGCTGCTCCCAGAACCGAGAAGTGAACTGAGACCCTCTATCAGATATAATCTTCTCGGGCACACCATGTAAGCAGACAATCCGAGAGATGTACAACTCTGCAAGTCTAGCACCGGAGTAAGTAGTGTTCACTGGAATGAAGTGAGCAACCTTCGTCAATCGATCCACTACTACCCAAATGGAGTTGTACCCCTTCTGAGTACGAGGCAATCCAACAATGAAGTCCATAGTGATTTCCTCCCATTTCCACTCTGGAATCTTCAAAGGCTGCAATAGACCTGCTGGCCTCTGATGCTCAGCTTTGACACGCTGACAGGTGTCACAAATAGCCACGTACTCTGCCACTGAACGCTTCATCCCATACCACCAGAAACGTTCCTTCAGATCATAATACATCTTCGTGCTGCCCGGATGAATAGAGTATGCTGTATCATGGGCCTCACTCAGAATCAACTTCCAGAGATCCTTCACATCTGGCACACAGATCCGGTTCTTGTACCACAAAGTACCCTGATCATCCTCTCTGAAATGAGGAACCTTACCCTTCTTGAGCAACTCACGGATCTCCTGCAGCTTCTCATCATCTTTCTGATGCTGCCTGATCTCTGACTCTAGAGTCGGTACTGCCTCAAATGCTGCACTGGAGGTATGATGCAAGAAGCCCAGACTCAACTGCTCGAACTCCTCACATAACTCTGGAGGCATCTGGAAAGCCACGGCCATGTTGACATAACTTCTTCTGCTCAGAGCATCTGCTACAACATTGGCCTTGCCCGGATGATAGTGAATCTCCAGGTCATAATCCTTGACCAACTCTAACCATCTCCTCTGCCGCATGTTCAACTCATTCTGCGTGAAAATGTACTTGAGGCTCTTGTGATCAGTGTAGATATCACACCGCTGTCCATACAAGTAATGCCTCCAAATCTTTAGAGCATGTACAACTGCGGCTAACTCAAGATCACGAGTGGGATAATTCAGCTCATGCCGACGTAACTGCCGTGACGCATAAGCTATCACTCTGCCCTCCTGCATCAGAACACACCCAAGACCATCCTTCGAAGCATCACAATACACCGTGAACCTCTTCGTCTGGTCTGGCAGAGTCAGGACTGGCGCCGTAGTCAACCTCTTCTTCAGCTCATCAAAGGCCATCTGGCGCTCATCAGTCCATACAAAAGCCACATTCTTCTCCAGCAAAGAAGTCAAAGGCTTTGCAATCTTGGAGAAATTCTCAATGAACCTCCGATAATATCCAGCTAAGCCCAAGAAAGACTTGACTTCCTTTACTGTCTGCGGTGTCTCCCACTCTAGCACATCCTTCACCTTGCTCGGATCAACAGCAATGCCTCCCTGAGAGATAACATGACCGAGGAATGGAACCTCGTCAATCCAGAACTCGCACTTGCTGAACTTGGCATACAGCTGATGCTCTCTCAATCTCTGCAATACGAGTCTCAGATGCTCCTCATGCTCTTCTTCTATCTTGGAGAAGATCAGAATATCATCAATGAAGATCACCACGAAGACATCCAGATAGTCCATGAAAACCATGTTCATCAGATGCATGAAGAAAGCCGGGGCATTAGTCAAGCCGAAGGACATGACCGTATACTCATAAAGCCCGTACTTGCAGGTGAATGTCGTATTCGGAATATCCCCAGGACGGATCCTCAGCTGAAAATAACCCGAACGAAGATTAATCTTCGAGAATATACGAGCACCTCGAAGCAGATCGAAGAGATCCTCAATACGGGGCAGTGGATGCTTGTTCTTGATAGTGACTGCATTCAGCTCCCGATAATCAACACACATTCTCTTCGAGCCATCCTTCTTATCTACCAGCAATAATGGAAAAGCCCAAGGAGAGAAGCTGCGACGGATATAGCCCTTGGGTAGCAACTCATCAATAGTCTTCTTAACTTCTTCATGCTCTATAGGTGCCATACGGTAGGGCCGCTTTGCAATAGGAGCTGTGCCAGGCAAGAGATCAATACAAAACTCAATGGCGCGTTCAGGCGGCATACCTGGCAGATCATCCGGAAAGACATCCGGGAATTCAGACACCACACGAATACCGTCCGTGGGTCTAGCATCCATCTGATGAAGAAGTCCATAAGGCTCTACTGCACTGACAACAACCTCTTGGCCACTGGAAGCTGATAGCAAGACTGTCCTCTGGGCACAATCTATCCGGACTCCCCATTTGGCCAGAGTCTCCATTCCCAGAATGACATCAATGCCCTTGGTGTCTAGCACCATCAGATCAGTACAGAACTCTACTCCCCTCAAGGAAACACTGACTCTCGGGCAGTAAGTGTGAGACCTCAACTGTCCTCCCGGTGAAGATACTAACAGGCACCTCTTTAATGTGCTAGTATGAATACCATGATGCTCGACAAAAGACTGAGTAATGAAGGAATGCGTAGCACTAGTATCGAAAAGCACTGTAGCTGGATATGAATTAACCATGAACGTACCAATAACCACGTTGGGAGTCTCGGCCGCTGACTCGGCCGTCACGTGGTTCACTCTGCCCTGAAGTGGCGCCCTGGGCTGAGCTGGGCGCCCCTGCTGTCCCGCCTGCGCCTTCCGGGGACAAGCGTTGGCGTAGTGCCCCGGCTGGCCGCAGTGAAAGCAGGTGCGGGGGGGTCCCTGAGCCTGCTGTCCGGTAGGAGCTGCCGGACGTGGAGCCTGCGGTGCCGGTGGAGCTGGTGGAGCACGAGCCGGAGGCGCCGGTAGCCTCGGGCCCTGACCTGACTGCTGCTGTCGAGGCGGGTACTGCTGCGGTGGCCTCTGCTGGTACTGCTGAGGAGGCCGGTACTGAGGCTGGTACTGCTGGGGCTGCTGGAGGCGAGGACGAGTGTTGCTGCCGGAAGCAACGGGGACAATCTTCCTCTTTTTGTCCTCCATCTCCAAGTGCTTGCGCTCAGTGTTGAGCGCGGTGTCAACCAGATGGTTGAAGTCGTCGAAGCGGAGGTTGAGCAGCGCGTACTGGAGGTAGTCCTCAAGACCCTCCATGAAGTGCTCCTGCTTCTTGCGGTCATCCGCAACATCAGCAGGGGCATAGCGAGCCAGCTGAAGAAAGCGATCACGATACTCCGTGACCGACATAGTCCCCTGAATTCACAAAGACAGATAGATATCGGAAGATTAACTCAAGATTCATAAGGATAGAACAAGGGGCATTAGCTCAAAGAAACCGCTGAATGATTATATCTAAGATTACCTGCTTCAGTGCAAGGAACTCCTTCTGCTTCATCTTCATAACGCCCGCGGGGACGTTGTGGCTGCGGAAACGCTCCCTGAACTGGAGCCAAGTGAGAGTCTCGCGGTCGTGAACTGGGTGGGACTCCCACCAGTCCAAAGCTGCCCCTCGCAGCTGTCCTGCTGCGTACAGAACTCTCTCCCGATCATCGCACTGGGCGATGTCCAGCCGACGCTCCACTGCACGGAGCCAGTCGTCAGCCTGAAGAGGGTCGGACGTGTGAGAAAACGTCGGCGGGTGACCCCTCAGGAACTCAGCACGCCTGTCGCGAGGCTGCGGCGGTGGAGGAGGCGGAGGCTGAGTGTGAGCCTGCTGAAGAGGCTGAACAGTGTTGTTCAGGGTAGCCATCATCTGCATCTGGAGCTGGAAGTACTGCTCCGGAGTCAAAGGTGGCGGCATCGGGATCCCGGTCCCCTGGGTGTT
Organism: Panicum virgatum; assembly: GCF_016808335.1. Classification (NCBI taxonomy): domain Eukaryota; kingdom Viridiplantae; phylum Streptophyta; class Magnoliopsida; order Poales; family Poaceae; genus Panicum; species Panicum virgatum. The sequence continues at coordinate 18,162,816 of NC_053149.1, forward strand.
CTGACCCTGGTTGTTCTGCCCCTGCTGGTCAGAACCACGCCTGGTGTTCACCATCTGATTTTGGACAAAAGATGTCACGAGTAAAGATATTGCAGGAATAAATTCAGATGGATATGATAACTCTTTGCGGAAAAAGACTCAGCCATGATAAAGTAGACAGGATAGAGTGGACTGTTTTACCCCCAGCGATCTAACTCATTTTATTAATTAGTTAACTTTAACATCTGAGTGATTTTCTTTAAACAAATTTAAGCTACTAAGCTATGCAATCATTCAAAAATCCAAACCAAACATGTAACATAATAACAAGCAGACAATTTTCACAACTTAGCCGAGTTTAACATCCGACTCGACTAACCACATCGCGTCGCAGAACGTGCTATCGTATTTTTATAAAAGGATCGCCTAGCTTACTCATGGTGGTCAGATGATTGATTCAGGCCAAAATCTACGAAAACTAATCTTCAGAGAGAAAAATCAAGGCAAGATGGGTAAAAAGTCATAGAAGTCAAGGGGTATAATAGTAAAATAATTTCATCAGGCAAGGATTGGAGAGAAGACGTCCTAAAACTCGACCAGTTCTATCTAGGCTTCGTCCTACAGTCGATACGGCTCTGATACCACTCTGTAACACCCGGTTTATAAAAGAACATAAACCGAGCAATCATATACGTGCCAGGATCAAGTCACACGTATATACAACAGAATGAACAGTATTTCACAGCACATATCACGAATAAGACATAATAAATCGAAATACGAACGTTATTTATTACATTAATGACATAAATGTCTGATACAGCGGAAGCGAAGTACAAAATACGATAAAGACTCTCCGAAGCTGAAGCAGGGCGCCACAGGGACGTCGACTGGGAGACGAACACCTAGAAGTCCTCGTAGTCCTGGTAGCGCTGAGCGAACTCCCTCGCGTCGGCAGGAACTGAGCAGCAGTAGCGTAGCCAAGAGGAAAAAGTAGAGAGGAGGCAAGGGTGAGTACACAACTTGTACTCAACAAGTATAACACAAACTATGAGGCTCTAAGGTTGGCTGACATCAACTGCATTAGCTTTTAAGTCTTGGCAAAATTTTATTTAAAACTATTTACTACGAGTTGGTGAATTACCATTAACCTAGTTACATAGTAATTAATCAAGATTAAACATGTCACTACTGAGAACCAAAATGCAACCCAAAGGATATATATAAAGGATATAAAGTGGCTAGAACAGTCCTTATAGGCATACAGTATTAAATGCAGTATGAAAGATGTATTTAAAGATGATAGGTTGTTCATGTTATACTTGCCTTCCTCGTACTGCTCTGGCTGCTGCTCGAACTGCTCCGAAGACGGCTGCTCCTGGTACTGGTACTGGGGCTCCTCAGATGGATCAACGTCTACTCACGAACACATGGCCAAAATAATGCACAAAAATAAGCATACAAGCAAACACTAACAAAAACTAAGAAACAGTACATCAATACATAAAAACAGCACACTAAACTAATCTAAAACTATTCTACGCGTTACAACGATCACGTGGACATAAAAAACGCCTAAAACGGAGCTAAAACGCGTTATCTAGGCCAAAAAACAAGTTCTAGGGGCTTATTTGTAAGAAAAAACAGGGTTCCAGAGGCTTTTCTGCTAAAATCGAGGGCCTAAACGTAATTAAACATTAACTCCAGGGTCTAACTCATAAAAGAACCAGGGCTGGACGGTGGGTACTAATTTGGGAAAGCTCAGGGGCCTAAGTGAATAAAACAGGCCTAATCTGTAATTATTTTTGAAAGGCTGTGGACCGCGGGTTGATTTAGAAGAAAGCTAGGGTCTCTTTAGAAAAAGAGCCAGGCCGAACCGTTATGCGCCGTTTCTGGCCGCTGGATCTAGATCTGAGGGCTAGCAATAGATCGGCGCGGGATCTAATCGTGTCCACTGATTCTGGATCTGATGGTCAGGATGGATCGGGCACTCGGGTCGGCGGCGCTCAAACGCCGGCGACCTTTCCCGTGGTGGCGCCCAACGCCGGCTCGCCGGAGTTCGTGAATCTGGTGCTCCAGGGGCTAAAACAACCTGCGCTTGGGCCTAGAGGGTACTACTCAACATGCGTCGTCCACCCGTGCCATGTGCGGGGGCGGGGGTGCTCGTAACGGCACTGTAGGGTGCTTGCCGCTGCGAGGCATGGCGGCGTGGCGGCGAGAACGCCTGTGACAGGGTCCTAGCATCTAGGGTGCGTCGCAGCCTATGCTGTCCAGCACAAAAGGAAGGGGGAGTGGCTTTGATGCTCACCAAGGGCCTGGGGTGGAGAGGGCCGCAGTGCAGGACGGCTGGCGGCAAGCTCCGGTGGCGGTCCGCGGCGGAACGTGCGGAGGGGTTGAAGGGGGGCGTCTCCGGGCGTCTGGGCGGCACGGATTGATGCACGGCGTCGCTGTGAAACAGTAGCCGGAGTCAGGGAGGTCCAGGGGTCACTGAAGACGACGAATTGCAGCGGCGCGGGGTCTCACCGTCGAGCGATCCAAGCGAAATTCCGGCGAGGTAGGGCCTGGGCTCCGGGGCCAGGAACTTGGGGAGTTCCCTGGGGCTACGGCGACGCTCTTGCGAGGGTTTGTCGGGGCTCCGGTGCGGCGGAGGGGCGTGACCGTGGCGGCGGGGCTATGCTCTGAGCAGGGCGAGGCGGCGGCTAGGTTTTAGGCGACGCTGGCATGCGGGATAGGGAGTAGGAGATTACGGGGTGGTTTAAAGAGCCCGGACCGAGAATCTCGGCGAGCGGGATAGAGGGAAAGGGCTGCGGGGATTGCGGCCGGGGTCACGGCCGTTTTGTTGCGCGCGGTTGCGGAGCGAGCAGTGGGCGCGGGGAAGGAGACGGCCCTGACCCGTGGGTCCGGCCCGGCAGCGAGACAAGGTAACGGGGACGCGGCTGTAGGCCAAACGGGGTGAGGCTGGCCGCGGGCGGTTGGGCCAGGGTGAGCGTTGCACGGTCGGGGCAGGCCGCGGTGTGGGCCGTGCGGGAGAGGAAGCGGGCCGAGGGAAAAGGCTGAGCGGTGAGCGAGGAAAGAGTGGGTTGGGCCCAGGAAAAGGGTGGGGTTTGATAGGATTGAGTTGGGTTGGGTTTTGCCTTGGGCTGGGCTTTGGGTTTTGGAGTTTTGGGCCAGTTTGGGTTGGTGTTTTGGTTTGATTTCTTATTTTGGGCTGGGCTTCCTTTTCTATTTCTAATTCTAATTCTTATTCCAAAACTAACCCAAACAATATTGAATTCAAATTCAAATTTGAATCCAACACAAGCATTCAGACAAACAAAAGAGATGCTCCAGCATGATGCAACAACTATTAGACTTATGATAAATTTTAATTGCTTATAGAACAAAAATTTAGATTAAATGCAAGTCTAACACAATAAACCTTAGAAATTTAAATAAAACCAATTAAATTTATTAATAAATGCTGGAATTTAAATTAGGGTGTTACACAAGTTGAAACCATTCTTCATGCGATTGCCATTATTAAGAAAAAGGGAGTCACTGGAGATCATGTGGTCTTCTCATTTATCGATCGCCGGACGCAGCCTCTCCAGCTGCGAAAGCATCCCGCCTTTAGATATGAAGGTACGCAGGATCCCACTAGGATGTCCTCAGAACCAATGGCTCAGTCTGAAGTAATAAAGAGATGCTGCAAAGTACTCGATAACTTTGACAAGTCTTTGACGCTTCCAACACTCTTCTCGGCACAAAATCCTCCCGAGAATGCCTGGGTACGTGCTTTGTACACCATGTCGAGTATTTGTAGTCAACCATTTTTGATCTTCTGACTAAGTATTAGCTTCTTTCTGCAGAAGAATTATAAATCCTGGTATTGTATGCCTCCGACTTCTGCAAATGCTGATTCTGACGATAGCAAGAAATGGAAGATGGCTCCTGGATCAATGTTGCAGAGGAAAATTCCTCATCTTGATGCCGGCCAGTAAGTATATAATATTTTATTGATTTATCCCGTTTGCCTCAGCTTTCTTATTTAGAATTTTGCTTGGCTAGGGTCCAACATCTTTCAGCGCATGAAAAAGATCAAGTCCAAGACTTCCGCAACTGGGTGTCGAGTGTTTCGGAAGGAACTAGTTGATCAGCCCCGATTCTCCTGTAATTGGGTTGATCAAGACCCCGGCTGCCAGTTTCCCGAGTGCAGACAAAGCTGAGATACCAAGTGAACCAAGCCCTCAAACATCTAATACTCCTGCGGCTGCTGAAGGAGCCTCCAAAGCTGGTGGATCTGGGAGTAGTGGAGCAGAAGGGTCAAAAGGTCCTTCCGTTCGACTGGTACTGTTCCAATCTATGCCTCAGTCAGCCCAGGAAGAATTAGGAAAGAAACTATTTGATGATCCACTGTTGTCTCTAGACAACATGAAAAAACTTGCAGATTGTATGCAGTGGAGCTTTAAATTTACCAAGGTGAGTCTTATGCTACTACTTGTCTTTGTCATGTAGTTATTAATATCTGACCAGATTCACCTTGTATGTCTCAGGATGTAGTCAATCGATCTTTCTTGAAGTCTCATGCTTTATATAAGACTGTAGACAATCGAAAGATCTTAGAGGAGCAAAAGGCCACGATTGCCAAACGACTAGATGAAGCCCTTGCTGCTCGGAACAAACTTTATGAAGCAAGTCAGCAGCATCATCTAGAAGTTTGTGACATGAAGCGCCAGATTAAGAGACTTGAAGAAGAAAAATCAAAGCTTCAAGAGGAAAATTCCAGGCTTCAGAAGCAATTACAGTCTGCCCAAGCCTGTAAGCACTCGATCTTTTGTCCCGATTTTGCTTTGTCATATCAATTTCTAAGATATCTTCCCATCAGGTTCTCTAGAAGGTCATACTCGATTAATAGCAGCAGCTCAAGCTCTTGTGGATGTGGTTGATACTGAAGAAGAGTCGTCAAGTAGCAAGTCCTTGGTGGAGCATTTGGAAGAAGCTCCCCAGAAATTTTTTGATGTCATGACGGCTACTTCCATGAATTATCTAACTCACATGATAGGAGTTGTTAAGTCATACTTGCCTCAGTTTAATTTAGCTCCGATAGCTAAAGGAATCGCTTCCAGTTGCTCTGATGAGAAATTCCGAGAGTATTGTAAGGAATCAGAAGTGATTGCGGAGGAAATTCTGAAGAACATGGTAGAGTAGACTACTTGTAACAACTCTTATAATCTTCATTGAACTCTTGTCGTTGTTCATAGCTTGTATCATGTTGGTGTGTCTTCAGAAGCATAATCTGATACCGTAGGATAAGTATGAGCTAGTCGATCAATCGAGTAGAATACCCGCATGGAGTAATCCTTAAAGTTAATCAATTAGGATGAGTCCCGTCGGATCATCCATATAGAAAAAACTTGTAAAGATATCCAAAAACTACTCGAGCAAGCGAGTAGTATGTCCTAACCAAGGACTGGAGTAATCCGTAAGACAGAACTGTTAGGTACGAACCCCGTCGGGTTGCCCAAGATGTAAATGTCGAAGGGATATCCAAAAATTACTCGAGCAGGGCGAGTAAGGTGTCCTTTAACCAAGGACTGGAGTAATCCTTAAGGCAAAACTATTAGGTATGAACCCCGTCGGGCTATCAAAGACGTAAATGCCAGAAAGATATCCAAAACTTACTTGAGCAAGGCAAGTAAGGTGTCTAACTTGGAGACTGGAGTAACTACTAAGATTGACCTGTTAGGGCGAACCCTGTCGGGTTGCCCAAGATGGACAAAATGCAGTAGTATCCATAACATACTCGGGCGAGCGAGTAGTTTTGCAGTTACAGCAATGCTGGAGTTTCTCATAGTTGACCTGTTAGAATGAACTCCGTCGAGTTACCCAAGATGGACAACTAGTAAAGGTATCCATTCACCTTCTCAAGCTAGGCGAGTAGGTTGTGCCCTTTAAGGGAAAGGATGCGGCTTGTGCAGTTGTTCTGATGGAAAACTATGTAAGCTTATCCTGAACTGGTGATGCCGTAAAATTGCCTTTAATGTAGTCGATATGCCAATAAGGATCCTCACTTTATTAAAGAAATCAACTGACACCACTAAGCTGCTTGGATTAGGGATAAAATTTGCGCAGGTGCCCGATGTTCCAAGAATTCGGTATCTCATTGCCATCTGCATCAGTGATTCTGTATGAACCTGGTCTTGTAACCTTAGTTACGATGAAGGGACCTTCCCATCTGGAGTTTAACTTGTGCAATCCTATCTCATCCTAAATCCGGCGAAGTACTAGATCTCCAATGTTGAAGGATCTTTGCTGGACGTTGCGATCATGATAGCATCTGATTCCTTGAAGATATCTAGCCGATTGAGTTAAGGCATTGACTCTGGCCTCTTCGACTGAATCTAACTCTAATTGTCGAGTTTCATCTGCTTCTCCTTCTTGATAGGCTTCTACTCTTGCGGATCTCCACAGGATATCAGCGGGTAGTATAGCCTCTGACCCATAGGTAAGGAAGAAAGGATATTGTCCAGTTGCTTTGCTAGGCTGGGTTCGTAGCCCCCAGACTACATGAGGTAGTTCTTGAATCCACTTGCCGCCTTTCTTGGTGTTGGCGTCGTAGAGTCTTTTCTTCAAGCCGTTGAGTACTAAACCATTGATGCGCTCAACTTGTCCATTTGCCCGAGGATGAGCTACTGAAGCATATTTGACCTCAATGCTGGAGTTGTCATAGAAATCCCAAAAAGATTGTGACGTGAAGTTGGAGCCAAGATCTGTAATAATGGTGTGAGGAAAACCAAACCGATGGATAATGTCGGAGATGAAATCCACTGCTCTATCTGATGAAATCTTGACAATGGGCTTGTACTCGATCCACTTGGTGAACTTGTCGACTGTTACCAGCACATGATTGAATCCTCCTAGAGCGACGGTTAATGGTCCGATCATGTCCAAACTCCAACAGGCGAACGGCCATGATGGAGGGATTGTCATCAAGTTGTGTGCTGGGACGTGAGTCTTCTTGCCAAAGAATTGGCAGCCAGGACACCGTCTGACCAGGTATTCTGCATCCGAGATAGCTGTTGGCCAGAAGAATCCTGACCTATACGCCTTGCCGACTAGTGTCCTTGATGCAGCGTGGTTGCCGCAAACTCCTTCGTGTATTTCTCGGAGGATGTCTTTACCTTCTTCAAGGATAACACACTTCGTGAGGATGCCTGAAGCAGAGCGCTTGTATAGGTTGTCACCAACGAGGACGAAACCCTTGCTGCGCCTAGTGATGCGGGCAGCTTCAGCGCTTTTAGGATCAACATGTGGTGGAAGCTTGAATTCCTTGATGAAATCAATAAACTGTGTTCGCCAATCTTCAGCAATCATCACCACTTCTCTGACTGTCGCCGGGGCCTCCGTGTCAGTGGCTTGTCGGCTTTGTTCCTTGACTGATGGATTGTGAAGTTCATGGACAAAAACTCCTGGTGGAATAGTTGCTCGAGTGGACCCAAGTTTGGAGAGGACATTAGCTCCCACGTTGTTGTTGCGATCGACGTGGTGGATTTCCAATCATGAGAACTTGTTTTTGAGCTTTCTGATTTCTGCAATGTATGCGTCCATTGTATCTTTATTGACGTCCCATTCTTTATTGACTTGTTGAACGACGAGTAGAGAATCGCCTTAGATAAGTAGGTGCTTGATGCCGAGAGATACTGCTAGTCGGAGGCCGTGTAGCAATGCCTCGTATTCAGCTTCATTGTTGGAGACCTTGAACAAGATTTGGAACACATACTTCAATTGTTCTCCCTTGGGGGAGATGAACAAAACTCCTACGCCGCCTCCATCGATTTTGAGTGAGCCATCGAAGTACATCACCCAATGCTCTGGAATGCTCTAGGGTGCTAGAATTTGATTTTCCCTCCATTCAGCCAAGAAGTCGATTAGTGCCTGTGACTTGATTGTTGTTCTTGGCTTGAAGTTGATTTCCAAAGCTCCCAGTTCAACTGCCCACTTTGAGATTCGTCCAGTGGCATCCCGATTGTGGAGTATATCCCCCAATGGGAAGTCATTATGACTGAGATCTTGTATTCGTCAAAGTAATGTCGGAGCTTCCTGGAGGTGATTAGAATTCCATACAGAAGTTTCTGAATTGATGGATATCTAACCTTTGATTCAGAGAGTACTTTGCTGATGAAGTAGACTGGTCTCTAGACACCGTAAGCGTGGCCTTCCTCCGGGCATTCGACTACTATCGCCGTACTGACTACATGGGTAGTAGCAGCGATGTAGAGGAGTAATTCCTCACCGGGTAGTGGGGCTGTTAGAATCGGCGGTGACTGGAGATGATGCTTGAGATTCTGGAGTGCATCCGCGGCTTCTATAGTCCACTCGAGTTTATCTTGTCGCTTTAAAAGTTTGAAGAAGGGTAATCCCTGTTCGCCAAGTCTGGACAAGAATCGATTTAAGGCTGCCATGCAGCCTGTAAGCTTCTGGACGTCCTTGATGGTAGCTGGGGCGTCCATGGCCATGATGGCATTGATCTTCTCTGGGTTAGCTTCAATTCCTCGGTTGCTGACGATGAATCCGAGTAGTTTTCCAGAGGGTACTCCAAAGACGCACTTGGTTGGGTTGAGCTTCCAGCAGAATTTTCGGAGGCTGTTGAAGGTCTCTTCCAGGTCAGTGATGAATTGATCCTAGGCCTTCATTTTGACAACGACGTCGTCAACATAGGCTTCAACATTGCGATATAGCTGGTCGGAGAAGCACAGCTGTATCGCACGCTGGTAAGTAGCGCCAGCGTTATTCAACTCGAAGGACATGGTCTTGTAGGCATATGCCCCGTAAGGTGTGATGAAGGCCGTCTTGATTTGGTCTTCTTCTTTTAGGGAAATCTGATGATACCCTGAGTAGCAGTTGAGGAAGGATAACAGGACACATCCTGTTGTCGAGTCGATTACTTGATCAATACGTGGTAGCCCGAAAGGATCCTTCGGGCAATGCTTGTTTAGATCAGTGTAGTCGACGCACATCCTCCACTCGTTGTTGTTCTTCTTCTGGACGAGCACAGGGTTGGCCAACCAATCAGGGTGGTAGACTTCCTTGATAAACCTAGCTGCGAGTAGTTTTGCCAGCTCTTTCTTGATGGCTTCTCACTTGTCCGGTGAGAACCGCCGTAACCGTTGCTTTTTTGTGTTGCTTTAGGGTCGACCTTCAAGGCATGCTCGATCAACTCCTTGGGCACCCCTGGCATATCCGCTGGTTTCCACGCGAATACGTCTTGGTTGGCCCTAAGGAAGTTGACGAGCTCGAGTTCCTATTTGTCACCCAGTCCTGCTCCGATGATGGCTGTTTTGGAGTCGTCTCCCTCTTGTAGCTGGATAGTCTTGGTGCCCACACCATTAGTTGGTTTAACCGATGATTGGCTTGGCTTCTTGGAAGGCATCGACTCCTTGAGTGAGAGTTCTTTAGCAGCAGCATGTATTTCGCTGACAGAACTAGGAACCCGGATAGTAGAAGCATGATCTATTGCTTCCTTGTCGCACTCGAAGGACTTGAGGAGGTCTCCCCGTAGTGAAAGGACTCATGTGTTGCCTGGCATCTTGAGGAGCAGGTAGACATAGTGCAGCACTGCCATGAACTTGGCTAGTGCAGGTCTTCCCAAGATAGCATGGTAAGAGGACTCAAAGTCGGCTACTTCGAATTTGATGTACTCTGTCCGGAAGTTCTGTTCTGTACCAAATGTGACTGGGAGGGTGACCGAGCCAATTGGTGTAGAAGAGTTTCTAGGAACAATGTCGTAGAATGGAGCCTTGCTTGGAGTAAGCAGACTCATAAGTTGAGGCCCATCTTTACCAATGTGCTTGCAAAGATCAGGTTGAGCCCACTTCCGCCGTCGATGAGTACTTGAGTAAGCTTGGAGCCCTGAACGACTGGATCGAGTACTAGCGGGAACTTTCCAAGTTCAGAGAAGCTGGTCCACTGATCCTCCCTGGAGAAGGTAATGGGGACCTCGCTATATTTGAGTGGCCTCTGAATTGCTGGTTCGACTGAGAGGATCTCTCTGAGTAGGAGCTTCTGAGCTCGCTTGGAGAATCTAGAATCTCCTCCAAATATGTTGTTGACGACGTTTTGCTGCTGTTGGAAACTATCACGGTCTTTCTTGTCGTCTTCATCATCTTTGTCTTGTTCTTTCTTTGGAGCAGTTGCAGATGCCAACTGGAATGATTTGCGCAGGGTCGTGCACTCCCACATCGAGTGGTTGCTCTTGGGGTGGATTGGACATCTTTTGTTGTGAAGGATCTTGTCGAACTGGTCCTGCGGCTTGTCGCCCTTCTTACCACGTGGTGTGCGATCCATAGTGCCGATATTGTCATCAGGCTTACGCTTACGCATGGGATCCCGCTGGTTGTTGGGCCCTCCATGGTCATTGTGGCGCTTCCCGTTGTTGTCGTTGTTGCGGCGGGGAAAGCGACTGTGTTCTTGCTCCTCTTCATCTACCCAGTGCTGCATCATGTCACGTAGATCTACCACTATTTTGGGCCAATTACGCCCAAAGTCGCGGTATAGTGACTGGACGGTGATGCCGCTCTGGAAGTAGTCGATGACGTCGTCGTCGGCGATGTTGGGGATGGTAGCTCTTGTGTCGAAGAAAAGCTTGACGTAGGATCTGATAGACTCGCCTTGCTCCTGCTTGATCATGGATAGGGCGTGACGAGTAGCTACTCGATGTTGCAACCCTTGGAAGTTGTCGACGAACGCCTTCTTGAGGTCCTCCCACGAGTGGATTGACTCGCGCGCCAAGCTTTCGAGCCACATGAGGGGTGCGGGCTCCAGGGCCATCAGGAGGTAGAAGACCTTGGTGATGGTGTCTCCCCCTGCAACACTAATAGCGGTCGAGTATAAACGTAACCATTGAGCAGGGTCTTGCTTACCATCATACTTTTGGATGTTCGTAGGCTTGAAATCCTTCGGGTACTCGATGTTGTCGAAAGCCTTGCTCAGGGCTTGGAAGCGGTCGGAGTTGTCCGCAGGTTGCGCTCTGCGTCTTGCGCTGATGATGTCCCGTGCGTCCACAATGGAATCGGCTACCTCTTCCCTATTGTTCCCACGGTTGTTGTTGTTGTGGTTTGGCTGAGGGCCATGAGCTTGATTTGCTTATGGTTGGCCACCTTTGGGGCTATGACTACTCGCAGCTTCCTAATCCTCTTGGTTTTTTCGATTCTGTCGTTCCTGCTGCTGTTGACGCTGGTGGCCTCCGGGGGTACGGCTTGCTTGAGGTATTGCTGTTGCGGTGGCCCTTGATCGCGTACCGTGAAGCGAGGATAGGGGGTTCTGTCTCTCAAGTTGTTCAACAACATTTTTTGTGAGATTTATGACTCGTTCTAACTCGAGATTCTGGGGCATCGTCATAAATCGCGGGGTTGCTTCTGTCATTGCGGCGATTGGTGTTCTGAAGATGGGATCCGCAGCATTGTTGAATTCGTTGTTGAGGTTGCATGGCGGGAGATGAGCACGTTCGGCCGCACGAGTCCTGTGCACTTCTTTGCGTTGATTCCTTTCCCTGCGGGCAGTACGAGTGACTTCGTCTTCATCAGCTGGAGCGTCTTGGGTCAAGTTGTCTGCTGAGATCTGATCCAAGGCTTCGTTTGGATCATGGTGGCTTGGAGCACCTCCGGGCTGGATGATTACCGGAACCAAATGCTTGTGAGAGAAGCTTTCCAGGTCTGATTCGTAATCAGCTAGGACAGTTCCACCGGAGCCAGTTTCCCTCTCGGTTTTGAGGGGAGTGCTATATTGAAACGGGAGATCATCAATGCTGGCGACTTCTCGCAGGTTGTCGAGTAGTTCTGCGAGGGTATGACCTTGGCAAGATTTGAGTTGCATCTTAGCCAGCGCATTGGTGATGAAATCCAGGCTGTCTTGAGGTGACTCGACTAGATTTGGGTAAACGTCAAAAATGGGTGCCTCCCGGCTAGCGGTGGCTGATTGGTTTTCGACGTGAAGTAGGCGATCCAAGCTATTTTCACAGGAGGATCTAATCATTTGTTTGTAAACAGACAATGAATTGCGCAAACCAAAGATGGGTAGCGCGATAAGAGTCCCAATCCGAGTGGATTTCGGTTTGAGATCAATCTGAGTTCGAGTAGAACTTGAGTTGTTTTCGAGTTTCGGCTCGATCTCCTTGGCAAGGTCGGGAAGCAACATAACGCTGCGATCATGAGATCTGGCGAGCTTGTTGGAGTCTTCCGACGTGGAGCTCTTCAGCGTGGGAGAGTTGGTTAAGTGGCTATCGAAGCCGCCTGAACCATTGGCGACGTAGACCCACGAACCGAAGATGAAGGTGGCGCCTCTGGGAGGCGTCATGGTGCTGAAAGCGAAAGTGGCCATCGAACTCGCCGAGTCCCCTACCTGTCACGCCAGCTGTCGGTGTTTACTGCCAAGCCTGCTCAGGGATACCCTTAGCAGTAGGGTTTGTAGGTAGGGATCGACGGCTTTGGAACTCGATGGTGCAAGGAACACAAAGATTTAGACAGGTTCGGGCCGCGAGTTGCGTAATACCCTACGTCCTGTGTGGTGGTTTGTATTGCCTTAGGTGTAGATGTGTTTTGAGGGGGTCCATGCCCGCCCTTATATATCCGGGGGACAGGGTTACATGGAAAGTCCTAGTTGAGTACAGTTGGAGTCCTTCTACTACACGATCGGGTAGTTTCCTTGTACTGCAGTTAGTACTATGCCTATTCGGGTAGTTACAAAAGAGGTAAGGTACATCCATGAGCTATCCCTTACTCTAGAACATTCTATGCCTATGAGCAGTCCCGCTATCCCGGATCTGACAGCTTCTTTCTTGGACTTCAAATCAAGCAACTCAAGTAAGGCACCTTTGTGTGTCAATCTAAATATGTGAAGGATATTTTGAAGAAATTTGGTATGGAAGATGCAAAACCAATCAAGACTCCTATGGCTACCAATGGGTATCTCGATCTAGATGAGGGATATAACCCGGTTGATCAAAATCTTTGTCGTTCTATGATTGGTAGTTTGCTTTAGTTGACCGCATCTAGGCCCGACATCATGTTTAGGGTTTGCATGTGTGCACGATTTCAAGCCGCACCTAGAGAATGTCATTTGACCGCCGTCAAACGCATCTTGAGGTACTTGAAATTTACTCCAAATTTTGGTTTATGGTATCCCAAGGGTGCTCATTTTGATCTAATTGGTTTTTCGGATTCCGATTATTCCGGGTGCAAAATTGATAAGAAAAGTACTTCTGGTGGTTGTCAATTCCTTGAAAGATACCTTGTATCTTGGTCTTCAAAGAAGAAAAATTCCATGGCTCTTTTAACCGCCGAAGTGGAATATATTTCGGTCGGAAGTTGTTGTGCACAATTATTATGGATGAAGCAAACTCTTCTTAATTTTGGTGTGAAGTTTGATGAGATTATCTTATTGTGTGATAATAAAAGTGTCGTGAAAATTGCAACCAATCCGGTGCAACATTCAAGAACCAAGCATATTGATATCCGTCATCATTTTTTTAGAGATCATGTAAATAAGGGTGATATCAAAATTGATGGAATTGGCACAGATGATCAATTAGTGGATATATTCACCAAGCCTTTGGGTGAATTTCGGTTTTGCAAGTTGAAAAATGAACTAAACATCATTGACTTCTCAAATGTGGCTTGAAAACGAGTACATGAAGCATTTGGTTCTTCTATGCACCCATTGTTTTAATTTTCCAAATTTTTGAGGCATTTTTGGCTATTTATGAGTTCACTTTGATTTTACTCAATTTATTTTGATTTCTCGTTCTTACACACTCACATGAGTCTTTGGATGATGTTCATGCCTTTTTTGAGATATTTGGAATTTTATATGAGCAATGACCCCAAATTGAAGTTGGATTTGAGAAAGATCACTGAATTCTGCACAGTCTGAAACTTGGTAGCGCGGACGGTCCGCAGGTAAAAGGCGCACGGTCCACTGCTCATGGAATTTTTCACCAGAGGCTCTGCAGAAATGGAAACAGCAGATGAAATGTAAAGTGGACGGTCCGCCACAGGACCGCGGACAGCCCACTAGGTGTCAGCAGGGCAAGGCGGACTGTCCGTCAAAGGTCCGCGGATGGTCCGCGAGGCACCGGATATTCCGGTTTGCTTCGGTTACACCGGTGCTTGTACAGGGTGTCAGTGGGCACTAGCGGACGGTCCGCCAAAGACCGCGGACGGTCCGCCAAAGACCGCGGACGATCCGCCAAAGACCGCGGACGGTCCGCCCGTGCACAGATTTATGGGACCAAGCCACCCGTGGACTTATATGCCCAAGTCACTTTCCCCTTCCACCAAACCGACCAAAGACACCTCCATTGCCATCCCTTTCTCTCTCAATCACGTGGGTGAAGCTCTCAAGGGGGAGGACTTTTGGCGTGATTCCTGGATGGTACGAGCACATCCCCGGACACTCCGCGACATTCTTCACCATGTCCTCTCGGCCTCCCAGGAAGATCCTCAAGGCCACTACTTCAAAGATTAAGAAGGCTAGTGCCTCAAAAAGACAGAGGGCTGGAGATGATTCAGATGATGAAGATTACGCTCCTGCTCCTAGTGACATGGCTGCTACTTCCTCAGTCGGTGGTATTGGGGATGATTCTTTAGATGAGGATGTTGAGGGTGAGGAGGAGGATGTCACTGACCTTATGGGGCTAGATCTTCCTAGCAGACAGTGGACAACTGAGGCTTATTCCAATGCAAGGTCTGTGAATCAGTTTAACCAGCCACGTGACACCAACATCCTCTACTTCAGAACTCAGGTACAGCAAGACGTATTTTTTTGTCATATGGTTGAGAAAACAGTGTACAAACATCAGACCATAAACCTAGTTTATATGAGATCACATCTAGTCATGACTCAGTTAGTTGATAGATTTGAGCAAATGGGGTTAGCGAATTTTATGTAGCATAGATGTGATTGGAATGAGACTGTCATTCGCCAGTTCTATGCCACCTTAGAGATTAGAATAGAAGAAAAAAAATGGTGGACAACTAGAAAGAGAACCTACTATGCATCCTTTGCTCAATTTGCTGCTGTAAACCAGCTAGATTATGAGTTTCTTAAAGATGAGCAAAGTGCCAATATTGTGTTAGAAAACTCACTTGATGAGAATGACTATCTCATGTTCTATGAGCTTGATCAGTTGGGGATTCCCAGAGTTTTTGGAGGTACCCAGGGCCTTAGGCACCATCCTGCTGTGATCAACAAAATTGCTAGAGTAACCTTCATGCCCAAGAGTGGGAACAAGGATAAAATCAAAGGGTGGTACTGGAATGTGATATCTCATGTTATGCATGGAAATAGGATAAATATTATTGCTCTTATCATGGATCAGCTGGCAGATCTGAGACTCAACCTTGAGATGAACTTATATTTTGCACCATACATCATGTCAATGATCAAGGCTAAGACCAGTTTCAGAGGGGTCTGTGAGTGCAAGCACACACCATTCAGGCTGTTCAAGAATGATATTGCATTTCTTCAGAGGCCCTTGACTCCCTTCCCCGGTGATGCTATGGATGAGGAGGAGCATGAGCAGGATGATGATGATGATGAGGGTGATGTAGGTCACATGGGTGGAGATGCAGCCCAGCATGCCATGCCACCTCCACCGTCTCCAATGCATCCACAGTGGGCACCTCCTGCGGGGTATTTTGATCCACTTTACATCCGTGCAGCAGAGGATGTCTACTCAGATTGAGGGTTTAGCCAGTCAGATGCAGAACCAAATGAACTTGGGCTTTCAGAACATGCAGATGTAGATGAGTCAATATTTCAATGAGACCATGTTCTAGCCCATGATGACCCAGATGAGAGGTGTTCAGGAGAGCCTTCACTCTGACATCGCAGCTTGGGACACTCGCTTTGAGGACATGCCTTCATTTGAGCAGTTCCAGCAGCTTGAGGCTAGACAGCAGCAGTTAGAGCAGCGCTTTGACACGTTCAGTACTGCTTTCATGGGCTTCTCAGCCCACTTCTACTCGGTCTTCCCAGCACCAGTGCCTTCTCCGGAGTTTTATCCGCATCAGCCTTTCTACCCACCGCCACCGCCTCTACCGCCGATGGATGACTGACTTCTTGGCAATTGATGCCAAAGGGGGAGAAGAGCTCTTGGAGTTGGAGTGATGCATGATCTAGGGGGAGCTCATGGACTTCACTTGGAGAGTTTATTTATTTTTGCTTCTGTTGCCACTCTTGAACTATTTGTGTTGAACTCTGTGTTGCATTCATATTTATGCTTTATATCGTGCATAGACTTGATTTGTGGTTTAAACTCGAACTTGGCTTGTAATCTGTGATAAATTATGTTTGGTTGTGATTTTTCTTATCGATTGTGTTCATCTTTGTGGTTTGATGAGGTTGTGCTAACCGTTGTAAGATTATATCATATATATCTTGTACTCTTGTATGTCTCGATTTCCACTTGTAGGGGAAACTCTGTCAAAAATTTTAAATATTATGAATATGTGCTCTTGGTATTCATTCAAATCTATATGCACATATCAAGGGGGAGTTCTCTCTACTCATCGAACTTAGGTGAATTTATTCATATCATATTCTGAAATTTTCAAAATAAATGAGTAAGTTCAATTCCAAGTCCACCTTATGCCTTGTGTATAAAATTGACTTGAATTTTTTTATCACTCCAAAAGTTGTGTTGTCATCAATTACCAAAAAGGGGGAGATTGAAAGCATCTAGACCCCTAATTTGAGTTTTGGTAATTAATTACAATGGTTATGGACTAACAATTGCATTTGAGATTATGTGCATAGAATAGTCCATGGATGAATGAGGTTCCAAGGATGATCATGGAACGTTTGGAGTTGATGTGCAAAGTTCGCGCTCAAGGCAAAGGTATTATATAGGGCTTTTGCATTTTACCGGTCATAAGGTGATTAGTGGATGAAATATGACCGGATTTATTGGATAGATAGCCGTACTATCAAGAGGGGTCTTTGCACTCGTTCTTGATGGGTCTCTAGTGCTATTTTGCTCAAAATGTCTAGATACATGCATGAGGGCCAACTTCGGTATAGAATTTGAAAACAAGGTTTGAAAAACTTGTGCTGACTGCCTAAGTGCGGATGGTCCGCCATACACTCGAGAATTCGTCCAGAGACTATGTTTCTCTGGTTGGGCTGAAAGTTAGAATAGCGGACGGTCCGCCCCTGGGATACGGACGGTCCGCCGGTATGTTGCCGAAATCATCCAGAGACAAGGTTTGTTTCTGGTAAAAGAGGGAATTAAACGGCGGACGGTCCGCCCCTAGGGTGCAGACGGTCCGTCGGTCACTGATGAAACTTGTCCAGAGAGATTGTCTCTCTGGTGGGCTTCGAGGTTTGAACGGCGGACGGTCCGCCGTTCACTTTTCAAAAACGTCTAGAGACTATTTCTGTCTTTGGTGGGTTGGAAACCATAACCGCGGACGGTCCGCCCATCGGGCGCGGACAGTCCGCCCGGACTGTAACGGCTAGTTCTAACACACAATTGTTGCACTCTTACTCACTGGTTTATAAGGGCGGACAGTGCAGTTTTTGAACCGCGGACGGTCCGCGATTACGCCGAAAAGAGTGTAACGGCTAGTTTTTCAGGGAAACTCTATATATACCATTTGGCCGGCCATGTGAGGGCTCTCTTGGCCATTTTGGACAGCATACTTGACACATTTGATTTGGTCTTCCTCTCTCTCTCACACACACATTCTTGCTTAGAGATTTCATTCTTGAGAGTGTGAGAGCATCTAAGTGCATTGCATCAAGAGTTTGAGTTTTGTGGCACTAGGAAAACTTCAAGCAAGCGTCACCGACTTGTTACTCTTGGGAGTTGCCGCTCCCTAGACGGCTTGGAGAAGTGGATTTCGTGGAGCACCTCCAAGGAGATTGTTGAGGAGCCCCGAAATTGGTAGTGAGAGATTTGTGCTAACCTCACCGGAGTGGTGAAGAGCAACTCTAGTGGAATCGAGGTGTGGAGTGGTTCTTTGATTCAAGCCGGCTCAAGATCAAGAGGTTTCTTGATAGAGGAGTGGTTGATTCTTGGAATCCACCTCAACATGGATTAGGGGTGACCGGCAAGTCATCGACACCACGAGAAAAAATTCTTGTGTCAAGCTCGGTTAATTCCTTTGCTCCCTTTAATTTTTGCATTTACTTTGAGCAATTTACTTCACTAGAGCTTGATTTGTATCTTGCCATCCTATGTTGCGAATCCAAGTTAGAAATAGTAGTAGCATGACATAGGGCTCTCTTGTGTTACTAATTAAAATTTTCTAGTATTTGTGTTTTTAGTTCTAAACCGACTATTCACCCCTTTCTAGTCTGTGTTCTTGATCCTATACGCTGCCGGCCGCTCCTCCCACCTACCACCTCTCGCCTCGAAGGACGCTCCCTCTGGAACCCTAACTCCAGTAGCTCGAGCAGCAAGCGGCAAGCGGTAGCGGCGGGATGTAGTTGGCTTTCTGCGACAGGTTGTATTGCGCCTGTGCACGTAACCCTTGACATTTACTCCCTTCGAACCCTTTTCTTAGGCATATCGCTCTGTTCAGCTAGTTTGTCAGCCAGCCAACCAGCAGTATTTTTCTGTCACACCAAATCAGCATCAGTCACCAGTCAGCAGCCAGCCAGCAGTACTTTTCTCTTACAATAAATCAGCACCAGCTACCAGCCACATTCAGTCGAAGAGAACGTTGTTTTTCAGAAAGCAATATATAGGCCATGTTTAGTTTCCAAAAAATCTTCTACAATATCCGTCACATCAAATCTTTAGACACATGCATAGAGCATTAAATGCAGTTATAAAAAATAACTAATTACACAGTTTAACTGTTTCATACGAGATGGATCTTTTAAGTCTAATTAGTTCATAATTAGACATTAATTGTCAAATAACAACGAAATGTGCTACCGTACTAAAATCCATTTTTTTCGCGAACTAATTGTAGCAATAAGCCACAAGGCGTATGCAATACCTAGGCGTGAATTAATTAGTTTGGAGAGAATACGAAGCAGTTTTGCATGGCGAAAGAGTAGAAAGTGACGCCATGCTGGCCAATAAACAATTCTTTATATTAGTGATATGCTACTAGAATACATCTTTCTCCGCTCTAAACCCACGCGCAGTGTATACGAGTTTGGTATTTTCACGTATGCACCAATTTATCCCTCCCTCTCTCTCCGGTACCGCTTCGGCTTCCGCCGCCGGCCGGAGTGGAGCACTCCTTCTCCCTGAGCTCATGGATGTTCATCTTATGCTGCCTACACTCCTAGCCAATTGATGATTTTGTTGAACTTGGGCCATGTTTAGTTCTCACCCTATAAACCCCATAAACGCAAAAAAAACGTTGCATCAAATATTTCGACATATGCATAGAGTACTAAATGAAGTCTATTTACAAAACTTTTTGCATGGATGGGCTGTAAATCGCGAGACGAATCTAATGAGCCTACTTAATATATGATTTGCAACAGTTATGCTATAGTAACCATTCACTAATTATGGATTAATTAGCATCATTAGATTCGTCTTGCGATTTACAACTCATCTATACAAAAGGTTTTGTAAATAAACTTCATTTAGTACTTTAAATTAGCAAGATTCTTTGGAAAAAAATTACATTTCAACTAAACGGAGCCTTGATTTGCGACCATAGGCCTGCGTCAGCGGCAATAGCAGGCCTGCGCCCGCACGCGGCAGCAGACCGCGGCAGCAGGCAAGCGGCAGACCGCGGCAGGGGCCTGCGCCCGCGGCAGCAGAAAGGCAGGCAGCGCCTCCTCTGCTCCGGTCGACCGTGCGGCAGTGGGATCAACTCCGGCGGGGCTAGGTGATAAGGACACGGCTATGATGCTCGAGATATGTCCCAATCTTTCACGATACTAACAACAAGCAAATCAACTGATCTCTTATCACTTTCTATTGTCTGCCAAACACGGTCCTTTATTTTATTTTGGTGTAGTGGCAATACTGGTATTGATTAACAATTTATAATATAGCACAAGGAACAGTACTAGATCATCCCTCAGCCAGCAGCTATCAACCCACGGAAGAATCCAGACAACAGCAATGTTCTCACGAGAAATAGAGTAGAGATTACTTTATTTTCCCAACCAATGAGAGGACAGATGATATATTGCAATATATACAATCTCACGCCAAAACCAGTCTGTTGATGTGCCAACACAAGGAAATAGCGGTATAACGGACAAAGATAAATTCACTCTGAATGATTAACCACCCACCAACAGCAGCTAGCAATGATAGAAGGGATCGGCTTACAGCAGATGCGCAAACCAAATCCTAGATAGATCTTTCACCCGCGGCCACGATGAACCACGATCAGAAGATGGGGATCCACTGAAGAATCCGAAGTAGCGCACCCAGGAAACAATCCTGATCACGCTCCCAGTCGATCCAGAAGAATTGGCAAGGTAGATGAGATCGGCGTCTCGCTGTTCGTAGGAGAAACCCTAGACGAGAGACACAAATAAAATCCAATATAATCTCCTACATGACCAAACCAGCCCTATAAGAAAGGCACGCAGGCCCTTGACTCAGGTCCCACAAGCACAGGTGCACGCAGGCACCTAACATATTCGGACTACACTTCCATAATTAAACTAACTAGCTCCTGCGTGATGAACCCATAAAAATATAATATACCAGCCAGATGGCTAATACCGTGATATGCTTGCACCACTTTAAAGCTAATATAGATATAGCGTCCATAATTAAGTTGGATCTGCACCTGTGATCTTGACATGCAGGGAGCCAATATTGACATATTTTCCTGTCTTCATCTTCTCTACTTTCGTGAGAAAATTAGAACCCATAAAAATTCCTTTAGTTAGCTGGCATCCAATAGAACATAGTCCTTGTTTCTGGCATTGTATTTCATCGGAACAAAGTGTTCCAAACTGAATATCAGGATACTTCAAAATATTGCCAGCTCTAATATTTGAATCATCAAAAATAATTTTGGCGTCCATATCTAAAGTAACTTGATGAACCTTGGGCTCATCATTCTCCCTCCCTTGAAACAAAGCCGTCCTCGGCTTTGAGATATGCTCACAAGGCTCTATACTTTGATTAGGAAACACCTCAACCTTATTTGCAGTAATCACATTTTCCATCCTCGTGGTGTCTGCATGTGCCAAAAATTCAGAGATAGATGGGTTATTACTTGCAACCTTCACTGCAACTTCAGACTCCTTACAATAGATGTTAGTGGCCATTGGAGAAAAAATGGTCACGCCATCTTCTGTTGTATTCTTAGCCATTTCAGAATTACAACAGGAAATTATTAATTTTCTAATATCAGCCTGCAAATCCTCCGAACTAGTTTCAGGAACAACAGATGTTAACATTGGAACGTCTTGAGTGGGAGCAGAAACACCCACATCATTCTTTCCCTCTGAACATAGAGCCGTCTTCAGCTTTGGAGAAAATTCAGTAGCCTTTATCTTTATTTTCAAAGTAGCAAAAACCTCCACATTAATAGCAGTATCCGACATCGGTTTGAGGACATGATGAACTCCCTTGTGCACAAATGAATAATGATTGAAACGACCACCATGTGTTGCATCAACATCAAATTGCCATGGTCTTCCCAACAACAAATGACAAGCATTCATAGGAACAACATCGCAGTCCACAGTGTCCATATAATTCCCCACTGAAAAATTTACTCTCGCTCTATGAGTAAGTTTCAACGTGCCACATTGATTCATCCATTGCATGTAGCGAGGCGTAGGAAGCCTCCACGTAGACAAGGACAAGGCATGTACTAAATCTGAGCTAATAGCATTAGTGAAACTACCACCATCAATAATTAATTTGCATACCTTGTCTTAGATTTTGCACTCTGACCGAAAAATATTGGAACGCTGCCCCTTCATATCAACGATTGTGCCATCACCACACACCTCATGTGACATCAAAGACAAACCATCTGAGACAACATTAGTATCATCAATTTTAATTTCAGATTTAGTATCACAAGGAGAAGCACCAGAATCCAAGCCGGATGCTAAAGAAAAAATCATCACTCTCATATACAACTTGCACTTCGACCACAAGCACTTCAACCTTCTGCAACAACTGAGAATCTTCATTTTGTATTGCTTTCGAGCTAACAAGTGACACGGTAGCAAAAGCTTTTTGGGTAACAGCTGCAACAACCTTTTTAATGGCATCAGATGAATAAACAAATTGTTGTCGGAGCAAAACCTTCATATCTTCCCATGTCCGACAAGGGTCATCCACATCAAGCCACCATTGCAAAACATCTTTAACAAATGTCTCTTCAGCATAATACATCTTGACAACTGAGCTAAATCCACGGCCCGCAAAGAAATTCTCCATGGCATCTTGCCAAGCAAAGTATTCACTTGGACTTGTTGCGAGAGATAGCTGTGGCATAAATTTCATCTCATCGAGCAAATAAAGTTGATCCATCACAGATCAATAGCAATAATTTCAAAAGTACCGTGAACAACCTGTCTCTGAATACCAACTGAGAATCTTCATTTTGTATTGCTTTCGAGCTAATAAGTGACATGGTAGCAAAAGCTTTTTGGGTAACAGCTGCAACAACCCTTTTAATGGCATCAGATGAATAAATAAATCATTGTCGGAGTAAAAACTTCATATCTTCCCATGTCCGACAAGGGTCATCCACATCAAAGCCACCATTGCAAATCATCTTTATTAAATGTCTCTTCGGCATAATACATCTTGACAACTGAGCTAAATCCACGGCCCGCAAATAAATTCTCCATGGCATCTTGCCAAGCAAAGTATTCACTAGGACTTGTTGCGAGAGACAGTTGTGGCATAAATTTCATCTCATCGAGCAAATAAAGTTGATCCATCATAGATCAATAGCAATAATGTCAAAAGTACCGGGCACATATTGATAGTACTGCAATTATGGTGAAGGGACAGCGTTCCAATATATTTCAGTCTGAATGCAAAATTCAAGATAAGGTATGCAAGCTCATTATCGATGGTGGTAGCTTTACAAATGTTGTTAGTTCAGATTTAGTGCACGCATTGTCCCTATCTACTCGGAGGCTTCCAAAACCGCGTTATGTGCAGTGGATGAACCAAAGTGGTACACTGAAAATTACTCACAAGGCTCGAATAAAATTTTCAGTGGGAAATTATGTTGACTCCGTGAACTGTGATGTGGCACCAATGAGTGCATGCCATTTATTGCTTGGCAGACCATGGCAGTTTGATCTTGATGCGACACATAAAGGCCATTCCAACTGTTATTCATTTGTGCATAAAGGTGTGCATCATATTCTAAAGCCAATGAAGGAAAGTGATATTAAGGCCCATGTTTTTGCTGGTGCAACAAGGAAGAAATCTGGTGTATACAGTACCTCAAAGTCGAGGACGGCTTTGGTTCAAGAGGGAGAGAATGGTGTGGAAATTTCTACTCTAAATGCTGCTCCTAGTGAGTCTGTAGTCAGCTGCAAGGAGCCGATCCAATTGGGTTCCATCTCTAATATTCTTGGGAAGAATGTGGCGATGACAAAAGACACTCTTGCTGCAAAGAAGGTTTCGAAGATCACTGTAATAAAGAAGCCAGTTGAGATTACGCCAAAGCCGAGGACGGCTTTGTTTCAAGGGGGAGAGGATGATGAACCCATGGCTCCTCAGGCTTCAGCTATTATATTTAGGAAGAATTCCAATGTGGCAAATATTTCTATTCCAATTGAATTACTAAAAAATAATTTGGAAGATCATTCTTATATGAAGCTTGGTGATTTTTATATTGACCTGAATCGTGTCAAGGAGGTCAAGAACAGCAAAGTCGGACTGACCTTTATGGGAAATAATCTACTCAAGAAACTAGAAGATAAGATGAAGTGGAAACCAAGTATTATTCAGTTTGGTTCCATGCCGGCTACTGAGCTCACGTGAAGATGCATCATTTATTATATTTCACATATATAGTAGCCGCAATATTTTATTACTTAATTATTTTATAGCACGTCATTTGAGTCCTAGGTAATTGGTCACGTACGTAATGGTTTTGGGATAGCTAGTTGGTCACGTACGTGGTGGTTTCCATGTGTTGGTCGAGTCCAACCAGGTGGTGTGTGTGCGTTGAGTCCAAGTCAGAGTTGAGGCCTGCGTGCCTATATTAGAAGTCATCTTCTGTAATAGGAGATTAGATTGGAATATATTTGTGTCTCTTGTCTAGGGTTTCTCCTACGAACGAGAGAACATCTGATCTCATCTACCCTTCCGATCCCTCTCGGATTTGTGTGGAGCGCGTGATCGAGTTGCTACATCTCGGGCGCGTCAGCTTGGATTTCTTGGTGAGATCCCTCCTCTTCTGATCGTGAGTTGCTACTCACGGGTGGAAGGACCTGCTTGTGATTTGGATTGCAGTTGTTGTAAGCCAGATCCATTATTTATCTATTTATCTTGGTGCAAGCTTTGATATTGGGAAGATTTTTGTTCTCTCTCTTGCGTGGAATCAAATCTGTTTGTGAGTTTGCGGCTTGTTCTTGTGAATCAAATCTGCTCGTGAGTTTGCGGCTTGTTCTTGTGAACCAAATTATCATTATTCTATCCTGGTCAATCTGTGCACTATTGAACTTGGTTTCGCTGCCTGAGTTTCAGATTTGACAAATAATACTGCTAGCGTTGCTACTTAATTATATTCAAAGAGACTTGTGGATGCTATCCTGTGACACAATATACTTTTGATTCGTGTGTGCTATTCAAGAGCTGGGAACCGGGTGCTATTTAGAACAAAGGAAAATATTTGTTATCGGGTTACTGGTTGTCTGCTTGTTTGCTGCGGCTGCTGCTGTTGAACACAAAAGATTATTGATTAATTTATTTTAATTGCTGCGTGCTTGGAAAATAAGTTCCTTATCTTATTGGTTTGTACTGTGAAAGATCGGACACATTCCCGGGCATCGTAGGCGTGTCCTTATCACTAGGGTTCCTGAGTGGCGCGCCGTGACATACTATATGAGAGAGAGGGAGAGGGGCAAATAGGTCCTTATGTGAAAAATCCAAACTCGTATACGCTACGTGTGGATCCAAAGTGAATGTATTCTAGTAGCATATCTCGAATATGAAGAATTATAGTATCCAACTTTTAAATTGTAATGGCACCAATCCAATTAACCCTAATAAAAAGGCGGCTACTTGGGTGCAATCAGGCCAATTGTGCAAGCGTGCAAGCAGCTGTTGTGATGTGTCCGATGACTATCCAACGGTGACATACTTTTTTACACATAAACCCTCCCAGCACACCATCAGAGATGCAAAACAAAAATACGAAAACCCCCTTGGCAAGATTAATCCCAATCGTAATCGGTGTGGTGTTCACTCGTTCAACCGCCGCCGGCCTGCCTCCATCCGAGCGCTGCCGCAGCTCGCCGGAACTCGGCCGCCGGCCTGCCTCCATCCGAGCGCTACCGCAGCTCGCCAGAACTCGGCCGCCGCGCACCACTTTCCTCCTCCTCGTTGCTCCACAAGGCTACAGGCTGCCGTGCCCGCCATCAGGCCTTGGAGCACCGCCGACGCAGCCCCTAGGATGGAGGACGCCGCCCGCCATCAGGCCTCGGAGCGCCGCCACCGTGGCCCCTAAGAGGCTAAGATGCAGGACGCCTTGACCCCTATGATGCAGGGCAACGCCTTGACAAGTTCGTTGTCTGGCATCCTCCAGATGCCCCAGGTCTTGGCCACAAACTTCTTTCCCTGCCGTTGTCAAGGGCACTCCGTGGGCAATAACTGCTTCATTTTCATTCTATGATTTTGGAGGACGCAACATGGAGGTGGTAGTTGCTGTAATCCTTGTTTGTGCAGACAAAATTGTTGTTCCTGCCATTGTAATGAACATCTATACAACTTTGACGCACTGTAAAATTGAGTATGTACATCAGTTTTGTGTCACTAATAAAAATCGGCTTGTGAGAATGCTCCCTGCTTCGATAATGCAAGATTGTTTTCTCTCTTATGTTAGCTAAATTCAGAGAATTGAGAAGCATAGATGCATAGTGTGTGTATGTGTTTGCAGACATCAATCGAGTTATGAGAATGAAAGAGTGATCAAGAATGAAAATAGATGATCTTTTGCCTCAGCAATCGAGTTGTATGTATAGGTAACATGCTGCTGCTGCATATGAAATAAGAGCAGAGAAGGCAGGAAGTTGGGACAGGTGTTACAGTGGAGGAATTCTTGAATACAAATGTGTTCCAGGATCCAAAGAGAAAATAAAACTATAGAATTGACATAGCATCCAAATTGTTTTTGGCATCTAAAAAAATATAAGTGCACATTATTTTAGCAAATCATCCTGAAAGTGTAGCACTAAACACATTGCTTCATTGCCACAGGTAAATGCGAGCATGTTTGAGCCGCTGCTTCAGCTCCCCTTGTTTGGGCAATTACGCCTATTATGCCCAACTTCATCCATTATTATACGACTAACTATTCTCCTCCTGCAGCAAATAGGATTTAGCATTAATCATTCCGCGTTGTTCACCTGATGCAAGAAGCATGATCGTTGTTTCACCTGAGCCGGGCGCACGTAGGCGATGAGCTGATCGTTGAAATTAAAACCAGTGGACGCAGGTTCCAATACCGCAGCAGGGACCCACACCGACCAGAAGCCTGAACTATCGAGTCTGAGGAAGTGGTGCGCGGCAGCCGAGTGGTGGCCGGCGGCCGAGTTCTGGCGACCTGCGGGAAGAGACAGAGTGTCCTCCGTCTGTGCCCAGCCAGAGCTCGTTCTTGTGGTTGGATGGAGGGCGGCGGCGGCACCTCGTCACGCCGAACCGTGGAGATTACGTGATCACCAGGCACATGAACTCACGAACCGGTGAGGATGAGGTATAGTATTTGGAGGGGGCTTGTGCAAAGTGTACATGGGGCGGATCTGCTGGTGCGGGAGGGTTCTTCTGCAAAATTTACATGCACTGTTCGATGGGGGATCGGAGGCCTAGCAAGCGTTGCTTGCAGCCTTGCACGGTTGTGCTACTTGCACTCCAGTCGGACCCTAATAAAAATGTCTGGACTCTGGAGGGAGTGCGCTGTTAAGCTGTTCGGCATTGTATTGTATTTGGGCAGTTCAATTTTGGCCCAACTATTTGGGCTTTTGGGCTGACTAGTCTCGTTGTTAGAAATTGGACACCTTTAGGAAGCCCGCATAAACCCTCGCCGTCGGCCCCGATCCCTTCCACAGGGCCGGCGGCGGCGCGCTCGCCGAAGCTGGTAGGTGCGCGTGCTCCCTCTCCCTCGCTTCTCCCTCCTTGACTCTCCTAGGATTGTAGCGAGCCTAATTTTTCTATATTAACGTTTCAATTGATTGGCTGCAGGCTGCTTCTTCGCAGGGGAGTGCGAGCTTAATCGGCCACCATGGATGGTAAAAGAACTTTGTCTCTTTCATTTCCCCAACCCTCCTGGTTACATGCACTGTGATGTGTCGGTATTGGGGTTGGGGAGTTGGTTGCGGTTGAGATTATCATAAATGCTCGGCGAGCTAGTGTGTCGAACCCTTGTGCTAACATGGCCATCGGCCATGTTAGATTTGGGTCAGAAATTACAGCTCTAGCATATAATCTGGAATTATGGTTGCAATTGCACAGTGGTGAAGTTTCATTACAGGAGTACGGAAGGGGAACGATGTGCAGCGTTGCTACAGCAAATTGAACAAAATAGCTGTCCTATTTACAAATGGATTGAGGCGTACATGATAAAAGGCTGCCCTTTTCGCTGATTATGCATTAAGTAGATCGATGCTATCAAAAGAAGCAGGGAAACAATTAGAATAATCATACTACCACACAGCTTTGCTGAATTGTATCACAGTTCACAGCTTTCAATTGTGTGCCCTGAGTATTGCTTCTGCTTCATGTTGTCAATTTCTCATGACTATTTTTTCAAACAGTCGATAAGCAAGAAACAATGGAGGAGACCATCCTTGTTGGTGATGATCTCATGCGAGGGCCACCATCACCTGTCATACCGAAAGAGATTGCATCACATGTCCTTGAAGGTGTTGAGCTTTGTGATGGTATACTAAGGAATCTTTTCTTATGTGAGTAATTGCTTTTTTCTTACATCGATATCATGTTTCTCTTATTCCTTGTGCATTTATGTGGAAAAATGT